>NW_026555310.1:31432500-32032500 GCF_021234165.1 Pteronotus mesoamericanus
CATGCCAATTAATAAAAACATGACATTTTTGTGACTAAAAAATAAAACAGTTGTAGTCAATAATAATTTGTACTCAGTGAAGAAGTGGTATGTGTTGACTCCTTACTGAAAGTATATAAACCTTCTAATTTCCCAAATCACTGTGAGTGGGCACACTCTATTGTCCCTTTGCTGGGTTCCTCATGATGCCGTAAATAAGCTTTGACAGGGGCTAAGTGCAATATGTGTGAAAAATTTTGCGTAGAAGATGAGGCATGAAATACTTTATGTACATGTTTTACCTGATCAGAAAAAATGAGCAAAAAAATTTTTTTGTGTATAAGCAAAATATATGCACAGTTTTGTCAATTTATACACAATTTTTGATCAAATGAATGTGTGCACATGTATGAAAAGTCGTAAGTTTTAAGATTTTTATACTAAATATTAAATATATCTAAAGTAAATAAAAATGGCATTTAAATAATACAATTAATGTGTTTAATAAGAAGCTGTTTTACTTTAAATATAGTATTGTTTATACAAGATTGGCTACATAGATTGTAACTGAGAGACTATGGTCTCATTTCAGACTTTGTCAATGTATCAAATCATGGCGGTGAAGGGGAATTGGGGGAGGGGCTGTAGGCGGATTAGGTTAGTTTAAGATCGGGGCTGTGACCACAGCTGCTGTGACTTCAAAGCTGAGAGAGGTAGGAGATAATAGCTCTTACCAAAACCAGCTCAGGAGCTTAGTCACTGGAAGGAGCTCATGACAGGTTCGGGCTTGTCTGGAAGCTGACAGAATCGGGTGTACGAGCCCACTCAGCGTCCTTGTGCCTGTGGCGCACTGCTCAGAAAGGACCACTAGAAAGATGGGGAGAAAGTCAGAGGTGTGTGTAAAATAAGCTATGCTCCAGAGCAGGAGAGAATACACCCAAGCACAGGAAGCAGAGCTCCTCAGGGGCGGAGCTATGCCCTGCCGCCTACGAACAAGACCAAGATGTCCTGGTCTCCTGACCTGGTAAGGTCAGCAGGCCTTTCAAAATATGACAGTCAAGAAGATCAAGTCCTGGCTGGTGTGGTTCAGAGGATTGAGCATCAGCCTGCGAACTGAAAGGTCACCCATTCAATTCCCGGTCAGGCCACACGCCTGGGTTGCTGTCAGGTCCCCAGTAGGGGGCGTGCAAGATCAATGTTTCTCTCCCTCTAGCCTTCCTTTCTCCTCTCTAAAAATAAATAAATAAAATCTTTAAAAAAAACCCAAAAACTAAGGGTGCATCCACACAGCATCCTCAGGTAGTGGTGCTTTTTCTTTAAAAAAGTGCTAATTAGATATTTAAAATGAGAACGTCTAGTATTACCTACCTCTAACAAACTAATATACTTCAGTTAAATTCTGGGAATCCCATTAGCTTGATTCTGTATAACTGGCAAAGCTTAGGCAAGTAAAAAATAGTTACTGAACCTGATCACGTCCACAAAGGAAACTAAACATTTAGACCAAATGATTTTTGGCAGAAGTGTATCTTACATTTCCACACATTATATGATAACTCCACCAGAAAAGCTGCTTAAAAAATGACTTTATGTATCCCTTTCATGTTGATAGAGCAGATATCAAAGAATATAATTTAAAAAACTGAAAGCCTTTTATAACTATAACATTTTATAACATAATAGATCTTCACCTAATTATGCGTAAAGTAAAACTTCTGGGGATGGGCCAAAAATAGCTAAAGGTTATTCTTAAATCTGTTGAGTGATGCCAAAATATAATGTAAATATCAACAGGCAAATGGAATTTCTTTTATGAATTGGTCCTCAAGACCACTAGCACATGTTAAAAAATGTGGACTTACAAATTTGTTCCATTTAAAATCTGATGCAAAGTTTGAAAGTATTTGATGAGTATTTGATAATTAATTTGGTTGCAGTTTTTGATGTCCTTAATTGGCTTTTGAAAGTAGGGGTAATTTTCTATTTAAGTAATAATTAAAGGCATAGTTCAACAGTAAGTCTACACGACTAAGTGACTAACAAGCAGGGAGCCTATGCAGCACTGGGTACGCAGGACAAAAGACTGATTCACCCCAGGGCAGGACTTCCAGGGAGTGCAAGAGATTTCATTATGCTCCTCAGAATATGTGCAATTTAACTGATTAATTGTTTATTTGTGGAATGTCCATTGAATATTTTCAAACCATAGTTGATCTCAGGTAACAGAAACCACAGAAAACAAAAGAGCTGATAAGGGGGAAATAACTGTAGTTAAAAAGAAATAGCTAAATAATTTCTCACTGGAGACTGCATTTTTTTGTACCTAGGGCAGAAGAAAATGTCTCAGAGTAACACGACTCTGTAAAATTTACTGAACAATAATTATTGCACTAACATCTTTATACTTGACATACAGACATATTTGAGAATAACAAAAGGATTTAAAGAGCAAAATAGCTAAAATACGTATTAACACATGTAAATAGGTCTTTTGGGGAAGGAGAAGAATTCACCCTCCATTCCCTTCTTTCATTCTTATGGCTGGATTAGTAATGAAATAATGCAATTGCCACAAGACTAGGTTAACAGGAGGAAAACCAACTTAATTAATATGTGTTCACAGGAGAATCACAATATGATTCTTAGATCATAAAATGAGGCTTAAAGAAATGATCAAGCTAGGCATCTTTTTATACTTTTCAGGCAAAGAAACAATATATTTTTGAGAAATTTACAGACCAACAACAAAAACAGTGCTCTTTAGAAAGAAATCTAAGCAAAGTTTGGGCTTGGGTAATAAACTAGTAAAGGTTTACAAGCCTTGTTTATATGCACTTTGTCTTTGGATTCTTTTCATTCTTGTGATAACGTTGTCTCTCAGCCCTTGGGAGCAGGGCTGGGACAGGAGCAGGGAGCACTTATCAGATGGAGATTTATCTCCTGCTTTTAGAGGGACAGAGAAGTCAGCATTTTCTTCTGGCATGGGCAGTTTCTTAAGTAACTTTAATTCAAAGTAATCAGTATGTCATCATGGGATACCTTGGGGCAGCCTGCCCTGGGTCCCAACAGCCCCAAACCTTAACCTTTGCTCTATTTTGAGAGTCACACCAACTATGAAAACTGGATTACGATTTATTAAATCATTTTAGTCAGATTTGTGAAATTGTTTGCTCCTATCCCATAACCTTCATCAAATTACAATGCAAAAAAAACAGTGATAGTATCATCTTACATTGTCAGGCTCTTATAGTGTTGTTTTTGTCCTTTAGCAGGACAAGTCTTCCTTCCTTTGAAGTCCTACAAAATTGTGTCCCCATTTCCAACCTACCATGACTGGTCAAGACCTTTCTATAAATGAACTGCTTGGGCAAGTGTGCATTATAATGCACTCTACCCAAACTGCCAGGAATGACAACCTGAAAACAAAAAACACTGAAGAAAAGTTCTAGTACCACCCTGGCTGGTGTGGCTCAGTGGATTGAGTGCTGGCTTGCAAACCAAAGGATCACTGGTTTGATTCCCAGTAAGGGTAGATGCCTGCATTGTGGGCCAAGTCCACAGTTGAGGTCATGTGAGAGGCAACCAATGGATGTATTTCTCACACATCAATGTTTCTCCCCCTGTCTTTCTCTCTCCTTTCCCCTCTCTCTAACGATAGATAAATAAATAAGTAAATCTTTAAAGAAAAAAAAAAAAATTGCTAGAAGGTTTAAGAAGGTAAATAAGGACTCAGTGTTCTCCCCTACAAACATTTAAAATTTCCCATAAAACAGTATATAAATCATCATATATATGGTTTTCAGAATTTTGTTTATATGGCACATATTAAGAAGTGGATATATTTTAAAAATAATGAAAAGAAGGAAAACTTCAAATAAGTACTTTTGTTATCTCTGACTGGTGGGGCAAGGGTGATTCTAATTTGTTTTTCCTTTGTTCTCTCCATTTCCAAACCTCATTTCCTTCGATACCCCCCCCCCTTTTTTTTTTTTAGTCAGAGATATGTTTCGTCCCTGGATAAAGAGCTTTGGCATCCATAACACCTTGTCAGACATGCGCATTCCTGAGCCTCACTCTGATCTACTGACTCAGAAACTTAGGGGTGAGCCCTAAGAACCTCAGTTTTAACAAGGCCTCCTAGGGACTATTATGCATAATAAAGTTCAAGCACCACTGGTGGGGTGGAGGGTAGGGGACCAGGAGTTGGGAATGGTGGGTGGTCCAGTATGTTGCCAGAGGAGTTACTGGTACCTAGTTTCATGCCCTACCATCCTGCAATGACCCTTTGAAGCCTCCAATACATCTTACCCCATCCCTAGCTCAGAATGTCTCATATGTACATGTTCCCTTTCTATCTCAGCACCTCTCCTGCACCAGGGGGCGGGGCGGGGGAAGGTCTCTGACTCTCTTATATGAATGGGATTCCCATATATTTGTATGGATTAAATTTATTTTATTTTGCTAAAAATAATTATAATAATTCCACATCTGTTCCTCTCCAATGGAATAGCTAAAGGAGCATTTGTAAGAAAGGAAATGTACTAGCAAACCTCTATACAAAACCTCTGTACCACCCCCTTATTCAAGCTGTTGTGAAGCAGATTTGTCCTTTGACTAAATGGGCCCCACGGAGAGCATAAGTCTGTTAATCTGCATTTTGGCAGGCTTTCCCTACTCGCTGAAAAGGTTTAGACACACTTCTTTTTATAACTTACCTGGGCTGTTCTTTTTCATTCTGACAGTGTAAAATCTTCTGTTGATGCAGAAACTACTGAAGGTTATTATTCTCATACAGCTAGGTAGATCAGAACAGAAATGATATGCATCAAGATTCTCAGGTCTCCTGGTAGATGATCCCTTTAGTTTTCCTGGACACATCCCACTTGCATTAGGGATTTGAAGTCAGACAGCTTATCTTTACTAAGGTGTGACCTAAAACAAGCTACTGACCCACTGTCAACTTCAGCTTCCTCATTCATAAAATGAACAATCGTAACAGTTTCTCTCATAGGGTTGTTTTAACATTAAAATTATTTAGTATCTTTCTAAGCAGGATAGTGTCAAATAGTAAACATTCAATGAACAGTTAATATTGTTGCTGTTATTTACTTAAACTTCATAGCACCCTTGGGACTCTACCCCCTTTTCTATAAGCAGTTATCCTCTTTCCTAACTCGTTAAGAATAACCAAAATCATTACATGTGGTTTTCTTCAATCCCTTCCCCCTCTCATAAAGTTACCTACTCCACTTGCATCTCTGCTTACTGAGGTCTAACAGGAAGGCTGATGGTACCTCTTAAATGAAGGTTTATAACCTGTTTCAAGAAAGAAGAGGGAGGGTGGAGGGCAGGTCAGAGTGACCTTCCTGTTTTTGTTATTTTCTCAAACTCCTTCAGTTTAAAATATTTAGTATACCAAGGTGCCATATTTGGGGGTAGCATGTCCTGAACCCCATCAAGAGTACAGTGTGAGTGAAGGACACCTTGAATCTTGACTGTGCATTAAATCAAGTCCAAGGTTTGGGACTATGAGATGAATACCCTCTTTTAAGAGATATGCGAATAGAGACAATCTTCTGCCCCACTTTCTAAGTAAGTTCTTAGCTACAGCAAACCATTAACTAGAACTGTGTCTATTAATGTCTGTACCTGAGAGAGCTAAGACAGTCCCTGGGAGATCACAATGATACTTCAAATTAAATTCATAAAAGAGAACACTTGTGATATTGCCCCACACTGCTTGATGGTCTCTCTCAACACAAGGTCAGGGGGGAAAAATCATTAGTTTTCTGTGATGCAGCTAGGCTCCTACAATGCCTAAGAGTTCCATGGTTCTCTAGCCACCTTTCACATTTCAGTCACAACAGTTCAGTTTTTGTCAGATTTTTATGGAGTGTTGGTGGGACAATTTTTTGACTTGAAAATAATATTTGGAAAAAAAAAAAAAAAGCTGCCCAGCAGGTGGGGGAAGGAAGACATTGGCCATAAGTCAAGGTGGAAATGGTGAAGTAACTCCCAAACTCCAGAATTTCTGTTGACTTTACGTTTCTCAAAAGACAAATCTCAGCAGAATTGAAAAAGCGTAAAATACATGAAGTAAGTGGATCTTACCATGCAACAGAAATGGCTGACATTGTAGGATTGCAGGGACATGGACAGGCTTGAAGAAGGGAATGGCGCCTGAATACGTTGCCTACTTGTGTTCCCAAGGATGTTGGACTTCAAAGTCTGGACTTTTAAGTAATTTGTTATTTAAATCAGTGGCTTATTAAAATTGTCAGAGAGTTCTTTGTCTAAGGTTTAACATGTTTTTCAAAGAAGAGTCAGCCACAGAATTCCTTAATCAGCAATTTAAAAAATATCACAGAAAATGCATGAAAAATTGTGAGAGCACTGCTGTCTCCTATCCTGACAAGGTCTGACTCAGTGAGATGATAGGCTTATTAGAGAGGGAGGACAGCCCTGGCTGGTGTGGCTCAGTGGGTTGAGCACCAGCCTGAGAGCCAAAGGGTCGCCGGTTAAGTTCTCAGTCAGGGCACATGCTTGGTTGTAGGCCAAGTCCCTGGTTGGTGGTGTGTGCAAGAGGCAGCTGATAGATGTTTCTCTCATATGTCTCTCACACTTCGATGTTTCTGTCCCTCTCTTTCTCCTTCCTTTCTCCTTTCTCTGAAAATAAATAAGTAAAATCTTTTTTAAAAGGACAAAGGCCTATTTTACTGATATGACTGTAGCTCTGCCAAGAATGCTGGCCAGGAATGGCAGAGAACATAGTTCTGGATTGTTATCCCAAGGTATCTTCTGTTGGTTTTTAAGATGTGTCCCCCATGGGTGCTTTTTCTATATGAGATCCCAACCTCTTACACCTGCCTTGTGGGACACCTTCCTCAGTACCAGTCTCCTGGTGCTCAGTGTCCCTTTCAAGAAAAGCTGTTACGATGGATAATCTGGGAAACTGTGAGCAGCAGCCCTGACATGTGAGACCAAATCCAGCCTGTGCTCCATGGTTATACATCTGATTTCCCTACCCTAATCAGCTTGCTAGTGAGCCACTACCAATAAGACCTTCCTCCCACATGTAACTACCATGGACAGCTCCCAATTGTCTCCCAGATTAAAGGTTGTCAAGCTTGAGTTGGATGCCAGTCCTAGCATATCCCCAAACACAAAAGTCAAACTCTATGAATGATTTTAAGGAACTGCATTTGGCTGAAATTGACAAAGTGGCAACTCTTTCTCCTACTTGAGTGAGGCTAGTGTATATGACAGGGAAAGAAAGCAGAGCCCACCGCCAACTTCACTTTAAAGAAATTCTATTACCTTTATTAATTACTTCCCTTACCGCTTATAGACAGACACTTCAGGTGCATGGTAAGTTAATGATAACAAGACCTATTTTATAATATTTGGGGGGGGGGGGATATTGATTTTTAGAGAGGGGGAAGGGTGGGAGAAAGAGAGGGAAAGAAACATCCAATGTGTGGTTGCCTCTTGCATGCCCCTCACTGGGGACCTGGCCCACAACCCAGGCATGTGCCCTGACTGGGAATCGAACTGGTGACCCTTTGTTTCCCAGGCCAGCGCTCAATCCACCGAGCCACAACAGCCAGGGCTATAATCTCTTAACATGACTTACATAGAGCATCTATACCCTCCTGTTCAGCATTTTGGGTGCTTCTGATAAAGTTCCAAAACAAATATAATGGTTAAATTTGCATTTGATTACCATGTATTTAGGATTATACCTTTAATCTTGCCATCTGAAAATGTACTCCCAAACTCTGCTTCACATTTCACAAGTTTGATTTCCCTCTAATTACTTGTGTGCAAATGAGAAGATAGAATTAACATTAAACTCTAAAAATACATACACAGTACAATTCTGACACCAATTCCAATGTGTGTTTTCCCCCTCATCAAACAATTCTTTTGACATCAGCTAGGTGTTCTACAATTTAACACAATTCTGACACTATCAACCCAGAAATAATATCAGATTCCATAAATTAATACTTCATTCCTACCAGACTGACCACAAATTCAGATGCCAATCACAAATCCAGGTTGTTACCTGTGCTTCTGATGAGCCAGCTACAAATCAGAGGTTTCTGTGACCCCCTCTTCCAGTTAGATTAATTTGCTAGAGTGGCTCACAAGATTCAGGAGATCAATTTACTTCCTAGATTATTAGTTTATTATACAAGCAGATAAAGAGGTACTTAGGGAGAGGTCCAGAACAAAGGCGCTTCTGTCCCTGTGGAGTTTAGGGCCCTGCTTGGCAGCCCATGGACCCATGGATATGTCCTGGTTTCCTAAACTGGAAGCTCTCTGAATGTCAGCCTTTTGGTTTTAATGGAGGCATCAATCACATAGGCACAGTTGATTAGATCAGTGGTCCCCAACGATTTTGGGCACCAGAGAACAGTTTTGAGGAAGACAATTTTCCCATGGATGGGGGGAGAAGGGTAATCCAAGCACATTATATTCCAGCTCACCTTCTGCTGTATGGCCAGTTCCTAACAGGCCACGGACTGATACCAGAGGTTGGGGACTCCTGGATTAGATCATTGGTTATTTGTGATTGATGTCAATATTCAGCCCCTCTCCCCTCTGGGAAGTCAGTCAAGGGGTGGGACTGAAAATTCTTACCTTCTAACCACTGGTTGGTTTCCCTGGCAACCACCCCACCTTCAGATTACTTAAGAACTTTCCCGTCACCTCATCAACACAACAAAGGGCCCTTTTAACACTCCCATTACTTAGGAAATTCCAAGAATCTTAGAGCCAGGAAGGAAATACAAACTAAATACATATTTCTTATTATAAATCATAATATTACATGCAGTATCTTGTGATACCAGAGCATCAGGTAGCAAAGGTGCCTGATTCCTTTGAGCAGAAGCACGTGAAAGCCCCATTTACTGTACTGTCTGTTAGAGGAGGAGGCCCAGTTGTGCCAGAAGGGCCTTCTCAGAAGACTGGCCCCTGACATACTGTTTACTTTGGCTCATTGTCTATCTCTTCAATATCTTCAGTGGTGATAGAAATACATTTTGGAAATCTAACAGTCTTTCTATCAATCCGTTCTTTCAACAATTTTGCCATCTACATAGTAAGTGGTCAATAAATATTTACTGAATTAATTAATTAATTAATTTATAAAAATTGCACCCTACTCAAAATAATATTTTTCATATCAGTACACACATTTAAGGATTAAGTTTCTTTGCATCTTAATTAAATTGAACATTTTTCATATACTTTTTGGAAATATGTTTTGTATGAACTTATTATTTATTCTCTTTGCCCACTTTACCACTGGGTACTCATTTTTGTGGCTCATTGACATCCAAGATATAGATGATATCTACCTTAGTTCTTGTCACCACCATCTCTGTAACTTCCACTACCAGGGAATAAATTGGTCTGTCTCTAAATTTCTTTAATCTAATTTGTTCTCTACCCTGAGGTTTATCTCATCACTTACAACACTTCAATGGGATCTAATAGTCTTAAATATTTAGTACAAAACCCTTAGCCTGAGTTGGAAAAGACTTCAGCCTTCTGACTGGTCTTCAGTTTAGAACAGCTCTCATCAATTATCCAATTTAAATTTTATCAGATCACAAACCAGATTAAAACTCCCCTGTAGCTTCTATTTACCCTCATACTCTAATCCAAAAACCCTAAACCTCTTCTCAAATCTCATCTCTGGTCACTGCCTAACCAATAAATATATTTGCAGTGTAGCCTGAAGGTAAGATAACAAGTTGTGCTTTTTCTGGAGAAATCACTTTCTGGGAAAAGCAAGTAGTAAGTGTAAAGACCTAAACTGGGACCATGCTTGGCTTGTTTACTAAACTACAAAGTGACCAGAGGGGATGGAACAAAGTGAGCAAAGTATTAGTAGAAATCAGAAAGGTGCCAAGGGCCCAATCCTGTAGGATTTTGTAAGCCATTATAAAGTCTTACTCTTTGAAAGAAATGGAAAGCCACTGTCAACTTTTGAGCTATGAAATGATATTACCTAATTTACAGTTTAAAAGGACTACTCTGTCACTATGCCATAAATAGACTCTAGGGTTGGATAGACAAAGGCAAAAGCAGAAAGGGTTATTAAACCTATGTAATTTAGAGATGATGGTGGTATGAAGTTGTATTATTCTGGGTATGCTCTGAAGAAAAAATAAAAGCAAGATTTTCTGACAAATTGAGATTGGACTATGAGACAAGGAGAGGAGTCCAAGATATTGCCAAGGTTTTTACTCAGTCAATTGGGCCAATGGAGCCGGCTTTTAGGAAACAACCGAGAGAGCTGTTAGTTAAGGGGATCATGACTGAGTTTGGGAATTTTAAGTTTGGCTTAAATTACGTATTAGACATCCAAGCAGAGATACTGAATTGGGAATTGGTATATAAAGCTGGAAATAAAAATCTGGAACTAATCACCATTTGGGGGGTATTAAAAACCTTGGAATTGAATTACTGAGCCTAGATCTGTCTATGTAGGAGAAATCTAGGGATTTAGTCTTGAGTGACTCAGTAGGACCAAGGTAGGGGAGAGGTAAGGAGAAGGAGAAGAAACAAGCAAAGAAAACTTGAAGGTGCAGCCATTAGTATAGATGGAAACTCAGGAAAAGATGATGTCTGGGAAGCCATGGGAAGGAACATATTCAAAATGAAGAGAGCTCTTGACACAAAAGCTTCTGATACTTCAAGTAAGATGGGAATTGGGAATTGATTGTTAGATTTTGCAATGTTAAATTAACTCATATGTGACTTTGATAAGAGGAGTGTCCACTGAGTTTGAATGTGAAAGCTGGATTGAAGTTAATTCAAAAAAGAGTGAGGAGAAAACAAATCACAGATATGCAAATAGCAAATACAGAGGATGCTTTAAAAGAGTTTTGCTGTAAGAGAAAATGAAGAAATGGCATCATAACAATAGAGGGATGTGGAATTCAAAAGAGTTTTAAAGTAGAATTAGTAAACTTGAATTTGAGTAAATAATTTCTTAATGTGACTAAGCAATTTCACTGCAGTGTGGTCTATGGTCCTGGGCTATGTGAGCACTTTTTAAAATTGAGATAGAATGTAGAAACCATAAAATCCACTCTTTTCAAGTGTAAAATTCAATGGGTTGTTCTTTTGTTTGTTTGGTTGTTGTTTTTTTTTTTTGCATATTCATAGTGCTGTACAACCGTTAGCACAGTTTAACTTCAGAACATTTTCATCACCCTAAAAAGAAAGCAATTTGCAGACACTCCCCATTCTGCCCTAACCCAGTCCCTGACAACCAGTAATGTATTTTCTGTTGCTACAGATTTGCATAGGCTGGACATTTCATAAATGCAATCACACGGTATACGAACTTTGTGTCTGACTTTTTTTTCTCTTAGCATGTTTTCAAGATTTATCTATGTTGAATATGAATTAGGATTTTATTCCCTTTCTGAAGCTAGATAATATTTCACTGCTTGAATATACTATACTTTACCCATTCATTAGTTGATGGATGTTTGGGTTGTTTTCACTTTTTGGCTATTATCAGTAATGTTGCTATAAACATTTACATAATAAGTTTTCATATAGACATATGTTTTCATTTCTCTATATATAGTACCTAAGAAAAGAATGAACTCTATGTTAAACTTTTCAAGAAACCTATTTTCTGCCTCTACTGAGATGATCATATGGTTTTGCCCTTTATTTTAAATTGTATTTATTTTTTATTTTTTAAAGAGGGGGGAAGGGAGGAGAAAGAGAAGGAAAGAAACATCATTCTGAGAGAGAAACATTGATTGGCTGGCTTCCATATATGCCCCAACTAGGAACTAAGCCTGCAACCCAGGCAAGTGCCCTGGCCAAGAATTGAACAGGCAACCTTTCTGTTTGAGATGATGCCTATCCAACACTGGCCAGGGCTTGTTCTTTATTCAACTGATATATTACATGGATTGATCTTCATATATTTAACTAATCTCCTTCCTGGGATAAACCTCACTTGATCATGGTGCATAATCCTATTTATATGTTGCTATATTTGGATTGCTAGTAATTGTTGAAGATTTTTGCCTCTATAGCCATAAAAAATATTCATCCATAGTTTTCTTGGAATATCTCTCTCTGGTTTGGGCATCAAGGTGTGATTGTCAGTTTTATGTGCAGCTTGGCTAGGCTGTAGACCTCCAGTTATTCAATTAAACACTAACGTAGATGACAATCTACGTCACTTTCAGGTGTACTTTAAAATCCATGTCAGCTGACATAGTAAGGAAGATTATCCTGGATAGCTGAAGAAACCCAGTCCAATCAGTTAAGGCTTTTCCACAGTGGCTGCACCAGTTTGCATTCCCACCAATAGTGCAAAAGGGTCCCTGTTTCTCCACATCCTCATCAGTAACTTGTTGTTTGTTGATTTATTGATGGTAGCTTTCCTGGCAGTTGTGAGGTGATATCTCATGGTGGTTTTGTTTTGTATCTCTCCAATGGTTAGTAACATACAGCATTTTTTCATATGTCTATTAGCCATCTGTATGTCCTCTTTGGAGAAGTGTCTATTCAGGTCCTTTGCCCAGTTTTTAATTGGATGATTTGTCTTCTGGTAGTGAGTTGTATAAGATCTTTATATATTTTGGAAGCTAACCCCTTATAGGATGTATCATTGGCAAATATGTTCTCCCATATGGTTGAGTTCCCTTTTCATTTTTCTGATGATTTCTTTTGCTGTGCAGAAGATTTTTAGTTTGATGTAGTCCCATTGGTTCATTTTTTTCCCTTTGTTTCCGTTGCCCTAGGAGATATATCAGCAAACATATGGCTGGTAGAATTTCCCAGAGAAGCCATTTGATTATGTGAACACTTATAAGATTTGTTTTTCCGTCTAAGAAATGTTATTCCACTGTATGTGTTCATTTGAAGTTCTTTTATCTCAAATATATCTGGGAATTTTTTTGTGTTAGCATTTATTGACCTACTTTATATTTTTAAAAAAATTGCTGCATTATATTCCATAGTATATCTGAACTTTTTTTTTCTTTTTCTTTTTTTTTTTTTTTTTGGCATGGCAGCTTTGAGATTGAATCTTAACTACAAATCTTACTAGCAGTGAAGTATGGGAGTTAGAGGTTGTTTGTTTAATTGATTGAGGGACTTGGATAGAGCTGTGGATAAAACCTAGGATTTCTAGGCTGTGATCTGGTGCTGCCTGTTCTCCAACATCTGATCTGTATCCCCTTGTATGTTCTCAAGTCTTATGTTTTTTGTTTTCTTTGTTCTGTCCCCCTTAGATAAACCTGATCTTTAAAATTTTGTTGAAAAAGGAAACAAAGACAAAACAAAACATGATGTTCTGTGATTTTAGTAGCCTGACCACATTAGGCCCTATTGCAGTCATTTGTAGTGATGGATCCAAGTAAAAATTAGATTTTTTTGTGCTAATAGTTATGTATTTCAGTGATAACAGTATAGGTTTAATCACAGCAGAATTAAACAGTTAAATGGAAAGAGAGGTTTATTATACAAAGAATGTGTAATCTACTGAGTCAGAAGTGGAGAATGGAAGTGGGTGTGTGTTACTTTTTTTCTGCCTGCCAGTGCTTGGCAGGTGAAATTAAGCAGATTGTGTACACAGACTGTAGCTAACTAGAGAAAGCAGAGTCTATATAAAGAGGACCAGAACCAGCCAATTGTTGATTACATGGGAATTTAGGATCACCAATTTCAGATTTTTTTAGTTTGAAAATTTGAATTTTGATGTTGAATCTCTTGATTTTTAAAAAAATTTAATCTTTATTGTATTGTTCTTCAATTACCATTTAATCTCCTTAAAACTCCTCTCCCACCGTGATTCTTAAATATTGGTCATACATTCAAATTTTTGCTTTAAAAAAAACTTCACAACATAAAGAAAACATGTCTGAGGTGGGGGGAAGGCAGAGACAAATGTATTTAAAAAGTAAATAAATTAATTAAAAAAAAAAAAAGAAAACATGTCTGTTGTTGAATTCTGCCTGCACCTGCCATTTTGCCACCTTTCATGGTGTATATAGTCTTCAAAAGTGAAGTTTTTCTATCCACAATCAGATTCAATAAATCTAGTGTTCACTGTCTTCATCAGGTACTACTATTTTTTTTTCCCCTGGGAACAAAGTTGGAAAATTAGTCATTAGTTATATTTCCCTGTCCCTCACAACTATCCCCAATTTGCAGATGTAAACAATATCTCTTGGTGCCATTTACTTCTCCATTTTCTCTACCATCCTTCCTTTCCCTAAAGCCTAAGTCCATTACCATTCTAACTAATGCCCCCTTTTTCCACTGTTGGTTCCATCTCAGCTATCCTCTCTCTTGGCAGCCAGAATCTCCTTAAAATACAAATTTATTTATGTTACTTTCTCTTCTTAAAAGCTTACAAAGACTTACCATTGTCCTTAGCTAAAAGACCAAATCTTTTAACTATATAGAGAATTGCGTGGCATATGTATTTGTTCAAATTATAGTTAAATTAATAAATATATAATATAATAAAAATACAAAATCAAGGAAAGAAAATGCAAGCTATTTGACCTTAGTTACTAATTTTGAGTCAAAATTTGATTCAGAATTATTGATCTTGACTGTTAAAGTTAAAAGGACACATGACTGGTATATTGAAAGAACATAGCACTTTTTTGCCCTGGCTGGTGTGGCTCAGTGGATTGAATGCCGGCCTGGGAACCAAAAGGTCAACAGTTTGATTCCCAGTCAGGGCACATGCTTGGCTTGTGAGCCAAGTCCCCAACAATGTTTCTCACCCTCTCTGTCTCCTTCCCTTCCCCTCTCTCTAAAAGTAAATAAATAAAATCTTTTTTTAAAAAAGAAAGAATATACTAGTTTTCTGAAGAAAAAGTTTTTCTGTGACTTCCTTTTAAAAATAATACATGATTATTATGAACAAGCCATTCTCATTAGCCAATAAAATCACCTCCAGGACACAGCTGAAATTACATCAATTATGAAGAGAAGAAACCTGTCCTCCTATTATCTGCATAAGGAAAATGCAGAAATCTGTCAAGAAACATCACTTTTAAGTACTAAAAACCTGAAAAAGAGGGGAATAGAACAGAGGACTCAGAGTAAAAAATAGTGGTATTTCTATTCATAATTATGCCAGGACATGGGCATATGCCAGGATGATCCTGGGAAAACTGAAACATATGAATAAATTTCTAAAGACTGTATATCTTACCAAAACTCTCAAGAAGAAACAGAAAGCCTAAAAAATCCTTTAAGCCACTCAGAACTTAATCATTTCAAAGTAACTTATTTTTTACTAATTAACATTACAAGATGTATTAATTTAATATATAGCCTTTTTCCTTAGTATGTATTTAAATCCAGAAGTAAATTATTTTTAAATTGTTTTTTTCATGAAAATCTTCATTGATTTTGATTAACTGTACTTTCTCTTTCCTCTCTGCTTTCCACCAATGCACAATGTTGCTACTTTATGAAAATCAAATATATCCTCACACTGAAGAATATTGGCTATGATCTGAAAGTCAAATTAAGCTGCAGTTTTTTCCCCCACAAAAATAATCAGTTAAGCAGAAACAAGATTTAACAATCTTGTTAAACAGAAACAACCAGTTTTGCCTTGTGGTCAAAATCCAGAGCAATCAAATAAGAATCCTAGTGAGGATGAAATAAGGAAAAATAAAAAGTGGAGAGAAGGAGAAAGAGATGAAGAAGAAAAGGAAAAATATATAAAAGACAAACCAAAAGAGGAACAAGAGGGGGTGAAAAACAAGAAAAAAATGGAAAATGAGGAAGAGCATCTGGAGAAAAGATTAGTTGGTAAACCTCTCATGGACACTCTCTGGGCAGAGTTTAAATTAAACAAATGTCCCACCAAAGGAGACAGTCTATTGCTTGCATTTGAATTTAACATGACAGAAAAACAGGTAGGACAACATATTTCTTTATAGAGTGAGTCACTTGTGTAATATTATTACCCATACAAATCAACACTTTAATCTTGGATTAATCATCTCCCCACCTCATTTATTTTACAGGTAAATCAATGGTTTTTTAAAAAGAAGAATTCAATAAAGAAATGTATAAGTGGAAGTATAAGAGAAGCTCAAGAGGTAAGAATGTTTTATATGTAAAACATTAAGTTGGAACGAAGTACAGAATACAAGGTTGGGCAAAAGTAGGTTTACAGTATTGAGTATGTAAAACAGTTGATTATGGGAGTATTATTTATTACTTACTGTATTATTTTCCATATGAATAACTGTAAACCTATTTTTGCCCTACCTTTTATACTGACTTTTGGGACAGTTTGTGTTCACATAGTTATTGGCTAGTCCCTAAGCATTTTCATGTTTCTAGCCAGTGGCAAAGAACAATTTGCTGTCTTGTTTTTCACTCTGCTCAACACACAAAAATGCACACACATATGCACACACATATGCATATGTAGACATGCCACTATTTACCATGTAGTCATATTACCAAATATACAGCTACAGTCATTACATTTTTATTGCATGCAGTATAGAATTAATACTTTTATCTTTTTTATTCCTTAGATACTGAATGAATTTGATGCTTGTCTCTTCTATTGGCAGAACCCCACATGACTGAAAGAAATTAATAAAAGAACATCAATATCTTTAATAGTACTAGTCTGTATATAGAATTTTTACATGTTGTTTATGTATTTTTACATACATACATTTATTTATTGCCTCACTTGCTCATTAGTCTAGTCATCACTCTAAACCACAAAAGAGGAATCTGAATTCTTAGGAAATATTGTGATTTCACCAACAAGTACAAGTTCCTAAATGTCTAAGCCTGACTTTGTACGTTTTTCTCTCAGGCATTTTCATTCTAGGCTATGTCAATTAGTGTTTCCTATGTAATGTACATATTTCTGATTTTCTCTATGAAAATTCTCATGTGAAAATATTTCAAATTTCTTGTCCCTCTCCACCTCTATAACTTCTTTGCCTCTTTGAAATTTTTAAATGTTTTTTTTTAAGATCCCCTTGTTCTTTACTGGGAATTGTTTTCCAAATTTAACATGTTGATATAGGTTAAGTATATGGACTGTTCTGTGGAACATTTTGTATGACACCTTTCTCATGTGTAAATGGAGTTCTGGGAGGGTAAACAAGAAAATATTTGCTTTTACAGATTTTATTTATTTATTTATTTATTTTAGAGAGAGGGGCATGGGAAAGAGAGGGAGAGAAACATGATGTGAGAGAGAGACATCAATCAGTTGGTTGCCTCTCGCATGTGACCCATCCGGGAACAGAATCCGCAACCCAGGCTTGTGTCCTGATCAGGAACTGAATTGGCAACTTTTCACTTTGCACAACGACACCAACTAAGCCACACCAGTCAGGGTTAAACAAGAGACTGAAAGTCAAATTAAGCTGCAATTTTTAATTCTGTGGAGAACTGGATGAGGGGAGTACAAAATGTCTAAACATTCTATTTTTATACTACTGTGGATTTGAAGTTTTATAATGTAAGTTCATTGATTTTATTTAATTAAAAAATCAATGAAGAAAATACTAACTTCTGTTAGAATTTGTTAGGAAATGTTAGAGAATAAAAGGGAAATCTACTATAGAATCTAACAGGTTTAGTGCATCCTGCAATCTGTCAGTGTATCTCTAACCAGCCCCTTTTGCCTTTTGTCTATAAACTGGACTGGGCTCCTGAAAGGTGATTTTTGTCACTGTCTGTGACTGAATGAGAGGCCCCTACCTTCTCCCCTTTTTCAGTGGTGCATGTTCTGCTCCAGGTATAGTTTGTTTCAACAGGTCCAGCTAACAACAGGACAAAGGACCATGGAATCCCAGGGGAGACTAAGTAGTTCCCTCTCACCCAGAGGTGCAAAATAACCCACCTATTCTGGTTGGGATGTTCCATTGCAAATCCCAGTAGATAACATCTTTCCCAGGCCCCGGGGCTCAGTGTTCTCAGAAGCACAGCTTCCTGAGAACCACCGGGTGGAAACCAGTTAGGAGTGCCTCAGGCTCTTGCAGGTGACCCCAAACGTCCCTCCACGTATCCTGTCCACACTAGGACTTATTCATGATCCTCCAACCCTGAGTTTCCCATTGTCTTAGCAACAGAGTTAATCCCTTTAGATCAGCCCAACTGTGAGTGCAAAGTTTAATGGACAAGGCTCATGAGTGATCACCCTGAGTGATGAATGAACCGCTCTTGAGTTCAGCTGTGGTTAATTTCTGTTTCCATCCAGATGATGTCAGTGTTGAGCTGAATGATGACTACAGTCCTTACGGGATGGGTTCCAGTAATTAGATATGTGATCGATATGCCAGGCATCCGTGGGGATTTTCCTCCTCTCTCTGCGGGCTGGAGGGGCTGCCACAGGGTGCTCTACAGTGCCTAGGGGCACTTACATCTTTAGAAACAGTGGCTGGCAGACAAGGGGATCCTCTGCTGCAAACAGGCATGCCACTTGGTCAAAGTGAGAGTTCAAGCCTCACTTTGCGTTCAATAAAACATTCCAAACCCAGCCCTTGATAAGAAAGGAAGTTCTTACCATGATATGCTGTCCTTTCATGAGAGGCTTTACCTGGAGGAGCCCTGTGTAGCCTATTAGGAGCTGTTGCTTTATGAGGGTATATGGGGTTTCTATCCCCTTCCAGAGCTGGGACAAAAATCCTAGGGGCACGCTCTCCTGTTGTCTCTGACACAGTGTCCAGCCCATGCCTTCCAGAGCCACAGACACAGCTAACACAAATGGTAGGTAGCCCTGCCTAGGAGATGCCCAGGGCTTTTATCTGTTTCAGTGATATTTTTGTCTTCTCAAAGGTACCTTGCTGCTCTGCTCCCCAGCCCAACACGTGTCCTTTCTTTACCGAGCAGTATAAGGGATGGAGGCACTGTGCCAGGTGGGGAATAAAAATCCTCCAAAATTCCCAAGTCCTTATAATGGCTTATACCTCTTTCCTGTTCTTAGAGGTTGGATAGGCTTACACTTGATCAATCAGTTTCTGGGACAGCATGTGTCTTATCTGACCATAGGACTCCTAAAAACTTTATGGCAGTGCCTGGGTCTTACATTTTCTGTGAGTTCACCCTGGCTGGTATAGCTCAGTGGACTCAAAGGGTCGCCGGCTCGATTCCCAGTGAGAGCACAGGCCTGGGTTGTGGGCCAGGCCCCCAGAGAGGGTTAGGCCAGAGGCAACCACACATTGGATGTTTCTCTCCTTCTCTTTCTCCCTCCCTTCCCCTCTCTCTAAAAATGAATAGATAAAATCTAAAACGGTAAATAAATAAATAAATAAATACATTTTCTGTGGGTTCATCTCCCATTTTATCCTTTGCAGGTGTTCCAGCAAAGTCTGCAGAATGTCCTGCTGCAGAGGCAAGTCTTCACATGTTAACATTAGGTCTGCGATGCAATGGGCTGTTTTACTGATGTGGGGAAGAATAACAGAAACAGGTCTCAGGTTGCGATTTTATGACATATTGTAGAGCTGCGCAGGTAGCCTTGGGGAAAGCACTTGGAAAATTCATTATTGCCTCATGCCTCTCTCTTGTGAAGGCAAATTGATCTTGTGCCTCAGGGGCCAGGAGTATACTGAAAAAAGCATTTGCTGAGTTCAATACAGCGTAGCACACTCCTAGGACCATGACCAAGCTATCTAAAATGGTGGCAATATTGGACCCAGCCATTAGGATGGGGGTACCACTTTGTTCAGTTCTGGGTAGTCCGTGGTCATCCACTGTGAACCATCTGGCTTTTTTCCTAACCACACCGGGTTGTTGAAAGCACTGGAGGCAGGGCATACAGTATCCACTCAGAGTAGTTCTTGGATAGTCTCTCTCTTCCTTAGGCACCTCCTGCCTGGCAATATTTGTTATTTATCTATCTATCTATTCATTTTTTATTTATTTTGGGGTTCTTTTTTCTGTTTTGTTTCATTTTGGTTTTTTTTTTCTTTTCTTTTTTATTTGCTTTCCCCCAGGCAATTTAAATAATTTGACAATTACCATTGTTTTGGGGTAGTAGACTTAGTGGTTCTCAGCTGGCATTTCCCCTTGGCACTGATTTGATTATTCTAACTCAATGGTAGAATTCACTGTTAGAGGTTTGCAAAGTTTCACTTTACAGGGTATTAATGCCCAATATATTCTCTGGTTTTAGAGCGGTAAGAACCTCATATTCTCAGAGAGAGGGAGTAGAATGCCCACATTTCAGTGTTGAAAGAACCTTCCTAATTATAACTTTTGCCCTCTGTAACCAACAATGGTGCTGAGGAGGGCAGAAAACTTCTCAGGATAATCATGCTTTAGAGAACATTTGGCTCACTTCACTAGAGCCATCACCTTTTACTTCTGGAGGACGTGTGAGGGGTGACTCAATGTGAGGCCTTTGATCACCTCCAGTGGCCCTCACCTGGAGGCAATCTTGGCCTGCGTCTTTCACCTGGAGTGTGGAAGGCACCCAACCCAAATAGGACTGTATCCCTGAGGCCTCTTCTGGAGCAGGCAGGGCATCAGTGATGGTAGGGTAGCTGGGCAGGCCCAAATGCTCTAAAGTTTTAAGGCTTCCTACATGTCAAACATAGCACTGGGTTGTTGGTTTATGTTTTCAGGTGGGGGCGTGCTATAACAATGAGATCAAATCATATCCTTTAATTCTGGGTTACTTTTATCAGACCCTTTACATTCAACTGGGATAGCCTTCTGGCTTTTCGAGCTCCCTCTTGGTCTCCAGTCTTCCCCACAGTCTATACCCATTCTTAGGATTTGTCAGTTTTCCCAGATCAACAATGGATTGCCTAACCTCATAAAAGTGTCATCCCACAGCTGGGCTTGTATAGATTTTGGTGTCCCATAGTTGCTGGGAACAGACCTGAATATCTGGGCTTTTATTCCTGCTGTGAATGTGGTTCAATAAGGGACTTCAAACACAGGGGTGTAGATGACCTGTCATCCTCTATAGATTTCCAGCATCCCACATATCCAGAGGGAGCACCCTCACTGGGCCAAGCCTCTCTAGAATAATCCAGTCTATAAGGAAATGAGTACCTTGAACCCCAGAACTCAATGCAGATAGTGCCAGAGGGCAATCTGTATAGTAATATTGCTCATTTTCTGTATTTCCTGCCCAGTCAAAGAAATGCGATTGCCTTTCCTTCCTCCATATCTCATAGGTGGGTTTTAGCTTCCTTCGGGATTTCTAATTCCCCAAAGGACAGTGTCTTAGTTTTATATTTAGGAAACAAAATGATAAAAAGGGAAAGATTACATGAGAATGGAAGAAGTTAGAGTTGGAGAAACTCATTAGCTTTTGGTGACCCTCAAGCTGGACCCAAGGAATCAGAGGTTCCTCACCTCTTCCCCTGTCCTGGCAATGAACCATGATTCCCAGAGTGGTGGCATTTTCAAGGACACAGCCTTGAAGAGCAATGCGTTGTTTAGATCATTTTATAGTATGTGACTGAACCCAGTTAAAGCTTCTGTATAAACTTTTAAGATTCTAGCAGATGAATATGGAGATCTACTTATCTTTTTTCCACTCAAGACAATGCTTGTATGTAAATTCCCTTGCTTATAAAGCTGTCACCTACCAGTCTGAAGAGGTCTGCTTCTTTCTTTGGTTTATTTTTAACCTCCATGGGTGGGGCCAGTTTCAGATTTCATAGGGGAAATTCCCAAGTTTGAATACTAACAATTGGCTAGCCAGCCAACAGACGAAGGAAATGAATCTTGGGAAAGAGGTTAAGAGGTTCTGTGGGGTAAATCCAAAGTTGGTCATCAGCTTCTTTGTGGCCCATATACTACATGCTTATAGACTGCCTCTTGAGTAAGGGAATGCCCGGAAAAGGCCGGCTGGTCTAATATGCTTGCTTGAAGAATGGTGCATAGTGCACGGTGACTAAGAGGGAAAGGAATGGCTGCCATAGTGGGCTGACCTCTATTGTGGGCAGTTCATCTGATCACTGATGCTCTACTAGATGCTGAAGCTTGAATTAGAAAGTTGGAGGAAAGCTGAGGTTAGAGAAGGATGCATGTTTGCCCACTATGCAGCTCCAGCTCACTTTGGGGCTGGCAGACAAGATTGGAGAACAAGATAATAAGTTGGAGACCTTACTGTCCCATTTTACAAAGTTAGGAGGGCACAATATGCCTTGAATTAATGTCTGAGCTTGTGACAAAGCCTGATTTGAACACTAAGAGGTAGATTTCTTGGGAAAGTGAGGAGAGCAAAGCAAAGGATGTTATGGTGATGGGCAGTGAAACAGAGGAGATGCCCTCTGCCCTTTGACGCTAACAATGACCTTGAAAATGCCTCCACTCTGGAAATCATACTACATTCCCAGGACAGGGGAAGAGGTGAGGAACCTCTGATTCCTTGGGTCCAGCTTGAGGGTCACCAATAGCTAAGTCCTCTCAATGAGTTTCTCCAACTCCAACTTCTTCCATTCTCATATAATCTTTTTCTTTTTATCTTTTTGTTTCCTAAATATAAAACTAAGACACTGTCCTTTGGGGAATTAGAAATCCCGAAGGAAGATAAAACCCACCTATGAGTTTATCACCTAGAGATGATCCTATTAAAATTTGGTTGCATTTCCTTCCAGGCTATTTTTGGGGCAGCTTTCAAACAAATTAGATTAATACTACATGAATTTGTTTCTCTTTTCTTTCTTCTTCTTTTTTTTTTTTTTTTTTGAGAGTACATTTATTAAAACTGGGGACAGTGAAGCAAGGAAGGGCTTAGGATAGAAGAAGGTACAGAAGAGAGGCTAGGCGGGGCTGCTTTGGCTCACTGGAAAGTCAGAGAAAAGGGGTCTTGGAGACAGGTTCAAGGGGTTAGACTGGGATGAGCTGCCACTGCCCATTGCTCCCCTGGTTGCAAGTCTCAGGGGGTCCCTTAGAGTTTAGGCAATGGATGCCTGAGAGCCTGAGAGGGAAGAAAGGCAGGGCGTACTCCTGAAAGAGAGAGTATCTCCCTTTCTTATGTCTTAAAATTTAAAAATGGATAAAAATTTAGAAAATATTAATAAAGGATGGACTTTAATAAATAGCCATGTGTCAATATTGGTTTTTAACTGTGACAGTTGTACCACACTAATGTAAGATGTTACTAATAAGGGGAACAAGGCATGGAGTATATGAGAACTCTGTGTACTGTCTTTTCAATTTTTCTGTAAATATCTTTTTTATTTTTCACTTTATTTTATTTATTTTATTTTTTAGAGAGAGGGAAAAGGAGGGAGAAAGACAGGGAGAGAAATATGAGAGAAAGAAACAGATTTGTTGCCTCTCACATGCCCAGTTGGGAATTTGGACTACAACCCAAGTAGGTGCCATGACCAGGAACCAAACCAGCGACCCTTCGGTCTGCAGGCCAGTGCTCAATCCACCAAGCCACAGCAGCCAAGGCTTTCCTTAAGCTCAAACTATTCTGAAATAGTTAATTTTTTAAATTACCAATAAATAAGTAAATACAATAGATCTAGAATGTTATTTGTTTGCTAATATTCATTAAATAATATGAAAGATGAATAAGTTTTTTATGGATTTTTTTACAGATTTTATTTATTTATTTTTAAGGAGAGGGAAAGGAAAGGAGAGAGGAAGAGAAACATCGACGTGAGAGAGAAACATTGATCAGCTGCCAGGGACCAAACCCTCAACCTAGGCATGTGTTTCTACCAGTATTTAAACCAGTGACCTTTCACTTTGCGGAACAATGCCCAACCAACTGAGCCACACTGGTCAGGGCTAATGTGTTTTTAAAAATCAAGAAAAATTGACAAAACCAAGTAATAAAAACTTTGTTACTAACAAGTGCCAAATTCAACAAACCAAATAAATCAAATGCCTAGGTGTTAACTCTTTCTTTTATTTATTGGTAATATATCTAACAGCTGAACCGGTCAGGGTTCTACCATAAAAACAGAACCATTAAGAGATATATAGATACAGATATATTTATTTAGATATAGATATTTATTTCAAGGAATTGGCTTATGTGATTGTGCGAACTAGCAAATTCAAAATCCATAGGGCAGCCTAGCTGGCTAGAAACTCTCAGGCTCAAGCTAAAGCTGTAGATCACAGGTGAGATTTCTTCCTCAGGAAAACCTTGGTTTTGTTCAAGGTCTTTCAACTGATTGGTGAGACCCACTCAGATTATTAAAGATAATGTCCTTTTCTTAAAGTCAGCTGATGGTAGATGGTAGATGTTACATTTACAAAATACTTTTACAACATATACCTAGAATTGACTACCAGTGAAGATGGCAGCATCGACAGACATGGCTCACCTCTTTGTACAACCACATCAAAATTACAACTAAAATATAGAACAACCATCACTCAGAACCATCAGAAACGGAATTGAATGGAAGCCTGACAACTATGAAATTAAAGAAACCACATCCATCCAAACTAGTAAGAGGGGCAGAGACGTGGTCCCACAGCCACTTGGAGTGGATAAAAAAATCAGGAGGGACATCTCGGGAGTGAGGAGACCCTGCCCCACACCAAGCCCCCCCAGCCCAGGGTTCCAGTGCCAGGAAGATAAGTGCCCACAACTTCTAGCTGCAAAAACTAGCAGAGATTGAGTCAGTGGAAGAAAATTCTGGAGCCCCACACACTTCCTCTTAAAGAACCCACACACAGACTCCCTGACTCAGACTCACTGCATCTGAGCTCCAGCACTAGGGTAGCAGTTTGAAAGGAATCAGTAGTACACAGAGAGAAACTGAAGTGTCTGGCATCAAGGTGAGCAGAGGCCATTGTCCCTTGGCCAGACCTTCGCCCAACAGAGCCAGTAAGCTAGTGCCGTATCAGATTTCATCATCCTAGCTACCACTGTTTGATTCACCCTGGAGATCCCCAGAGACTCTGCCCCACCCAATTTACAGGCCCACCCAAGATGCTTTTCCATATAAATGGCTGGTCCTGGTTCATGCTGCACAACTTCCTAAATCCTCTCAAACAAGCAGCAGCTGGCTTCAGTGAGGCCCTGGATTCCCAGCTTGGCTTCGCCTGGGAATCTCCATGTCCAGCACAAGTAGCAGCCATCTCAGGTTGCTTTATGGCTCAGGCAAAGTGGCCCAGGGCAAAACATAGGTGGGGGCTGACCTTGGCCTGCACTACCTGGGAAATCACAAGGCCAGTGCAACCATTGGACAGCTATAAACCACGTCAGAATACCACCACCCTACCCTTGCACAGCTGATCCTCCATGGAGGTCAGAGGTTAGTGGTTAGTGGTAACAGCCAGTCCTAGCAGCTGACTGGCCTAGGTAAATCCTTCCCATTGATCTGCCAACAGCAACCAAGTTTCAACTACAAGAGGAGGGTATACTCAGCCCACACGAAGGGCACACCTTGACCACCCAGCTTGGGTGATAGGGGAGGCTGTTCCACTGGACCCTAAAAGACACCTACTACTTTAGGCCATCCTCCCAAAACAGGAAGTCATAGAAGCCCTACTTAATACACAAAAACAAACAGGGAAGCTGCCAAAAAAAAGGAGACAAAGAAACATGGCCCAAATCAAAGAATAGATCAAAACTTCAGAAAAAGAGCTAAACAAAAGGGAGATAAGCATATACCAGATGCAGAGTTCAAAACACTGTTTTAACAATGCTCAAGGGACTTAGTGAGGATCTCAATAGCATAAAAAAGACCCAATCAGGAATGAAGGAAACACTAATTGAAATAAAGAACAATTTACAGGGAAAAAAACAGTAGAGTGGATGAAGCCAAGAATCAGATCAATGATTTGGAATACAAGGAATCAAAAAACAATAGGCAATGAGAACAATAGGGAAAAAGAATCCAAAAACAATGAGGATAGTATAAGCAGCCTGTGAGACAGCTTTAGGAGGCCCAACATTCTCATCATAGGGGTTCCGGAAGGAGATGAGAAAGAGTAAGAAATTAGAAATCTATTAAAAAAAATAATGAAAGGAAACTTCCCTAATTTGGTGGAGAAAATAGACATGAAAATCCAGGAAGCACAGAGAGTCCCAAACAAGATGGATGCAAAGAGGTCCACTCCAAGACACATCATAATTAAAATGCCAAAAGTTAAAGAGAGGATCTTAAAAGCAGAAAGGGAAAAGAAGTTAGTTACCTACAGGGAAATTCCCATAAGACTGTCAGCTGATTTCTCAAAAAAAACTTTGCTGACTAGAAGGGATTGGAGAGAATTATTCAAAATTATGAAAAGCAAGGAACTACAGCCAAGACTGCCCTACCAGGAAAGCTATCATTTAAAATTGAAGGGCAGATAAACAGCTTCCCAGACAAGAAAAAACTAAAGGAGTTCATTATCACCAAACCATTATTATATGGTATGTTAAAGGCACTTATTTTATCTATCTATCTATCTATCTATCTATCTATCTATCTATCATCTATCTATCTATTTTTAGAGAGAGGGGAAGGGAAGGAAAGAGGAAGAAAAAGATCAATGTGTGAGATTGCCTCTCACATGCCCCCAACTGGGGACCCAGCCCACAACCCAGACATGTACCCTGACCAGGAATTGAACCAGCAATCTTTTGGATTGCAAGCCAGTGCTCAGTCCACTGAGCCACACCAACTAGGGCTTAAATGGGCTTATTTCAGAAAAAGAAGAGGATAAAAACTATGAACAATAAAATGGCAAAAAGTACGTATCTATCAACAATTGAATTTAAAAAAAACTAAGCAAACAAGGAGAACAGAGACAGAATCATGGATATGAAGAACATTTTGATGGTTGCCAGAAGAGAGAGGGGTGGGGGAGCATGGGTGAAGTGTTGAGGGGATTAAGAAGTACAAATAGGTAGTTACAGAATAGGCATGGGGATGTAAAGTACAGTATAAGAAATGAAGTAGCCAAAGAACTTACACACATGACCCATGGACATGAACAATGGTGGGGAGATTGCCTGAGGGAGTGGGGGTGCTGGGTAGAAGTGGGCAAAGGGGAAAAACTCAGGACAACTGTTATAGCATAATCAAAAAAATATAATTTTTAGAAAAGTCTATAACTGGCCCTGGCTGGTATGGCTCAGTGGACTGTGCACTGGCCTACAAACTAAAAGGTTCCTGGTTCAATTCCCAGTCAGGGCATATGCCTGGATTTCAAGCCAGGTCCCCAGGTGCAGGCATGCGAGTGGCAAGTGGTTGATGTATCTCTCACACATCGATGTTTCTCTCCTTCTCTTTCTCCCTCTTTTCTCCTCCCTCTAAAGATAAATAAATAAATACATTTTTAAAAAGTCTATAATTGAGTAATGGTACTCTACACTAGACAAATTGATGAATTGACCTTCTTAGCTCATCTCCTGTCAACCTGGTGTCCATATACATCTCCTTAAATTATATTTAATCTCCAAATAAAGGAAATGACAAAGTCATACTTCAGTCTAACATAATACAATTACCCTGTGTACAATAAAAATGTTCTTTTTCCCAGTAAGATATGCACAGTCTTTGGGTCATGTTTACCCTTTTCTTGATATTCTGTAACGTAAATATTATGATGTAAAGTTAACTATTATTAATACATGTTTAAAAAAACATTTTATTTATTTATTTTTAGAGAGAGGGAAAGGAGGGAGAAAGAGAGAGAAATATTGATGAGACAGAGATACATTGATTGGTTGTCTCTCATACATGCCCCGACAGGGACTGAAACTTAAACCTAGGCATGGATCCTGACCAGGAATTGAACCGGCAACCAACCAACTGAGCCACACTGGTCAGGCTGTTAATACATCTTAATGTTAGATGATACAAGGATAAGAGATGAACATAAACAAAACTATTTGCTCTACAGACACACATACATATAACTGTTATAGACTAAATTATGTATGTCCTCAAATTCATATGTGGAAGCTCTCTTAATGTGACTATTTTTGCAGATAGGGCCTTTAAGGAGACAATTAAGGTTAAATGAGGTCATAAGAGGGTGGACTAATCCAATAGGACTGATGTCCTTATGAGAAGAGAAAAAGACACCAGGAGTACACACCCACATAGGAAAGGCCATGTGAGAACATGCCAAGAAGGCAGCCAGCTACAAGCCCAGAAGAGAGTTCTCTTTAGATACCAATCCTATCACCATCTTGCTCTTGGACTTCCAGGCTCCAGACTGTGAGAAAATTAATTTCTGTTGTTTTAGCCACCGAGTCTGTGGTATTTTATTATGGCAGCCTGAGCAGACTAATACCATAACTAAAAAGGGAAGAAATACTCTTGACAATTACAATCTTTGTTTATGCAACTGATCACATGGTCATAAGTAGTACTTATACCTACCTTCTTCCACTACCCATTTCATATTCCCTTTACATGCAATGAGTAGTAAATGAGCCCTAGAGAGCTAAAGCACAGTTTAGTGAATATAGACAACAATGTTATATTATCATTATCAAACTTGCTAAGAGCCTAGAACACATTCACTTTGCCCTCTGCAAACACTTCAGCTGTTAGTAATTCAGTCTGGTGGGGTGGCCCAAGCCTTCATTCTTGAACGGTCTGGCCATGAATAGTCCTTCCTATATTAGATTATTGTAGGTTTCTGTTGATCTTAATCACAATGTATGACTTCTAGACCAGCAGAGCATAAGGACATGGTGACTCAAAGCAAAAATGTTGCTGGTGGATCAGTAAGGATAATAGTAGGTGATGCCACTCCCTTGGACTCCATTCTTGGACGTGTAAATCCTGGCTATGGGAGAAACAACACCATGTATTGGCTGCTGATTTAGAGCATACGCAGCCTCCTGGAGGATAATGCCCCAGCCCTGAAAGGTATTGCCACCTAGCTGGCACTATAAATAGGTCTTCCAAAAGCCATCCCACCATTCTTTCAAGCCAGCCACTTCAGGATAATGGGAAACATTGTGAGAACAGTGAGTTCCAAAAATATGAGCTCATTATGACTCTTTATTTTCAATAAAGCATGCTGTGTGAAATACCATAAAGGTAGATAACACATTTGGTAAATCCACAGGTGGTAATTTTGGCAGAAACATTGCATTCAAGTAACGCAAATCCATAGCTAGAATAAGTGTCTATTCCAGTAAGAACAAAGTACTGCTTCTTCCAAGACAGAAGTGGTCCTAAGTAACTAACCTGCCACTCGGTAGATGGCTAACCACCCATCCTAGGGAATGGTGCCATACTGGGGACACACTATTGGTTTTTGCTGCTTGCAGATGGGGCACTCAGCAGTAGCATTAACCAGGTCAGTTGTGGTGAGTAGAAGTCCATGTTGTTGAGCCCCCACTACACCCTATTGTCTCCTGGATTCCCTGCATTCCTCCAATCTTAGGAAGATCTGCCAAATATCTTCGTTATTGAAATGTTTATTTTGCCCTTATATGAAAATTAAAGGGAAAGTGGATTGTTTTTTACACACATATCTATCAAATACACCCTGCCTGGTACCTAAGATGTTTGAGTTTGTGACCCTGCTCTACCTGTTCACTCTGGTTGATTTCACAACTTCAACTACCAGTCATATACTATGAACACACTAATCTCTAAAAGATGAGACCTGTCTCAACAGTTTTGTCCCTTACCCCCAACAACATCTGGACATATCTCACATACATCAGTCTAAAAAGATCTGAAATTTATCTTCTCCAAAATCATTTCTCTGCTAGTCATTGAAAATTGAGTGACTGGCAACTCTATCCACTCAGACACTCTGTCCAGAAAATTGTCCTGGAGCTCTCCTTTATCTTGCTTCCTGCACCAAATTAGTTGCAAAGCCCTGTCATTTCTGTCTGTTAAGGTAGCTCATACACATTCACTCCCACTCCTCTCTTCATGTCTCCCACTTTCACAGAGACTCATCGTTGTCTCAATCCAGAGTTGGCAAACTTTGTCTGCGAAGACCAAGTAGTAAATATTTTAGGTTTTGCAAACTCTGTGGGTTCTGGGACAATTACTAAATTCTGCTCTTGTGGGATGAGAGCGGCCATAGACAAAACAAACAAATGAGCACGGCTATATTCCAATAAAACTTTAAGTACGCTGACATTTAAATTTCATACAATTTTCACAAGGCAGAAAATACTAATATTAATCTTATGATTTTTCCCCCAACCATTTAAAAATGTATAAATCATTCTTACTTCATGAACCATACAGAATAGGTAACCAACAAGTCTGCTCACCCCTGGTCTAGATTATTGCCTTAGTCTCTTAATGGGGTCTGCTCCATCCTATTCCTCAATTTCTCTTTAGGTCCTTATAGGACTGGTCATATCCTTCCCCAGTTAAAAACTCTTCAGTGGCTCTACTGCCTTTAGTATACTATCCTAAGTTTTTAGCATGACAGGGACCTGTATAATTCATCTACTAGTTTTAGCCTCTTCTTTGTCCATACCTGCACCAAACTATGCCTAATTTTAAATAGATGTCAGGCTTCTTCATGCTTGCTGCTTTCTTTTCTACTGCGTGCCCACCTTTCAAGACTGAATGCAAGTCCATCTTTTAATGATGATATTCCTAACTCATTTCCTTCCAAAATAGAAGTCTCTCCTTTGTACTCCTGCTGCATCTCACATGTATTCATACTACAGTTTCAGTAATACTTTAATGCACTCATTTGTTTGCATGGCTTCTTCTCCATACTATACTATAAAATACTTTGATATATGAAACATGCATACTTCATTTTTTTCTCCTAGCACCTGACACTTCAGAGATGCTTAATAAATATTTGTCAAGTGAATTAATTGATGGATTCCACAAAAAACAGCATACACAGAAGAGATAATACTTCCCTGGCTGGTGTGGCTTAATTGATTGGGTGTCATCCCACAAAGCAAAATGTCACCAGTTCAATTCCTAGTCTGGGCACATGTCTGTGTTGAGGGTTCATCCCAGGTGGGGGCATGTAAGAGAAGCAACCAATCAATGTTTCTCTCTCACGTTGATGTTTCCTTCTCTCTCTCCCTTTCTTACCCCCACCCCCAAAAAGGATAATAGCTAACATTTATCAGGCACTTACAATATGCCACATACTTTTCTGATCAGTTTGTGGTCCTGCCTCATTTACTTGCCTCTTACATGAAGAAAATTAAGGAATAGAAGTGTGAAACTACTTGTCACATAACTAGGAGGCAGAAAGGGGATTAAAATTCAGGCTGTATGACTCCATGTCTGAAACATAAAAGAACCTGACAAAGGTCAAAGGAACTTGGATTTTGAGATTCTTGACTTCAGTAAAAATGCAAGCTGGCCTCTGAGGTGCTGGAAATGCCTCTTGTCTAGATCTGGGTGGTTTTTACTGGAGTCATATACATAAGTAGATATTCATTAAGCTTACAACTTAAGATTTGTTCACTTCACTGAATGCATATTATCTCTCAATTCTAATTTAAAAAAAAAAAACTTTGCCATATTCCTCATCTTCTTGCTGTAACCCTTTCTAGTACCTTCAACAAATGCTCCCATAAATTTAAATTCCTTTTTCAACATCATGCTATTTGCTGAAGCTTTGAACTTTTGCCTTTACATGATTAAACTTACTTCTGGGAGACAAGAACCTCTCGCTCCTTCTTTCTCTAATCCCTTTACAATATTAGAATACTCTGGCATTCTGAAATATTTTAAATACAATATTTAAAGGCATTATTATTAGTATTAACAGCTTTATTTCATCCCACTACCAGCAAATTAGAGCAACCAAGGTGCTAGATTTTCCTCTTTTTTTCTCACCACAACCACCATCACTTCACCTTACTTCCCTCTATCAACTACTTTTCTAAGTTCTTCTTCCTCATTCTCTAACACCTACTGAGAAACAGAGATGCCTATTCACTTCTAGGTTAAGAATATTGCATCATTCTAGAGCCATTTTAAACACTTGCTCAGATTTGGTAGACTTTTCCAGATGTTCTTCCCCTTCCCCTGGAGGCTAGACCCAATAATGGGAAAAGAAATCTCTTTTTACATTGAGTCAAAGATGCCCTGAGGGTAAGGTGGGAAAGAGGGAGTGACGTCTTGGTGTCAACAGTGTTGCTCAGGGTCAAGAGTCTGACAATTCACCCAGCCAATGACAAAGTGGGAAAGGATACTAGGATTTATCTGATGTTTGACTTTGGCTCCAGTTCTCCCAGGTGGCTTTGCTGAAACTTCTTTAGGCTTCTCGGCAACCTAGGATGGTTCCATCCAGTCTCCTTCCCTTCCTTTCTCCTTTACTAGGGGCCAGACTCGTTTCATGTGCTGATGGTAAGGTCTGAGGTTCTTTCTAGCACGTGGAGTACGTCTGCCCTGGCTCTCTAGCCTTTTGGGCTCCTTCTAAATTTGTTCCCCTATAGGCATTTCCCCTAATAAAAACTTGCATGCTTAAAAAAAAAAAAAAGACTGACAATTCAGCTGATGGTTTACCCTTCTGACCTCTCCACTAGGAGAACTTAGACTTTGGTATAAGTAATAATTTAGTTCTTAAATATTATAAACCTTTAATTAGAGTCAGATCTAACAAATCTAAAACTGAACCACAAGAAAGAAATTTGTGTTGTTTGTTTTTGAGAGTTCTTGCAATTCTCCAATTTTCTGAATATCACTGGTTTAGCCACAGGAGCTAATTTATTAATTTAATAAATAAGTATTGGGCATTTTCCTTTCTACCTAGCACTGTTTTCCAGAGCAGTGCTTCTCAAAATTTAGGATGTACAAGAAGTAGAGATTCCTTTTTTAACTGATCATAAAGTCTTTTTAAAAAAAATTAATTGATTGATTTTAGAGGGAGACATCAATTTGTTGTTTCACTTACTTATACATTCATTGGTTGATTCTTGTTTCTGCCAAGCAAAGAGAGGAAAGAAAAGCATTCAAGAGAGAAGGGATTGCTTGGATAGAGCAATTTGTCAAAGCTTCAAATGGGCTTGAGAAGCAGGCAGAATACAGACTGTGAGCTTACTTAGAGAAGACTTAAGCAGAGGGAAAATATGGCTGAATTTCAGGTAAATCACTCTGGAGCACAGTTGGTTCTGACTGTGGAAGGTTAATTGAAAGGTCTACAGAAGTCTGGGCAAGAGGTGATGCTTTAATGAGGGTCTAGAGAGTGGTGTAGAACATCCAAGGGACAGACTGGAGAAGTGTTAGGAAGTAAGACTATCATGACATAGTTATTGACTGACTAAGTAAAGGTTTGGATGGTGGAAAATGTCAAATGATGTCTCACATATTTTTCTTTTACATGAATCTTTCATTGAACTTCAAAACTTGTGCTGATGGTAAGGTCTGAGGTTCTTCCTAGCACACAGAGTACATGTGAGGCTCCTGCCAGCAAATGGCTGCTAGACTCTCATTATTTGTAAAATTTGGTCCTTCAGTTGACCAGGGGAGTTCATCTCAGCATACAAATTTATTTTAATATTTTATTTATTTATTTTTAAAGAGAAGGAAAGGGAAAGAGAGGGAGAGAAACATCGATGCAAGTGAGAACGCCTGCACGCGCCCTGACCAGGGGCAGATTCTGCAGCCCCGGCGTGCGCCCTGACCAGCGATCAGTCTGGCAGCCATTTGCTTTGTGGGATGATTCCCAAGCCATCTGAGTCACACCAGTCAGAGAAGCACATAAATTTATTTTGGGGGTTCAAATCAAGTGAATTTTTCTTCTCTGGGCCCACAAAAGTTATTTTATATATCACATTGAAGTAAAGTTTAATGTTTAAATATAAGAAAATGGCACTCACCCTCTATTTATTTGCTTATAAAGTTCCAAATTTTATTTAAACCCATTCCTTCATTAACAAGTAACACAAAGCAGTACTACTTGCCTAGTATTTCTCTAGAATAGTAGTTTATAAACAATAGCAAGTGAAAAAAATCAACTAGAGAACTTTTAAAACACAGGTTCCTAGTGACGTCCACCAGAGAGTCCTATTCAGTAAATCTGCAATAAAGCCCATCCATTTGTGTCCCTAAGAAGCTTCCCAGTGATGTTGATGGTGCTGGCCCTTGGACCACTCTTCCAGGGCTGGAGATACTACTCTAAACCAAACGGACAAAAATTAAAATAATTGCCCTCATGCAACATATTTTTGCATGATAGAAGATGATAGTTGATGGTAGATGACAAAGATAGATAGATACATGATAGAATATATATTAGGTAAGATGATGATAAGTGCTGTGAAAATAATCAAGTAGAGAAAGATAGGGCATGAGAGACATCAATGAGAAGGCAATATTAAACATTTAAAAGAGCAAAGAAATAAAGCTGGTTATATTCTGAGGGGAAAATGGGTCACAGAGAGATCAAAGTAAGGGCAAAACCCCTGATTCTGGAGCTTTGCTGGCTTGTTCCAGGATCAGCAAGGAGTCCAGGTTCATGGGGTAGAGAAGAACATAAGGAGACAAGACAGAGGTACAGTACAAAGTGAGAGGAGGGTTTATGTAGTCTCAGTAGTTTGATTTGCTACTCTCAATGTGAGAATGCCAGAGAAGGATTCTGAGCAAAGACATAGCTTGGTGAGACCTGCCTTAAAAAAAATCCCCAAACATTTTGGCCTGTAGGTTGACACTAGAGCAGGAAGGTGATGGGGCAAACAAGGAAATCAACTGGCAGGCTATTGGAATAATCCAAGCAATAGATGGTAGTTTGGATAGGGTGGTAGGCTGGTAGCCTTATAGATGCTTCCGAAGGCTAAGTGCAGCTTGTGTTAGAGCACTTGCCCATGTGATCTTACCCTTTTGCCAAAAGACACTGGTGATTCAAACCCCAGGTCTTCTGTGACACAGACAGTAGCAAAAATAAATACATGTTATTTAAGAGAAATAACCATATCTTGCTGCTCTGGTTCTCCAAGCCCTAGTCCATGGGATGATCAAGAAATCACTCAGTGAAAACAGAAAACATGTGAAGCAAAAAAATTAAAAGAAAGAAGCAACTGAATTATATATACACACAAATACATATATGCATATGTGAATGATTCTAGATATATTTTGATGACCTGGTAAACAAAGATGGTTTTAAGATTTTGGTCTGAGCAACTAAACAGATGGAATTGTCCTACAGTGATGTAGAAGATTATAAAGAGCTTGTATAGGAAGAAACTTTGGAAGTTTGATTTGGAAATACGAATTTTGTGCTGCCTGTTAGAAATTCAAGTGAAGATGTTAAGTAAGGACTTGGATATATGAGACTTGAGGTAGGGAAATAGGTCTGGGATAAAGATATACATTTGAAAGACAAAACCATATGAATGGTATTTAAAGTCCCATGACAGGATGAGATCACCAAGGTACTGAGTATAAGTAGAAAAGAGGTTTGAAAACTAAGCTTTGGTACACCTTTATGTATACAGGGGAAAAGGAAGAACCAGCAAGGAGACTGAGAGCAGACCACCAAGTTAATAGGAGCAACACCAGAACAACGTAATTTAATGACAAGAGGAGATCTAATTAAAAATTTACAGGGTTTTTTTTTATCCTACCCATGACCATTTCTTTACCTCTCAGGTCTCTCGACTATAATTTCGACATACAAATAAATATTTCCTGGCCAATAAAAGTTTGTTAAATCGCTAAAAATATAGACATATATATGTATATATAATCAACAAGTAACAGTTACTTATCAAATGGGTTTAGTAGGTAGATTGAAACAATGTAAAAAAGAAATAGAATAAAGAGACTCTGTTGTATGCTGATGGATGAAAACTAGACTTAGGTTGGTGAGAATGATGTAGGACATACAGATGTCAAATTATAATGTTGCACACCTGAAACTAATATAACATTATAAACCAATGTTACCTCAATAAAAAAAAGAAATTTTAAAAGAATTTTTAAAAAAGATTATGACTTGCCGAACACTCAGATGGTGGTTAACATTTTTTAGCAAAAAGTGTTTTTTAGTTAATTTGTATACACTGTATTTTAGACATACTGCTATTGCATACTTAACAGGCAACACTGGAGCAAATGTAACTTTTATGTGCATGGGAAAGCCAAAAAAATGGTGTAACTTGTGTTATTGCAGTATTTGTTTCATTATAATGGCCTGGGATGGAATCTGCAGTATCTCCAAGGTATGCCTGTAAAATCTAAAATAAAGGTTTCATCCGAATCACATTTGCAACACACCCCTCCTCCACCCAATGCGGCAAACTAACCGAAGGTCTCCGGCAGCTTCTGAAGCATTCTCAACTTATTCAAATTGCTTTCCTGGGCAAAGAATGTAGTAAATCTGCCTTCTAGCTTCCACCCCCTCCCTCTTGACCTTTCCACTCTGGAGGCTCTTACACTAGACACAGGGCGACACGGGTCAGGGGGATGAGGTGAATTTGTCCCAGTCTTTCTTGCAAAGAACCCCGTCAGCAAAGAACAAAGCTCAGGTACCTGCTGTTTAGAGAGCTGCGAGGAAAGGAAGCATGGTGGCTTTGACTGCTCTCATTTACCAAACTGCTAAAGGAGAGCCAGGAAGTCAAGTGATCCCCCTTATTTATTTTTCTCCCAGTTTTATTGAGATGTAAATTGACATATAACATTATATTAAAGTTTACAACATAAAAATCTAACATATGTACATGTCAACACAAGATTACCATAATTAGTTTAGTTTAATGTCCATCGCCTCACATTCCTTTTTGTAAAGAAATCTTATTCCGTTTTTTTTAATTGATTTTTTTTTAGAGAGAATGCAAGAGAGGAAGGGGGAAGAGAGAAACATTAATTTGTTGTTTTTCCATTCATTTATGCATTCACTGATTGCTTCTTGTATGTGCCCTGACTGGGGATGGAACCCTTGCCCTTGGTGTATCAGATGATGCTCTAACCAACTGAGCTACCTGGCCAGGGCTCACACCTTGCTTCTAATGAGACAGAGACCATCTGCCTGAAGCACAAAGTCTTTCCACGTATGCTTTCTTTGACTCTCCTATTCCAGACCCTTGCTCTCCAGAATGATGCTCTGCAAAGACAAAGAAAAGGTGACATAAAATTCCACCCCCTTGTTTGGACCGGGCAATGTTCCTACGTTCACAAGTTGATGTCTTTGCATTGTGAACAAAAACCAGCGTGCAGGGCTGCAAAGCCAGCAGTTCTAGGTGGAGACCCAAGTAGCAGAGTGCATGGGGAGGATTAGCCAAGAGTTGTATCTTAGAAAAATATATGATAGGGATTTGCTAAGAGTTTACTTTCAGGGAGGAGAGATTGAAAAATGAGAGAAAATCTTAAGTTTCTTGAATGTTGAATTTGGAAATGGGGAGGAAAATTGAAAACTGTAGACTGTTATCTTTGTCATAAATATGTTAGTGCTGGAACCCAACTTTAAAAACTATTCCTTTGGAAGACATACCAAAAAAAGAACAGTGTGAGAATGGAGTAGGGTTGAAGGACATGACTGAATTGCCAGGCTAGAGAAGAAAAAACTAATTAAAGAAAGAGTCAGAGAAGGGCAGGAAAAAAAGCCAAAAAATTATGAGTGCTTGGGAAAGAGGGATAGACAGGAAGACAAACCATTGACTCCAAACGGAACTTATCACAAATACTTTGGCAAGTCCTTTATAGGAATATCATTTGTCTAGAGGATGTTCTTCTCTAACTCCCCTCTTTCAGTTGGGTTGGTCAGTACATTTCATTATTTTACATCTAGTAATGTCCCAGGTAAAATTAAAAGGTTGTGCTTTCACTCTATCATGTTTCCCACTGGATTAAAATAAAATCCTGACAAAAAGTAATTTCAAACTTGAAGGTCATGGGCATAGGATTCTGATAGAATTTCTATTAACAGTCACTGTTTGTAGGTCACTGTTGTGTCAAATAGTGCCCTTATCCCTTTATTTTTTTTAATCCTTACAACAATACAGAGGAGGTATTTTGTCCCTATTTACAGATGAGAGAACAGACTTTTTACAGTGGTTGGATCAAGATTCTATTCAGTAACATGTGTAAACAGATTAAACATCTTCCATAGTAATGGTATGTGCATAATTACTAATACAACACCCAAGCATTTTAGGTTAGCAGATCACAGCTCCTTTCCTCTGGACTTTCTGGAAAACAAGACAGCAGTCGCCTTGGAAAGACTAGCCTGTCTTTCTGAAAGCTAAACAAGAAGCAACTTCAGTGGAAGCTGCAAACAAGTACTATTTTTAACATCAATTGAAGCCTTTGCAACACTCAAGGTGTTTTATTGCAACCTCAGGGTGAATCAAAGAGGTAGGTGAAGGAAGTTGAAATTTCTGCGTAACTAGCCTGATTACTAGGGGTCTAGAAATCAAGAAAGTAATTTTCCTAGGCCAGTTTCATTCACCTGACATAGCCTCAGGAACTGCAAGTATACCTTTGATTTCAAAAGGTAGAAAAGTGATGAATCTGGAAGTATTTCATTAGTGGGCTTATGTGGTCTGTGGTCCCAGTTTTCTCATTCCCCACCCAGTCTGGGTTATTCCGCAGCTACCTTTTGCATTACAATGGCCTTGGGGAGACTGGCAGACGGGATTAACTGAGAATTCCCAAGGGTGTGTGTGGGTGTGGGGCTGCCAGGAGGGGCGGGTCTAAATTTGGCTGAGCCTCCCTTATAAATCTAGAGCTTCCAAAATTTCCACCTTTTCCCAGATTGGGCTGGTTGGCTCTGGTTACTGCAAAGGTGACTCACTTCATTCGGTCTTTTTGATACTTTTACATCTGGAGACTTCGCAAAGCTTTTCTGTCTTACCATTTACCTCTTGAAGTGTTTTTTCTCTCCTTCAACTCAACAAGATGAGTGTGGATTCGGCTTCTCCCCAAAGCCTGCCCTGCCCTGAAGCATCCAATTCTAGGGAACCTTCACCCGTGCCTGAGATTTACGAGCCTGAAGAAAACTATGCATCCTTGCAAATGTCATCTGCTGAGACACTCCACACTGAGACTGGTAAGAAAAAATTGAATCCTTGAAAGCCTGAGTTCCTTCAGGGAGAGAGGAAGAAGGAAAGGGGGAGTAAGGGTCATCCTTTACCCTCCTGAGCAATTACAGCCCGCTTAACAGAAGCATGTGTCATTATCTATTAATCGTTGTGACACCTCTCTTTCAATTGTAATTTACTGCACGTGCCCTTCCACCCACGTCCCAGGTGTCAGGAGTTGTGGACTGAGACTGGGGACATGGGGCTTGGCAGTTCACCGCATGCTTTTTTGTTGGAGAATTTATGTGTGTAGACACTGTGGAAACAAATGTGTTGTGGTAAATAAGCTGATGTATGAATCAGGACACCGTGCCGGCACACAGTAACAGGAAACATTGCTAAGCCAGAAGTTGTAAATCACATCACAGCTTGCGGGGCTGGGGGGGCAGGGTGTCGGTGAAGAGCAGCACCTTTCTGGTCGTCTCTCCGGGAATGCCAGAAACGGCAGGGCTGATCACGTGAATCTCCCCTTGTTGAAATGTTTTACCTTTCCACAACAGTAGCAGTTGGCTTTTCCCTCACCCTCTGAATGAATGGGTATGTTCATGGAAAGCTCTATGAGCACATGCTATGTTCAAATCTCCTAAATCCCAAGGAAGTGTTCACTCCACTTTACGGTAGATAATTCCAGACGGTTTAATCTGCTGACCTTCAAAGTGGCTGGAGCTGGGAATGAAAATCCAGTTTGGCCTCAAAACCTATACTCGGGCACTTAAGCTTCTAGACAGCTGTGGGTGGGGGGGCGCTTGGGATACTTAAAAGCTGGCAAAACTTTTGGAAATCAATTTGTTAAAAATAAAAAAGTGAACCAACTTTTAGCCAAGAATGCCATTTTTAACATAATATAAAAATTAGCTTAAAAATTATGTTATTATTACAATTGTAAAACTTCAGTTGCGGAGGAGTTACAGCTATCTTTGAGTGTTAGATGGTAATGATACCCTGTTTCCCTAAATTTTGTGTTAATGGCCTTTGATGATTTCGAACATTGAAAAAACAGCGCTGGATTGTGAGAGAAATAGCAGGTGGGCATGTCCTCTGTAGCAAGCCAAGTGCAAGTTTGTATAGATGGTTAATTTTTAAAACATGCCCCACTTCTAGTCATTTGAAGGCTTTCTTTCTTAGATCAGTTTGCAAGAAGCACACGACTGAATTTTTGCCTTTTAAAGTTTGTGCTTTTATACCATGACTAGGAATTGGAGTTAAGAAGTGGGAATCCCTCAGTACAAGGAAAATCAAAGTGCCTACTAAATCTAGGTAATACAGGAAACTAATTTTTGGTTACAAAGTCAGTATGCGCAGGTCCTGTGCTAGAAACTGTTTATCTCTTACCTCGTTTAGTCAATACAAAGACTGAGTGAGGGAGGAATAATTTTGGAGATAAGGTCACGGGGCTAATAAAGTCTGGATTGAAACAGAAGCTTATCGAAATTCACATTTCATTTTAGTCCTGGTATTTAGGAATGGGCGGTAAGTAAACTGAATGTACCTGTACATCTAGGATTCCCAGAATCTGATCATCTGTTTATTTATTTATTTTTGGGGGAATAAATACCTTTGTTACATGAGCTAAGATAGGATGGAGGAGCATTTCTGTGCTGTTCAGGGCCTTGATTTTCCTCAGCTAGGACTCCAGCTCCCCGCCCTCCAGCGCAGCCATCTGCTCGGCCACACTGGCCTGCTCTCGAAGCGATGCACGCAAGAAGCTCGCTCCATTGGAATTGCTCCTCTAGAAAACTGCTGATTTTGGCAGTCTTCTGAATTATCTTTGATTGTTTTTTCTTTAAATTTTCTTCTCCTCAGGAGTCAGCTTGGCCTCCTTGCGGCCCAGGGACAGTGCCTGGTGGGATTTCCACTGTCTGTGCTGTGTGGTCAACGAGCACGATGCAGTTCTTTACTAGGGTCTTGGGACAGACTAGCTTGTTAGATGCATTGCAGACAAAATCAATAATCCTTCTTTTGCATGTACATCACTCCTAGTCCCAGGAGAAGCTGCCTCCCCGCGCGCGGACTGTGTATGCCGCGAGGCCAATTTGGGTGCTGGCCCAGAGCATCCCAGCTCAGAGTTTGGCTTCTTGTGGTGGGGCTTGCTCTTGCCCCAGGCTTGTGGCACTTGTGCCAGTTGTCCTGAGAAATGTCCATGGCTCAGTGCTGGCTGGAAAAAGCTGATTGTCAGTTTAAAAAATTATGTAGATAGTAAAATTACTAAAGGAAGTTATGAAGGGACACAGTACATGGGAGTCAAGTAATCCATTTTGACCTTGATGAACATTCAGGATATTGTCAGAGGTTTGAATCCCACTCCGTTCTCAGCAATATTAGCCATGTCCATTGTATGTAAAATGGTGACACCAGTACACTTACTGGATTGTACAAAGGTTGGCAAATTATTCAGGTTGCTTAAAAATGATCAGTTCCTACCAAGCCCTGAGGTTGTGAGGACTTTAAACTGCTTTTAAAATAAATTTGCATATTAATATTTAAAAAGCTTTAGAGAAAAGTGTCATTTTTATTCCCAACAGTCTCTCCTCTTCCTTCTTCCATGGACCTGCTTATTCAGAACAGCCCTGATTCTTCCACCAGTCCCAACTTAATGCTGCCCACTGCTGCAGAGGACAGTACAGCGAGGGAGGAAAAAGGTCAGGTCAAGAAACAGAAGATCAGAACCGTTTTCTCACAGACCCAGCTCTGTGTACTCAATGAGAGATTTCAGAGACAGAAATATCTCAGCCTCCAGCAGATGCAAGAACTTTCCAACATCCTGAATCTTAGCTACAAACAGGTAAGGTATTTTTTTTTGCTTTCTTTGCCATTAGGAATTTTTTTTTTAAAGAGGATTTGCATATAAACATTGCTAGCATCTTTCTGTGCACTTTGTTTTTATGTACCACCCACAAGTAATTTGATATGAAAATGGAATGTTTTTGTAACATGTTTCATAACCAGCTTTCTTTTCATTAAACAGTCTATTGTGTGACTGTCTTAAGTTGTTTTTAACAATTTTCCCTGTTGCACAAATAAAAATTGTGAAAATGTTTCTAATTTTGCCTTAACCAAAAGATGTATATACTCCCATCTTCCAGGTTAGGGGAGTCCCTAACCAAAACTCGTTCTCATTAAAGTAAAAATTGCATCTTTTGTTTTTATCTGTTTACATTTGATTACTAATGAGGTTAATCATTTTTCATACATTTCTCTTTTATTCTGTGTAAAAATGTTTATTTGTATGTGCTGGCATTTTATTCAGTAAAATATTTTACTGTTTTCTATCAGTGGTGCCATACTTAGAAAGTCCTCTATTCCATGACGTGTGTGTGTGTGTGTGTGTGTGTGTGTGTTCTGGTACTTCTGTAATCTCATTTTCTAATTTAAGTTTATAAATTATGTGGAATTTTAGTTTATTGCATCCTGCAATATAACTTGATAGTTTCTAATTGTCCTAGTTGTATATTTCATAATTCCTGAATTAAAATACCACCATTATCATGAAACTACTGTATTTTTCTGTGTATAAAGTGTTCCCATGTATAATGAGCATGAGCATGCACATTTTTGGCCCATACTTTCAGGGAAAAAAATCTTTCATTTTAATTTTTTTCAATTATTTATATCTAGGTACTTGGTTTTTTGTATTATAAAGGAATTTTAGCATTTCTTTTTTAATGTATTATGCTATAAGAAATTTTATGTAACAAATAAGTACAAAACACAAGAACAGATACAAGAAATTTGTTACAACAAAACTGATGATCATATTCCAGGGTTTTTGCATATGGATATCATATTGCTTTCTAGAGTTAGATACTTTAAAAAAAAAAGATTTTATTTATTTTTAGGGAAAGAAGGGAGGGAGGGAAACATCAATGTGTGGTTGCTTCTTGTGCACCCCCTGCTAGGGACATGGCCTGCAACCCAGGCATGTGCCCTGCCTGGGAACTGATCCGACGATGCTTTAGTTTGCAGGCGGGCACTCGGGCACCCGGGCACTCAATCCACTGAGCCACACCAGCCAGGGCATTTTCTAGAGTTATACTTTTAACACACAAACATAAGTAAAAGAATTAAAAACATTTATATAGCCATGGAATTAGTACTACCCATGTATAATGTGCATCCTTGTTTTTCCCTCAAATTTGGGCAAAAGTGCACATTATGCACTGCACAATAATGCTATGCAATGTGTTCATGGCGGGGAGCTTTTTATTGGAAACAGATAAAAGTTCACTGTGACTAATGGCATGGGTAAACCAAAGGAAGATGAATAGACATTTAAATGTGCACTCCCTGGTTGGTAGATTTGCAGTCTGTTTTTTTAAAAAGACTTTAGAAATTAGAATTTTGTTCCTGAGCTTTAGATAGTTGTAATTGCCAGGGGCAAAAATGTTAACAATATTCCGAGCCCTCGCACATCTGCATTACTACTATTTTATGTTTTCCTGTCACTTTTTTCCTGCAGATTAAGACCTGGTTCCAGAACCAGAGAATGAAATGTAAGAGGTGGCAGAAGTACAACTGGCCAAAGAATAGCAACCGTGTAGCTCAGGTAACGGGAAACATTTATTCTGCTCTTTCCTTACAGTGACGTTTCAGTTTTATCTATTGCTGAAGCATACTGCCCCAGTTACAGGCAACTGACTTTTCCTGTACCCTTTCAGTTAACCTGTCCTTCTCTTTCAGATGAGCTCAGCAACTACAGAGTACCTGGGCCTCTCATCCTATCATCACCAGGGATGTCTGGTGAATGCTTCTGGGAACCTTTCGATGTGGAGCAGCCAGACCTGCAGTAACCTATCTTGCGGCAACCATTCCTGGAACAGCCCATCTTGGAACTACCATTCCTGGAATAGTCAGACCTGGTGCCCCCAAACCTGGAATAACCAGGCTTGGAACAACCAGGCCTGGAACAATCAGTTCTATAGTTATGGAGAGGAATCCCTGCAGCCCCAAATCCAGTTCCAGCAAACTCCCATCAGTGATTTAGAGGCCACCTTGGAAACCACTGGGGAAACCTATGATGCAATATTGCAAACCCCTGTGTATTATAGTACCCAGCAGACCATGGATTTATTCCCAGATTACTCCATGAACATGCAGCCTGACTCCACGAACATATAGCCATGAACATCCAGTGTGACGATGGGTAATTACTCAGTCTCAATTTGGGCAGTGGCTGTATCTCTCCTAGGAATTTTTTTCCTCCTAGGATTTTTCTATGTGTCTCTGTCTTGAGATGCTGCTTCTCATTATGCCTATTATGCCAATTTGGAGGGGTGGGGGTTAGGTATGATGAGTCTTAATCAGAGATTTCTGTAGCCTTGCTGCTGTAGACATGTAAGATGTCTCTGGCTGTAGATAATTAAATATAATACTATTTAGAATCACTCTAGGGTGTAGAATCTGAACCTCAAGAATAGAAAGTAAAATACAAAGATTTTTCATAGAAGATTATCTGTGTTTTCTGGGACTGGGAGGCTTGTTAAAAACCTCAGTTCAGGTGAATGGTTAAGCTACAATATCCTTCACTGATTTCCTCTGCCCCTTTTACTGTTTTACTACAACCCCCAATTTATTACTCAAGTATTTGTAAAAGATGTTTTGTATTTTGCTGTATCGTGATACCAGTTTTGGCTGGTTGGTTTAGAAGTTTAAATACAAATAAATAAAACATCTATTTTCCCATTAGTTGGCTCTACCCTAATTTCACCCAGTGGTCTAATGAGTAAAAATCTGCCAAACCAAGGGTATTTACTGCATTTCTGATGTGGGAGAAAAATTAATTGACTTCTCTAGCCTCTGGAGAGATTGCTATCTTAGAAATGAGTAAAGAAAAAGTCACCAAGGATATGATAGATGACATTAGTTAAAACAAAATTTGTGGCTACTTTCAGTTAAAGAAGAGTGACACAGCTGGAGGGTTTGGAAAGTGACAAGCAGAGCTCTTGGGTTTGGAGAGGCAGCGGGGAGGGAAATACTAGAATGTAAGCCTGTAACACAGACCTTGTAGTGAAAGGTTCTGTGACTGCTCTTCATTGAGTGTAATTCTACCCTGTCAGAAATAGCTATGTTGAAATAAGCTTATTTTTGATCATTTTAAAAATAAAATGCTTTTGGTTTTTGACACTTAAATTTGTAGATCAACTACACAGCACAATTTAATGTGTCATTTTAATGTATGATTCAATAAGTTATTAATGTTAAGACTGAAAATAAAAATGGATCAGAGACCAATATATAAGTAAATACTAGGGCTAGTTTGAAATAGAATTTTCTTTTTTCAGGTAAGCTATGTTCTCACCTTAGAAGAAGCTGAGCAGCTGCCTCTAAATTATACTAATAACACCTTTTTTACTGTCCTTTTCCCATCCAGGCTTCTCCCACGTTTATTGGATTGAAAGCACTTTTCATTCATTACTCTGCTTTTTGCTCCATGGAAACCTCCAACTCTCTGAAGCATCAGAGATGCAGAGAATAACCAGAGCAGTTTTCTTGGTCATTTTCCTCACGGTTCGCCCCATTTTCCAATATTGCTCTATAATGTCATCTAATCCAATTATGTAGACATTTGACAGAGGAAAAGGAAGTCAGGGATAATTCATTTCTGCCTAGACTTAAGGACAACATGCTATTACTTTCAACTTTCAGAATTGAGTTTGTGCCAAGAATTGTAATACGAACAAAGTAGATAATTGTAACAACTTATTTTTAAAGATTTTATTATTTTTAGAGAAGGGAAGTGGGGGAGAAACATTAATGTGTGATTGCTTCTTGAGTGTACTCTACTAGACCTGGCCCACAACATAAGCATGTGTCCCAGTGGGGAATCAAACCGGCAACCCTTTGTTTGCAGGTTGGCACTCAATCCACTGAGCTACACCACCAGCTAGGGCAAGACAACATTTTATTGAATGATGAAAATAGTATATGAAATGCCATTCTCTAAGTCACCACTTTTTAGTCTTACTATTCAAAGACAGATTTGATTGTAACTTTGAAAAAAATTTAACTATTCCTACCTTTTTTACTTATATTTTGAATGAATGAGTGTAAGATTAAATTGAACTAGTCGGACTAAACTAGAGCTTTTTTCTTTTTAAAGAAAATTTGTCACATTTCTACAAAATGCTTGGTTCTAACCAAATGCACATAATAGACAAAAATTTTGAGGAAATACTAAATAGTGGACCAGAGCCTAGTAACCTGGGAAAAGAAACTATTACCATAAAATGACAGAGTCCAGGAAACTTCAGTTTAGCTTTGCAATACTGGCCCGTGTCATGAAACAGTTTTTTACGTTCTTGGTCACTGCTTGTGTTTTGTGTTAAGTTTGATTTAATAGACATCGGGAATAGGCAGGGAATGGCTAAGAACTAAGGAAGGTTTAATGTGGCACAATGGACAGGAGCACCTATTACCTTCAAAGCATGCTGGGTACATTAGAAGAGAAAGGGAAAAAAGATTGAAAAAGGGTGGAAAAACCTAAGGCAGAGGAGAGCAAACTTAATCATCAAGGAAGCAAAGAACTTTTTCAATTTATCTTTTTGTAAAATTGGACATTCTGATTGTAAAACTAAAAGAAACTTGCTATTAAAAACATTTAAGAAATACATACTCAAATGAATAGTAAAAACATCTATTCAATGATAAACACTTTCTACAGCTATTGTCTGTGGGTGGTTTGACATGTCAATTTTAATGGATATATGTGTACTTTGTTACAGGACTATACCATGTATTCTTTAATTGAAAAAAATTGATTTTAAAGAGAGAGATATCAGTTCCACTTATTTATGCAGTTCCTTGCATGTGCCTTGACGGGAGATTGAACCCGCAACCTTGGTGTGTCGGGATGAACCAACCGAGCAACCTGGCTGAGCTATACATTTTATTTTGAAAACTAATTTTTTCACTTAGCATGACATCTTCAACCTGTGCATGTCAGAATTTAGAAATATATTTATTTGAAAGGATCATAAAAATTGATAATTACTTACAAAAACAGTAAGATTCCCTATTTTTTTCCTAAGTTTATTAGGCAAGGTTGAGATGGTTTCTTTCTCAAATGTTCTCTACCAAAGCATTTCTCCCTTTTTTAAAAAAAGATTTTATTTTTAGGGAGAGAAAAAATCACTAAAAATACTTAAGATCATTACAGTTAACTTTAACATCACTGTTGATGTCTTTCCAGACATTTTATGTATACAAATGACATAAACAGAAATAAGACACACTTCTCCCTATTCAAATATGGAATTAATGTCATGCATTTTGTTCTGCAGCCTGCTTTTTCTACTTCAGAAAATATCAGAAGTATCTTTCCATATCAGTATGTTTAGATCTGACTCATTGTTAATATAGTATATATTACAGATGTACTACAATTTGAGCTGCTTCTGTTTTGGTTATTTGCCACCACAAATTACGTTGTGACTAACATTTTGTCATTCTAAACATGTTAAGACAGATGTTTTAAAATATGGAAAAAATATTTTCATAAGCAATAGAAATTGAACTTCATATCTGAAATCGCACAATATTTTTGGACTGGCCATTCCTTTCGTTTCTTGCAGATTTCATAGTTAAATGAGAATTCGTTAAAGCACTATTAGATAATAGTGATTAAAAAACAAATCATAGTCTATATGTTTTTAAAAACTTAAAAATGTATAGTTAGTACCTAAGAAGGTAAAAGATTGCTCTTTGAGAATTAAGCTAATAAATATTAGAGCCAATTCACCATCTGTGTAAGGATGTCACCACAAAAGCTGGAAGAGGCTGCCAAAAAACTAGGAGAGCCCGGGCTGGGGAGCTCAGTTTGTTAGAACAGTGTCTCAAAACACCGAGCTTGTGGGTTTGAGCTCCAGCCAGGGCACATAAAAAATCAACCAGTGAGTGCATAAATAAATGGAACAAAAAAGGTGATGTCTCCTTTCTCACTAAAATCAGTAAGTGAAAAAGTTTTTTAAGCTTTCAAAAAATTAAGAGCGGTAAAAACCCAATTTAAAGGTTTTCAAGGGGAGGAGGGTGGGAAAAGGGTATAAGGGGGATAAATGGTAACAGGAAAAATACAATATAAAAAATGGGAAAAATAATTATTTTTTAAAAAACTTTTCAGCATATCTCTGGGTCACAAAATCACCAAGAATAGAAACTAGAAGTAGATAGGGTAAAAATAAAATTATAAATTCACCTGACAGCCTTTCCATCTTTTCACATCCCTTCCCTTCAAAATCCTGCTCTCGCCATTCTCCTTCCAAAAGGAGGTGGTTATTACTTCTAAGGTCATATTTTAGTTACTTTATTATACAGGGTGGGACAAAAGTAGGTTTACAGTTGTTTGTATGGAAAATAATACAAGAATAAACTTTCATGTATTCACAACTGTAAACCTACTTTTGCCACACTCTGTATCTTAGCCTTTAAAAATCACTTTGTCTTTTCATCTTGCATCTCCATTTCAGTTTGTCCCTGAAGGAAAGAAGCACACTGGATTGAGCTGCCCGGGTCTTCAGACTTTCAGTCTGGACTTAAAGCTCAGAAGTGGGAGAAGTACACAACTGAGCACACATCTTTCCTATAACACATGAAACTCAACATCCATTTTACCTACTTTGAGAAATAAAAAACAAGAACATGAGGGAAAAAAAGGAAGACGTGCTGGGATGAGTACATACTTTGCTTAGTGAATTTCAAGCACACAATTCTCACAGTAATAGACACGTTTAATTCTGTTCTGAGTAATTGTACTCAACACTTAGAAAAATTGGTGTCTACAGGGAAGTCAGGCCATGACTGCAAATCCAAGGTAAAGGCAGACAACTGCCAGACAGAGGCAGGAAAGTGGGGGAGGGCCTTGTAGTAAAGTAAATACTGCCCCCTGGGCCAAGTGAGCTTTGCCTCTAGCGGGAGATAAAGGGAATTTGTTAAATAAAGAAGCCAGTTGGGGCAGACAAAAGCTTCCGGCGCAGGAAGTTGGTACTGAAATGTAGGCATTTGAATAGGTTCCTTGGTGTGAGGTTGAAGTGTAACCTGATTGAAAAGCAGCAGCAGCTGGTGGTCAGTCTCCTTTAGGGATTCCTGGTTTCTGGGTGGTTGAGATGAGCTTTTTGGTCCTAGAAGGAAGTGCCCTTGAGAATTTTAGAAGGTTAAATGCCTGGAAAATGACTTTAATGCAAAGGTAGCGCTACCTCCATGTACACCACCACACCAAAAAAATCTCTCGAACCAAATTAAGATGCTCGACACAAGTTAATTAAACACGGGGCATGAAGCATGGGGAATAAGTCGGTTCATGCTAGTGCACTTAGAACAGGGTGCAAGTGGGGGGAAAGGGGTCCCAGTATTCATAGGACCTTTCTCGCTGACACATGATGTGGTGACAAGAACTAAGGGCAAGGATTGAGAACTGGAACTTGAGGCTGAATTAGGGCTAGGGCCCTGCAGAAGAAAGAAACCTGGACACAACTACACAGGCTTGCACTATCACAGACACTGAGGGCAAGCACTTCAGGCCACAGAATAGCTCTCCATAACCTGACGAGCAGCTATGGAATTTATTTTCACTAGTTGGTCAAGATACCTGTGAGGCTGGAATGGGTATAATCAGTGGATGGTCAATTTAAGAGTTATGGATTTTGAGTGCCTCTGGTGTATAAATAAGGATACTTATTGTGACACTAAATAAGAGTATTAGGTGTCTCTTGCTCCTTCCATCTCTTTCTGTGTTTGGTGCACTGTATCTCCTTATCTAAATCTAATGTCTTACTGATGAATAATTTATCTAGTTAATGTGCCTATTACTTACACAGATTTCTTTTTTTAAAAAAAAATATTTTATGTATTTATTGTTAGAAAAGGGAAGAGACAGAGCAAGAGGGAGAGAAACATCAATGTGTGGTTGTCTCTCACATGCCCCTTAATGGGGACGTGGCCCACAACCCAGGCATGTGCTCTGACTGGGAATCAAACCAATGATCCTTTGGTTCACAGGCCAGCACTCAATCCACTAAGCCAAAACAGCCTGGGCTTACACAGATTTCATTTGTTTTCTCTTCCATAGGCAGAGTGAGCATTCTCAGGCAATTCAGTAAATGCATTTGGTACTAGATTAGCCACACAGTCCTGTCCTTTCTGCAATCCTAAATCTTCCCTAATTCTTGGCCTCCCCTAGATGCTGCATCTTACTTCTTAAATCTCTTACCCTTTGTCAGCCACTTAATCCTACATTCATACTCAATGTGTCTCAAACTATGTAAGACTTTGCAGATTCCATCAGCACTGTTCAATTCCTATCTCATTAGGTCAGTAAACATGGTTCCTTTTATCTACTGAGATTCTACCCTCTATGAAGAAAAAGTCCCTGTTTTAATATTTGTTACATCAGTCTTCATCAGGGTTAGAGAAATATGATCATTCTTAACTTTGTCAATGTTTTTTTCCCTGTCTTTCCTTATGCCACTTGCTTCTTTCAAAAGAATGGTGAAAAATAAAGTGAGTTTTAACTTAGAGAAAAATACTTATAAGAATACTTTACAGCTTCAGCTGGGTAGCTCAGTTGATTAGAGCATCTCCCCATATACCAAGGCTGTGGGTGTGATCCCAAGTCAGAGCATCTGCAGGAATCAACCAGTGAATGCTTAAGTAAGGGGAAAAACACATCAATTGATGTTTCTTTCTCTCTCTGGGGGGGGGAAAAAAAAAAAAGAATACTTTACATTTATATAGTCATCTCTTACATGGGAATATATACATTTTATTTCTCATAATCCCTTAAACTACACTTTGAGGCTAAATATCATTTATATGTAAAGAAACTAAAGCTTGGGAAGTTGTTGTTTGTTGTTTTTCCAGCCCATCCCTCCTTCAGGAAGTTTAAATAACATCCAATGTTGTTATGTTACCTTCCCCTCACAGTCTGAGTTGACTATAACCTCTGTCCATTGAGAAACTGCTCTATCATCTTCAATCCACTGTAATCTATTTTCTGTCCTTAAGCCACTGTAATCAAGCTAAATTGTGAAAATCACCTCAAAATTCATCTTTTGCTATACTTGTTTTGCTAGGTGTTGAAATGAGAGATGTGTGTGTGTGTGTGTGTGTGTGTGTGTGTGTGTGTGTGTGTGTGTGTGTATTTATGGTGTTTATTTTCTTAGGAATAACATAAATGGTTCAATTCTTTAACCTTGGTATTACCTTCCTTGACTCTAACATTTATACTATGTGACTGTACTATAAATGCATTCTCATTTGCTTTTCATAAAACAAAATGAGATACTATTATCTTATTGTAGATTCTGAGGGTTAGAGCAAGACTAATGACTTGCCAATGAACACACATCTAAGAAGAACTGAATCTAGAACCTCTAATCTTAGCTACATTTTTATATGAATTTCCATTTCAGAATGTTGACAACACTTCCATTTTAGTACATATTTATATTGCAATATACCCTTTAAAAAATATCTTTTGTTCCTTGGCATATGAATACCTTTCAGATATGAAGCCTTGCAGACTTCTAATGGGTTTCTTTTCCTCTGTTAACCATAAACAGTGGTATTTCCCTAGATTCTGTCATGAGACCTCTTCCGTTCTCTTTCCTCTTGATTTGTCCTTGTTTTTCACTAGCACCTCCATACTCTCTAGGCTAATTGTTTCTAAATATGTATCTACAGTTTAAGAGTTTGCAACACCTGTACCCCAGAGATACCTGCCTACAGATATACTAAACTGATTCTGCAATACAGTTTCCTTGTCTGTAAAATAAATATGAGTAATAATTTTCTTTTTTCTGTGGTGGTGAGGATTAGAGTAAATGTTTGTAAAAGACTTCCCAGATTACGCACTCAGTAAGTGGTAACCACAGTTCTCATGGAAATTTCACTGCCATGCCAACAGGTTCCCATACTAGCTACTAGTAATGAGCAATTAGTGTAATAATAAGTTTTTTTCATTCTTCCCTGAATATGAGGGAGATTTATTATTATGACCATTTTTATAAAATAAAAAAGAAGCCAACAGTTTAAGCAACATGTCAAAGGTGGTACCGGTTGTATGTGGTAAAATTTAGATTTAAACCTAATTGCCTAACTCCAAAGCTCCAGATGTTCCTCAGCTAATCTAGGCCCATATTGGTAGCTTTAATCATTGAAATCTTTATTTCTGGTCCTGGCTGAATAGCTCAGTTGGTTAGAGCTTCATCCTAATAGACCAAGGTTGTGGGTTTGATTCCTCGTTAGGGCACATATAAGAATCAACCAATGAATGCATAAATAAGTGGTGGAACGACAAATCTCTCTCTTTCTGCTTCTCTCATCAATAAATATTTTTTAAAATTATTTGTTTATTTATTTTTAGAGAGAGAGAGGAAAGGAGGAAGAAAGAGAAGGAGAGAAACATTATCACATCAATTGGTTGCCCTTCGCATTCCCCCAATCGGAGGCCTGGCTCACAATCCAAGTCTGAACCCTGACTGGGAACCGAGCTGGCAGCATTTTGGTCCACAGGCTGGCATTCAATCTGCTGAGCCACACCAGCCAAGGTTCAATAAAAGTTTTGTTCTTTTTTAACCTTTATTTCTGGTCTAGCTTCCTTCTAATTCTTTCCCCATAATAGAGGGAGAATAAAATGCAAATCTAAGTATGTTAACTCCTCAAAAACTTTTAATGGCTCACATTGGGCTATTCTATTGCATTTACCTAGTATACCATCCTAATCAAAATGATCTTTGGAATTTTTCTAATCAAAACAAACAAACAAACAAACAAACAGAAAAAAAGATCTAGAAAAATATTAGAACATGGAAACTGCTGCCATTCTCACCATTCACTATGTGTTTGTCATTATATTTTATAAGGTGTCTTCATTTATCTGTATTTATCTTTACAAGATAAATAAAAAATATATTTAATCTTTTTTTAAAATTACAAATTAATAATTTTGAGTCATGGCTGGCATGGGTTAGTGGATTGAGTGCTGGCCTGCAAATCAAAGGGTCACCAGTATGATTCCCAGTCAGGGCACAATGCCTTGGTTGTGGGCCAGGTCCCCATTAAGGGGCATGTGAGAGGCAACCACACATTGATGTTTCTCTCCCTCCCTTCCTCTATGTCTAAAATTAATAAATAAAATCTTTAAAAATTTTTTTTGATTCATTTTCATTCAACATCACACATTACATACCCCAAATGATTTTGTAGTGAAAAGATATTATCACTATCCCTATTAATTTTATTGGAAAAGCTTTCTTAGATGAAGGCAGGTTATATATTGTATAAAGCAGTTACTGATTATAGCATCTATTCCAAGAGAGCCTAAACAAGTTGGTACAAGATAATCATATTTCATAAAAGGAAACTTCTCATGTGCAAAAACCACTCTAATATTTGCCTAGAATAAATGTTGTATCCCAAATTTTTTTACATTGTTTTGGGTAGGTGGACAGTTCTGTTTCTAGTCAATTAAGTGATTTTCTAGCCATTAAAAAGGGTGGTCAGATGTCAATTAATTAACTTTTTCTTTCTACTTTGGGCTTAATTTGCTGTTCTTCTAACTTCCTAAGACCATTGACTCTCAGTCTTCCATCTTTTCTGATCCATATGTTTAAAGCTATAAATTCCCCGAATGCACAGTTTTAGCTATATCACACAAGTTTTAATATATTTCATAATCACTATGTTCAAAATACTGTCTACTATGAATTCTCTGATTCACTTTTCAAAATTAATTTTATTTTCCCTATTTTGTATTTAATTTTTTTAAATTTATTGATTTGAGGGACATTGATTTGTTGTTCCTCTTATTTATATATTCATTGGTTGATTCTTGCATAAGCCTTGACCAGAGATGAAACCCGCAACCTTGTGTACGGGGACAACAGTCTTACCAACAGAGCTACAGGGGCTGGGCTATTTTGTCATCTCTTAAAAATCATTTTATCCTCTTATCTCCTTTCTTTTTCCTGTTTCTATTATTCTCTTTTAATACTCCTTTTCTTGATATATATTTTATCTGATATTCTTCCATTCTATTTTGAACCCATGCCAATCAAATCTCCAAAAACATCTTTCCACGAACACTGCTCCTGTCAAAATCACTAACGATCTCCATACGCCTAAATCCAATGGCAATTCTTAGTTCTTATCTTACTAGACTATAAAGAAGAAATCAACCTTTCAACATAATAAAGATAATTCTAATCACATATTAAGATAAAATTTCAATTAACAGAAGAAATGGTTAATGTTTAATTCCTTTGGACAAACATCATAATACCTGTATATTTGACCTTGTTTCTCATATGTTATCAGTCTCCCTTTCACATGTATGTTATCAGTATACCTTTCCAGTAACCTTTTAGGCATTTGCTAATTTGTTGTAAGGTCCTTACCTGTAAGCATCAAATGTCTAATCCTCCATACCAATGTCATATAACCCCTCCTTTTCTGCTTACCATTAGGCAAATCTTAGGGTGGGTCATCGGTATATTCCTGTATATAAAAGAGAGCTTACAATTTCAATTTTAAAACTTTGGGTGCTGGTATCTAGGTTCTGTCTGAAAAGCATTTTTGCTTTCCTCCTACACTGCAGTTCTTATAAAATGACAATGCTTTATTTCTATTTTGTTTCTGTGGTGTTTTTCCACAGAAAATTGGCAATTTCTTGGATAGATCGGGAGCAATCTAGATCCTGAGAAAAATGGAAGAAGGGTTCCAGAATTTGACCAAGTAGTGCATATGGTAAAACCCCTGATGTCTTACTTCCTTCAGGTGTCAAGGAAACTTCACACTTGGGTTTTTTTTAAGAAAGGGTATGCAAATCTTTTTTTAGGACCCTGCTTTCCTCTTGACTGGTGTGGCTGGTGAACCAAGAGGTCATAGGCCCTACTCTGTGTCAGGGCACAGGCCTGAGTTTTGGGTCAGGTTCCCATTTCTGAGTGTGTGAGAGGCCAGGGATGGAGGTTTGATCATGGGTCATGGCACATACAAGAATCAACCAATGGCATTGGTTGGCGTGGCTCAGTGGATTGAGTGCTAGCCTGTGAACCAGAGTCTTCTGTTCGATCACTGGTCAGGGCACATGCCTGGGTTGTGGGCCACATCCCCAGTTGGGGGTGAGAGACAGCAGATGGATGTGGACATATCTCTCCCTCCTTTTCTCCTTCCCTTCCCCTCTCTCTAAAAATAAATAAATAATAAAATATTAGGAAAAATAAAGAAACTGTAATGGAAAAAATTACAATTAAAAAAGAATGAAGAATTCTTGGTGGGTGTGACTCAGTGGTCTGAGCACTGGCCTGTGACCCAAAGGGTCACCGGTTTGATTCCCAGTCAGGGCACATGCCTGGGTTGTGGGTCAGGTCCCTGGTGGAGGGCGTGCAAGAGGCAACCACACACTGATGCCTCTTTCTCTCTCCTTCTCCCTTCTCTCCCCATAAGAGTAAATAAATAATATCTTTTTTTAAAAAAAAAGAAAATGCATTTTTCTATTTTAAAAATACATAAATCCTTCCTAAGCATTCAAAAAAACATTTGAAAAGGTCAGTCTCAATAAAAATGCAACGTAAAGTACAGCGTCTCTTTTTCACCTGAGAATGATAAGGATTAAACTTTTGATAAAACATTTTGGTAGAAGTGTGTAGAAACCAGCACACTTAAAGCTTGTTGGCTACTTACTTGATCCCAGTCTTTGAGTGTTTAGTCAAAGACAAGGGTGCCAGTTTCAGTTTTGCCAGCTCAATCACTAGGCTCAATTTCCTTACTGAGGTAGGGGGCAGAGAGAATTTGAATTTAATCTCTGAAATCTACCTTAACTCAGATGAATCAACCCTATCAAATAAGTCACAAAGCCTAGAGAAATCCAGGAAGGGTACTTCAGAATAAGAAAGGCAGGGAAATCCTGCAAATGAAAGTTTGCTGGGTTCCAAACATATCCTGGGTTAGAGCCAGAAACAATTTATATTGAATAAAACCGGATGACAGGGGCTTCCACCACTCAAGCCTGCGCAGTGTGGGCGGCTTGCGGGACACCCAACTTCACCAAGCCCCGCTGCTGCCAGGGTCTGACGGTTGCATCCCGAGCCAGGCACGGTCTCCCACCACCGCCTGGCTTGGGAGGTTGGGCGGTCGCGGCCTCAGGGCCACGCCTGGTCTGGCGGGACTGAGCACGCTCCGTGCTGGCAGGCGGCTGCGCTGAGTCTGGGACCGCGATACTGCAGGGAGCAACGCGGCGACCCGCCAGGCAGGACTCGGACTCGTACTTAGCGGCGCCGCTGCAACCATGGCCCAGATCAAGGACACAGATATGTTGCTAGATGATTAATTGGTGGCACATTTTGGAAATCGGCACCCAAGAGGATCTCCATGGTGACAGGGGACGGTGTGTTAGGACCACCAACCTGCAGAGCCAGAGCTAGCGGGCTCAAGCGTCACCTGCAGCCTGGTCCACAACCCCAATGTCATCGCGCAGCTCTGATGTGCAAAAGATGAGGCTGCCCCTTTGCCTTTGCCAGGTCTCACCTAGCTAGCTCTGGGAAGACCCGTTGGCCCAACCTCAGCCGGAGCCACCCAGTTGGAACTTTGGCCAAATTTCCAAAGCAAACACTTTAGGTTAAAAAAAGGGGCGGGGGGAGGGGGGGGACACGGTTCAACTGGAATTTAATTTCAAGTGCGGGTGGCTTTGAGAACTGTGGAAGGAGGAATGCCTTTCAACCGAGGGCCACTTTCCCCAGCCAGCCATCTAACAATTATTGTGCCAGTTATCTATTGCCTCTCAGCTTCCAATTTATCCTTCATTACCTGCTTGGTGGTAATGGATATGATTCCTTTAAGTCATTTCTTCTTTAGAATGTTAAGCACATTGAAATTTTCTCAGTGGATAGTGCTGAACCGCGCAGGAGGAAGAGGCCTTCTCCTGTTGGTTTCAGTAGTTACACCACAGGGAAAGGTGACAACTTTCGGCGGTGCCCTGCCCCGGCTGTGGACACAGAATGCAAGCTCCCGCAGACACCTCCCACAGCCCCAGCCTAGGTCTGGCAATCTCTCCCTCCAAGGCCCCATGCCTCCCACCCCTATTGAGGCTTTGACTCCCTTGTTTGACTCCCGGCTGTGGCTCACCTGAAGAGGCGTCTTCCTCTTGCTTCGGGAATGCTCACCAGCTCGGCTGATGCAATCCAGCCAATTCCTCTGCTATCTAGTGGACTGCAACTATGCCTTTTCAAATAAGATCTGAACCTCTGCTCTGGGGAGGTGGCCTCCCTTCCAACTTTGTTCTTACTTGGATACTCTCCTCAGCTCTTGGATGCTATATTGAGTTTTCTTATATGCTTTATAATTTACTTTCCCTTTTTATAGCTTGATAGTCTTTATATTAAACATTCTCGGTTTAAATCAATGTGTGGTCTCTGTCTTCAGATAAGAGCCAGACTGATACACTTAATAAACATCAGTTAAATGTCAGGCAGTGTTCTAGGTATGAACAAAGCAGACAAAGTACAGGATTCTATGGCGCTTACATTCTGTAGAGGTTGTTAACTAAGACCTAACTCACAAGATAGACTAAGCCATACAAAATTTTGAGGCAGAATATTCTAAGCACAAAGGGACAAGTATAAAAACCGTAAGTGATAATGAACTTCATATGTATGAGAACTAGAAAGATGTCTACGGCCATACCACCCTGAATGGGCCCAATTTTGTCTGATCTTTAAAGTTAAGCAGAGTGGGGCCTGGTTAGCACTTGGATGGGAGAACTAGAAAGACCAGTGGGGCTAGACTTCAGTGAGCAAGACTTTTTTGCATATCTGTGGTGCTGGATATCGTGAAAATTACGCATGGACCTTTTTTCTGCTCATCAGTTTTTGTGTTTGTGTATTTAATGAGTGGCCCAAGGCAACTCTTGTTCCTCCAGTGTGGCCCAGAGATGCCAAAACTTTGGACAACCCTGGTAAGGATTACGCTGGGGGTAAGGAAGGCTGTATGGAGTGCATGCTTAGGCTGAGAGGAAATAAAATATAGCCATTCAGGCTCTGGATGGGTAGCTCAGTTGGTTAGACAATAATGCTGATACACCAAAATTGCGGGTTCCATCCCCCATCAGGGCACATACAAGAAACCGAAAAATGAATAAATGGAACAACAAATCGATGTGTTCTCTCTCTTGCTCTAAAATCAAGAAAGAAAGAAAGGAAGGAAGGAAGGAAGGAAGGAAGGAAGGAAGGAAGGAAGGAAGGAAGGAAGGAAGGAAGGAAGGAAGGAAGGAAGGAAGGAAGGAAGGAAGGAAGGAGGAAAGGAAGAAACAAAGAAAGGAAGGAAGAAAGGAAGAAAGGAAGGAAGAAAGAAGGAAAGGAAGAAACAAAGGAAGGAAGGAGGAAAGGAAGAAACAAAGGAAGAAAGAAAGAAGAAAAGGAAGGAAGAAACAAAGAAAGGAAGGAAGAAAGGAAGAAAGAAAGGAAGAAAAGAAACCATTCTCATATCTTTAGTAAGTGAATGGAAACAGGGAAGGTGGTGTCTGGACTACATAAATGAAGGTATGGAGGCATTAATTGTGTTGGAGTGGCTGTGAGGTGTTTTCCCATATAAAGGGGAGCTGAGAAATGATAAATCATACTAAAAGGCAGCAAGACCTTGCCCTGGAGTGGTCGTGCCCACTAGGGGGCTTAAATTATTTTTCTGTAGCTGATTGGAAGCTATTGAGAAATTTAAGTAGGATAGCACTCATATACACGATATGAATGCTCAGATATATTAATGTAGGATTAATTTTTAATGATCAAAGACTAAAGGAGAAACAAAGTAGGAAAGTGTATATGAAAAAAAACAGAAGAATTCTCACTGGGGAAAGAAAGCAACATAATTTGTTAACTATGCAAAGCAATGTACTAAGATGTTTTCATTTCATCTGCATACCAAATAAGAGTTGCTATTTCCATATGTCTGAGACTGTCTTATGAGAAGTTTACTCACATACCTGTCAGAGTGGTTACTATTATTAAATCAACAAACAACAAGTGCTGGAGAGGATGTGGAGAAAAGGGAAAACTAGTGCATTGTTGGTGGGAATGAAGACTGGTGCAGCCACTGTGGAAAACAATATGGAATTTCCTCAAAAAATTGAAAACAGCCCAATTGCCCATCAGTATGTGAGTGAATAAAAAAGCTGTGGTACATTTACACAATGGGATACTATGCAGAAGTAAAAAAGGTACTGTTACCTTTTGCAACAGTGTGGATAGGCCTGGAGATTATTATGCTAAGTGAAATAGGCCAGTCCAAGAAACGCTAATAACATATGATCTCACTTACGTGTGGAATCTAATGAACAAAATAAATTGGCAAACAAAATAGAAGCAGAGGCATGGATACATAGACTGACAGCTATCAGAAGGGAGGGGTGCATCGGATGAGAGAAAGCGAAGGGATTAGTCAAAGAACATATATGCATAATGCATGGCCAGACAACAGTGTGGTGATGGCCTGAGGGAAGGAGAGGCCAGGGTTGGGTCGAGGTGGGAAAGCAGGAAAAAGTGGGGAGAAAGAGAATAGGTAGAGAATGCCTAACGCCAGGATGTCAAGGGGATTTTGTTGTTAGAGAAAGGACAAAAACAAAACAAAAACCAAGCCTGTGATGTCATAATGTACATTCAGAATTTTTATTTCAAAACAAAAAACCACAGTAACAATAATATAAAACATATTTGGAGATATTCACAATCTGGTCACTAAAAAATGGGAAAACTTCCACACAGCGTTACTGCCAAACCACAGTTTGAGGAGCCGAAAGTGGAGGTGCGGTGGGAGGAGTCACCTGTCCCAGCAAAGCCCCACACCATAGCTCTGAGTTTTTATCCAAAGGCTCAATGACCAGAGGGAATGGCAAGAACTGAGAGCTAAAATATTGTCATAGGCAAGGATTTGGCTAAAGGGCCTGAAAGGTATAAGCACCAAGGAAGGAAAGGGAGATCAAGCAACATATGAAAAAGGGAGGACAGGGTATCACTGGGGCCCTATCTCCATTTATAAAAATACTGGGAAACTCGATTGTGGCGGTGTCCGTGACCTATGGCAGGTGTAAATATCGCCATCTAATCTAACGCTCTGAAACTTTCCGGATTGACAAGTCTTCAGTGTGTCTCTTATCCCCTGGAAAAGAACGCCTCCCTCTCCCCCATGACTTCCCTTTAGCTCCCCTAACAGGCCACACGTCCTGACCCCACACTCTCCTACTTCCATTATCTGAGTCTAGAGCGAGGCAGAGTCCTCTACGTGTTAGGAATAAGCCAGAGATGCAAAATGCCACCCAGCAGAGGAAGTGTTACTCATATACCTTGGGCTGAGTTTTAACACATTCCATCCAAAAGGGGGCTGTAGGAACAGAGGTAACAAGTTACCAGTAAACTACTTCCACCCAGAGCAAAGTGACAGTGCACATACATTCATACTCTCTCAAGTGTGGGCTACACTGCACATTTACTCAGTCTATCTCAAATGTAGTCTATGGGAAAGATTCACGTGCTCGTAGGAACTTGACATAATACTATGGTGACATGGTAACAAGAGTAACTTGACATGGTAACAGACATAAACAAGCATGGGCTGACCCTAAAGCGGTAACACACTTCAACTAGGTAATAATCATTCAGGAAAAATCCTCTCCCAGGGCTGAGGCTTCAAACTCCAAGTTAGCTATGAACACGCACCTATGAATTCTTTTAAAGCTATGGCTTAAAACAAAAACAAAAAAGAAACTAAACCTCTAAAATCTCCTAAAAAACAAAGTGGGAAAAAAAAAATCCTTTACCAAGAACCAATATTTTAGGTTGCTCTCCCACAAGATGGGAGCACTTAAAAAAAAAAAAAAAAAAAAAGTGAGTCCACCATAAGAGGGAGAAAGTTGTTTGCTCCAGTGAGGGGAGAGGAGGATTGATTTCTACAAACAACCCTCCCTTCTCGGGACTCCATCCAAAATCAGAACCCATCAACCACCATTAACTACAATGCCCATCTTAGTAATAATGCTAGATTTCAAGTAATACTATGTATAATCTTAAACAAAGAATAAAGTTCAAAAGGAACCAGTAGCTTCTTTATACAGGCACATGTCTTTCTGAGAAATTGAACTTGAGACTTTCCATCTGAAGGACAGAAATTGTTAAGAGGCAACGTGCAAACCTCACACACCACATCAGATACCCTCCAATAACACATCAGATTTCTGCCTAAATTCTTCTCTTATTAAACTATAACCTCTCCAGTATCAAATCCTCCACCCCGCAAACTCTTTAAACACCTCCCTCTAACCTCTATTTCCTTATGTTTTCATTATTTGGTAAAATTACACTTAAAAAAATAAATATTTATGCAAGAAAACCAGAAGATAAAATAAATAAAACTCAAATTAGTTTGCTCTGCAGCACTGTATGGAAGTGAGGCAGGTGCGCTTATGTAAACCCTCTGCCTTCCACACTCTCATGTGCATCTGTCTCCTGGTGAGTCTGAGGTTGGAGGAACTCTTTTTCCCTACATGCCTGCATGAAGCAATATTAGAACGTAAGGGAGAAAGAGCTGGCAAAGTTGTCAAATGCCAAGTAGCCAGTCCCTCCTGAAATGAAGGTAGGTTCACTCGGTCTCTCCGAAACAGAAGAGAATGTCCAAGAAATGAAATGTTTAGAAAGCCATTGAAGATACAACTAACCCTTACACTGGTTTCCTCTGAGTGCTCATGGAGTGTGGGCTGACAAAAGACTCAAGTAGCAGCATTCAGAAACAGTCCTGGGTTACAACCTGATGAGGTCTCTCCCCCGTTTGGGGAGAGGTTGCTTTTTCATGTTGGGAGGGAGGTGGGAAGGAAGCAGAGCTTAGACATTGGTGGTGGCCTCCTTATCGGGCTGCATGCTGTTCATCTCCACAATGGGGCCTTTCTCAGCTCTGTTAGCCCCCTGCGCCTGCCCTTCAAAGCCTCGTGTAATTTCCTCAAAAGTCCTGCCACGTGTCTCAGGGACTTTGAAGAAGGTGAAGACCAAGAAGATCACGAGGAAGCCGGTGAAGACAATAAAAACGTAGGCTCCTAGATAGTACTACGAAAGAACACAGACAAAGAAGTGTTGATACATAAAAACCTGGTCACTGACAAATTCCAGTTTCCCTCACATCCATCTTTCCAATAGTAAGCCGTAACACTTTCGCAGTTAATGAAAATGGTAAGATTTCCTCAGAGATTCATTTAGGATTCCATTGCTAACTTACTGTACTTCTCTGCAATTTTGTCACTCCTTTTCCTATTCATTAAAGTTAACTGCTTCCAAATACCTATTGAGTACTTTAGGATTTTTGATCATCACTGTTAAAATCTAGGTTTACGAAAGACTCACAGAAATAGGAAATGCTTTATAGCTGCCCAGTGCAAGTTCTCTTCTCAAAATCAGCTCCAGATCATTTTATAGCAGGACTCACCTCATTCATTAACATCCTTTACTTAGTAAGGCTTTAAGGTCACCAAGCCAAAATGCTAATTCAAATGATGGATTTTAAGTATTGGTTTGAAATCCTTTGAGGCTTGGCTTCTCTCTACCATTCCGTTTCTAGGTAGAACTATGGCTCTGTCTATGTCTACATCTATAACTATGTGTATATCAAAACTGGCCCTTTAAAACTTCCCAGTTTTACACCCCTGCTTCAATCTTTTCTGCTGTCATTCCTTCCTTTTCTACATCATTAGAAGTGAGAAGGACAAAAGACTGGTTTAAAGCTCTTGAACTATAATCCTTCATGGTGTCAGGAATCATATTGTAAACATGGCTTAAGCAAACTGACTTCAACATGGACTAGGTGAGTTTTACTTTAATTTACTTACAGCAGCTGAAGGGAAGAGGAGTCCAACCAAAAAGTTGGAGGTCCAGTTGGAACAACCAGCCACTGCCATTGCAGCGGGGCGGGGTCCCTGGCTGAAGAGTTCAGCCACGATAAACCAGGGAATGGGGCCTGGGCCAATTTCAAAGAAGGCCACGAAGACCAAGATAGCCCCAATGCAGATAAAGCTCATCCAGCTGTACTCATCCTATATGAGGAAGGAATAGAGAAAAATTAATGTTAAAGCATGACCTAGGCAGGATCCAGCTTCCCCGAGTACTGACCGATACTGAAAACCTCTTTCTGTCCTGTGGTAGAATGGAGTAAAACATTTTGGATTTTTGAATCTTAGTTATGTGATCATACATACATCATTTTTCCTGAGATCGTTTCATCAATTGTAAAAGAAATAACTGCCTCGAGATTATTTTAAGAATTAAATCACATACTGTATTTTACAAGCTACATGCTATATATTTTAGAGGTAAGGATTATAGCAATTTAATTACCTATCTGTCTGATCTACTTTTCTTAAAACTCTGGGCTTGCTGCTTCTCCCAAATTTGACTTTATCAATCTCCAGCCTCAACTATTCACCCGTCACAGACTCAGCTGTAACCTCTCCTTTTCCCCTCCCCTACCTTTTCTTCAAAGACCACTCACCTTTAATAACAAGGAAATAGTCATGAGGATGGAACAAAAAGCCATCCCTCCAAGGCCAATCATATGTAGAGTTCTTCTTCCTGCCCTTTCCACCAGAAACAGCTAAAAGAAGAATAAAACATGGTATTTCTGCTTTCTTTTTCATGAAAAGTGTATAAGCCACCTGAATCTGTCTTAACAATAGCAGGGTACTTGTTACAGTTATACTTCCCCTTTTCCAGTTCAAAGTTTAATATATCTTTTATAATGACCCCTTCTATAACCTCCCTCTTTCCCATCCACTCTATATATGTTTGAAAAAAGTGAAGACTACTTATACCTACCATTCAATATCTCTTTTCCCCTCAAAGACAAATTCAATAACAACAAAAGGTTTAAATACTGGTAGGGAAGTGGAAGCACACACAACTCATCTTTGAACATGTGTAGCAAGAATTCCTCTCCCCGCTAAGCCCTGTCCCCCAAAGATGATCAACCCATCCAACTTACAGACACTACGGTGAAGATGGTATTAACCACACCGGCTCCAATGGTGGCATAGATTGGCTCCTCAACACCCGCATCTTTGAAGATTCCTGTTGAGTAATAGAACACCTAGGAATAAACAAAAGAAGATGCAACTTTGAAATAGCAATTGTTCATGGCAGCTGAGAAATAGGACCAACTTACTATTTTGAGCATCAACTTGTTTCGAAAAATCCTTTAATCATATTTTTTATTTAAATGATTTAATATCAATCAAAGACTGATGAGAAACCGTCAGGGCATGAAGCCAGTAGTTAAAGAGGTGGGACAAGGGTGTTTCTCATATCCAAATATTTTATCTGCAAATGGATAGGAGGTATAGTAATATCCTCTCTTTCCACAACCAAGACTCAAAAGCAGAAAGCTGACATTAGCGTATAGAATATAAAGACTAGCTGTCAATTACTAGCTTCTCATTTTGTCCCCACCAACTCTCAACTATTGCAGTCTCTATTCTAGTTGTAAAAAAATATACAGACAGGTAAGGCCACCTCAGTCTGAAATTGCCAGTGTGATCCCAGACTTCTTGATTTCCTAATTGTTCTCCAGCGTTTTACATAGATTTTAGAATGTAAAGTCCTAGAGAAAGGCAACGGCATAAAAATTCTCAGGTGTCTACTCTGTATGGCCTGCAATATCACTGATAACATCATTTAAGAGAGAAAGAGGGCGGGAAATAAAAAATAAGTGGTCCAAAAATTTGTGTTGCCCTATATATTGAAAAAAGTCTAGAAAAGGACTGTCCATTCCAAGACTAAGGGAGACAAATTTTTCCTTCTTATTCATTTCCTCATTTTTCCACATGGAAAACACATACTATAAGTATAATTTTAAGAAATAAAACCAAAACCAAATCAAAACTTGGATATCCAACATTTTCTGAGTGGCTGCTACACGGCAAGCATTGTAAGGGACTCTCTGTGCAAGAAGGTGAGCTGTTCACCTCTGGTGAGGTGTTTAAGTGAGATATTGTAGGGTGCCTTGGACATGAAAGCCAGCACTCACAGCGTTGATTCCAGAGAGCTGCTGAGAGAGCTGGAGCATGATGGAAATCAAGATGGGTTGTTGGTAGCTCCGTACTCTGAAGAGTTCCAGCACAGTGACTTGCTTTTCTTGTGCCATCCTAGCACTCTCATCTTTCATCTCCTGAATGTCCTGAGTCACATCCTGGGTGCCCCACAATTGCTGGAGGACTGGTGAAGAAAACAAAGAGGGAAGGATGAAGATAAGGTGCTGCTCCAATTCCGCTTTTCCCATAGACAGCTGGGGAGAAGCCATCGAAAATGAGCTTTGGACATGGCAAATCAAACCAATGCCTACCTCTCACCCCATTCTTTTTTTTTTTTTTAATCCTCCCACAAGGATATGTTTATTGATTTGAGAGAGAGAAACATTAACGTGAGAGAAAAACATCAATCTGTTGTCTCTTGTACATGCCCCAACTGGGGATCGAACATGCCACCTTTTGGCACACGGGACGACATTGCAAACAACTGAGCCACACCAGCCAGGGCTTCTCATCCCCTTCTTTAGGGGTTGAAAGTTCCTAACTTAATAATAATCAGAAAACTCTTCACTTGGGTTCTGAGGGTCAGGGAAAGGAGATGACCAAAAACAGATCCAACATCCTCGTCTTACAACAAATCACAATCATATAATTCCTACAGTGAAGCTGTGCAGGATACTCACTCTTCCTAGCACTATCCTCTTCCTTTTTGTTGATGAGCAAGAACCTAGGACTTTCTGGGCAGAATGGAAGGGCTGCACTTTGCAGGAGAGCTGGGAGGATGGTGAAGCCCAACAGCACAGGCCAAAGATCTTCAGTCCCCAAGATGACTTTCAGACCAAAGATCTAGAAACCAGACAAAAATAATACTATAAATCCCATACTTTACGGGCCACAAGTTGATTAAAACAAACAAAAAAGTTCAGAAAATCATCCATTCTTTTACCACAGGAAAAGATAAATGTTTCTTTTCCTTTTCTACTCTGCCTGCCTGTTCAGCTGTTGGTGAGCTATAATAATAACTGAAACTTATATATAGTTGAATATGTACCAGACATTCTTTTGAGTACTTTGTGTTAACTCTTTTAATGAGTCTGAAACAACACTCATTAAGTCCTAGAGTACCTGGGCCACCAGAATCCCGATGACGATGCCCAGCTGGTTAAGAGTGCCGAAGGCCCCCCGCAGAGCCGTGGGCGATATCTCTCCAATGTACATGGGCACAAAACCTGTGCAGAGTCCGCAGAAGAGGCCAATAACCAGCCGGCCCAGGATCAGCATTGCAACTGACTCTGCTATTTTGCAGAATCCCATGAGGCAGCCACCAATGATTGCCAATAGATTGACAATAAGCATTGAATTGCGCCTGCAAGTTTAAACAAAAACAAGTAATGTTAATAAAACAATCCTTATCTTTCCCCTTCTTTCCTTATTATACTGTTCCTCAAGCTCATATATCTTTTCTTTTGGTTTAATTTTTCCACTTTCCATTCTGAGAACATTTCTAGTTGGGATAACCAGGATCTATGGTTCTTATATTTCTATATGCAAAGAACTGATGTAGAGAACTACTGCTCTAGGCAATTCTGATATGTATAGCTGGTCCGTGAACATGCTCAAGAGATATTTTTTAGCCGATGCTTCCATCTACATTTAGTCATAATGTAGTTGCTTAGATACATCAGCAACATACTAATAATGATAGATTATTTCAGACAAATTTTTCCACATCACAAAACAATTTTATGCAAAAACAGTCAGCTTTAACTCTCCTCCAGGCTGGTGTGATGATGTCATGAAAAATTAGTATTGATAACCAGGGTCAAATAATAAATTACTGCATTTATACACTAAAGACATGGCAGACAGAGCCACCAAAACAGCTGATAGAAGTAAAAGATTAACACTAAAAGCTTACTAAAGCTGTTGGGAAGAACCAGCACCATGATACCTCAACAGTGATTCTCAACCTAGGTGGGCCCATTAAAATTACATGGGAAGCTTTGAAAAATACTGATGCACACGTTCAGGCCTGGCACTGGGAATTTTATTTTATTTATTTTTTAGAGAGAGGGGAAGGGAGAAAGAAAGAGAGGAAGACAAACACCGATGTATGAGAAACATCGATTGCTGCCTCTTGCAAGCCCCCAACTGGGGACCTGGCATGTGCAACCCAGGCATGTGCCCTGACCCGGAATTAAACCTATGACCCCTTCAGTTCTCAGGCCAGCGCTCAACCCACTGAGCCACATCAGCCAGGGCTGGCATTGGAACTTTTAAAAGCTCCCCAGGAGATACTAAAGGTAAAGTCACAGTAGAGACCTCTTAGAGAAAAATCTCATCCCTCAGTCTCAGTTTTGCCTTTCTCTGCATTCCTTTCCCTGTTCCCTCCCTCCTCTATTGGTTCTTTTACTAATAAAATAACAGAAAGAAACCCTGTTAGTTCTTGGAAACCCATGTTAATTTTAATAACTTTTGTAGACAAAATTTTAATGCCTTCATAAACAAACAAACAAAAAACCCACCAAACACTCAGATAAAATAAGTTCCTTTCATTTTTGAGGGGTGGAGAATCAAACCATTTTACTGAGAAACTTCAGGGGAGGGTGGAAGGGCTGGTAGAATAATGAGATCTTTTGTCATCCCCCTAGCCTCACAGCCTCTGAAAAGAAAAGTGCTTTCATTTTTTTAAAAGAAAATGTGAGTTCCATTTACATTTTCAGGAACATCTAATTCGCAAACTAAATAGTTCTGTCACCAGTAATTATTGAAAGTATTCTCCCCTCTAAGACATTTATTGTATTAAGCCAGCATAAAGTAAAAAGATTCAATTTTCCTTTTTCAGGGAAAAACATTTCAGTTTAGTTATTTGGCCATTATTCACATTTGCCAAAGACTAAGGTTAATTACAAAATTTCCCCTCCCTATCTTGCTGTATAAAGTAATGAAAACGTTTCCATAATACCCCAAAATTTTTAAGAAAAGTAAACAACTGACCTTGTAAATAAAGTATGTTTCTGGAAAACTCCATCATGAACTTCACTAGAAAACTCAATTAACTTAACCTGGACTGAAAAGGCCAGCCATTCACATGGCCCATCTCTTAGAGGCCGGGTGGAAGCTACTCAGGAGAGGAGAGCCCCAGGCAAGGGTAGTCATAGTCAGTGCCAGTTGGACTAGATTTCCCTTGATCAGAAATTGAAGTGCTCTCATTCAAATGCATCATCACTATCCCATCCTAATTCTCAATACCTGTCCTTCGGTGCAAACCAGGATAGCCCCCCTTCCTTGCGCAGTTTCTGGTCCATACCTGCCAAAGCGGTTGACAAAGAGTCCAACGGAAAAGGATCCAATCATACCACCAACGGAGAAGATGGCCACAGACAAGGACCAGAGAGATGTAAGTAACACCTCACTGGGAAGGTTTTCTGAGTACTCTTCCAAAGTGTAATTGATAAAGTCCTTTATGATCTGCAAATTAAAATGGTCGGTGGGAAGGAAGACTGTTACAGCTGGATGAGAAAAGAGACAAACATTGGGGGTGAACATTGCAGTTCCCTAGGAGAACGTTACAATTACTGCTCTCTCGATAGAGAACCAAGGGAGTGACTAGATGGGGATGGAAGAGAGGTAACTCTGGAGTTACTGTTGCTCTGAAAAGTCCAATTTCTCATTTGTTCTGAAAATCCCAGCAGGTAGTAGCACTGGTTTCAGTGAATACTCCAGTGCTCTCCTAAGAGCCTTTTCCTTCCCTTGTAACCAACCATAAAGGAAAAATAAAGGGAGTATATTACCATAGGCTGAGAGGAAGAATGGGTACGATGCAGGATATAGGGAGCAATGAAGTTTTGTTTTCATGATTCAAGTAGACTCCCCACCAACGTTATTCTCCCTCTTCAATCTCAATCAAGCTAGACACGAAGTTTGCCTGACATTCTTAATCCTTGAAACCCTACTTAAAGGAGTAATTCCCCTATTCCAAACTTTAACTTGAGTTGCCTGGTACTCACTGTTTCAGGAGCATTGATGACTCCAGTGTTGTAGCCGAACTGGAAAGAGCCTATTGTAGCAACGGTGATGGCAAAGATCAGAGGTGCGGTGACCTGGGAGTAGAAGGGGGAGGGAGAGAAACAGTCCTTAACTCTTGATAATCGTCTCTTATTAATTAAGGAGATAGATTAAGATAATGGCCTACAAGTAGTATGAAAGAACAAAAATTTAATGAGATTTACGCAATGAATGGAGAACGCAAAAGAACAGGTTATCAATGAAGGCCTTACTTGGAAATACTTAGACAAGCGTATAGAGTAAACCTGGGAAAAGGGGCTAGAAAAATTGGGAAGGAAAAAGTTTAAGGGGCACTGAGTTAGTCAGCCTGGAATTCAAAAATATTGCCCCAGGTAAAAGCAAACAGAATTGTACTGAGGAATTTAAGAACTTGGTAGGGAGGACACAGGAAGAAAAGACAGATTTAGAAATCCTAAGCGATTATCTTGGAAACAGGTAGATCCCGTGCAGTCTGACGAGTACCCCAGAGCGATAGCGGCAGTGGTGGGTCTTCACCAATGAGCTGCTCTTTTACCCCTCTCTCTATCATCCAGTCTAAAGAATCTACCCACTGTGTCCTGGCCCCATTTGAAATTTTTCCAGTTTACTTAATATTGTACTGCTATCCATCACCCAGCAGGGGGAGAGCACAATTCACTCCCGATGCGTAGGAGATATTTCTTGGGGGAAGGGGACACAGAAATCAACCCAGTTATCTTTTGGCTTGCCAGGCATATTTCAAGTCAGTGTTATCTTAGATTTCCATGTCAAATAAAGCTCAATATTTATGCTCCAGGCCATCCTTCACATCATTCACACATTCATTAAACTCTTCCTCTCTCTAGTCGGATGAGTCACAGGTTGAGGATTTTAGTTCCCAAAACTGACCTTGCTTCCCAGGCAACTACGTGTGAGGATCCCTGAGGCCCCCTGCCAGTACCTAGCTCTTTCTATTTAACCCTTTTCCCTTTTGTAAAAAACTCTTTTCCCCTTCATCATACTACCCTTGATAGCCTTTTTCTTCTTCCTTCCCATTTTTTTCATCCCTCCTTTTACCTTCCTTTATTTTCAAATAAGTTTACCTTAATGAAAATGCCTTTCCCTTACAAATGCTGCAAACATACATAATGCACGGTAATATATTATTATATCGTGAATGCACAATCATAACCACAATAGGAAGGACAACTGGAATTCTCTCTTAGTATCCAAGGAATCTCATAGGTCATAGAACAAACAGATGGCTGGACACCAGGACCCCAAATAAATATCTGGTCTTTTCCAAATCTAATGCTTCCAGAGAAATCCTCATAGTGCGCCAGGACCCACACTTGTACAGTGGCCCCTGGTCCCCTGGTGAACCGGTTCATCGCCAGTAGAGTGTAATTACGCAAAATAAACCTGAGAACCAAACACAACTTCTCCGGGTGACTTTCCCTAAGACAAGAAGGTGATGGGCCTGGAATAAATCCTTTCGAAAATATGACACGCAAAGAGAATTAGTAAAACCATAGCACTGCAGGCTGGAGGAGAAATGGAAAGGCCTGAAGATGGCTTAGTGACTTAGAATAAAATAGAACACAGCAATCATTATTACGGTTTGCCTTTCAGAATGTATCCCAAACACGCAAATATAACTGGTAATTGTATCGTTCTTACCTTCTGTGTCCCCATGGCCCTAGTTTAATTATTTTCAAATCTTCAAGAAAGATCTAGAAGTGGGATTCCAAAGACACCTCTTCAGCCAACAAAACCTTCAAAATGTCCTTCTCTCTTCAGGTCCTCAATAATGCTCTACATCTAACCCCGACTCTCACTCCCAATGTCTAAGAGCACATCGGGCACCTATTTATAAATCCCTGCAAAGGGTGGAGCCAGGATGGGAGCCTAGCCTCTAGCTCTACCCTAGAACCGCCCCCAAATAATCCCTTCGCCTCTCAGAATTTTGTAATATCCCTGTAAATCCCCACACTAGGCAACAACTCCCCCCGCCCCCCAGCCCTGCCCTCCTTTTAAAACCACATCCTTCTACCAATCTCGCTCGGGTTTTAAAGCTAGTCCTTCCCTTTTCTACAGCCTCTTAGTTTCACAGACAAAAATGCTTCTAGAAAAGCCTGGAGGGAGGGCAAATTCACTTTATTTTTTGCTCCAACATCTGCTCAGAATTAAATCAATCTGTCAGAGACGAGAATAAATGCTATCTATTAAGGCCAAGTGGGTGCTACTATCTGAGAGTTAAGGTTATTTGAAGGAGTTCATGATCCTATGAATTTATCAGCTGCTTTTTGATTGTCAACTAGGTCTACAGTCTTGAAGGGGAGGAAAGGACAGTAAGGGAGAAGAAAACGGAGGGGAGAACTGGGACAATTTGTCACTCTCCTTGTCCTCTGATTGGCATAATTGCTCCAGGTAGGAAGGAAATGTGAATAACCAGAAACCAGACCAACTGCCTTAAGCTGCAGGAAGGAGAGAATCAACTGCCTATGCAATGGGATCCAAACTCTTTAACCCACCAAAACATACACCAAACACCCATTCTGAATTCTACCCTTTCTGCAAGTTTTCCCTCTAGTCTCAGGTGTAGAGCGTCTAGAGATGGGACAATTATCACATTCAGTTCAACAGGTATTTGCTGAACACATAGTATGTATCAGCTACTCTCCAAGGAGCTGGGGATTCATTGGTATATAGGACAAGAGTCTTGGCCCTTAAGGATTTATTGCATCTCCCTTCTTCCACTACAAAAAGTGGGGAAGGGCTCAAGGTGGGGTGGGGTGGGGAGGGGAACGAGGCTCAAATGATTCTTACACAACTGGAGAGAATTATCAATATCCTATTCATCACAGATTTTGAATTCTTTGAAAGCGTGAGATAAATATCACACACTAAGCTAATTAAGAAAATTGAGCAGGTCAGTAGAAAAAACAGATACGAAAAATGTGGAGGGAGACAAATGAAGGATAACAAAAGGAGATAGAAGAGGCTTCTGTGTGAGGGTAAACAAAGCAAAGCAAAGCAAACTAGTTGTAGTTAAAAGAGTAGGGTAAATTAGAGATAAAATCAGAGATTTGACGGAGGGAAAATATCATTGGTCAAACTCCTAATGCCCATAGTTTGTAGCCCCGCAACCCCATAACTATGGGAGCAGAGGGTGTGGGTTGAGGGAAGCACAGAAGATGGACACAATTTTTCTAGGTAAACCAAAGGAAGTGTATATTACTTTGGGCTTTTGATTGAGCCCCTAGAATTCAAACTGAAATTACTGGACCTGAAATGAGCCAGATTCTGTTGTCTCCTTCCCTTAAAGGAGGATATTTTCTAAAGCTGAGAACTGTGATATCTATGGAAATCTTTCCTAAGGGCACCTCCCTCCCCGCACCACCCCCCCATCCTGTCTTCCAGGAAACACTGAGCCTAGGGGCCCCTTTAGTTACTACAGCAACTGAATTAGCAGCCAGAGGACAAAGAACACCCGGTATCTCATTGCTGTTAAATAGAAATATAATTGGAGCCACTTATGTAATATTACACTTTCCAGTAGCCACATTAAAATTTTTAAAAGAAACCAGAGAAATTAATTTTAATTTCTAATACTATATAATATCCTTTCAGCACATAATCAACATAAAAGTTAATTCATTTTTTTCTGCCAAATGAGTTTTTCTAATTCATTTGAATTCTGCCAAGTCTTCAGAATTCAGTGCATATTTTACATTTACAACACACCTTCATTTTAGACTCTAAGTTTCCCACAGTTAAAGTAATAGATTGTTCTATCAAAAAAAATAAAGTTGTGTTTAGTGGGAAAATATTTTAAATTGCTTCAATTTTAAAAGCATTAAAATTAGCCATTCACTTCCTTAGTTGCACTGGCCATGTGTAAGTACTCAACGGCCACAACCTCGTAGCTACCAATAAGATAACCACAATGTCCTCTTTCCTCTCGCTTTTTCTTTTTTTATCTTTGGCTTTATTATTTGTCTCACAAATGTCATTTGGTTCTAGATCGCTTTTTCTTTTCTTTCTCCCTCTCCCTAGCCTTAGAATATGTATTCTTTAATGTTTTCCAAGAGCGAATGGCACCAGTGAAATTAAAAGCAGGCCTGCCCTGCCCCTTTCATTTACTCAGAGCAGGGTCCACCGGTAACTCAGAACACAGTGTTTGCCACAGTAATTGTTTGCCCAGTATTTATGGAAAGAGTAAATGAAATATTTGTGAAAGCCCAGGATTATGACTGTCCCCAAGTAGTTTGTATAAAACCACCATAACATGAAGGATATTTTATTCTTGGTAAAAAGGAGGGAGAGTCAAAGGGAGATCTGAAACCTGTTCGTTTTCTCTGTGGAAACTCAGTCTGAGTGAATTACCTTGAAAATGCTAGGTAGGAATTTATGATAGAGAGAAAGACTACTTTTAGCAATATATATTTGAAAGTTGACAAGTGGAATTCAACCGAAATCTCAAAAATCTAAAAGTGTGCTACATATGTTAAGATGAAGTCTTCTTAAAGAAGTGGGATCTAATTTCCTGATGCTCAAAATCCAGCTCAGTATGGAGTTCAGTATAGACAGGTCCAAGTTAGGCAATCCTCACCATGGGCAACAGATAATACTTGCTCAATACTGCTGCTTGATGATGTGTTTGGGGGGGTTGGTTGGTTGATTGGGGTTTTGGGTGCATTTTGGGAGTAGGTACCACTAGATTTCGAGTTCCACTCACTTAAGAGTCACAGCTCTGGTGATAGATCTAGAGAAAATATGTTAGAGTAGGCAAGCAAGGTTAATGTCCTAAAATGGGTAGACTGTGTCATTTGATTCCTGTGAGAAGTTCTTCCATTACTATTGAAAACAAAAGAGGAGGAAATGTGGTAGATAAATTTCAAAATGGAGTAAGTTAGGGAAGAATGTTATGAAATTTCTACCTAATAGTTTAATGTAGGGCTGTGTAGGGTAAAGACAATGAATGGATTTATGGTCTGAAATCCCTTAGATCCAAATATGGATACCTGCAGAGGTAAATCTTAATCCTAGTGTCATGTTAACTCTGTGGGAGGATGCCTGCTAGTGTGATAACCAAGCGGGAAAACAAACCAAAATCCTCAAGTCAGGGAATACTACGGGGCTTTAACCACTTCAAGATAAAGACAGGGAAAACTGCCTCTATCGCGGAACAATGTAAATGGCATTTTAAAACACACAAAAAGCTAGTGACTGTTCTGACGTCTGCCAAAGTTACTTCCACTCCCTGCTTGTATTTGTAGTATTTCTCATAAAGAACATCTTTTGTTTTAGCATACACTTTTTAATCTTCCTTTATTAGCTTAAATGTAGGTAAAATTCATTTTGAGTCTGAAAACACCTTAGAAAATACACCCTTGGGGTAAAGAAAACAAAAAGAGAAATGTTGATTTTCCTGTTTAAAATGGGTTTCAATTATTCATCACTCCAATTGACCCCAAAGGATCTAATCCCAGTTCCCAGACCCTGATCACTTTCAAAGGGGTTTTCTCTCCTCCAATTCCTTAAAAAATCAGTACATCACATACCAGTCCTAGATGCATTATCCTAAATTAAAATTTTAATCATATCAATCTCCTATGCAAGTATCTCCAATGGTTATTGAATAAAGACCAGTCCTGCCCAATAGAAATATGTAAGTCATATATGACATTAAAAATTTTCCAGTAGCCACATTAAAAAATAATGAAAACAAAGTGTTAATTTTAATATATTTTATTTAACCTACTATATCCAAACTTTCCCGTTTCAACATATAATTAATATAAAAATTATTAATGAGATAGTTTTCTCTCTCTTTTGGAGCTAGACCTTGAGAATCCAACCTGTACTTTACACTTAACAGCACATCTTAATTGGAACACTAAATTTTCAATGACAGAGTTGAAATGTGTTTAACAAAAACATTTTAACAGTTTCAATTTTTTTTATACTGCTTTGACTTTTAAATACAAACTCAAATGAATTAAAATTAAATTCCTTCCCCAGAAAACAAATGTCCTGAGATGATTCTCAGCCACTGTGCCCCTTACTGGCCAGGCACGACTGAAAGCCGTGAATGCTGACGGCAGTGAGACTCCAACTGCCGCGTCACTCAGGGACACACCCTGCAGGCCATTCTCAGGGGTCCAGTTCTGGGACGCGACTGCAGAGCCCATGCCTCCCACTTGAGTGTCGGGACGATGGAGCAGCAGGGCCAAAGAAGAGCGCCAGCCTCCAGGGCTTCCCGAATGTGGTGGAGACTGTGGCCAACATAAGAACCAGGTTGGGGGGGGTCCAGGTTCTAAAAACCCCTACCTTGCCCTGTAGAGGAAATACCCCTGCTTCTCTCTGCTCCCTGGGGCTTCCTCCTCCCCGTCCCCACATGGAGCTTCCCTTCTTCCCCACAGCCTTTCTGGGCCATTACTGCAGAGACAGGAGTCTGAGGGCGGACAAGCACCCCTGATTCCACAGTACATAGCGCTACCCAGGGCCCTGTACTGCAGGCTCCTGCTCTGCTTGAAGAACTGAGCGGACTTCACCTACTAAACAATACAAGCTGGGAACTGCTGCCATCAATGGGAGCTGAACAGACACATCTATCGCTCGGCCATCCCAGTCCTAGGTCTGCACCGAACAGAAATCCATGCATGTGTCCACTAAGGGACATGGAAGAGGAACATTTACGGCAGCACCTCATAACAGCCAAAGAGGGAAAGGAAGCCATTGCCCATCAACAGTATTCCCGGCCAGTTAAAGTATTCACAGTGGAAGTTACACAGCAATGAGAATGAACAAACTATGGCTGTGCCTAACAATATGGATGAATGTCCTAAGTGTAATGTTGAGTGAAAGGAGCCAAACACATTGACTCCATTTATATAAAGTCCAGGAAATCTGAAGGGGGTTGGGGGAGTGGCTGGAAAGAAGCACAAAGGAGGCACTTCAGGGGGGCTGATTACATGGGCCTGTTCACTTGTGAAAATCCATGTTATGATTTTCTGTACATATTAGGTTGAACTACTAAAAACTGCTATTTTTATTGGCCAAATATCAGTAATTTCACATGGTTCAACCTAATATACTCCAACAGAATGTTTTTAAAAAGTCAATAGAGTAGCAAAACTAAACCGCAAACAGCAGCTGCTGAAAAAAAAAAATTAAACTCCTTAGTCACACTTAGTCACATTTCAAGTGCTCAATAGCCACATGTGGCAAGTGACTAACCTATTGGATGGTGCAGACCTGGACTCCTTGGCAAGATCTGGAATGTGGACCAAAAACCCAAGAGGTATCTCTCCCTTTTGCCCAAGCCAAATTGAACGATTTGTCAATTTTCAAACAGGCCCCATTTCCTGTCTTGCAGTTTTTACTTTGCTATTGTCTCTCTTACAAATCTCCTTCATCCCTACTTGTAAAAACCATTTTCATCATTCAATAGTCAATTAAAATCCTCCCAGCCAAAGAAAATCCATTTGAAGATTATACATGACTTACAATATGTCATTGTATCTTGAATTTTTTAAAGAAGATTTTATTTATTTATTCTTAGAGAGAGGGGAAGGGAGGGAGGGAAGAGAGAGAAGAAATATCAATGTGTGAAAGAAACATCGATTGGGTGCCTTTTGCACACAGCCCGACCAGGGACCAGGCTTGCATCCCAGGAATGTGCTCTGACTGGGAATCAAACCAGTAGCCTTTCACTTTGCTGGATCATGTCCAATCAACTGAGCCCCTCTGGTCATTCAGGGCTCTATCTTAAATTTTAGATATTTAGAGGTTGCAACTCCATGGAACTCCATGGGATCTGATTTGATTGTTTTTATGTGGCTCAAAATAGAAGAGGGTTCTAATATATACTAGTTGAATGAATATAGCAAGTTTGCAAGATACAAGGTTGATATATAAAAGTCAATCACTTTTCTATATACCAGCAATAAAAAAGTGGATTTTGAAATTAAAAATGCAGTACTATTTATATTAGCTTCCAAAAGGGAAATATTTAGATATAAATCTAACAAAATACGTATAAGCTCTATATGAGGAAAACTACAAAACTGATAAATGAAATCATAGAAAAGCTAAATAATTGTAGAGGTAGTCCATGTTCCTGGGTAGGAAGACACAATATTATCAACATGTCAGGTCTTCTCAGCTTGATCTGTAGATTCAATCCAATCCTAATCAATATCCCAGCAAGTTATATTTGTGGGTATAAAAAAATTGATTCTAAAGTTTATATGAAGAAACAAAAGACCAGTAGAACAAACACAATACTGAGGAACACAGTTGAAGAACTGACACACTTACCTGATGTCAAAACTTGCTATAAAGCCTCAGTAATCAAAACATTGTGGTTTTGGTGAAAGAATAGACAAATAGATCAATGGAACATAACAAAGAGCCCAGAAAGACCCACATGAATATAGTCAATGGATTTTTGACAAAGAATAAAAGGCAACGCAATGGAGCAGATAGCCTCCTCAACAAATGGTGCTGGGACAATAGGACAGCCAAACATATAGAAATCAACCAACCAACCAATCAATCAATCAATCCATCAATCTACACAAAGGCCCTACATCCTTCACAAAAATTACCTCAAAATGGATCATAGATCTAAATGTCATATACAAAGCAATAAAACTCTCAGAAGATAACAGGAGAAAACCTAGATGACCTCGGGTGTAGTGATGACTTTTTAGATAATAACAAAGGCACCTCCCGAAAAAATACTAAACAGCTATTAGAATGGCCAAAATCTAGAACACTGACAGAAGGAAATGATGGTGAGGATGTGATGCAACAGGAACTCTCATACATTGCTAGCAGGAATGTAAAATGGTACAGCCACTTTTGAAGACAGTTTGGTTGTTTCCTACAACCAAACAATAATAAACATATTGTTACTATATGATCCAGCAATCATGTTCCCTGGTATTTACCCAAAGGAGCTGAAAACTTACGATAACACAAAAACTTGTACACAGATGTTTATAACAGCATTATTCCTAATTGCCAACACTGGGAAGCAACCAAAATATCTTTCAACACAAATGTATAAATAAACTGTGGTACATCCAGACAATAGAATACTATTCAGTGCTAAAAAGAAATGAGCTATAAAGCCATGGAAAGACATGGAAGACCCTTAAATGTACACTAGTAAGTGAAAGAAGACAATTTGAAAAGGATACATACCGTATGGTTCTAACTATGGAACATTCTGTAAAAGGCAAAACTACAAAGAGTAAAAAAGATCTCTGGTTGCCAGGGGTTTGGGTGGGGGTGGGAGGAGGGATGTATAGGCAGATCAAAGGGTTGTAACATTATAATGATGGCTACAAGTCATGACAGATTTGTCCAAATCCACAGAATGTACAAGACCAAGAGTGAACCCTAATGTAATGTCCATGGGCATTGAGTGATTATGATGTGTCAATGTAGGTTCACCATTTGTAACAAGTGTACCACTGTGGTGGGGGATATTTATAATGGGGAGCTTATGCATATGTGCAGGCAACTGGTATATGGGGCATCACTGTATCTTCCTCTTAATTTTGCTGTAAACTTAAAACTGCTCTAAAAAAAAATCTGAAAAAAGAAAAGACGACCAATGCCCTGTACAAGCAATCTTCTCCATTCTTGAAAGCAGAGGCTGTGTTCATTTCATTTCTGTGTTTCTTCCTTTAGCATCATTTCTATCACCCTCTCAATGCTTGGCACAGTGCATTATTTCGAATATATACTTGATAAGTATTTTAGGGAAATTAAATAATTTCACTTTGGAGGCAGACAGTTCTGTATGAGGCAGGATGTATTGATTGGATATAAACTTCATTCTTATTGGTAAACTTATTGGAACAATTACAAATTTATAATCTGTCTGGACAATGCCATTAGCATAACTTGCCTTTTAAGCCCTGTCTAATCAATCAACCTCTTGTGTTGAATTTAATGAAATCCAATTATTAATTTCTATTGAACAATTAATTAGTTTGTAAAAACATCCTATGAAAAGAACAGTGAAGTTTGCTGTTTGATATCATATCCCTAAACTTTTTAAATGTATGTCCTCATTTAATACTTACCTCCTTAGAAACCTCATTTCATGCTTTTAAGTCTGTTTGTCAATTCCAAGTAATTATTATTTTTTGGTTCAAGTCGTTGTTAATACTTGGCAGAGAGTAAATTGATTTACTAGGCCATAGCATCATGTAAATTATACTTATTGTGAATAATCAACAATAATATGTCAGGACATACTCCAAACAATATCTACAGAGATAACTAGGTCTCTCTAATAGATAAAGATCTGAAGAAAAAGGAAGAACGAACTAAGTGGGGGAAGTGAGTGTCTATGTCACAATTCAAATGAACAAGAACTACTACTTCATATAACACCTGCTCACAATTCAGCCCCAAACTCTCCCAAATCCCCATTTGCCACACTAACTCTAAAAATCAACACAAAGAAAAATCTTTGGGTTTATCTTTATAGACTCTCTCCAAGGCTTTCTTAACTGGTCTTCCAGGAGTACTGGAAGAAGTGAAACTCTCTTTGCAGTGTATCTCAGTGCTATCCTGAAATGATCATCCACCAGAGAAAAGCAGAAGCCTCTTCTCTGACACCTCCCCTTACTGATCAGAGGTGCCTTGGGTGGGGCACAGATATCTTATTCACTCACTCACTCACGACTTGTCCTTTCTAACACACAGCAGCGGCGTGACATTATCATGTTACTTTCCTCTTTCCTCTTATGATCAACATTAGGAAGAATAGGAAGGACTGAGAATCCTTTAGTGTAGTTGACTAAACAGAGGATTGGAAGTCAAAAGAGCAAAATCTGAGTCCCAACTCTGAAATGTGAACTGGAATTTAGACATCTGAACAGGTCATTTAACTTCTTACTTTTAGTATTTAAATTGGAGGCTGTAACACGCAGCTTATGGAATTATTGTAATAATTAAATGAGATAATGCAAGTGAAAAAAACAAAATCTAAAGCACTAGCAAATACTCTTTCAGTTAGTTGGTCAGTCATTTATGCAATTTCATCAAGTGTTTATTAAATACCTACTGTATGCGAGGTGGAGTTCTAGGTGGAGGCAATACAAATGTCACTAAGAAAATGTCCTTATCCTCAAAAAGCTTACGTTTTTTAATGTAGAAGGCCTTTGTGATGGTTAATTTTATGTGTCAACTTGGCTGGGCCACCACAGTGCCTAGATATTTGATCGAATGATCTGTATGTGGGTTTTTTAAAATGAGATTTACATTTAAATCAGTGGGCTTTGAGTAAAGCAAATTGCTTTACTTTTAGAATTTTACACATTCCATAATGTAGGTGGGCCTCATCTAATCAGTTGAGGGTCTGACTAGAATAAAAGACTGACATCCCTCTCTCCCCAGGCAAGAAGGAATTCTGCCAGCAGACTGCCTTTGAATTTCAACTGCAACTGGGTCTCTAGCCTGCCAGCTCACCTTGCAGATTTTGTACTTGCCAGCCTCTATAATCGTATGAGAAAATTTCTTAAAACAAATCTCTGTTTATCAGTTATAACCAATACCTAAAAATGTGAAAGTAGTTTTGGAACTAATGGTTAGAGTCTGGAAGAGTTTTGAGGTACATCTGATGATGTTCACATGAGACTTTAGGCTTTGAGATGATGTATCCTCCTAAAATTCATACTTTGAAGACCTAACGTTCAGTACCTTAGGATATAACTGTATCTGGAGACAGAGCCTTTAAAAAAGTTAAATTTAAATGATGTTTTTGGGTGGAGTGACATTAGTTAATTTGTGTTTTTTAAAAAGTATTTGCTGTTTAACAGAGAAGACCATAAGTGGAAACATAGAGATCAGTTAGGAAGCTGTTGTTCCAGGTGAGAAATGATGAGAGCTTAGACAAGAGTAGTAGCAGTGGAAGCAGTGAGCTGTTGGATTTAAAATACATTTTCAAGATAGAACCAACAGGGTTAATTGAAAGTCTAGATGTTGGTGTGAAAGAAAGAAAAAAAGTTAAGAATGACCTTAAGGATTTTGGCCTAAGCAACAGGAGGACTGGAGTTGTTAATTGTTTTAATCAGTAAAGCAGAGAGATGAGCAGGTTTTGAGAGGTCAAATCAAGAGTTTTGTTTGAGACATGTTAAGTCTGCTTTATTGTTAGGCTATGCACTCATAAGAGAACATCCCTATTTCATCCTTAGATTCTGGGAATAAAAACACATGGTTCTTGTTTTTAAGGTCTCATGGAAGGGGATGGAGAGAGACATAAAGCAGGGTTTTTTTGTTGTGTTTTTTTTTTTAATTAATAGGTTTTATTTGGTGTTTTTTATTTTGGTTTTTTTAAAAAAATTAATAGGTTATAATAGGTTTTAACATTACAAAAAAAATTGAGTGGAAAGTACATACGGTTCCCAAATACCCTCTCCACTTCCCTATTATTAACATCTTGCATTAGTGCAGTACATTTTTCACAACTGATGAACCTATATTGATACATCATAGTCACCCAAACTCCATAGTTTACATTAGGGTTCACTCTTGGTCTTGTACATTTTATGGGTTCGGAAAAATGTATAATAACATGTGTTCATCATTGCAATATCATATAGAATAGTTTCACTGCCCTAAAAACCCTCTGTGCTTTGCCTATTCATCTCTCCTTCCCAGCCCCCTCCCCCATCCCCCATTCCCTGGCAATAGTGTTTTTGCTCTTTCCATAGTTTTGTCTTTTGCAGAATATCATATAGCTGGAATCATACAGTATGTATCCTTTCCAGATAGGCCTCTTTTTTTAAAAAAAAGATTTTATTTATTTATTTTTTTAAAGAGAGAGCGGGGAGGTAGGGAGAAAAAGAGGAAGAGAAACATCGATGTGCGATGTGCCAGAGACTCATTCATTGATTGGCTGCCTGTCTCATGCCCCCAACTAGGGATCTAGCCTGCAACTCAGGCATGTGCCCTGACTGGGAATTGAGAGCCACACTAGCCAGGGCTACAGCATATGTCTTTTTAGCACTGAATAATATTTCATTGTCTGAATTTACCAGAGTTTTCTCAGCTATTGAACATCTCGGTTGCTTCTAAATTTTGGCAATTATGAATATAGCTCCTGTAAACATTTGTACACAGGTTTTGTGTGGATGTAGGTTTTCATCATCTTATTTGAATACCAAGGAGTGTGATTACTGGATCGAAAAAAAAAAAAAAGATTTTTGTTTGTTTTTTAATGAGAGAGAGAAGGGAGAGAGAAACATCAGTTTTGTTCTTCCACTTATTTATGCATTTTATTGGTTGATTCTTGTATGTTCTTTGACCGGGTGTCAAACCCACAACCTCGGTGTATCCAGACTGACCAACTGAGCTACTCAGCCAGGGCCATAAACAAATATTTTATTGTATTTTTATTTTATATTATTATTTTTTAAACAAGTATTTCAAATGGCAACTTCTATACAAATGGCAATAGGACAAACAGACTATTGCTTTCAGGAAACAGAGAGCTCCCTTTGAGTTCCTCAAGTTTACTCTAGCAGTCCTCTAAAACGGAAAATGTCCTTCCTTCTCTGTGTGGTTATTAATTGCACCTTATCTCCAGGATACCCCTTCCAGGCTCATATCCAGGAAGACAGTCAGTGAATACTGATAACTGAAGTACCCCGCTGACTCACATCCACCCTTTCAAAAACACTGAGCAAGTGTCAATCTGAGAATTGAGGTAATGGGCCAAGCCATTTTTCAATACAATGTTTCACAATTAAAGGTCTTTGTTCCTTCAGCAGGGCTCCTCCCTAACTTTGGTGAACCTCCGGAGCAGCAGAGCCAACTCAGAGGAAAAAAAAATCATCATGTTCTCTAGGAAGAAACAGGCAATTGAAGATCTAGGGTGGTGTTTATTAACATGGGGTTCTAAGATGGACTAGGCAGAAACACAGCCCTCCTGAAAGCCATGCAAATGTTGTATTTCAGTGCACTTTTACTAGGGGAGGCAGGCCATAAGCTCTTACCACAGTCTCAAAAATGAGTACAGGACCCAGAAGACAGCCAAAGGAGCTGCCAAACCCTGGGTGCGGTAGCGGTAGTGAGGGGGAGGAGAAGAATCTGACCCTTCCGGTGTCATCAGAGGAAATGTAGTGTGTCAATCACAGGTAATGTCTGTTTTCACATTGCTTCTCCTTCCACTCTTAGAGGTGATCTGGGCTACAGGTGGAATCACAAAGAATAAACTTTTTTCAAGCCAGAGGCTCTAATTCCCTTCTAGCGGGGTGGGGAGGACAAGAGGAAGCAGTCTTCTTAGAGTGTAGGAATGTGCCACTTAGTATTAGGGCTCTTTAGCAAGAAATACAACCCATCCTCAGAACACGGTATAATTTGAAGACACTAAAAATACTTCATGCTTACTCATCCAAGTGGTGATGGTAATATTTTAGCATTTGCCTTTAGTAGCTTGAAGAGGAAGAGATGTGACCCAGTGGAGTTCAGCTCTCTAGAGCTAAACTAAGAACTATGTATTCTTCTTTTCAAAACTGTCTACATGCATTTAACAAATTTTATCGAATGCCCATTACACATCACACAGTGTTCTAGCCACTGTACTTATAATAATTCTATGTCTTCTAAACGTGCTTCGCACACCATGTGGAAGTACAATGTGATCTTTCTGTGTAGTGAAAAAAGAAATCAGTTTTACTACTTTACATATTTTTCTCGAAAAAACCCGGGGCCATTGCTTTTCTTGTTTTCAGCCTCATGAGTCAGGCAGTCACAGAAATATTTGGATGAGGCGGGCTCAGAAACCAAAGAATCTCTTTTTAGCGGTGTCGGCCCTGTAGGTTAGCCCTGCCTATTGAAGGCTACGTAATCAGTGCAGACGTGCTTTCTGGAGCATTAGCCTATTCTCCAAAGCGACCAATTCCAGCACCCTGAGCTGACTGAAGCATCGGGTCCCTGTATTATTCTGCTGCTCCCCCGCCCTACGGAATTTATTTTCATGATAATGGTATCCAGGGGTGCGGCAGTAATGTGCATCTCCCAAATTCTGCGTTTCCTCGTCCTCTTTGGTTCTTGGTCCCTATTTGACATGAACTCATGATCTCATCATGAATGTGTAAAACTCTGAGCGCTTCTTGCATGGTTGTATGCAACCTTAATGAATATGTATCTATTTGAAAAATGTGTGCAACAACAAGTGTTGGGAAGTTACTTTGATTACAACCACAATCTAAATTCTTCAAATTTAGGTTCCAGGTGGACATTTTTCCTCCTTTTAATCCTCACCCGAAGATACGTTTTACTGACTTTAGAGACAGAGAGGAAGGGAGAGAAAGAGAGAGAGAGAAACATTGATCAGTTGCCTCCCAATACACACTCTGACTGATCACTGACCAACCGCCAACCTAGGTTTGTGCCTGACCAGGAATCAACCTGAGACCTTGTGGGGTACAGAAAGATGCTCCAACCAACTGAACCACCCCCAGGGCTCCAGGTAGACTTTTAAATATAGTTTAAGTCCAATTACATGTAAATAGCTGTTTTATTTATTTATTTATTTTTGGTAAATAGCTGTTTTAAGCTAATTAAAATTTTTAAAAAAGTTCATATATGCTTTTACAAAATTAAGAGGGAAGAGATAATCCATTAAATCTTGACAAATGGCCGTTAAGGGCTTTGGGTCTCAGCTGTGGGAGGCAGAGCTTACTACCCCAAAATATGCCTTTTAAGATGTTATTTTAAGCTGGTTATGTTGACAGGCTTGGAAAAAACTGTTGGCCTCCCCCCTCACTGGCTAATAGAATTTAGATAGAGGACTTGCACCAGAAAGGGAGCTAACATCACAGATAACTATAGTTTAATATAAACTAGTATATGGTAGACAGGGAGAAACCTAGTAGGGCTTGTTTGATCAAAGTCCTCTCTGTGCCCCATTGTTAAAGACGGCCCAGCAAACATTTATTTACCAAACATTTGCTTTTCTATCTCCGTGTGAATAGCCTTCATTTCCTTTGAAGTCCCAAACCAGAACTGCCCCCCTTTTCCTTAGCTCAAGATGGCAGAGAAACCTTAACCACCTTATCTGTCCTGGGCCCCATGTTCTTTTCTTTTTCCCCCTGCTGTACTAACATTTTGCTTTATTTAGTGTCAAGATATTTTTTCTATAAACCTACACACAAGCATACATTATTAAAATATATATATATACATATTTGTTTATATTGTTTAGAATCTGCTTTTGTAATACTATATATAACCTGAACATTTTCCAGTAAGACTAAACATTCTTTTTATTTTTTTTTGAGGGTCTGACTAGATTGTTTTAATTTATTTATTCTTCTTTTTTGTTGAATTTATTGGGGTGACACTGCTTAACAAAATTATGGAGGTTTCAGGGGCACAATTCCACAATAAATTGTCTGTACACTGTATTGTGTGTTCATCACCCCAAGTCATGTCTCTGTCCTTCACCATTTGTCTCCTCTAATGGGCCCCATATTATTATGGAACTACACGTGCACATAGTAAGCTTGATAATTTTCACCAGTTACTCTGTCTCAAAGTAACTTTTCACATTTGAACACTAAATATTCATAGAATTATTAAACCAGCCAGAAGAACTTAGAGGAACAGAAGGAAAATTATTCTTCCTCTCCCACAGCTTGATATTCTTTGGCTCCCTTCCTCTCCTTTTAACACTGTTAATGAGCAGCAACTGATCAATGTAGTGACGATAGGCGTGAAGAAGAAAGACAAATAGTCTGAAAAATCCACAATTGGATATAGGTCAGGGTTAATTTATTCTTTCACTCATACATTCTACTGTGTTGCCAGATCAGTTTTATTTTATTTATTGATTTTTTTTTAAAAAAAAATTATTGATTTTAAACAGGGAGGAAGGGAATGAGAAGTAGAGAGAGAAACATTCATTTGTTGTTCCACTTATTTATGCATTCGCTGGTTGATTCTTGCATGTGCCCTGACAGAGGACTGAACGCAACCTGGGCACATCAGGAAGACTCTTCAACCAGCAGAACTACCTGGCCAGGGCCAGCCCCCATTTTAGATACTGACTGTGGTGAAGGTGGTAGGAGAAATCTATTCCCAGTTTGCATAGGACCTAACTTTGAGTGGATTGGGGCTACATACTCACTTTTATTTTTTATTTCTATTTTTAAAATATTTTAAAGCCAGTGTAACTAAAAGTACATATTGTAGAGTTAGACATCATGGGTTCGAATCCTAGCTCTACCGCTTACATTGTGTGATCTTGAGAAAGTTACTTAGCCTCCCTGTGCTTCTATTTCCTCGTCTGTAAAAGAGAGGTATTGACAGAGTCTCTCTAACGTCATAAGACTTGTTATGACAAATTAAATCAGTTAATAATGCGAAGTACTTAGAATAGTGCCCAGATTTATCAAGATTTATCTGCTTCAGTAAAGAATATTTCTGTGATGATTTAACTTCTCCCATGTAATTGAAGACCTTTTGGAAAGTCTTTAGGTTCATAAAATGAATGGGGATTACAGACTTTAATATACGAAGACCAATAACCCTTTTGTCTCTGAGCATGTATATTCAAATATAAAATGAAATAGATATGTTTGCTTCTTTTTAAGTTTGACAAATACATGTATGACACAGTATATACAAGTTTATTCTCTTTACACCTCCATTAATTCTTCTTATTCTTCCCCTCTCAGTCAAGCTGCGTCTTAGCCTCCTTTTTTTTAGCCTGTTGGTTGGTTCAACATAATCGCTTTTCTCCGCACCAGCCCTGTCCACTAACAGCGCTTTCTCCCTCTCTTTCTAGCGCCCATCCCGTTACCCGATTTCTACGTCCCCCGTTTCCCTTCTTTTGCACTCCACTCAATATTTTCTTTATAATCCCTCCATCCCTTTCCACTTTCACTCCTTTCGTCGGCATCTCTCCGTCCTTGGCTAAAACTGGCCCAATTTTAGCCAAAACTGCGAACCGATACAGAAGGAAAAAGAGTGTGCATGCGACAATGCAGGGTCTAGACCAAGTTGACTCAGCCGCCCTCGCCGGGGATTACTAAGGGGGGACGGCACAGGATGTCAGAGCGCTGCGCACCGTGCCACCCTGCACGTCTCGGACCGTGACGTAAAGCCATTGCTTACGCGCCCAGAGCGGGCCTCCCCCACACCGCCCCCTGGCTTCCCCTGGGGCCAGATGCAGAGAGGAATCGGCGGGCGGGCCCTCCCGATTGGTTAAAGTTGTAATTTACAGGAACCCGAGGCATCTCTGCGGAGGTGTCCAAGGTTATACAAGGGTTTTGCCTCGAATGCAAATATTTTTGTTGTAGGCAACTAATCCCCAAACATCCCCACTAAAAGCACTACTCTGCAGTGTCAGTCAGCAACCGCTGCAGCTGCCCCGACACTGATGTCTGCTTAGCCACAGATCTTGACTTTTCTTTTTCTCCCTTCTTTTCTACATTTCATTCCACATTTCCCAGTTCAGCACGGCCTCGGGTCTTTACAAAATCTTCCCTTTCTTTATGCTGCCGCAGCATCCCTATTCTATTTTTTAAAATCAATTTATTTTTTAATAAAATAGATAAAATAAAATCCATGCATTTTAAGTGTACAGGTTGACCATTTAACAGCTAGATACACACACCAGTGCAACCAGCACCTCTTCTCAGATTTACCCCTTTTCGGAAAGTTCCTTCAGCGTCCTGATTCTTGCTGACGTTACTCTGTCATTTTTCAGTCATTTTTCAACAACACCTTCCAGTTTATTGTCATGCAGCCATCTTTTTTATATACTGGCAACTATTTACTAAGTACCCTCTATGAAACAACCACGGATGTCTTTACAGAAATAAGAAGCTAGAGCCATTCCATGTCAAAAAACAAAACAAAACACAAATAATGTGACTCAGCTTTCTGCTCTCCCTCTATTTATATAGTTCTGATAATTGCCCATTTTTAGATTCTCAGGTAACTTGGTCAGCTGACTAATCCTTCTTGGGAAGTAAATGTTTTGCTTTGTTTTCCTAAGGAGCGCTGAGGATGGATAAAACCCATCCAGGAGACCCAGAATAACCCACAAGGGGATGTTAGGTGGTAAGTGACTAAAGCATGGATTTCCTGGTGGTCTGGGAATTGGCACACCTTAACGAATGTAGGAATGTCACAGGCACTGTTTTTGAAAACCTGTAGATAAAAGTCTGAGAATGCAGTTTTATTGCTGTCAAGGCTACTGGAAGGCTCCTTGGGAAGGGAGACAGGATGTGAGTCCCTGGAAAAGACTCAAGAGAAAATGCCAGTGTGGACTATTGAGTTTAATGAGACACATTCGAAAAGATGGGAAAGTAGGCTACTGAGGAGAAATAAAGAAAATTTGAAGGCTCCTCTCCCTAAATGTTATGTCGTATGAGGAGAGGGTGAAAAACCAACCTAAGAAAAGCTGACATAAGGACACACAGATGAAAAAGAAGAAAAGGAAGGGAGAAAAAAAAAAGATTTGCTGCAATGTTGATGTAAAACAGGCCCTCTTCCTGACCCAGTGACACAGGGTTTCCACTTCCCCACACAGTCATATGTTGCTCAAGTCTAGAAAAATGATTTATCTGAACAAGAACTCTGTTCTTTTGTTGATCTCTAGATCCACACATCAGAAGCTCAAATTACAAAATGGAGCCTCTTCAATAGTGCTGGGTCTTGTTAGACCTGAAACATTTCAAGAAAAAGAATTTGTCTTTTAGAGGTGTTAGAACTGAAAGTAAGTTTTTTAGTCTTTTTATTTGTGTTTTTCTTTATTCTTTTCTTTTTTTACTTAAGTATAATATACAGTAAAGCAGGTAAAATGCATGAATGTTAAGGGTACAGCTGGATGAATATTAACATCTGTATTCACCTATATAAACCCTACCTATATAGAGATATAGATTCTAGAATACTTCTAGCTCCCCAGAAGGTTTTCTTATGCCTATTCTAGTCTGTAGCCTCCCTCCCCAGAGGTAACTACTATACTGAGTGCTATCACCATCAATTAATGTTGTTGTTCTTGATCTATATATGAACAAAATCATAGTATATACTGTTGTGCTAGGATTTTTTTTTTCACTCAACATAGCCTCTATAGTATTAATGTTATGTGTATCAGTGGTTCATTCTTTGTTATTGCTGAGTAGTATTCTATTTATGGATATGCCCAATATTTTTTGTCCATTGCCCAGTTGATGTACACATTATTGTTTTCAGTTCTGAGCTATAAACATTGTCATTTGCCACATATGTGAATTTTTTTAATATACATAATTTTATTACAAACTTTTTAATAAAACAAGATACAACATTCTAAAAACTTAAAATTTACTATTGAGACTAATTCTTATGAGCTTGCTGTGCTACCATACACAAGTCCAGAAGTTAAAGAAACCATTAAATATTTAGAAACATTTAATATCCAAAGCCTTAAAATCTAACTGTATGTAGTAGCCCCTCAAAAAGCTATGACCTGCATTTTGAAAAGATTATTTTCTCAACAAAGAATCTTTTTTTTAAAAAAAATTTACTTACTTATTTCTAGAGAGAGGGGAAGGGAGGGAGAAAGAGAGGGAAACACCAATGTGTGGTTGCCTCTTGTGTACCCCACTACTGGGGACCTGGCCCGCAACCTGGGCATGTGCCCTGATTGGGAATTGAACAAGTGACCCTTCGGTTCTCAGGCAGGTGCTCAATCCACTGAGCCATACCAGCAAGGGTTCTACAAAGAATCTTACCAGCTATATAAAAATCAGTACAGTTTTTATACTGAAGCTAATATTGAGCTGCACTTGAATTCACATTCTTAGCAAAACAATTGCCTGAGTGCACACATGTACTCCAGATACATCATTACAGGATAGCCTTTTATTCTTCATCTTCCTCTTCTTCCTCCTCCTCATCTTCTGGTTCTTCTTTGAGCCTGTTGGCCTGCCAGGGACCTTCTTTCCCACTTCAAATTTGCCTTTGGCAGGTATGTGGCGATAATCCTTTTTATACTTCTTATTTAGCTTAGCTGCTTTTTATCAATATGGTTCCTTATCTTTGGATGACTCTTCAGACCACATTTCATCACATTTTTTTTGCAGTATCCCCAATCGCTAAAACCAGGGTGTTTACTTTTGATCTTTGGGCGATGTTCAGAGCAAAACAGGAAGAAGGCAGATGGAAGCCTTTTAGGAGTATTGGGATCTTTTTCCTTTCTCATCACCTTTGGGAGGAACATAATTTTCCATCTCCCTGTCATAGTGGACTTTGTCACTCTTTGCCATATGTTTGAACTTTGACTTTGTAGACATGGTCTTCCATCTCCAAACATTTCTTGGAGAATTCAGGAAAGCTGACAGAAGAGTCTGGGTGCTCTTCCTGACAGGTTTGCACAAAGAAGGCATACAAGGACACCTTGCCCCTAGGCTTTTTGGGGTCTCCTTTAGCTATGGTGACTGTGTCTACCTGGTGGTAGGTTTTCCTCAGAGTCCCACTGAGCAGAGGGTCCAGCCGAGGCATTTCCCTTGCTGGGCTCCGGCGTCAACTGGTTTATCCCATCTGTGCGAATTCCTTTCTCTTGGATATATACCTAGGAATGAGACTGCTAGGTTGCTGTTTTTTGGCAATATATAATAAACTATAAATAAAAACCAGTGCCTTTGTCTTAATATATGTATGGAATTTTAATAAAAATCTTTTGTATACATTGTTTCACTTGATCTTCATTTTTTGGGGGGCGGGTGAGGTAAGTAGGGTAGGTAATACTATCTCCATTTTACAGGAATGGAAACTGAAACAGAGAATTTAAATGCCCAATTTAAATTCATAACGTGTTCTGGCTGGTGTGGCTCAGTGGATTGAGTGCTGGCCTGTGAACCAAAGGGTTGCTGGTGCTATTCCCAGTCAGGGCACATTCCTGAGTTGCAGGCCAGGTCCCCAGTAGAGGGTACACGAGAAGCAACCACACACTGATGTTTCTCTTCCTCTCTTTCTCCCTCCCTCCTCTCTGAAAGTAAATAAATAACAATCTTTAAAAAAAAAAATTAAGTCATAACTTAATATGTTGTGAAGTAGGACCAGAAACCACATTTTCTGATTCCTAGTCAAGTTCACTTTTTTCTTTTACATTTCTCTTAGTTCACTGGCTACATGAAGAACAGAGAGGTCACCTTATTGTCCAGTTTCCACTGGACTGTCCCAGTTTTAACACTGAAAGACCCTGGGCAACTGGAATGGTTATTCACTCTCTAGAATAAAGAAATTAATCAAGTGGATACCATGGCTTGAAAAAAACAAAACCTGTTTCATTTAGCTCATTTATGCTCTTCCATTCCCAAAGGAAAAGTTATTTTTAATCAAAGAATAATGGAATGGCCACAAATTTATGTTCTATGTATGTCAACTGTATTCCTTCACTTTGAAAACCCTCAAGACTAGTGCTAACCAAATTGTGGTCCTTGAACCAGCAGCAATGGCATCTCTAGGGAGCCTATTAGAAATGCAAATTCACTTTCTGTCCAACCCTTTAGAAAGGGTGCAGTGGTAGCAGCTGCTCTCCAAACTTCACTATGTCACCCAAAGATGACAGAAAAAAGATGCTGGAAAGTCAGCCAAGAAAGACAAAGTCCCAGTGAACAAATCTGGCCACAAGGCCAAAAAGAAATGGTCCAAAGGCAAAGTTGGAGACAAGCTCAATAGCCTAGTCTTGTTTGACAAAGCAACATATGACAAACTCTATAAGGAGTTCCCACCTATAAGTTTATAACCACAGCTGTTGTTTCTGAGAGACTGAGGATCCTTGGTTCCCTGGCCAGGGCAGCCCTTCAGGAGTTCCTCAGTTAAGGACCTATTAAACGGGTTTCAGCCCTGGCTGGTGTGACTCAGTGGGTTGAGGGCTGGCGTGCAAACCAAAAGGTCCCCAGTTCAATTCCCAGTAAGGACACATGCCTGGGTTGTGGGCCAGGTCCTTGGATGGGGGTGTGTGAGAGGCAATCAATAGATGTGTTTCTCTCACACATTGATGCTTCTCTCCTTCCCTTCTCCTCTCTCTAGGAATGAATAAAATCTTTTTAAAAAACTGGTTTCAAAGCACAGAACTCAAGGAATTGATAGCAGAAACACGAAAGGTGCAAATTCATACTGTCTCCATCATCCTGCACCCCACACCCCCAAACTGAGGGAATTAGAATCTGTAAGGGGGGAGCTCAGGAATTTGTTTGAAAAGCTCTCTAGGTTGAGGTCAAGGGAAAAGGGAGGTCAAGTTTAGGAAGCACTGATCTTTAAAGCCAAATTCCTTTACAGATAGATATATGGTTGCCTAATGGTTTTAAAGACCGTGGGGCAGGAAGATTCCATTACCTCACTGAGTAGCTTTCTTTCCCTAGGTAAAACAAATCTCATTGTTGGTAAAACCTTCTTTCTTGTTTATTGACTCTTATCTAGCATTCTGGTATTAAAAGAGTACACAATATCGTTTCATAGTTGATTTTTTGTCTTTTTCTAAGGTCATTATTCTTTCTTATCACTGAAATTATGATGTCCAGAACAAATTCTGGTGAATACTACAGTGTATTGCAAGACAGATCTTGTGGTCCCAATATGAATGTTTATGAGTCTTTAAGAAAATCTCTTTTCAAGATACAATACCTCTGAAATCATACATGTATAAAAATCATGAAGCCTAAAATAATTAATAATTAATAATTATTAAGAAAAGAAAAAATAATTAATTGGGATCACAGAAGGAAAAAGCAGTTGACAAACTGGTAAAAAACAGAAAAGATTTGCTGAATGAGTTTTGCTAGCAGGCACTGGATTTGGGCTCCCAATTTGTGCTCCCTTAAGGTTTTGTGTAGCTTGGCTGGCATCCATCTACATAGTTTGCATTCTGTTTCAGAACTCAGTCCCAGAGGTAGTTCTCCAACTGTAATCCAGCTTCTCATTGTCCATCTATCCTAGGCGCTCTCTTCCTTCCACTTCCCCTCATTTTCCCCCAGAGGGGGGTTGCCATGGGGATGAAATCATATTAAGCCAGCTGGTAAAGAAAAGCTGTGACAGGAACGGAATGGGAGGACATGCAGAGAGAAAAGTAAAAGACTAAAGCAAAAGGAAAAGGCACAGACATAAATGAGACTTGAGATAGAAGAGGAACTGCACAGAAGTGATAAAATGCTATGAACTTACAGGAATAGATGGAGACATATTGCCCACAGTTAGAGGAACAGAGTAGAAGAGGTACTAAAGCAGCAGACATATAAGCAAACCCAGGGACCTGAGCTACATGTAGAGACCCTGGAGGGGAGAGACACAGTCAGGTGTTGGAACCAGATGATACAAGATTCTGGAGAAAGCAGCTGCAGACAAAATCTTTCAAAAACATTTTTATTTTTGCCCTGACTGGTGTGGCTCAGTTGGTTGGGCATCGTTCACAAACTGAAAGGTTGCTGGTTCAATTTCTGGTTAGGGCACATGCTCCCTCCTCCCTCCTTCCCATTGGGACACCCACCAGAGGCAACCTATTGATGTTCCTCTCTCACATTGGTATTTCTCTTCTTCTCTTTCTCCCTTCCTTCCCCTCTAAATATAAATTAATAAAATCTTTAAAATATTTTTATTTTGAATTTTTACAAGAGTTTGAAGCAAATTTACAATATATGCCACAGAACAAGATCTCAAATGCTCTCATAGACACAATCTTGCTAAGAACAGAGTTCAAAGTTAGTATTTATCCTCAAATCCCTCCCGGAGTCATTCTTATTTTTGTATTTCTGAGGAAAGGACTAGTGGGAGGATCTTTATTTCTGTGTTGTTTTCCACTTCCTTTTTTGGCCTGTGGTGTTCTGAAGTGCAAGGAACAGAATCTCCCATAGTGAACCAAAGGAACCTTACTCAGACATACCCCTTTTAATCTCTTGACTATTCTTCCTTCCATCTCTTCAATATTTGTATCTCAAAATTTCTACGATTTCTTCTCTTTCTTGCTTCTTTTTCTTTTCCTTCCATTTTCCCCAGGTTATAAGTTACCATCTTAATGGCTTCCTCTGTCTACCCCATTCTCTTTTCCAATATCTGCCTTCAGCTAAAGTCACACTTATCCCCATATCCTAGCCAGAAACTTTATTACAATTTGATTTTTTGCCCATTAGCAGCATTCTTACTTGAGACTCTCAATCTTTGGATAACATCTAATAAAAGCAGTAAGAGACAACAGTTTTCTAAATCCACAAAGATTTTAATGAGTTTTTAAAAGTCAATGTTGAGAAAATTTAAAATACATCCAGAGAGGCTACAAAACGCACAGCACTTTGCTGGACAATGGAGAGGTCCCAAAGTCCCTGCCCTCAAGTTGATTAGAAACAAAGTGCTGAGGAAAGCCAAAGAATGAGGAGACTTTATTCTTGTGGGAACAATCCAGAAAGAGTTCCTGAAGTTAGAATTTGGAATGGTCCTTGAATGACGGGTAGGATAAGAGAAGGCAGAGATTAGAGAAGGGTATTTCAGGGAGATGGAGCAGCCTGAGCAAAGGTATGGGGGTAGGAAATTTGTATGGGAGGTGGGGGAATAGTGCTTTGTCCAATTTAGGTGAAGAGTAGGGTACTCAGAGGAGTCTAGTAAGAGCTAATGCTGAAAAAAGCAAGTTTGAGCTATGCTGCAGAAGTCCTTGAATACCAGATCTGCTATTTGGAGTGTGAGTCCTTAGGTAGGAAATGGAGTAAAATTCTATTGCATTTTTTTTTTTAGCACCAAAGTACCACCTGTGCTCTAGAGACACCAAATGCATCACTTCTACCTTACATGCTTTGCCCTAACTAAAGTATTCTCCCTGTTCTGTGGTTTTCCTCATCTCACCTTTCCATATCCTTCCCCTCAACCCCAACCCTGAGCCCCAATCTCTGTTGTTTCTTTTCACTATCCTATGCATTGTTTTAGTTAGATGACTTTCTGGGTGGAAATCAACTTGGTATAATAGTGGAAAGCATTTTCTGCAAACAATCTTCGTTCACTTTGATTTTTGAAAACAAAAACAAGGACAAAAATTTTAAAAACTCAGGTATCAGCTCAGACTATGGTACTGACTTGCTGTGATACACACTATGCTAATAGTTAAGTCAGTAAATCTGTGCCTCAGTTCTTTAATTCTGAAAGGTGATGTTAGGGCTGAAGAAGAAAGACACTAGCTGTTTTATTCTCTGAAATCTCAAGAGTCGCCACAGATACTCTGCCTATACAAATACGTAGTGATTCATGCATGTAAATATATCATTACTCCATGAAAGAAAGGTGATAAATTACATAAAGAGTTTTACTACTAATTAGGTATTTGCTTATCATTCTTCTTTCAAATACACAGTTGAAGTTTCCAAATTTTTAGATGCTTTCCTTGGTTTATTCATATGCCTGATACATAAATAGATACTTGAATGAGTGAAATCAATCTTTAGCTCTAAACATAAAGGTATTGGGGATGGATTATTTTTGCCCCAGGATTCTGAGTGGTAACACAGTTGGAATGTGAAAAACTAGAAACATCCGAAAAGACCCACCTAGTTGTTGTTTCTGGGTATGGCTGAGGAAAGAATTCATTTTTCTCCTTTTACTTCAATCCCCATCAGAACTTGTTCCTTTCAGGTACCCTGAGAATGAAGCTATTTACTTGTGCCTCATTACATCCTCTTTGATCTTGACAGCTGTAGTCAATACAAAGAAATGAAACAGCCCCAGGAAAGGGCTCACAGGTTCCCACCATGAAGGACGTGCAGTCAACAGCATTCTTCTTCGTCCCCCACACTTCTACCTCTTAAATACAAGCAACCAGTGATTGGACAGTGGCTTCTGCCTCCACCTATCTCACTCATAACAAAACTACAGACATTATTAGGAGAGCCACATCTCAAAATAGCTGCACGCCTTACTGAGGCATCTGCAAGATAAGAAGAACAGAGCACCTAGTCAAGTTGCATTGTATTTATCTAATTCCAAGAGATGACAGAAGAAAGGCAGGGTCATTCCTCTCCTCATGGACCATGGCATTTCAGCAGAAAGAATGAACAAAATATGGAGAAGAGAAACCAAAGGCCAGAAAGGAGAATAAGAAGAGAGTGTTATTTTGCTTTAAATAAAAGCATTTGAAAACAGTGTCCACATTTGATCCCTGAACATTGTTAATATTCTAAAAATTATGGAGATTGGGAGACGTGACAGAAAATTAGAGCCATAATAATATTTTCTTATAAAAAACCAGTACCTCGTTATTTTCCCATTAAATTCTAGAAAGATTATTAACAGATGGTTGGCATACCTGGCTGGTGTGACTCAGTGCATTGAGTGCTGGCCTGCGAACCAAACGGTTGCTGGTTCGATTCCCAGCCAGGGCATATGCCTGGGTTGTGGGCCAGGTCCCCAGTAGGGGCGGCATGTGAGAGGCAATCATACATTGATTTTTCTCTCCCTTTCTTTCTCCCTCCCTTCCCCTCTCTAAAAATAAATAAATAAAATCCTAAAAAAAAGAGCAAAACCCAGATGGTTGGCATGCAATAAAAGGAGAAAGCAGTGATTAGTTGGAAGCAGAATTAATCCATTAAATTTAAATCATGTAAATTTTTTCATATAAGATTTTACTCACTCTTTTCAATAAAGGTAGTAAACAAAATCAGAGAAATACAATAGTTCAGGGTTTCTAAATCTAAGTACTATTGACATTTTGGGCAAGATGATTCTTTGTTATTGTGGCTTGTCCTTTGCAGGGTTGTTTAGCAGAATCCATGGCCTCTACCCACAGGTGCCAGTAGCATTCTTTGCCACAAGTCACAGCAACCAAATATGTCTGCAGAAATTGCCAAAATTTCTCTGAAAAGCAAAATCACTGCTGGTTAAAAACCACTGCTTTAGATTGAGAAAATCTCTAATGAGAGCTTTGTGTTAAAGTTTGAAATACCTCACCCATCTGGAACTCAACTATTTGAAAAACTCACTTGTCTTAAATATATATTAGAAAAACAAAGAAAGAAGAAAAGATTTTCTACTAGAGTTCAAAGCTTTTAATGGGAGGGCTCTGTTGGCCCCTCTCAGAAAACATATACTCCTTCTCTTTTTAAATTTACAATAAACTATTCCAAACATACAAAACAAAATGTTAATATCTGATACAGAGCGTAAGTTGGTTGCTTGATTTCCAAACCAACAACAGATTAGGTAAAAATTAGAAGAGATATTTTATGCCACAGGCAGGCACCCTAACACACTAACAACAGCAAGAAAACCCCCACAAATTATAAAAAGTGAACATGTTTCTGAAAAAATAATACATCAGAGGGGCAATAGTCCTATATTTTGGGTATGTTATTCAGATCACTTTAGTCTGTGGTATCCTACTTCAAAAAGGATATGACCAAGATGATGAAGTATCTGGTAACAAGGTAGGAAGGACAGCTGGGGAACTGGGGTTATTAGTTTAGCGAAGAAAAGACATTAGGGAAGAACATGATAACTTTCTTCAAATACTAAATGTACTTCCAAAAGCATGCATTTTTCAGCAACCCCAGATGGAAATGGGCATCACATTTATATTGCATTTGTAAACATATCAATGTAATAGAAAAGAACTTTCTGGTGATTTGAGGTATCCGAAATATAATGGGCTGCCTTGTAAGGTAGAAGGTTTCTCACTGCTGACTTATCTTCTGATTTCCAGTGTCCTGTACTATACAGCCTGTGTGGTATCTCCAGTTGAGTGCCTAAAGGCCTCTCAAACTAAGCATAGAAGTCCCGATTTCTCTTTCAAACCCCTCAATTTTTTCTTTGCTTAGTCTTCTCCCTCTCAGTAAACATCGCTATTCACCTTTTTGCAAAATGCTAGGAACTATTCAGGATTTCTCTCTTTCCCACATCTAATCCAACAGGAACTACTGTCAGCTTTATCCCCAAAATATACCCAGATTCTTTCTATTCTCCCATTACCATTGCACCACTAAATTAGGTTACCAGACCCAATTCTACTGTGTGTTGGCGGGGGTCGGGGAGGTGAGGGGGGCGGGAGAGGTCGGGGGAGGGGGAGTTCCTCCACACCAACAAATTCTCAGACACCAGCAGAGTGTCAGCTCAATTCTGACACTACCCAGAGATAGCATCAGATTCCACAGGTTAAGGGTTCAGTCCTACAAGATTGCTCCCCCGCCCACATACTTCAGATGCCAGATGCAAGCCCAGGTTACTTGCACTTCTGAACAACTGGCCACAGATTGGAGACTCCAACGACCCCCTTCAATTCAGAGTGCCAATCACCAGTCCAGGTTGTCACCTGTACTTCTGAATGACTGGCTGTAAATGAGAGGTTCTGACAACCCCCTCCTTGGGTTTGATTAATTTGCTAGAATGACTCACAGAACTCAGAGAAACAGATTACTTACTAGATAACTGGTTTATTGTAAAAGGATATAACTCAGGAAAGGCCAGATGAAAGACATGCATAAGGCAAGGTATGTGGGAAGGGGCGTGGAGCTTCCTCCCTTTCCTCTCCAGGTGTGCCATTCTCTGGCCTCTCCTTGTGTTCACCAATCAGGAAGGTTTTCCAAACCTCATCTTTAAGTACTTTCCAGAAGTCACCTCATTAACATAAAAAAAGACACACTCCCCCCCCCCCCCGCCCCAGCTCTTACCAAATTCCTAAATTCAGGGAGCTGTGAGTCAGGAATTGTGGCAGAAGGACAAATATATATGTGAAATATATTTTGGTCAGATGAATCTGATCACAAATCACAATATCACAACCATCTTTGTCAAAACCATCATAATTTGTCAAATTATATATTGCCATAGTTTTAAAATCAGGCTTAATGGCTTCATCCTTATTCTTTTTTAAGATTTTATTTATTTTTAGAGAGGGGAAGAAAGGGAGAAAGGAAGGAAGAGAACTATCAATGGGTGGTTGCATCTCACACTCCCCCTGTTGGGGACCTGGTCTGCAACCCAGGCATGTGCCCTACACTGGGAATCAAACTGTCAACCCTTTGGTTCGCAGGCCAGTGCTCAATCCACGGAGCCACACCAGCCAGGATGACTTCATCCTTATTCTCCTGGAATTCATTTTTCACAGAGGTACCAAAACTGCATCTGATCCCTATTTCCTTTCCTGCCTATTGTCTACCACTGTTCCCTTGTTTCACTAAGCTCCAGCCACATAGGCATTGTCTCTATTATATTAAATTCATTTCTGATGCAGGGCCTTCCTAGAGGTGTCTACATAAGATCTTCAAATGCCTGATTCCCTCAGATCATTCAGGTCTGAGCTCAAAGCCACTTCCTTAGAGAGGCCTCCTTGTTAGGTTATCTATGTTAGGTTCTACGTACCCACCATTTACCACAACCTACACAGTGTGAGAAAACATACAAAACTCATATATCTGACAAAAAACATATCCAGAATATATAAGAATTTACAACTCATAAAAAGACAATCCAATTAAAAATTGGGCAAAGGACTTGTATAGCCACATTTCCAAAGAACATATACAAATTGACCAATAAGCAAAAAAGAGGCTCAATAACTTTAACCATTAAGGAGATGCATATTGAATGCATAATGCAATACCAATTTAAACCCCACTAGAATGACTATAATAAAAAAATACACAGTAACAATTGTTGGTGAGGATATGGAAAAATTAGAATCCACAGTTTGCTGGTATGAAATGGTACAGTGCTTTGTAAAATAGTTTTGTAATTTCTTATAAATTAAACAGAACTTACCCTATGACCTAGCAATTTCACTGCAGCGCATATACCCAAGAGAAGTGAAAACCTATGTCTACACAAAAAGCTGGATGAGAATATTCATAGCACCATTATTCATAATAGCCCAAAACTGAAAGAAACCAAATGTCCATCAACTGATCAATGGATAAACAAATGCAGTATAATCATCATACAATGAAATATGTGTCCATGGAAAGCAATTCAGTACCAATATATGAGACAACTTGAATAAACCATGAGACATCAAGTGAAAGAGGTCAGTCATAAAAAGTCACATTTTACAATTCCATTCATGAACTGTCCAGAATAGGCAAATCTAGACAGAAAGTAGTTTAGTATTTGCCAAGGGCTGGGAGGCAGGTAAGGAGGCACGCAGATGACCGCACACGGTTACGGGGCATCTTTTGAGGGTGGTAAGTGTTCTAAAATTAATTAATGCTTGCACCTCTCTAGGGATATACTAAAAACCCTTGAATTGTAACACTTTAAGTAAATTGTATAGTATTTGAACTATACTTTAATTAAGCTGTTATATTTTTTAAAAAGTCCCTCAAATCTGTCTTCTATTCCTTATTCTTACAGCTACTGCCTCAATTTACAGTGAAGAACTGGTCTCATTTTCTTCAATCTCCCCAACTCCACTTCCCCCATGATATGCCTCTACATCACCAGTTGCCTGAATTATAAAGGATAAAATTTACAAATATGATCACATAAAATTAAAACTTTTTGTTGTGATAAAACATCATCAAAAATTTCTAAAGGAGAACTGGAAAATGCACAATCCATATTATGAAGGCTTAATTTTCATAATATACAAAGAACTCTTTTAGAGTAATAAGAAAAGTGAACAAGAAAAACAAAAATAGACCAAGCACCGAAATAAGCATTCATACAGGAAAAAATCAGTAATGGCCCAAATTAAGACATCCTAACTTAAATTTTGAAAAAAATTGCAGAATTGCTCTCCTAATACACTAAAATTTATCCTACCAAGAGTGCTCTTTTTGTTTATATCCTCACCAAACCTGAATCTTGATCATCCTTTTTAATTTGTCCAATCATAGGTAAAATAGGATGTTATTTCTATGTTGGTTATTAGTGGAATATATTTACATATGCTCATGTTTTTGTTGTAGTTGATGTTTGTGTGATCTGCTCCTTCATGGAAAATACCATTACTTTAAAAAAGGCGATGGCCAAAAGTATGGTTATTCTTATAAATAAATGATTATATATAAACACATACACTTGTACACAGGGAATAATACGGAGCATTATACCAAATGGTTAACTCTAGTGAGTGGGGTAATAGAGACTTCTCACTTAATATAATACGTATTTTTCTGGAATAAGTTTTTATTTAAAAAAAGAATAAGCATGATTTGTTTCATAGTAAAAAATAAGTTAAAATATTTTTAAATGAAGATCTGATTATATTACTGTTATGCTCAAACTTTTCAATAATTTGCTGCCTACAGAGTAAAATTCACATTGATTAATAAAGCATTCAACGCATTATATTACCTTCATTTCCATCTTCCTCTTTCGCTCCTGTCTAATCTGGTCACACAGACTACTTCTAGACTCCTTCTATTATGATTTCCTCTGCTTGAAATATGGTTATTTACCTTTTCCTGCCAATTGCTATACCTTCAAGGCCCAGTTCAAATGTCCCTCCACTTACATTCTTTCCAATCCTTAGAAACAATGAATTATGTTCCCCTGAATGTTTACACAGTAACCTTTTTTTTTTTTTTTTACAATTTTATTATAGGACCAACGATAATCTTGTTATATATTATAGTTGAGTACAAACATTAATTCCTTTAGTGTTCCTTTGTGTTTGTCCAGTACTCAGTAGGGGCTTAGAATTATAAAGGTTGCAGGTATGTGGGGGAGAACGATAATGGGCAATGTCACTACAGAGTATTAGAGGTGGAAGCATATATGGTACTAATAATGTCCAGTGGGGACACCACAAAGCATTGTACAGGGGGCGTCTGCACACCCCAGGTTAACGTTCACATCAGAGTTTATGTGAATAGGGCTTCCTGGTAACTTGGTGGCACACAATTTCCTGTCTTGCACAAGGTGGGGCGGAGACTTGGGGGAGAAACAAAATTCAGGCAGGAGGAACGGGTGTGGTAGTGCCCGAAAAGGCTTCCTCTTTGATAAGGTAAGTTGAGAAAGGCCTGAAACCCTTGCAGTAGTTGCTCTGACAAAGTAGGAGGTAGGGAGATAGGGGAAAAGACTCTTCTAGGTTGTGTGAGGAAGGGCTTGATCCTGCAGAAATTCAGCACAGTTGAAGGATAGAGGTGAGAAGAGGCCAGAAAGTAAGCAGGGATCACATCACAAATGGCCTAATACGCCAGGTTAAGAAGTTTGGACTTTATTCTAACAGAGAACTAGTAGGTTATTAAATGTAAGCAGGTTGGAATTTTAGAAAGATGACTGACAGTACTAAGACTAGTTAGAGGCTTTTTTGTTAACAGGAGACAATAACTTGAATTGTACTGGCAGTGAGCTCAGAATATCAGGTATCAAAAGAACTTAAAAATACATGTAATGTAAACCTATGTTTTCAAGTAAATTTCCTTGAGAGGCAGGTGTTATGATTTCTTTTTTGATTTTGTTTTTCCTAAACTACAGATAAGAAAAAAATGAGACATAGAAATGGTTGTGATAAAGCAGGAAACATAAATACAGAACCTAACCTTGGGGTATTCATTCAGTAAACATTTATTGATCAGCTACTCTATATTGGGCCATCTTGGCACAATTCTTTGTGTACTCACAGAGAGATATCATATTGTTATGGCTTAAAGCCATTGCTAACCTCCAAGATATGTGCTATCTGACCATGGGTAAGTGCCTTTCTGCAGGCTGGTGGCCCTTTTGGTAGGAGAGTCATTTAGAAAATATTCCAGCTAATCTCAGTTTGTTTCTCCAGAACAAAAGCAAGGTTACATATTCATTAGATGATCAGGTACTGACTAACTTGGCATTTGCTCCTTTTTAGCATCCTTGACCTTGTGTTCTATTGGTTTTAGAAGAATAAGCTTATGTTTATCCACTGCAAGAAGCCTATGTGGTTGACCTTTCCTTCTCTTTCTCCCTTGTTGGAATGAACAAATTCTTCCTCGGGCCTGGCACAATGTTCACTAAGAGGCTTTCCCCATGTTTGGGGCTGTTTATTTCCATGTCTAATTTTGTTCCATATCACATTCTCTCTTCCCCTTTACTTTTACTACCACCGATTTGGAACCATAGATATAACATTTTATAACCTAAGAACAAAAGGTATTTGGAATGATGATGGGTAGTCAGACACGGAGAGTTGTCTGGGAGGGTACATAGGCAAGAAAAGGGGAAAGGTGAGGAAGGTTCACCCCACGCCCCGCTGCGACTGCAGGGATCCCCATCTACAAAGTCCTTTCATTGCCTGGAAACCTCTGCTCTTAAGATTCAGAGTTAGATTCTGGAAACTCTAAAAATTAGATAATCTTTAAAGATCCTTCTGGTTTTACTATTTTATAATCCTGGTAAGATTTCACCAACGTATCTATTCACAGGTGAGGATTCTTGAACCAGAGGTGGGGCAAGTAGCTCATCCTGTGGGCAGACTTTCCTCAAAGGCATTTCACTTTCGCTGTAGGTTAAGAAATCATTGTGTCATTTCTCCAGTAAAATGACTTCATCACTTCCCAAGATAACCTCTTATACCCCAATCTGGACATTAGGCAACATATCTTTACATCCTCTTAAGAGAGGTTCATTTCAGTTCCTATGTGTTTTCTGAAGATTGGCTCCCCTTGCTCCCCAGATGGCTATATTAGCAATCTTGGGACCATAAGAAAAAAAATCTAAATAGGTTGTGTAATACACTGGAAGCTTCATATTATCTTCTATCAGGCTGTGATGCCTTCTTTACCCTAAACTTTTACCATTGTTCTTTCCAATCCACAAATGTTTTTCCTTAAAGCACCAGTCTAATAACATGAAGTAGAATGAAAATATATGTTAGCCGTATCACTTTGCACACAATTTTATATTTTTAGTGTAAAACCTAGCATGTAAAATTTGACCACTTTGGTCATATTTTTAAATCCAATTGTCCTCAAACTGGTTTGTTTGTTTGTTTGTTTGTTTGTTTGTTTGTTTTTAGATTCATTATCCACACCCCCCACCAAAGTGGTACAGTTGTTAGTTGATGAATCTACATTGGCACATAATTACCATCCAAAGTTCATAGTTTACATTAGGGTTTACTTCTGGTGTTGTATACTCTATGGGTTTGGACAAAAGTATAATGACTTACATCTACCATTATAGTATCATACAGTGTAGTTTCACTGCCTTAAAATTTTTTTATGTTCTACTTAGCCCCATTATCCTGCTCACTCATTTTTAATGAAGTAATTTTTCAGATCTTAAACTTTCATGTGTTGCCCTGGCTGCTGTGGCTCCATGGATTGAGGGCTGGCCTGCAAACACAAAGGCCACCAATTGGATTTCCAGGCAGGGCACATGCCTGGGGTTCAGGCCAGGTCCCCGGTGTGGGAGGTGTGTGGGAGAGGCAACTGATAGACTGATGGATGTTTCCTCTCACACATCGATGTTTCTCTCCTCCTCTTTTTCCCTCTCTCCTCTTTCTCCAAAAAAATAAATAAAATAAAATAAAAAACTTTCATGTGTTTTCTTTCCTAAAATTGTTTTTCTAATGAATATGCCTGGTTTTCACCTTTTTTTCTCACTTTTTTTTTTTTTTTTACTACATTCTCCTACTTAAAAAAAAGAAGCTGATTCCTAACCCATCTTAACCCATCACAGCGAGAGTGCTGTGACAATCAATATAGCACTGATGGGCAATATAAAAGGGGCAGTGCCGTATTTTATCCAGTGCTACTCAGTGTGATCATCCATGGATGGGCAACAGCAGCATTTCTTGGGGGCGTGTTAGGCAAATTTTCAGCTCCACCCCAGATCAGATAAGTCAGGATGTCTCCAGGGTGGGACCAAGATATCTATATTAGCAAGCTTCCAAGTGACTCTTTATTGTTCTAAACTCTTACAGTTTTAAAAGCATCAATTGGTAAAGAAATCCTAAGCATCTGTATATCTTAGAATTAAGAAGTAGGATGGTTGACACAGGGTCACGTATGAACATTTTCATTTGAAATAAAAAAGAAAGTTAGACTTTTTCTGATAAAAAGGAAGTCTGATTCAAGCTTAGTGGTTTGGCCATGAACAGTGGCTTTGTCATTTGATTTACATTTCAGCAAATTGAATGACCTCTATCTGTATTCAAAGGTTTTTACACACACACACATTCTGCAAGGGTTTTGTGTGTGGTTGTGCAGTTTAAGGGCCAAGTGGAGGATGAAATCTAGTTGTGTAGTGTATTAGGGTGAGGAGAGGCTGAAATACAGCCTGCACACAGTCCACTTGTCAGACCTGCTCCTCAGCCAGGAGGGACCCTTTTTTTTTTGCACTGGGTACTAAAGGGGAGCAGGGTTTGCCACCCCAAAACATGCATTTTTGGGTTATTATAGCCTGGTTCTTCTTATTATTATTTTTGTTTCTTAATTGTTTACTTATCAAGAGAAACTATTCCTTAGCTCAGATATAAACGTTTATGCCCTGGCTGATGTGGCTCACTGGACTGAGTGTTGGCCTGCAAACCCAAAGGTCACCAGTTCGATTCCCAGTCAGGGCACATGCCTGGGTTGCAGGCCAGGTTCCCAGTTAGGGGCATGTGAGAGGCAACGGGTAGATGTATCTCTTGCACATTGATGTATCCCTACCTCTCTTTCTCCTTCCCTTTCCGCCCTCTAAAAAGTAAATAAATAAAATCTTAAAAAAAAAATTCACATTTCCTAGATCAGGAACACAGTTTAGTGACAAACTTCCATGGAATCCAACCCAAAGAAATTGATTATATTCCAAGATCACTTTGCATTCTGAAAGATATCGGCCTTCCTCATGTCAAAATAATTCATGGAATCATAATTTCTGTAGAAATCTGCATATGCCTCCTTTCCTGGTTCGGCCACAGCAAACATAGAAAGCTGCAACCCCCAGGGATACAGTGATGACTCCAACATGTGACATTGCAGATGCTTGGCCAGAAGCCCAGGTATCTGACCTTTTGTGAAAGCACTGGAAACTCTGGTAGTTATACTCTCAACACCAAAGTCGTTCCTGAGGGAGAAATGGACTTAAGTTTGTTATTTTTAAGAAACAATAGACTCAGAACAAAACCTTTGACCGTGTTTCCTTAATTGCCTTAAAGAATTTAGTCTCTTCCTTTTTCTGTGGATCCTTCTTTCTGCCTTTACTTATACCCTACCATATCCCTAACCAGCAACAGCATTCCTTTTATCTTCTTCCTCATCTTTTGCCTTAATATTCTCAAGCGTATTCTCTTCTTTTGAGGGTTTTGCCACTTTATTGCTGGGACCATGACAACACTTCCAGGCCTAACTAAACACAACAATCCATGCCTCACTTGCCCAACCTCAGTAAGAGCTACGGCAGTCTTATTTCCAGCCACAACAAGCCCACAGTGCTAGGAAGGATGACTCACACATATGCACTGCCACCTGGTGGGCTACTGTTAAAGAGATCTGGCTATACCAGGATGTTACTAGCATTCACAACAACAGGACTGTAGATGGATTCACAAAAGCACTAGGCCAAAGTGTTAGCTTCCTTTTCCTTAGCAATTTCTGTGGCTGCAAATATCTTCCTAAATCTTTTTCTTTCAAAATTCTTTTCGTCTTTCAGACTCCAGCATAAATGCCACTTTTTCACGATCCCCTTTCTGATCTTCCACATTGGGGTATATCACTTCTCTAAAAGTACAACAGCACATAGGCTCAGCATTTCATTTGTATCTTTTATAGAGCTTCTCACTGCCTATTACAAACTATTTCTCATCCTCTAGTCCCTCAAATACTCAGCTCCTCTGAAGTACCTACCATCAGAATCCTGCAATCATTTGCTGATCTCCTGGATCACTTCCTCTCATCCCTGGAAAATTTAAAACCTGACTCATTCTCTTAGTCCTACCACTCCTACTGTTACCGTTCATTGTGACTTCGTCATCCATGTAAACAATTTGTCCCATATGTTGGCTTCTCAGTTACTTGTCCACTCACTTCCAACCATCTTGCTTTTCAGTCCACTTCAGTAACTTATTCCCATGGCGACACCCTCACCCTGGACATTAACAATAAATGTACTCCTTGTAAAACCGCTATTTCTCGCATCTCATGCTGATCATCACTTCCTTTCCAACAATGTGATAGAAGTAGAATCTCGAAGCTATTAATCGTAAATGTTTTTCACTGCCCATCACCCTTCCTCGGTTTTTATTTCCCACATCACCCAACTTAAATTCTCTGATTCATCACTTGAAACACTCATTTGCATAAACTTGCAGCTCCTCAGCACTTCTTTCCCTTGTGTTGTAGTCCCTGGTGAAACCCAGCACTTGGTTAGTTCTAACTCTACTTACTCAGCTTGCACTCACTAACTATATAACTAAATAAACATAGCTGGAGAAAAGCCCACAAATGTGCACACTGGTCTCATTAAATTTTATTTATTTTTCTCTTAAGGTTTCATTTATTTATTTAAATTGTATTTCATTGATTATGCTATTACAGTTGTCCTGATTTTTCCTCTTTTGCTCCCTTCCACCCAGCACCCCTCACTCCCTCAGGCAACTCCCCCCACCATTGTTCATGTCCACGGGTCATGTGTATAAGTTCTCTGGCTACTCCATCTCCTATACTGTACTTTGCATCTCCATGGCTATTCTGTACCTACCTATTTGTACTTCTTAATCCCCTCACCTCTTCACCCATTCTCCCTCCTCCCCACTCCCATCTGGCAACCTCCTCCCATCTGGCAGCCTTCTGGTAACTTACTTCTTTTCTCTTGTTTCTTAAAAAATTTTTAAAGATTTTATTTATTTAGTTTTAGAGAGGTGAAGGGAGGGAGAAAGAGAGGGAAACATCAATCTGTGGTTGCATCTCCTGCGCCCCCTACTGGGGACCTGGCCTGCAACCTAGGCATGTGCCCTGCCTGACTGGGAATCAAACCAGTGACCCTTTGGTTCGCAGGCCGGCACTCAGTCCACTGAGCCACACCAGCTACGGCTCTTTTTTCTTGTTTTTAAGAGTCTCTCTTTAACCTTTGACCTTTTCATAATGATGTGTCGTGGAGTGGGTGTCTTGGCATCCATGCATAATTGGGTTAATGGAAAACTCAATTATGAGTTTTGTGTAAACTCTCTGTGCTTCCTGGATTTGCATGTCTATTTCCTTCACAAATTAGGGGAATTTTACTTCACTATTTTTTCAGATAGATTTCCAATTTCTTGCTCTTTCTCTTCTCCTTCTGGTACTCCTATGATGAGAATGTTGAACCTCTTAAGTTTGTCCCACAGGTTGCTTACACTATCCTCATTTTTTTGGATTCTTTTTTCTTCTTGCTGTTCTAATTGGTTGTTTTTCTCTTTCTTATGTTCCATATCATTGATTTGATTCTTGGCTTCATCCACTCTTCTGTTGTTTCCCTGTAAATTGTTCTTTATTTCAGTTAGAGTATCCTTTATTTCTGACTGGGTCTTTTTTATACTGTTGAGATCCTCACTAAGTCCCTTGATCATCCTTATAAACAGTGTTTTGAACTCTGCATCTGATAGATTGCTTATCTCCATTTTGTTTAGTTCTTTTTCTGGATTTTTGATCTGAACTTCCATTTGGGCCATGTTTCTTTGTCTCCTCATTTTGGCAGCTTCCTTGTGTTTATTTCTTTGTGTTAGGTAGAGTTGCTTTGACTCTGTGTCTTGTTAGTGTGGCCTAATGTAGTAGGTGTCTTGTAGGGTCCAGTGGCACAGCCTCCCTTATCACACAAACTGGGTACTCGAGTTGTGCCCTTTGTGTGGGTTGAGTACACCCTCTTCTTATAGCTGAGCCTTGGGTGCTGTTGGCAGATCCATGGGAGGGATTTCCCCAGGCCAGTCAGCTGCAGTGACTGGCAGTGTCCATGACCACCAACGTCCGCCCTCTGTGGAGGACCAGCTGTGTAGGGGCAGGGTGGTGGCGCACCCGTGTGGTCTGCAGCTGTCCACTGGGTGCATTGGCCCTGGGATTTCCTGGGTGGTGCAGGCCAAGGTCAGCCCATACCTGTGTCTTGCCCGGGGGAACCCTGCCTGAGCTTTACAGCACAATACTTGTGCTGGGCTTGGATATTTCCAGGTGAAACCAAGCTGTGGCTTTAGTCTGGCTATAGCCAGGGCTCACTGAAGGAGGCTCACTATAGGAGGGCTGCTGCTTTTTTGGTAGGATTTAGGAGCCAAGCCCAGCCATTCAAATGGAAAAGCAGCTTGGGGGGGCCCTTAAATTGGGTGAGGTAAAGCCTCTGGATCTCTAAGATGGGTCACACAGCGTTAGCCAGGTCGATGGAGTCTCAAATATGGCAGCAGCCTACCAACTCTGTTGGGGAGGGCTCAGCAAAGGGACAATGACCTCTGCTCGCTCCGATGCCAGACACTTCAGTCTCTCCCTGTATACCACTGGCGCCCTTCAAGCTGCCATCCCGGTGCTGGAGCTCAGAGGGAGCAAATCTGAATATGCGAGTCCATGGGTGCATTCCCCAAGAGGAACTGCTTAGGCCTCCAGCAGCCTCCTCTATCAGCTCAATCCCTGTTGGTTTTTGTAGCCAGAAATCGGGACTTGTCTTCCTGGCACTACAGCCCTGGGCTGGGGGATGTGGCGTGCCTGGGACTCTTTGCTCCCGAGATATCCCCCCTGAATTTTTATCCACGTAGGTGTGGGGCCAGTGAGTTAGGTGTCTGCGCCCCTCCTACCAGTCTGGATGGATGTGGTTGGTTTCTTTAATTCCATAGTTGTCAGACTTCCATTCAACTCAATTTCTGACGTTCCTGAGTGATGGTTGTTCTATGTTTTAGTTATAATTTTGATGTGGTTGTGCAAAGAGGTGAGCCATTTCCTCCTATGTCACCATCCTGACTGGAAGCTTCATTAAATTTAGATGATATTTTCAAGTGGGCTCTCAGCACTGCCCTACAAAGCTCTGCTTTCCCAAATCAGTTCACTCCTTATTCTCCAAGAAAACAATGTCATACCTTTTCCTCTCCTCAAATTTCCAAGATTTTCTCTTCCTTTTTCACTCTTAGATGACAATCTCATTTCCCATTTCATTGAAAACCTAGAGAGAGAAATTTCTCATCTCCCTACCTCTAATTTGACCATCAATATCCACACATTCATGTTCCCTGCTGTTGAAGTGTATAATTTGTCTCCTGTGCCCAACTCACCCCAACTTGAGGCCATGCCCTCCACTAGAGAACTGCATCCCTTTCCCTCTCACCTTCTTCAAAAGTTTTGTCCTACAAATTACTTGCAAGATACATAAGCAAAATACAGAGAAGTTAATGGCCAACCAAAGAAAGGAAAAGGCACAGAATGAGGTTGAAGTAAGAAGCTCTAGGTGATTGGAGTAAAAGGGAAAAACATTCATTAGAAATTTGTTTAAGGTCTGGTTGATTTGTGTATTTTTGTTATCATTTAATTTGTAATTTTTGTTTCAGAAACAAATATTCATTTTGTATAAATTTCTGATTGCCTTTGATGTAGAGACTGATGGAGAAAGTATGATGGGTTTGATTTTTATATCAAGTCATCAGTCACAGAGAAATATCTCTTAAACATGTTAAAATAACAGTTCCTACCCTATTTAAAAAATAAAAAAAGAGAAAGAGAATTTTGTCTTAAAAGTATTTTCCTTATATCATTAAAGTTTCCCTTTCTGCCATGTCTATACCATAATATGTCTTAATAAGACCTCTCCTTAGATAAGATAAAATGCAGAAAAGTGGATAGTTCTGGCATGTTAAGATTCTAGAGGAGAATCTTACAACACCTAAAAGATTCTATTTTTTTAAGCAGAATGGTAGGTATCAAAAAGTTCATTTTAAACATTCCTGCCTTTTTCACAAAAACGGTGCTGAAAACAAAGAAGGAAGCCCTTCACCTTTCCCAAAGTTGAAGCCAAAGCAAAGGCTTCATAGGTCAAGATAGCAGTACTGAAAGGTGTCCACACACTGCGGCTCTGAAGGCAGCTTAAATATCCTCAGAAGAAATTCCCCCAGGAGAAACAAGTTTGACCACTATGCCATCATCAATTTCCCCCCGACTGCCAAGCCAGCCGTGACAAGGATAGGCGACAATACACTTGCATTCACTGTAGATGTCTAGGCCAACAAGCACCACATCAAACAGGCTGTAAAGGAGCTCTGTGACATTGATGTGGCCGACGTCAACATCCTGATCAGGCCTGATGGAGAGACAAAGCATATGTTCTATGTCTCTTGACTATGATGCTTTGGATGTTGCCAACAAAATTGGGATCATCTAAACTGAGTCCAGCCGGATAATTCTAAATGTAAAATTTTCACCATAAAAAATTCTTATAACATATATATTCCTTCATAAAAATGAAAGAAATAATTCTTCTCTTCATCTTAAGTCCCTCTAAAGACAAGCACCCTATATCTGTGCTTTCTGTGAAGTGAATTCCGCAGCGTGCTCTGCCTCTTGGGAGTGCAGTTGTGCCTCTCCCTTCTTCCTCTGCTCCCCCGAGGTGTGCCTTACCTTTCCTTTCTCTCTCCTAAACTCCAAGGGCCTTCTTTTTGCCCCTGTAACTTGTTTCCTTAGCCCATTTCTTTTTTTTTTTTTTTTAAAGATTTTATTTACTTTCAGAGAGAGGAGGAAAAGGGAAGAGAGGGAGAGAAACATCAATGTGAGAGAGAAATATCAGTTGGCTGCCTCTCGTTCACCGCCAACCAGGGACCTGGCCTGCAACCCAGGCATGTGCCCTGACTGGGAATCTAACCTTTTGGTTCACAGGCTGGTGTTTAATCCGCTGGACCACACCAGCTAGGGCTCCTTAGCCCATTTTATTTTACAGCTCACTTTTACTATCTCTGTAACTTTCTAAGGAAACTTTCCCTTTTAATTTGAAAAAATAATGAAGTAAGTTTCTTTCAGTTCCTTAAGCCATTCTCTATTAAACTTTTGCCAGTTATGCTTTTGTACCACCTGGTCTGTTTGAACTACTCCTGTCAAGATCGTCAACAAGCTTCCCAAATCCAATGATTAATTCTCTATTCCTCTTTTACTCAAGCACTCAAAAATATATGACAAGACTGCTCACCCCCTTCTTGGACAAAGAAATTTCTTCCCTTGATTTTGATATACCAATCTGTTTATCTCACTGCATTTTCTCAGTATGTCTAAATGCTGAGTGTCCCCAAGGATCAATCCTTAAAACCCTTCTGCATATACTCACTTCCTGGGCTCTCCTCCAGGCCCATGGCTTTAAATACCATCTTAGTCTCCAATTTGGACCTGCTCTCAGAGCTGCAGACTTGGATGTCTCCACATAGAGACTAATGGGAATCTCAAACCCAGAAGCACTCTAGGCTTCTGACCCACCCCTTCACCAACTTGTTTTTCCTCCTCCTTTGCATAAGCCAAAAACAGAGAACTAGTATCAATTTCTGTATTACCTTCAAACTCCACGCCTAATTCATTAGTAAGTCCGGCCTGCTGAATCTGACTGCTTCTGCTACCCCTGGTACTACCATCTTTGCCCAAATTACTGTTACCTCTAAAAATACTATAGCCAGTAACTAATCTCTCTGCTTCTACATTTATCCCCATAGAGCGTTTCTTCCACCAAGATCAGGAATCTTCTAAAAACGTAAATCTGTTCTTATTTCTTCCTAGGTCAAAACCTTTCTAGTGGTCTTCCATCATAGTTAGAAAACAACGTAAACATCTCCTCATGGGCTTACCGACTCTGGGTTGACTCCTCAGCCTCATTTCCTACCACTCTTCTTGATGCACCATACTCGTTCCTTGCTGTTGTCTGAATGGGCCATCAGCCAAATGCAGCCTACCATTTGTTTTATGTTGTTTGTTGTTTTAACTTTTTACTTACTTATTTATTTATTTATTTATTCTTAGAGAGAGGGTAAGGGAAGGAATAAGAGAGGGAGAGAAACATCACACGCCCCCTACTGGGGAACTGGCCTGCAACCCAGGCCTGTGCCCAGACTGGGAATCAGGCCAGTGACCTTTTGGTTCACAGTCCACTGAGTCACACCAGCCAGGGCTGTTTTAACTTTTTATATTGAGATATAAAAACACTCACACTCACCTTAGAGAGGCCTTCCCCCACCATATTATTTAGAGTAGTCGACCCTTCCCCAAATTCTACCATTTATGTGTTTACCTTGGTTTATTTTTCTTCATAGAATGTATCACTTCTTTCACCAGACTATAAGGTCCATTAGGGTACTTTCTGGTACCAACAGAGCCTGTCTTATAATAGCACTCAAAAAGTATTTGAATGAATAAGTATGTCATAGAGAACTACCACATATTTCCAGATAAAATAATCCTATTTATTATCCCATAAGTTATTTTATAGGAGGAATGATCCTTGAATAAGAAAACAATATGTCTGATTCCCATCATGATTTTTGAAAAAGATTTTATTTATTTAATTTTAGAGAGAGGAGAAAGAGAGGGAGAGAAACATTGATCGGTTGCCTCTTGCAGGCCCCCAACTGGGGACTAGCCTGCAACCGAGGCATGAGCCCAGATGGGGAATGGAACCAGCAACCTTTTGGTCCACAGGCCAGCACTCAATCCACTGAGCCACAACAGTCAGAGCTTACATCATGATTTGTCTAAGTGATATTTATGTGTCATTTACCTCCCTAGTATTCTCTAGCATCATATCAAACTGAGCAGTTACACAGGGCTAGAAAGCAGGAATGATTGAAAGTATTTAGATTTGTTTTCTAACTCTGTATTCCTTTCTCATCTCCTCTTGAACCTGAACTAAAGTCCAGTGGGCGGATAATAATAGAGGTTATCTTTTTTACACTATAATCTACTTCTCCTGATCCCTTGAGTTTTGAACTTTTTGATCTGTCTACTGGGGGAGAATGTAGAACAGAGGAAAGGAAAGAGCTTTGGTGTAAAAACATTGGTCGTAGGTCAGCTGTAGCACTCACTAGTTGCGTGACCTTAATAACTCTTCTAGAGATCTTAACCCTAGATTTCAGATAATTTCTGCCTCACAAACCACTGTATGTAAATAATAATAAATTTCTAATTATTTAACATCTTTTATATGCTAATATGATATAATAGCAAAATAGATATATTGGTTTTTGCCCCAATTTTCTGGCTCAGAGCTCCGAAAACTCTTATAATTTCTTAAGTGATAAGAACACCAGGAGTATCTATTGTTCTAATATTTGTCTTTGACCCCCTCCCTAACTCAGGGCTCCCAAAACCTCTGTAAATTCCTCAGCGGTGAGAGCATCAGGACCATCTTTTGTTAAAATGAGGTGACACTGGGTGGCTCCTGAATGGCTCCTAGATGGGGGCTGGTCACTAGAAAGACCAAGCTTGGAATTTTCAGCCTTGCCACCCATCCTCCAGATTAAAAAGAGGGGCTGGATCTGACGTAATTGATTGTGCCTACATGAGGAAGCATCACAATAGTTCAGAGAGCTTCCAGTCCGGTGAACAGATCCACATTGGGAGGGTGATGTATCTTAACCCCGTGGGGACAGAAGTTCCTTCCAGACCTTGCCTTATGTATTTCTTCATCTGGCTGTTTCATCTGTATCCTTTATTGTATCCTTTAATAAACTGGTAAACGCAAGTGTTTTCCCTGAGTTCTGTGAGCCTCCCTAGCAAATAAAGCGAACCCAAGGATGGGATCGTTGGAACGACCCATCTTCAGTTAGTTGGTCAGAAAGAAGCACATGCGCTAACATGGACTTGTGATCGGCATCTGGAGCATACACACATGGTGTGGGGGGTTAGGGATAGAGGGCAAGAAGTCTTGTGGGACTGAGCTCTTGACCTATGAGATCTGACACTCATAGTGTCAGAACTGGATTGCATTGTTGGACACCCAGCTGGTGTCACAGAGATGCTTGGTGTGGGGCAAACCCTCCACACTTTTGGTGACCACAAGTAAAGTATTTCATGTTAGTAAAGGAGACTTACAGGAGAGCATCACAGTAGGGAAGCACTGGGTTTTCCCCTACATAAGAAAGAAAAAATTGAGTTTTTTCCTTTACACAAAATACTTTGCTAAGTACTTAGAATACAGAGGAGGGCAAAAGTAGGTTTACACTTCTTCATATGGAAAATAATAATTAATAAATAATAATAAAAGAATAAACTCTGTTTCTCATACTCACATCTGAATACCTACTTTTGCCCACCCTGTACGTTATCTAATTTAATTGTTACAATAATTGGCAAAGATAGATGTCATCCAAAAAGCTAATTATAGTGTCTGGTTAAAAGGTATGAAATAGGACAAATTTTCACAGCCATTTGTTATCTGGCTATGTCAAAATTGCCTCAACAAAAGTAAATTCATTGTGGCCCTGGCTGGTATGGCTCCATGGGTTGAGCGCCAGCCTGCAAACTGAAAGATCTTTGGTTCAGTTCCCAGTCATCTGACTGATATTTCTCTCACACATCAATGTTTTTCTCCCCCACTTTATCTCTCCCTTCAACAACCATCTTAACCTTTACTTATCCTTAATTCCCACCAAAAGTCAGGGGACTCTGTCTTTCCATTTCTGTATTATTAAGATGTTTCATAGGCTTTTAAAATAAACAGCAATGACATATGGTATCAGATATTCACTATATCTGAATACCGATAAGGCTGGCATAATTAGGAAGTCCACAAATAACAGAGGTAGATCTAATTATGATATTAATATGCATCAGGGCGAGCTTGGTGGGAAGCTGGGGGAGGTAGGGAGCACAGAGACTTTGTCCTTGATTGGTAGAAGAGTGAACACATTTTAAAAAGGATCACTCTAATTTCTGTTGCCTATCTTACTCTTCCAGTGCTTCCTCTGCCTTTCTAAAATAGTCTTAACAATTGTCACGTAAAGGTATCATCTTTAAAATGTGTTGACTTTTTATATTTTCCAAACGATGCATCTATCGTATTTCGGAGTATGTTAAGGAAAAGCAAGTGTACCCACTGCTCCCCACTGAGGTGAGCTTACTTTAGTGGGAGCCATTAAAAAGTTCAGGAAAAAAAATCTGGCAGCCTGAGATGCCAGTCATTGAAGATACTAGTGAATTCTCAAAGAACAAGCTTATTTAAAATCTTTCTCAATGTGATCATGTTGGTAAACTCTTGACTTCAGGCAATATATGATTGAACTATCAGATGATGCCTACCCTACCCCTCTCTTATTCCAAAAACTCATCTATTACTTAAAAATACCTTGCTGTAAATCTTCATCACAATGTTTTGCAAGTTATATGACTCACATTCTAGACTCTGCCCTGTAAGAATAGTTCTTATCATTGTGCATATTCATACATTACTTGATATTGCTCTTCACACTTAATATTTCATGGCTCTCTTCAAGGAGATTCCTCAAGATGACTTGTGTATATTTTGACTGAGGCCTGTTTGCAGTTACAATGCTGAACATGGGTATTTTGTCATTCTTATTATTCTTGGTAATATTGAATCACAAAATACCACATACAGCAAATACTAATTAAATGTGAACAGAAGTGTGGGATTGTACATAGTCTTTTGGCTGCAATAGTCTCTCCCACCATCATTTATGTATATATGTAACTCATTATCAGGACAACCAAAGTTTAGAAGATGATAGGTATTGTGATTATTGACATAACCATGGCAAAACAATTTGATTTCAATCTTACGCTCTTAATACTCACATCCTGTTTGTTGCTTTCCATCTTTCTGCTCTACTAATTCACTCTCCCTCCAATTCTTCTTCCAGGTACTGCTGCCTGTAAATTGTAATCGGCTAGTTATTTATTTGCTGCACTTAAGTTCCTTAAGAGGCTATGACTTAGCTCCTTAGCCAATGGGCACACCAATAAATACTTGTGGAAGAAGGTAAAACCTCATATAACTTTAATGTTGTCTTAGATTAACTCAATTCTGGGGTCCTCAGCAAAGCTCTTTCTACTTGTTCAGTAGCCAGTGCAAGGGTTCTGGGGAAAGAAAAGGGAAAGGGCTGAATATGTTGCAAACAGAACCTCTACATTCTGAGCCACTGCTCTGTCATCAGCTACCACAGTCTCCCCATAAGCAAAATGATGAGGGAACAGATGAGGTGATCCTGCTTTTATAAAACTCTGCAATTTAATGTGGCTTGTTGGGCTGTATAAAATTTTAAATATTTGAAATAAGCCACCTCCTCATAGCTTCACCTTAGCCTATGCTGCTTCAGTGAGCTGCAGTGGAGTGCAAAATCATGATTCTATTTAACCTGTTTCCTGCTCTACCAGCTCTCCTGGCAGGTAGCGGAATAGTTTTGAGGATCAGATGAAATGTCTATGTTGAAGCACTAGGATTATTTCCTACGTTTATTTCAAGGAGGTGAATTAGGACAGGTCATTCCTTTGACTGTTCCAAAGCCTCCTCATTACCTTTTCCTTTTCCCTTCTCTCTACAACATTTCCATTCCCAGCCTCACCTCTCTCCTTTCTTCTGTTTGCTACTTCTTGTCTTCTAGGTCATCCTCATTTGGGAAAACAAACAAACAAACAAACAAACAAAAAACAAAACAAAACAACCCACAACTCTTTTAACCAAATAAATATACTTTTCTTAAAAAAGTAAGACGCTACTTGGTTTTTTGTAAAATTAACTCAGATGGAGTCTTCATGAAAACCAATGGAAATGCTAAATTTAGTCAATACATTAAACGGGGACAAAATTAATAACAATATTTTGTCAAAGGCACTTGGGCTTACTCCCCTTCTCTCACACTTTCAGGAATAAAGAACTGAATGGCTTCAACACGGAATGATTAAATGATTCCTACTTTTCTAAGAGAACTCCAATTTTCAACTTGCAAAAACCTACAAAACTAATCTCATCTGCATAACACTTTGCTGGTAGACATCTTTCAAAGCCAACATACTTCCCTTCTAAGGTTCCCTCATTTCCTTCAGGCATCTGGTCAAGAGGCACCTCCTCAGTAAGGTCTCAGCCCCATCCCTTCTCCTTCCCCCAACTTAATATACTCGTTCCCCCCTTCCCCCATTTCCTACTATACATTTCCTTCATTAAGATTTATCACTCTCTAGCATGTTATTATCTATCTGTGCATTTTCTTGTCTGTCCCTTTCCTAATGAGCTCCAGGATGGCAGGGTCATTGTTCACCTCCTTCACTGTGGGATCCTAGCACCTAGAACAGGGCTTGGGACAGAGCAGGTGCTCGGGTAGTGAATCTCTCTAAAACCCTGAGGCCACTTGGCTAGTTTTTCCAGAGCCACGGGGCCCCTTCTACCTTAGCCCAGCCCAGCACTCAGCCACCATCCACCTCTACCCAAGCCCACCTGCTGGCCACAGGGACAGCGCAGCGCACCCACCACCCGGACCCGGCAACTGCAGTTGGACCCCGCGACTCCACTCAACCGCTCATCTCCGGGGCCACCCACACCTCTCAGCGGGTTCCCGGCCGCCGCGCCCCGGAGTGACAGTGCCGGCGCCACCGCGCTTCAGCGGCCCGCTGAGTAGCCGTTAGGCCCCGCGATGCTCCGAAATGCCAAGGATTCTGTTTGGAATGATCCGTTGGCCTGGTAGAAAAACGTGACTCGGTTTATCCGCTCCCCCCCGCCTCGTAAGCAAGACGCAGGAGCCCCGGTGGTCGGAGCGAGGGTGCGGCTCGCGAGGCCAGGCCGTGGTCCCCCGGATTTCTCACCTTCACACCCAACAGACCAGTGGGGCCGCCTCCTTCTGTCCGAGGTCCCAGTACCATCGGGCGCCCCCACTGGCGTCTTCAGGAGAAAAGAGCAGGGAACCCTCTACGGGAAAGCAGTTCTGGGCCCCACCATCCTTAACGTCGCTCTTAGGAGAGTGTTGGCATCTCTGCTTTAAGAGAAATCCGCCTCCCTCACAGCCTCCCGCGAATTAGTGCTCCCAGATACTGCTGCGGGTGGCCCAGAGTCGGGGCTGAGAAGGCCAAGGGCAATTTCTGGTAGTCCTCCGGATCCAGTGGCTCTTCCTCGATGAAAACCCAAAGCCCCTTCCTCCGCCTACTGGAAGGGACTCTGCAGAGTTTGGGGGGTAGGAGTAATAAAGGTCGTCCTCTGCTGCCTCATTGTTCTTGTCCAAGGGAGGGGAGGGCCCCAGAGACAGAACACAAAGATGTTGTGAAGGGATTGTTTTCTGAACCTAAATATATGGAGTTTCACCATGAGAACCTGGCCTTTTTAGTGAAAAGTTGAGTCAATAGTGATCAGGGTTTTTTAAAAAGTCTGCACTGCACTTCTCAAAAGAGAATATCCCAGGGAACAATACACACACGAAAAGCTGTGCAACTGAATTGGTCATGAGGTAACTCCAAATTAAAGCTACATGAGCTTCCATTGCACACCTACCAGAATGGATAAAATGGGAGAAAGGAAAAGAGTGAGAGAGAGAAAGAAATGACAAACTCGGAAGGATACATGGAGTAACCGGAACTCTCATACACATTTTTTTAAATTGATTTTTACAGAGAGAGGGAGAGAGAGAGAAACATGGCTTTGTTGTTCCATTTATTTATGCATTCATTAGTTGACTCTTGTTATGTGTCCTGACCAGGGATGGAACCCACAACCTTGCATATCTAGACAATAGTCTAACCAATTGAGGTCCCCTGCTGGGGCTCATACTCTGGTAATGGGAGAGTAAACTGATAAATTGGTTCAACCACTTTGGAAAACTATTTACAGTGTTTATGAAAACAGAACATATGCCTACTCTATGACCCAATGATTCCACTCCTATATACCCAACAGAAATGCATATACATATACTTCAAAAAATAGGTACTAGGAAAAAATATAAAAAAGATTATATATTTAAAAACAAAAAAAAAAATAAGTACTAGAATGTTCCTCTCAGCAGTTTTCAAAATAGCTCCAAACTGGAAACAATTCAAGTGTTCATTAAGAGAAGGATGGAGAAATAAATTGTGGTATATTCATGCAATGGAATATAATAAAAAGAGAGTAAAGGCATTACAGTGACATGCAACTACGTGGATAAATTTCACAAAACCGAGTGAAAGGAACTAGGTGCAAAAGAGAACGTATTGAATGACTTCATTTTTATAAATCAAAAACAGGCAAAACTAATCCATGGTGTCATGAATCTAGATAGTGGTTGGCCTTTGGGGCGTTGTGACTAGGAAGGGACACCAGGGCTTCTGGGGTATGTTCTGTGAGTTGGTCTGTGTGCTGTTAGCTTCGTAAAAACAATCATTCAGCTGAACATTTTCCATATATCTTTTACTTTAAGAAGTCTTTAAGGGGAAAAAAAAAAAAAGCCTGAAATACACTTGCAGGCATTACGGAGTCCTGGAAAGATGTTCCTGCTTCCAGGGGTTCATTATTGAGGAGGTGACATAGACATAAACGTTATTGCTTAGGAATAGGAATGCTAATTTTTAGGGAAGTCCAAAATAATTACTTTGGAATAAAGTTGGGGAAAAAAATATGCATCTAGGCCGAGTGTCTGAGTTAGAAGGGATCTTATGTATTTTTCAGAAGGGATCTTAAGATTACTTATGGTCAGGGACTAGGGTGATCAACGGTCTCAGTTCCCCAGGACTGAGGTGTTTCCTGGGACAGGGGACTTTCAGTGCTAAATCTAAGATGGTACTGGGAATCCTCTAGGATGGATGGTCACTCTAGCAGGGGCTGAGCCTAACACAGCTTTGAACTTGTGCAAGAATCTAACATAAAGTCTTACACATGGAAGATGCTCAATAAGCTCAATGAATATTTGCTGGAATGAAGTAGGGGAATTAATAACAGAAATAAGGGCATGCATTCAAATTATGCCAGTCATTTTAGGGGTGGACAGAGAATTGTGAGAAATGTGGGTTAGGACCAGGTAGAGGAGGACCGTGAATGCGAGACTGAATAGTTTGGATTATATTTTATTGACAGTTAGTAGCCATAGAATGCTACTGAACAAAAGTGTAACATGAAAAAAAAAAAGTGCTGTCCTGGGGGCAGCTCAGTTGGTGAGAGCATAATCCTGATACTCCAAGGTTGTGGGTTCAATCCCTAGTCAGGACATATATAAGAATGAACAAATGAATGCACAAATAAGTGAACAAATAAATTGATGTTTCTCACTCTTTCTCGCTCTCCCTTCCTCTCTTTCTCTAAAATCTATTTTAAAAATTATTATATAAAAAATGTGTTTTTCCTTATTAAATTTTGGAACAAGTTGGTATAAGTAGAGTATACAAGCTGATGTCCAGCTAAAAAGTTATTATGAGTCCAGGAAAAAAGTTAAATAATAGACTTTTAGAACTCTATGGGAAATAAGAGGTCCACTAATCTAATGCCTTTCTTATTTACTTAAATTTTTAAAATTTATTGATTTTAGAGGCAGAAAGAGAGAGGTTTGTTATTCCACTTATTTATACATTCATTGGTCAATTTTTACATATGCCTGGACCAGGGATTGAACCCACATCCTTGTCATATGGAGATGATGCTCTAACTAAATGAGCTACCAGGCCAATGCCTGCCTTTCCTTCTTTCTTTCTTTCTTTTTTTTTTTTTAATTAACCACTTTTTTTCTTACTATATGCTTCTTTTAGAAACCATTTCTTCTACCCTGGCTGGTGTGGCTCAGTGGATTTAGTGCTGGCCTGTGAATCAAAGGGTTGCTGCTTCAGTTCCCAGTCAGGACATGTGCCTGGGTTACAGGCCAAGTTCCCAGTAGGGGGCACTTGAGAGGCAACCACACATTGATGTTTCCCTCCCTTTCTTCCTCCCTTCCTCTCTCTTAAAAAAAATAGAGAGAAAGAAACCATGTCTTTCAGTTTTCTTCTCCTTTATTTTTTATACATATTTATTAACTTTTAAAGAGAGGAAGGGAGAGAGAAAGGGAGAGAAACATTGACAGGTGAGAGATATGTGACTGGTTACCTCTCACACATCCCCAGCTGGAGACCTGGTACACAACCCAGGCCTGTGCCCTGGCTAGGAATGGAACCAGCAACCTTTCAGTGCCAAGTAGGCACTCAATCCACTGAGCCACACCAGCTGGGGCTTTTCTCCTTTTTTAAATGTTAATATTTATTTGTAATACTAATTTTAGTTAGCAGTAAAGGAAGGCCCAGTGTTAACATCACTTGTTCAAGGTTATTCAGCAAGTCCTAAGCAGGGCTGGCCAAGGAGCTAAGTTTTTTCCTTGCAAGGGTAGTGACCTTGCACTTTTTCAGTGGTTTCATAGCCCTGGCACAATAGAACAAAGTGTTGACTGAGAAAGGAAAGGACAGGTAGTATTTTTTCTTGAAGTTAATCTATCCAATTTTTAAATTCTGAAGTTATAACCTTCCCACCTTTTTGGTGTTACAAAGGTTAATTCTTTTACAAAATGATAGTTAGGGTGGACATCAGTTGGTAATGTCTTTATGTGACATTATAAAAAGTTCTCTGCTCCCCCTATGCCCCTATGGTTTATAAAATGCAGAAGTCTGAAACAGACTTTTGCTTCATTCTTGTGCTGCTTCTAGCTCAGAATCCTTTTTTTCTACTTGTTCCCAAGGAAATTTTAAAAATGTTGGTACAAAAATAATAAAAAAGATAAAAAATATAGATACATATATACTTGTGATGGATATGGCTGACCCACATTCTATGTTTTTTTATATACCTTCCTATACTGCAAACACTGGAAACCCAAAAACTGTATTTCTCAGGTTTTTTGTTTAAACCTCACCCAAGGATATGTTTTTATTGATTTTAAAGAGAGGAAGGGAGAGAAATATTGATGTGAGAGACATCAGTTGGTTGCCTCCCATAGGCACCCAGACCGGGGATCGAACGCGCAACCTTGGCATATGGCCGACAGGGAATCAAACTGGAAACCTTTTTTTGTATGGGAGGATGTTCCAACCAACTGAGCTACCCGGCCAGGGCAATTTCTCAGATTTTCTTGCACATAAGATTCTAGTTGTAATTTTTTTTTATTGTTGTTTAAGTGCAGCTGTCTCCATTCCCCGCGCCCCCCCACCCCACTACTCCCCCAGTTGAGAAGGAGAAGTGAGGCAGGGGCCATCTCCTGGCTGCTTTGGCTGTTGCTGGCCAGCATGGTCATGGGATGCTGGGTTTTTTTGCAGCACTGTTCCAGGCTCCCTTCACGTGGCCACTGAAGGCTGTTGAGGCAGCATTACCAACGGTAGCTTTCTGATTCCTGGATCACAACTTGGGCACTGTGTTTTTATTTTTATTTCATTTTTTAAAAATGTATTGATTGAATTAAAAAGAGGAAGGTGATGGGGGTGGGGGAGAGGGAGACACATCGATTTGTTGTTCCACTTAATTATGCATTCATTGGTTGATTCATGTCTGTGCCCTGATCAAACCGTAACCTTGGCGTCTTGGCACAGTGTTCCAACCAACTAAGCTACCCGGCCAGGGCCAAGGCACTGTGTTTTTAAATGCAACAATTTCAGCAATACAGGCTTCATTCCTCCCCTTTCTGAAGTTTCCCTGGTGGGAGGGTTTAGTAGTCTTATTCTTGGAGCCATTTCTGGGATACAGCAGAGACTCTGATCTTCCAGTCCTTCAAATAATTTTTTAAGGACCCATGTCTCTGTATTGAGGCATTTTTCTACTTAAATAAAGTGCTTCCTGTTTACACCAAATAACCCTGACAGATAGAATACCTGATTGGGCAATATTAAGTACATTGTCCTTTCTATGTCTCTACTTCTGCCTTCCCTGTTCTTCTTTCCATAAGTGCCAAATACAGTGTAACCTGGTGCTTTCATCCCTGGTGTTTTGAGGTCCTTTTGCTGTTCCTTGGGACTGCAGAGTGGAAAAAATTTTTTTTTTAATTTATTTTTTACATTTATTGATTTTGGGGGCAGGGGGGAGAGAGAGAGAGGGAGAGAGATTGATTTGTTGTTCCGCTTATTTATGCACTCATTGGTTGATTCTTGTATGTGCCCTGACTGTAGATCCAACCCACAACCTTGGCTATCAGGATGATGCTGTAACAAGCTGACTACCCAGCCAGGGCCAGAAACTTTTGATTACTGTTTCACAAGGGGGTGGCAGGGTAAGGAGAGCAAAGAGAAGCTAAACTCCAGTGAGGATTTTTCCAAGGTCCAAGATTCTACCTACTTTCTGACTCAGTGTCTCATGTTCTCACAGTCAAGATGCCACTGGTTTATTTTGTCACATAGAAAAGGCCCAACCCTTTAGAGAATTTTTATGAGTTTATTTGAGCCAAACGGACCACGTATGCTTGGGAGCAAGATTTTGGAAAAAAATGACAGTTTTGTAATTTCTTTAGCACACTTGAAATTAAGGAGGGAACTGTAAGGAAGATTACATGAAGGTGGGGGAAAAGCAAGGCCGGGACTGGATTACAGGAAGATAACAAGATTATGTGCTCTCTTGGGGATGGTTATGGCTTATTTCAAAGGTATGTTAACCTGGATACACGAAAACAATGGAACAATACACAGAACCCCTTTTTTACATCCACAATTTTTACATGTTGGAGGGTTTGGATCTGTGATTAGGAACAATGACAGCTTTGGGTTTTTCCCCCCTTCCTTAGAATTGGTGCTGGGGTTTAGGTTCCCTCGGAGACAACTTCTCCTTGGCTTATTGGGCATCATCAAAAGGAAAGTGACGATGTTATCAGTATATGAATTATTAACCTAAAAATCATTTTGTATGTTTCCACATAAGTCCTACAATATTAAGAATGTAGACAAAAAATGGGGTTGTATGGAAGGTAACCTCATAGGGTAATCTGATCATAAAGTTCCTAACAGGTCATGATGTATAGTCATACCCAGGCATAAAACTTCTTTAGTAAAAGGCTCATCTTTGTCTTGAGCAAGCCGTGTCCACTGTTTTTGTGCAGCTAGGCTGTAACAAACCTTTGAAATGCCTCTTTTCATCTTCTTCCTTTTAAAGCATGAGCACCCTCAAGGGAGCACAAAATCTTAACCTGTTATCCGATCCCTGACTTGCTTCTTCCACCTTCATGTAATCTTCCTTACAGTTCTCTCCTTAATTGCAAATGCATAAAAGAAACGTATTCTCTAGAACATTTGAGATCTTGCTCTCCAGTATATGTTGTCAGTTTGGCTCAAATAGACTCTTATAAAAATTCTCCACAGGTTTGGATGTTTCTTATGCTGACAGAAAAAAAATGCACTTTTGTGAACACAATTCTTGAAAATTTTCTTAACATCTTCTCCCACCCATCAATGTAAGCAACATATACCTTATTATGCTAGAATTATTTATAGCCTAGTAGTAATTTTCCTATGGTACTTTCATTATTGCATAGATAGCTGCCTCCTGTGCCTCCCCTTGTTTCTAAACTATTGCTATAATGATATTGAAGAGCCAGTAGGATATACTCTCTTGTAAATTATCTGGCCTAGAAGATCCCAGAAAATCATAAAAAGAAGGGATTACTTCTGATGAACAGAATGTATGTGTTGCTGGATCTTGAGCAATAGCTCTTGCTGGGTCCTGCACTTGGGATAGTTATAACAATACTTGTTAGCAAAACAAACATCCAAACCTGTAAAAAAAACTTTATGAGTTTATTTGAACCAAAATGACGACAATTGCTGGGAAGCAAAATCTCAACGGATTGAGAAATGCTCCAGAGAATGGCAGTTTTACCACGTACTTTCCACATTAGAATTAAGGGGGAAAATGTAAGGGGGTTACATGAAATCCACTGGTGATGGATTAGGGAGGTGGGAGAAAGCAAAGTGGGGAAATCTCTGGGATTAAATAGAGAGCAAAAGGAAAAGACACATACTTCTTTTGCACAGGTGGGTATAGGATAGTTAACAACTAACATGATGATAATAACTATAAGGGGTCTTGCTCTGGTGGGGGATTGTGCCCTGAAGGAGTATGGAAAAAGGGAGTACTCTGACATTCCACAGGTATGCTTTATCAGATGCAAAAAGACAATAGACTGCCTCCATTAAGGTAAAGATTAACCTTTGTCGAGCAAAATACTGGCCTAGGACAGGACTACCTGCCATGAGTCACTTTCAGTTAAGTTTTAATTTCAGACCATCTTATGTGGTCTGGCCTCCCCTGAGCTTGTCAGGTTTAATATGTGGCCCTCTTTTTGTCCACATGTTAATGGAAAGTTCTCGCACTGTTTGCTCAGTTTCAGAGCAGTTTTTACACCATGATAAAGCATTGCTTAAGTCTAGCTGTAAGAAAAAGTCTGGACTTGCAAAAATGTGTGTACATTTGTGCTGGGAAGTGAGTCCATAATTTATAGTACAGATGGTGTCTCTCAACACTCAAATAGTAGTCCTTCCTATTCTTGGATCTCAGATTGTAGGTTAAAGACTATTTTTCATTCACTGCACGTAGAGATCTTTTCATTTAATCCCATCTATCCTTCCAATTTTCCTAGGAGGCAGATTGACAGGAAATCTGCTTTAAGTTTTAAAGGCCTCAGGGTGTTAAGGAGAAAATGGTAGCATTTTCACAGGTACAAGCATATCTACAACTCAGTCTACAGCTGGATTAACTCAGGGTGGTTAAGTGTAGAACGTTTTTCCAGGATCATGAAATTGGCATAGGAAAGGTCTGACATGTTTAGAATTTGCCCAGCATACTTTATACAAGTCTACTTATTCTGGTTTGGTTAAGATACCTACTATGTATCAGAAACTGCCAGGCACCAGAGATACAATGATGAGTAATATACTCTCTATTCAAGGTTTCTGTATGCAACTAATACCCTTCCTCCAGGCAAATGTTTAGAGTTCTTTTCAGCTCCACCCACCCTCTCCAATTATTTTATGAAGGGTTTTTTTAGAAGCCCACCTGCTTGAATACTGTGATCCAGTGCTATCCTTAGCTTTCCATATAAGAACCTCAGTTTCCCTATTCTTTCCTAAAGGAAGTGTTAAACTCCGTGCTTCGTGCTTTTCCTTTCCTCTGTCATTCATTCTCTTAGGTAGCGTAAGTAAATGAGAAGTTCAGAACCAAAGGCGCATAAGAATTTAATTATAACGTATATTCCAGAAGCCAAGATACACGCAGGCTTCATTGAGTAAACAGGAAACTATCGATCTCATGCAGGAAATGACCTTGTTTGAGGGCGAGGAAGGTGCCGCGGATTTTCCTCTCCCCCCCCCGCCCCCCCGCAGTTCCCTTGGAAACTCATTTCCGGGTTTCAATCTCTTCGGTCCTTCACTACAATAACAGAGTCCGACTGTCTCTTCCCAGTCCCACCCTAGACAACGTCCCGGCGAGAAGGGCCAATAGGCCCTTCTCTTTGGTGGACATTTTCAGGCCTCGTTTCACATCACCGCAAATCTCAACCAATCAGTAGTTGGGGCAGGAGGTACCAAAATAATCTTCACTTCCTCCCCAAATAGTTGCGTCATCCTGATAGATTACTTAGGTAGCCAATTAGCAAGCAATCTTGGACCCAGCCTACCTTAAACCCAATCAATTAAAAACGAAGCAGGGGAATTGGGGCGGGGAATGAAAAACTTGCCCCTCTTTTGGAAATGGTTTGAAGAGGTGCGTCCGGACCTCGTGAACTTTTTTTTTCTTTTTTTTACTAGCGATCACTGCAGACAATATATGCCCCCGTTGGGTCCCCTTTCAACCCTACCCCAAGATGAGCCCCACCCCTCACCTGCCCCCTCCTCCCCAATTCAGCAGAACACATCCCTAAATACTCCGGGAAAGACCCACACCCCAATGCCCGGTGGCTTGCACGCTCCTCCCCGTGCCAGTAGAGTCAGGGAAGGAGAGACCCTGCAGCCCCTGGCACCAATCTTTCCATTCAGTGCGTCTCCCCTCTCCTGCCCACGTTCCCGGGTCGAGGCTGACACGGGAGTGGGAGGAGCTGAGTGCTTGGGAGCGGCCAGAGCGCCTTAAGGTGGAACAGAACGGCTAGGCGGCTGGGCCTCCAAACAACTGGGGTGTTGGGGTGTGACATCCTGCTTCTCAACGTCTCTTCCCACACAGTTGCTCATCTCTGTCCCCTGGCCTTAGTTTTAGTCTTATTTTTAGCAAGAATAAACGGGTTAAGTAGAGGATATCGAATTAAATTAATAAAACTTAAAATAATACACAGCTACCGTTACGTAAAGGAAATAAATGCCATGGCAAGAACTTTTCCCTTATGATTTAATCCCTTCTGCTGTGTTCTGTTCTTCTGAGATTGCCTTTTAAAGTAGCAGCTAGGGTTTTTCTGATGTGTAAATGTAAGGTCAAATTTTGTGTGTTAACTCTTTCTAAATGAATCATTTTGTATGTTGTTTATCCTCTTCCTACTAGACCTGACTAGAGCCATTAAATATATATGTGTGTGTATATATCTATATCTATATATAGATATAGATATATTCCCCCCCCCCCCCCCAAAGGAAGAAAGAGGAAAGGAGAAAGAGAGAGAAACTTTGAAACATCAATTGGTTACTTCCTGCAGGTGCCTCAACCGAAGGACCAAACCCTGCGAGTTAGATATATGCCCTGAACGGGAATCGAACCCATGACCTTTCTGTGCCTGGTGAGCCAAGGACCTTGTGCCAGTGCCTGAGGGTACCTCTTATCCTTTTCCCACGGGTCCCCTGTAGCTGGCAGAGTGGAAAGTATATTTTCTGACCTTGAAGTCTTGCCTCTGGCTCAGTCTTCTCTTTTGTAAAATGGGCACAATAATATCTACCTCCTAGCTTTAGTGCAAGTACCAGAAATCACAGTGTAAATGAAAACATGGTGTAATCTGAAAGATGTAAACAAATATTAGATAATATTATAAATATTGTACAAAGCATATAATAATAGTAAACACAATACCGTCCTTACTATGTTACAGTACTTTTAAAAACGATTTATTTTGTAAAACTTCAGACACATATATAAGTAGAGAGAACATTATTTTTAAAAACCTATGTTGTAATAAGCAACAACAGGCCAATGTTTTATCATTTATGCCTCTCCACGCGCCCCATTATTTGATTATTTTGAAGCAAATTTCAGGCATTTTGTGACTAAATACTTCCATATACATCTTTAAAAGATAAAGACTCTTCAATAACAACACAATTTCATTAGCACATCTAAAATATAACAATAATTCCTTGATATCACCGCAGTCAGAATTGAAATTTCACCTACTTCATTGTATTTGTTCCAGCTGATTTGTCCAAATCAGTGTTTCCCCCAAATGTCCACATATTTTATTTGATGAGTACATGTCTCTTGATCCATATATATTGCACTTGGTTGATATGTTTTAAGCCTCCTTCAACCTCTAGGTTTCCCGTTCCTTATGCACTTATCTAAATGCATTACATGCATGAAGTCACACAGTCCCTCCGCAATACTATGAAGCGTGAATTGTTATTATGCCTATTTAACTAATGAAATACTGAATAACAGAGCAGTTCAATGACTTAAGTTCTCATTATTGAGTGCTAAAGCTGGGATTTAAATACATGAATCTTATCCTCTATACCAGGTTTCATATAATGCACAAGTCTTTAATGCTCCCAAAACGTGTATTGTGCCATATTAGTCACCAATATTATGAAGGAACACCTTACTAAAGGTCAAGTAACACTCATGAAGAATTATATAATACATTCTATTTTATAGAAGGGTAGATCCTTCCCTTTTGATTCCTATATTTTTATTCTGCTTCATATCACCCTTCTTAATAGTAGGTAAAGAGAAAATGAAAGCCAAGTGTTTCTCCTACCTTGGGACAAAAACAAAACCAAACCAGGTTTATCAGTTTTTTTAACTTTAAAATTATATAAGCATAAAGCATACAAATGCTAATTATAAAATAGTAGAAATGAGGTAAATTAAAATAATCTTTAAGCTCATGTCTTTGGTGTATATCTGTCTGTGTTTATGTGTATACATAAATATATACATATACATGTACATATTTTAAGAAGTAACTATATATGATCATGTTATACAAATTTTTAAAAGTGATTTTCTCATTGGAATATATTTGCATGTATTAAAAAATTGGTTCTTTAAAATAATATATGCCCATCGTAAAATATCTAAATGGTAAAGAAGATATAAAAAGACAACTCTTCAGAGTTAAATACAATTACTACTCTTCTAAAAGCTAAGTAATAGTCTATTATGTAGATGTACTATAGTTTAACAGTTATGCTATTATGAATATTTAAGTTGTTTATAATTCATCAGTTACAAATAATGCTGCAGCAAATATCTTATATATATCAAATAATTTCTTGAGCTTTTAATTTTTCTATATTTCCAGATAAAGAATCTAATCCTTCCCTAGTTTTTCCATTTTTAGTACTTTATCTCTTTACCTCTGCTCCCCAAATTCCAGACACATACATAGAAAATGTCAAAAAGGGTTGAAAAAAGAAACATAATAAAACATCTAACAGGGAGCAAAAAACAGTCGATGCCAAATTATCTGCGTGTGGCGAAATTCAAAGGGGTGGCAGGATACCTGGATATTGGAAGGGTGGGAAGAAAGAAAAGTCTCCACAGGTCCTCATTTCATTTAAGTTTCAGGATGATTTTTAATGCTGATGGCTCTTAACAATGGAATAGAAAGTACAAGCCTGGTCTTTAAAGTTATTTGGAATTGTAAATTTAAGTCCTGACTTTGCTTCTTACTAATCATATAAACTTAGACATAGGTACAGTCAATATTTATTTCTTTTTTAAAGTATATTTTATTGATTATGCTACTACACTTGTCCCATTTTTTTTCTCCCCTTTATCCCCCTCTGCCCTGCACCCCTCTCCCTCCAGCATCCCACCCCCCCTTAGTTCATGTCCATGGGTCATATATGTAAGTTTTGGCTTCTCCATTTCCTAAAGTATTCTTAACCTCCCCTTGTCTATTTTGTACCTACCAACTATGCTTCCTATTCCCTGTACCTTTTCCCCTCTTCTCCCCACACGCCTTCCCTGCAGATAACCCTCTATGTGATCTCCATTTCTGTGATTCTATTCCTGTTCTAGTTGTTTGCTTAGTTTGTTTTTGTTTTTTTAAGTTCAGTTGTTGATAGTTGTGAGTTTATTGTCATTTTATTGTTCATAGTTTTGATCTTTTTCTTAGATAAATCCCTTTAACATTTCATATAATAAGGGCTTGGTGATGATGAACTCCTTTACCTTTACCTTATCTGGGAAGCACTCTATCTGCTTTTCCATTCTAAATGATAGCTTCACTGGATAGAGTAACCTAGGTTGTAGGTCCTTGTCTTTCATGACTTCAAATATTTCTTTCCAGCCCCTTCTTGCCTATAAAGTTTCTTGTGAGAAATCGGCTGACAGTCTTATGGGAACTCCTTGTAGGTAACTGTCTCCTTTTGTTTTTCTGCTTTTAAGATTTTCTCTTTACAGCCCTGGCTGGTGTGGCTCAGTGGATTGAGTGAGAGCCTGCAAACCAAAGGGTCACTGGTTTGATTCCCAGTCAGGGTACATGCCTGGGTTGCGCCAGGCTCCCAGTAGGGGGCGCGTGGGAGGCAACCACACACTGATGTTTCTTCCTCCCTCCCTTCCCCTGTCTAAAAATAAGTCAATAAATATATATTTTTTAAAAGATTCTCTCTTTATCTTTAATCTTGGGCAATTTAATTATGATGTATCTTGGTGTGTTCCTCCTTGAATCCAACTTCTTTGGGATTCTCTAAGCTTCCTGGGCTTGCCTATCTATTTCCTTGGCCAGACTGGGGAAGTTTCCTTCATTATTTTTTCAAATAAGTTTTCCATTTCTTGCTCTTACTCTTCTGGCACCCCTGTGATTTGGATGTTGGAATGCTTAAAGTTGTCCCAGAGGTTCCTGAGCCTCACTTTTTTGAATTCTCCCTTCTTCCATCTGTTCTGGTTGAATGTTTATTTCTTCCCTCTGTTACAAATTGTTGATTTGAGTCCTGGTTTTCTTCCCTTCACTGTTGGTTCCCTGTATATTTTTCTTCATTTCAGTTTGAATAGCCTTCACTTCTTCCTTTATTTTGCATTTCTATGAGCATCCTGATTACCAGTGTTTTGAACTCTGCATTTGATAGGTTGGCTAGCTCCTCAACACTTATTTCATCTTCTGGAGTTTTGATAATTTCTTTCATTGGGGCCGTATTTCTTTCTTTTTTAAAAATTTTATTTATTTATTTTACACAAAGGAGAAAGGAGGGAGAAAGAGAAGGCAAGAAATATCAAATGTGTGGTTGCCTTTCATGTGACTGCACTGGGGACCTGGCCTGCAACCCAGGCAATGTGCCCTGATTGAGAGTCAAGCTGGCAGCCCTTTGGTTTACAGGCCAGTGCTCAGTCAGCTGAACCACACCAAGCCAGGGTCATTTGGACCATATTTCTTTGCCTCAGTGCACCAGTCTGGATGAATGTTTCTTCTTTAACTCTTCAGTTGTTGGACTTCCATACAGTTCGATTTTCTGGCAGTTTTGGTTGTCTTTTGTTTTTAAATTGGTTGTTGCCCATCTTTTGTTGTGCAAGCAAGCAAAGCATATCTACTATGCCTCCATCTTGGCCGGAAGTAGAGGCACAGTCAACATTTCTTAGTCATAGTTTTCTCATCAGTAAAATAGGTATAACAGCAGTACCTTATGGGGCTTCTAGGAGAATTAAATGTGATAACACATGTAGACTGCTAAGCTCAATGCCTGGCACATTGTATATATGTAATTTTATGTAGGTACGATTTAAATAAAATATAGTGTCATATATTTAGTGAGAGGACAAAAGACTAGTATGTAAACGTGAAATGTAGTCATCAAGCTGTAATCTTGAGTATGTAGTCTTTTTCTGAGCAATTCAATAATTCATGGATATTTTGCTTTCATATTATTTTATGTGATAGAAAGAATACATTTAGAAAAGTTTAATGACCTAGAAGATGAAATATATAAGAATCTATAGAGAAATAATATGACTCCAGGAGGAAAAGTGGAGGTAGAGTACCTGGTGGCATTTTCTATCTTTGGGTGGGGATTATTCTGTAGGTGGCAGAGAATGAGAACATTCTACATTCTGTGATCAGTAAGATATATTACAGGACTTTCAAGGGAACTGAACAGGAGTCATATTTTGTATACTGTACAATTTAAAAAGCATTTCCACATACATTATATCATTTGATCTTTAAAATACCCTTATTGGGGAGGCAAGGACCTGTCTTTGGTGACTAAGATTCCATAGAGGAAGGGCCTTGCATAAACTTATAAAGCTAGACTTTCTCATGTTTAGTTCAGAGTTTTCTCAATTACATGCTCATTTACCCCCCTCTTTAAAAAAAAAAAGATTTATTTATTTATTTTTAGAGAGGGGAAAGGAGGGAGAAAGAAAGGGAGAGAATCATCAATGTGTGGGTGCATCACGCATGCCCCCTGTTGGGAACCTGGCCTGCAACCCAGGCACGTGCCCTACATCGGGAATTGAACCGGTGACCCTTTGGTTCTCAGGATTCACTGAGCCACACCAGCCAGGGTTCATTTATCTCTTTTTATACACTCATTTTTTTTTTTCAACAAGCATTTACTGAACTCCAAGATGATATCAGGGTAACGTATTAACTTCACCGTAATCCCCACAACTCTTTATAAACTATCTCAGGAGAAAGAGAAGCCCATCAAAGACATTCCTTAAAAAAGAAAAAAGAAAAAAAGGAGATGTTATTCTGCTCATAGAATCAACAGAATGCAAAAAGGTCAGCGTACCAAAATTAGCATCAAATTGGAATTGACAGTTCGTGTGTAGTGCGAACGAGGGATTCTCCAGGTACCGGGCAGGAGGGTTGTCACCTTGGGTGCATGGCAAGATGTGCGGAGCGACGTGTCCAGGTGGCGGCTGGAGAGGCTTGAGGGGTGGCGCTAGTCCCGGGGACCCGTGGCCAGTGGCGGCACACCAGGGAGCGGGATCGCAGCGACGCCGCTCCCCAGGCGCAGCGCCTCCCGGCGGCGCGGGCCCGCGGCTGGGCGCAGCCCGCTCCTCCTTAACCCGCGCAGGGAGGCGGTGGCGGCAGCGGCCGGGCGGGCGGGGGAGGGGGAGGGGCTCGGAGTGCGGCGCGGAGGCCGGGGAGGAGCCGGGGCCTGCAGCGGAGCCGAGCCGAGCCCGAGCCCGAGCCGAGCCCTGACACTGTCCGTCCGCCTTCTGGCTCCCCAGGAGCCCAGACTGGCCGGAGCCCAAGAGGTGGCAGCGCGGGGAGCCCCACGCGCGAAGTGAGCGGACCGGACGGGACGGGGCTAGAGGAGGCGCTGCCGCCACAGTAGCCAGTGACGGGGGTGCGGAGCCGCGGCCTCCGGGACCCTGCTGCCCAGGCCGGCCGGGGAGCGCGGGGAGTACGAAAACCCCACCCTCTGGGGCACCCCAGGAGCGGAGGCGGGCGCGGGGACGGGAGCCACCTCTCTCCTTGTGGAAGAGAAGACCCTTACCATCCGGGTGAGGGAAAGAAGAGATCCCTATAGGGGACAAGTCTCTCCTTCCTGGAGGCGAGGAAAATCCCCATACTGGCCTGGGAATAGACCTCCAGAAGTAAAAGGGGGACGATCCTTTCTAAGGAAGCGGAGTGAGACCGCCCCGCGTGCCTCCACCCCTCCAAACACACTCTCAGCACTTCGGGACTTTTGAGGCAAAGAGAAAGGGGGCAAGCCTGTGGAATAGGCGCCCTGCATCCTCTCCAGTACTCACAGAAGCAGGGGACACTCCAGGGAAAGAAGAGGAATCGGCTTTCAGCCTTTCGGGAGAGGGGAAGGACTCCCCCTCAACTTCCTTGTACCTAGACAGTGGAACAGGGCAGAGCCCCTCCGCTCAGATCTCTAGCAGACCGAAGGAGCCCTCCACTCCCGAAAGATCCAGTTTGGGGGGGAGGGGGACTCCCCCAAGGGGGAGGAGACAACTCCTGGTTGGGAGAGGCTCCTCCCCTCCTCCCCGGCGTCACTGGCAGGGTGTGGGGGGTGTGCCACCTGCCCCAGGTGGGACCTCCTTCTCCTCCTCCCCCGCCTCCTTCTCCTCCCCCTCCTCCTTCTCCCTCCGCCCCTCATCCTCAGGGGACCCAGATCCCCTCTCCAGCTTGGAAGGCTCGGCCAAGTACAGGAAGAGCCACTGAGTATGAGACTCTTCATCTGCCTTTGAAGAGGGGGAACCCTCCAACCCCAAACTCCAGTACCAGGCGTTTCCCTCCCTTTGCTGGGGGAACCTCGGAGACAGGTTAGTGCATTCTTTCATCTTCTCTCTGGCATCCTTAGGCACTAGTGGGTGTAGGGGTCTGAGATGGTGGCTCTTGGGTTTCCTTACTGAGGAAGGTGGAGTGATAACTCGGAGAGTCCCTGGAGAAGCGTGTTCTGAAGGAGCTCCTGCATTCACTCTGAGACTCTGAGAAGTGGGTTGCTTAGTGTTTGGGGTCTAAAGGGTGAGATTCATCTGAGGTTCCTGGGGCGGTGTGTGCTTCCATACTGACAGCGAAGGGATATCAGAAAACGCCTGCTTTTTCGGAATCCATCCATACTGTGTAACAATGATCGACACATCCCAACCAGACTCCCACACCGCCCTGCATCCTTGGGCTGTGTCACCTGGACCCTGGGCCTTCTCACCTGCAGAGTGGGCCCTCACTAAAGTCATGGTGATATTTCGTGGCCTAGCCTGGTTTGTGGCTTTCATTGATATTACATTTTCTTACCTGTAACCCTCGGTCAGCTTTATGTCCACCAGGACTGCTCTCTTCCACCACAGTGATTATTGCTCCCTTGAGAGAAAAGCAGTCTCTCCCCACTCCTTGTAGCTCTGACATCAAGAGTTCTCCTGTAGTGATATTCTCATGCCTGGCTGGAGGCGTGCCCCTGCCAATAAAATCCAAAGGGGGAACGGGAACTCTACATGTCCTGACACAAGAAGAAAGGGCACAGGAGCATGCCAGCTCCTGGGTTGAAGTTGTTCCCTAAGGCTGACCTTGTACCACTTCCCCAGTCCCCTGTCCAACTCTTGTCCTTTGCTCACAGTTCCTCAGGAAAAATCAGATCCTGCATAGGAATAGAGGAGTTTTCTGCTTAACCTCTTTCCAGTCTTTCACTTGAGTAAGTTGGCCACAAGAGAGATGTGACCTTTGAGGGATTCCCTTTCCTGAAAGCACCCAATAGTCTCACCTTCTCCCTTACTGTTTCTTGTTCAGTTTTGGGTCTCTGGAACCTAGCATTTAAGTTTTCCTTTGTAAGATAGGAGTAGGGATCATCAAAGTCCAGAATCTTTAGAAAATGTAAGAAAAAGGTGCCAGGAAATCCTTCTAGCTGAGTTCTGGCTGGTGTTTTGTAGAGTTCTGCCTTTCAACCTGGGATCACTAACGGGGAGCCTGCCTTCCTGCCTTGCCTTTAGGAAATATCTTCTGTAAGGGGTTTTATGCTCCACAGCAAGGTCAAGTGGGAGCTTTATCTCTTTGGGCTTTTATGTTTCTTCCTTCTCTCTTTGGTCCATTGATGGGCTGCCTAAGTCCCTAAGTACAACCACTTGATCCTGGAAGCTCTTTGTTAGCAGTGGTATAGGAGCATAGGAGACGGCCGTAATCCAGGTTTGTGTGGCAGTGCTTTAGAATGATGTGCATGTGTTCCTTAATTCCGGGGAGTGTGGCTCTATGTCTGTGTTTCGAGTGGGTGTGTTTTTGGGGCCAGGTACATGTGTGCTTTTCAGACCAAGCTTTCAATTGCCTAGAATCCTATGTTTCTGGTAGGCCTCTAAAAGAAGATGCTCCTGTGCAGGGACGTGGGGAGGGTCCTGGTAAGGATGCCCAGGCTGGAGGAAAGGCTTGGACGCCCCTGGCCAGTGGGAGTCCTTATGAATGGTTGCATGAGAGGCATCCCAAGCAGCAGGACAGCCCAGACTCAGGCTTCTTCTAGGACTTATTAACAAGACAGCTTCATTTCTGGTATCTCTGGTCTCAAAGGCATGAGAACCTTTGACTCTTAAGGCTAAAACTCCCTTCTTCACTTTTGGAGCAGGGACAGCTGTGGTGTAAACAGCAGCCTGTTTGCTACAAAGTACCCTACCAGCGGCTGGGATGCAACTTGTTGATGGCTCAGAGTGAACAGCATCACAGCACCTCTAGGTGTACCACCGCCCTGCAGCTTCACTGGCTCTGCTTGCTCTGCGTTTCCCTGGTTCTCCTTGCCTCTGTGGTATCAGAAGTGCATACATGGCTATGGGGCTGAATTAACTGGTTTAGAGAATGCTACTTTCCCGATCATGTCTTACGACGAGACCTAGTGCCCTCTGAAAAATCAGAGATGCTATGCCTCCATTTCTTCATCCTTGGAGTTTACTTGGTCCTGGCACCACTCGGCACTGGAGTGATACTGTCCCCAAGGGAAAAGCTTGAGATTCTGACATCCTGAAAATATTTCAGAGTCAGTGCAGGCTTTGCAATAGAAACCATCACATGCTTTCTGCTTCCAGTTTTACCTCTATAATCTGTCAGTTTTCTAGTTTTTAATTTCTAATATTCTTTTCCCCCATTCAAAAATAATAATAGTTACACTTACTAAGTGCTTTAAGGATATTAACTTAAGGTACTCTCACCACAACCCGATGTAGGTGCAGGTATCGTCTCTAGTTTACAGGTGAAAAAACTGCAACACACAGAGGTTAAGCAATTTGCCTGAGGTTGCACAGCCAGTAGGTAGTGGAGCCACGACTGAAACAGGCAGCCTGACTGATCATTGGTAATATTGCTCAGTTAGGCTTGGCATTATGTATAAAGCAGGAAGTTATCACTCTTTAATACCTGACCTTGGCACCATACAGAGAACAATTACTGGCCTTGCAGATAAAATGGGAAGAGACCTGTGCCTGTAATTTTGGATCTCACACATCTTATCCGGAGTCAGTCTTCTACTCCAACAGAATGTCTTTCTGTATTTCTCTGCTTTTCTCTCAGTACTGTAGTCTTCATTAGACGTCCTGTGGATGTGATGGAGCCTGCCCTTTGGCTGCCTTTCCCAGTTTCTGTGGGTATTTCCTTTCAGTCTTCCAGCGTGCAGAGAAGAATGTGGCCTGACTCAGGTTCTGCCCAAGCCCAGTGGCACAAGGCCCACCTGGAGAGAGAGGTCTGGGTAACTAGGTTGGTTGGACTGAGAAATGGAAGTACCTCTTGTTTGCCTTTCTAATAATAGCTCTGAGCATTAGCCTCATGCCATTATTTTGGGGAGCGTGGAATTTGTGGCAGCCACGAGCTCATTAGGCTTCATTCACTTCCCTCCAGGGATGAAGCTTTGGCAGTGTTTATGACTTCATCCCTTTTATTGACAGGGGAAACTGAGGCATCAAAACTTCAGGGAGCAAGGGGTGGTTAGGGACATTTAGTGAGTCAGCGTCAAGGTTGGGAGTGGAACAGAGGAACCTGAGTCTTTGAGCTTTTTCACACTGGGCTGCCCTTCGAGAATGGGGAAGTGACAGGAGTGAGGAAGTGGGATGGGTTGAAGGAGAATGGTTCTGAAAGATCAGAAGGATCTTTTGCTGCAAGCTTCTTGTAGCTGGTAAGACTGGAATATATTCTGAGTGTTAGGGCGGTATCTGGAGGGCTGACTGGGAGGGTGCTGGGGAAAGCTTAAATTTAACCTCGGTGTCCTAACCTAGGGCCGGGGTAAGGATACGGAAGGGCATAGGACAACTAGCAAAAGGCTGGGCGTGCTTTCCTCTCCAGAAGTCACAGTGATTGGCATGTGCCAAATGGGTTCTGTAAGGGCTCTCACCACTCTAAGTCTACTCTCATGCTCTTGTCCACTGTTGGGTGAGTTTCAAAATAAAATATCCACTCAAGGCTTCTGTGTTCTTTAGATGAGCTTTTCTAGGGATCTTTAGTAGGAGAGTAACACTTCTTTACCAACTTCCCCTTCTGGTCATCGAGACCCTGCTCCCTGTCATATCATTGTTCAGCTGGGATAACCCAGCTGTGGCACCTAGTCACTGTCGCAAGAGCCCTGCTTTACCTCAGAGGCTTCGGTGTTTGCCTTAGTATAGTGCTAGGAGGTCGGAGACTTCCTGGAATGGTCGAATATCCCTATTAGTTCCTAAGTTCCCATGGTGGTGGGATGAAAAGAAGGGTGCTGGGAGAGAAGGTAAGGACAGAAGGAAAACCCCTTTAGGAAGCTAGTCCTAAGCACCCCCCGCCACCTTTCTCCTGTCAGGCAGTTCTTGGGTTGCAGTTGGGTCCTGGGTGCCCAGGCCCCTGAGGCACTAAGGTGTTTCCTTCAGCCAGTGGAGTGGGTGTGTTGCTGGTGACGAGCTCAGGGCAGGGTACTTGTATGTATGTGCAAAGACTGTGTAGGTGGGGACCTTGGGGGAGAGGGAGATGAGCATGAATGCTGATCCTTAGGAGGAAGAGGTAAGTGTTAAGGAGACGAGAGTCACTGACTTGAAGAGTGACCGATAGCCTGAATGTGTTGGAGTCAGGAGAGGGGGGGCAGCCATAGCGGGATAGACCTCTGAATGGCAAAGGGAGTGGATCTGTGTGTAGCTGTGTGCATATGCTTGTGCATAGTAGCTATGTATGGACTTCGATTACATACAAAGTATTTTTCTGTCCAGGATTCTGAAATCGGAGGCATGCTAGAGAAATGCCTGGTGGGACTGTCTGCAGGGATAGGAGGGAGCGGTACTAGTTGGAATCTGGAGGCTGTGCAGGCACAAACCTGTTAGGCAGCAAGAGCTCAGGGGGTTGCTGGCATCAGCTCTAGGGGAGTGCCAAATGGCTACCAGGCGGTTCCTGCCAGCCTTTCTAGACCCTGCAGTACAGATGTCACCCATCGCTCTTCTCCTTCCCCCACCAAGACGTCACTCCAGCTACACCTCTCTGCCAGCAAGAGCGCCCAGGCTGTGTGGGTGGCAGCAGGGCGTGCAAACATCAGGCGTGGGCGGTTTGGCAGCGCCAGGAGTTTGCATGGAGGTGCAGCGAGCTTGCGTGCCTGGCTTGGAAGGAAGGAGAGAGGAGGGCGGGAGAAGGGGAGCCAGTTCTTAGCCCCAGAGTGGCTATTTTTAGCCAGGCTATCTGATTGTTACCGGTGCGCACTCAGCTGGGTGTCTCCTTGGCTCAGTGAAGCCCAGCAGGATGAGAGGTGGGAGGTCCTTGTTGATGACTTCTTCCTGGTGTAGGTGTCTGTGGGCGGGAGCTTGCAGTGGGGTAGCTTTCAAGGTGTGAGGGCAGCTGTACTCAGGATCTGTTACCTCTGTGTGTGACTTTGTGCTCTGTTGGTAACGTATGCTGTATAGCTAATTATGATCTCTCTTTGTGGGCCACTGTTTCTGTGTCTGTCTTACATCTGTTCTTTGCTGGTGGTCATATGTAACTTATGCTTGGTATATCTCTAATACGCCTCACATGCACATGTGTTTGGGCCAGAAAGGGCAAGTGCTCAAATATATTTAATATGAAACATCTTTAAAGTGTTGGCATGTGCTTCATTAGTGTATATTTCTGTTTAGACTGTTTGCCTTTACATGTTCTCTTGTGCTATCTATCTGTAGATGTTGTATGTAAATTATACCAAGTGTCACATAAAATTGAAGAATATACTTTGGCAGACTTCTCCTATCTAAGTGTATTTTAAAAAATTATTTCTACATAATTTAAAAATATGCTGTAGGGCTTTCAGTAAGGAAAATAGAAGGAATAGCTCAATTGGGTGGGAGGTTTGATTTCTCTCCTAGTCCTGCATAAAGGGATAGATCTCTTGGCCATGTTCCACATTCAGATGTAGAATAAGTACCAGTCTGTTATCTGGTAGGTATCTTGTGATAGATCCATTTGAGGGTTCTAGGACCATGTGTTGAGGGCTATCTTATAGAGAAGTCTATTAAGGGAATTATAGAAGAAAGAAATGCTACTTCGCTTAAAGCACTAGGATTTGAGTATTACGTGCCACCATAGCCAGAGGTAACATCTACTCTATTTTCCTGTTCCCTTTGTCTGCTTCTCTATAGAACCAAGAAGAACCATGGCTTCTGACCTAGAGAGTAGCCTCACTTCCATAGACTGGCTCCCCCAGCTGACCCTCCGCGCTACCATTGAGAAGCTTGGGAGTGCCTCCCAAGCTGGGCCTCCAGGGGGCAGCCGCAAGTGTCCACCAGGCTCACCCACAGATCCTAATGCCACCCTGAGCAAAGATGAGGCAGCAGTCCACCAGGATGGCAAACCACGATACAGCTACGCCACCCTCATCACCTACGCCATCAACTCCTCCCCAGCCAAGAAGATGACCCTCAGTGAGATTTACCGCTGGATCTGTGATAACTTCCCCTATTACAAGAATGCTGGCATTGGCTGGAAGGTGGGATGGCTTCTATAACAAAGGCTTATTTTCAGCCTTTAACAACCTTGTTCTCTGCTTTTGTCTCTTTGTGTATTCTGGTCTGGTTCACCCTGACCTGTGTCAGACATGTGGTATATACTTTCCTCAAGTACATCAGGGAAACTCCAGTGGTAATGAGCCTCTAAGTATAGTTATGGGGATGGTAGGATGCTGTTGCTCACCATATACCCTCTGATGATTCCTCAAAAAGATCTATTCATTTCACAAATATTTATTGCCACTCTACTGTGTTCAAGTTACTGTGCAAGGCATGGCATTGCTCCTTCCTACCTAGTGCTAGGAATTTTATCACATTTCCAAAGTTTCATTGCACATAGTCATTATCTTCTAAAAATTTGTATACCAAGAAAAAATAATATAATTAGGTCCTTCACTGACAACTCATTCTCCAAGCAAGTAATGAGAGGATGAGTTGTTTGGCTGGAGATAAAAAAAGAAGGGGACTCCTCTTCCAAGCAAAGAAGGAAGACTGATGTTCTCAGTCTTTTGGAGTGCCAGTTTATTTGCCAAATGCAGAGTAGAATGGGGATTTAATATAGTTCTCTCACTCTGTGAATCACCTGTTGACATACAAACCAGATGATGAGCTGAAGACTGTTGAAAGCATTGAGTTGTTTTGTTTTCTAATCCTCACCCAAGAATATGTTTAGAGAGGGAGAGAGGGAAACATCGATGGTCCCAACCAGTAATGGAACCTACAACCTAGGTATGTGCCCTGACTGGGAATCAAAGCTGCAAACCTTTGGTGTACAGGATGATGCTCCAACCAACTGAGCCACCTGGCCTGGGCAAAAGCATTCAGTTTTTTCCTTTATGGATATGTCCCTGCTAGCTACTAAAAACCCCAACACTTTATACAATATTTCTTTTCTCCTAATGTGACCATTCTATGGGCTGTTGAGAAAACAAAGGTGAACTGTGCTTTTGTTTTTCTCATAATTTATATTTGTTATTTTTTTATAAATAGTTTTAAAATATTGTGCTTTTATGACAGAATGATATAATAACTGGGCATATGCGATTATATATATACCTGTTGTCAGTTGGGTAGAAAGATTGAAAGACTATATACTGTAATCAGCTTTCCAGAAGCACCTGGTGGTCAAATTTGTAGTCATTACTGCTCATCAATATAATTTCTGCATTTTTCTTCGTGCATTGCTTTTGCTATCTGATAGGTAATCTCCTCCATCAGTAGAGCTGAGAGTTGCTAAGTTTACCCTGATACTTGAACTTTATTTTTTGTTATGTCCTTTTGTGTCTCTGTTCTGTTGTAAAGTGTACTGCTTTGCACAATGCTTAACTCTAACTTGCTTCTGTGCTTCCCCAGAATTCAATTCGGCACAACCTTTCCCTCAACAAGTGTTTCCGGAAGGTGCCCAGACCTCGGGATGACCCTGGGAAGGTGAGATACAGCTTTCTGTACGCACTGATGGGAGGAACAGGAAGGAGAGAGAAGTAGTTGACATCCCAGAGTCTTGAGGTTGTTTTAATTACCCAGAAGAGGAAATTATGCTAATTAGAGAAGCAGCTTTATTTTTTGTCAATGGAAGAGCTTGGTAATCAAGCTTATGGGCCCCCACTAAAATGAGTGACTAAGGAAGATTGTGAAATCTTTTTTTAAAAATAGAACTGTTGATGTTAAGGTTGACTTTGCTGTCCTGTTTTTTCTATGTGGCACACTTTCTACATTTAAAAAGTAGACTTAATAACCTCTGTGGGAACTTTTCTATACACAAGTCTCATCACTTTTATCTTCAAAAGGAAAACAGGATAAATCATTCTCTTCATTTGACAAATGTGGATGCTAAAGTCAAAGAGAGCCTTGCCTCAGATCATGTGCAAGGGCAAGGTTGTGTCTGGCATTTCCAGATCTTTGAACTAGATACCATTGTTCTGTCTCTGCAGAAAAATCTAAGTCTGTGATTGCACTACAGGGGGTATGTTTGATATACTTAGGGAACTTGGAGGACAAATTTACTCCTCAAAAATAGCCAGTACCCTCAGGCTTCTCTGTGAATTTCCAATCATATTTTTAAAAAATTTTTCTTCCCAGTCACTTGTCTTAATACAACTGTTATTTTATGAGAAAATCCTCCAAGATACCTACTTTTCCAGAGGTGGGCATCTTCAGCTATAATGATTTTGTTCTCTGTGGTGCTGGTTTTTCTTCCAGGGCTCTTATTGGACAATTGACACCTGTCCTGACATCTCCCGAAAGAGAAGACACCCTCCAGATGATGATGTAAGTCCCCACCTCATAGAGAGATGTTGTTTCTGAGCCAGCTGCTCCTTCCACATTCTTTCCTGGGTTTTCAGTCCTTTGCTGGTATTTGCCCTTTCATATATGTGGGGCAAAGGGCGAATGCCAGCAAAGGTGAAACTGTGGATCTTGGGAGGAAGTTTAGCCTCTGCTTATGGATTTCTTTTCTTTCACTACCCTCAGCTATCCCAGGACTCACCAGAACAGGAGGCAAGCAAGAGTCCCCGGGGAGGTGTTCCAGGGAGTGGAGAAGCCTCACTGCCTCCTGAGGGGAATCCCCAGATGTCACTTCAGAGCCCCACATCTATCGCCAGCTACGGCCAGGTAGGGAGTAGAGGTGGCAGGGGCACAGGGGCAGATGAATGGATGGGTGGATGAGTTGGTGGCTGGGTGAATGGATGGGTGAGTGGTTGAATAGAGTCATATATCTATCAGTTCAAAATTAGGTATTGAGTATCTGTGATACAGTAGGCCGATAAATTGATAAAGAAGGGGAGTGGAAAAGAGGAAAGCTGAGAGAGAGAAGAAGGGATGGGAGGGAGAGAATGAGGACAGATATTTGAGAAAGATTACAAAAAAAGGGATGAGAAGAATGGGGGCAAAAACGTTTATAAGAGAAATGAATGCATGGGTGTAGCCTAGGGAAAGGGCAAGGGGCTACATCAAAATATAAGTATAAGAAGAAAATGATGCCCTTTCACTGAAAAGTTGCTAGAAGATGAAGACAGGCAGGGGAGCTCGGGGACCATTAAAGGGTAGTATTGCATCCTCGTGCAGGATATGGATCAAGTCTTTCTTACTTCTGTTTGCAGGGCACGGGATCTGTGGACGGCGGAGCAGTGGCTGCAGGGGCTCCAGGCCGAGAAAGTGCTGAGGGTCCCCCTCCCTTGTATAACACCAACCATGACTTCAAATTCTCTTACTCGGAGATCAATTTTCAGGATCTGAGCTGGTCCTTCCGCAACCTCTACAAATCCATGCTGGAGAAGTCCTCTTCCTCCTCTCAGCATGGTGAGTCTGGAGTTGGGATGGAATCATGGTCATCTTTATATTTTTGAACAGGTGGTGACATTTTCTTTTCTCCCTTTTTTAGTATTTTTAACAAAAGAAGGGGTTGACCACTGGTCAGAGGAAGCATGTCATGAACCAAAACTGTTTGGAGTAGAGCTCTTCTGGCTTAGTTCTAAAGGACAGCTATTTCAACATGTGGCCTGGGTTATTAGCTTCAGAAAGTGAGTTGGAAGAATCCCCTTTCTAGAAGAAAGGGTGGTGATTTTATTGCTGCAAGCAAGTTATTTAAGGAATGACCACTAGGGGGCAGCAGTTCTCTTTCTTTAAGAGTCAGTACAAAGGAAAAAGTGCGTTTTTTGTCAAAACAATTTTATTTTTAGCATATTTATGTTAATTTTTATTAGAAAAATTTCAAACAGATGCAAAAATAGTGAAGATAGTGTTATAAGCCCTTATAAACCCTTATATTTCCATATCCCAATTTAAACAGTTACCAATGTTTTGTTAGATTTATTTCATTTACCGTTCAGTTTTCTTTTTTATTCTTTTTAAATATTTTTACTTACTTATTTTTAGAGAGAGGAGAAGGGAGAGAGAAAAAGAGGGAGAGAAACATCAATGTGTGGTTGCCCCTTGAGCACCCCCTACTAGGGACCTGACCCACAACCCAGGCGCGTGCCCTGCCTGGGAATCAAACCAGCAACCTTTTGGTGCTCAGTTCACTGAGCCACATCAGCCAGGGCTCTCCTTTTTTTAAAAAAATTGGAGTAATTTGATGCAATTCCCAGATATATCATCTACATGTAAATATTATTTGAACATGCATCCTTAATGATAAAGACTTTTTTTAGTTATTTCAGTTATCACTCCTAACATAATTAATGATTCTTCCTAATATTAGTTTATATCTTGTCCATACTCAACTTCTTGAATCATCAATTGAGAATGATCAGAAGTCCTTTATGGAAGGCTCATTGAGAGAGGATCTGGTTCACCCCTCCCCCACACCTTTTTTAATCCTCACCCAGGGAAATGCTTATTGATTTTAGAGAGAGGAGTAGAGAGGGGGAGAGAGAGAGAAACATCAGTGGAAAAGAGAAACATCAATCGGTGGCCTTTTGTATGTGCCCCAGTGGGTACCAAACCTGCAACGTAGGCACATGCCCTGATGGAATTGAGGCTGAAATCTTCCGGTTTCCAGGATGATGGTCCAACCAACTGAGCCACACCAGCCAGGGCTGTTTTGTTTTATTTTTAAAGAAGTTAGAGGTAGGGGTGAAGTTAAGGCTTCAGGTGAGTCATCAGATCTTCTTATTCTATAGTTTTGTCTTATATTGACAGTTGGAGATGAATAGAATGGTTGAAAGTAGTTAGGAGTCACTTTTTAGAAAATTTATTTTAATTGTCATTAATTTGTTCTTTTATATCTCAGGGGATTCACATCTAGAGTTGGGTTCTGAGACTGTAGCGTTTGCATGAGAAACAACTCCAACTCAGGCGATTGGTTGATTGGAAGAGAGGAACATGGAGGGGCTCTCAGAAACAAAGTAAAAAATTCAATTGGCAGGGACAGCAAAGTGTTCATTGATGTTCAAAGTTTAATGATGGCTGAAAACTCCGAGCCTCACTCTCTAGTTCTTTTCTGGCCAACTTGTTTGAAAAATACATCCATCCTTCCTCCGCTCCTCACAGAAGCTCCATTTGTTGGAAGTGAAGACAAGAGAAGGCGGTGAGAGTGGAAGGTGAAGGGACAATAAGGAAGAGGAGAGAATAGATGCCCAATGGCTTTGTCTTCTTTATGATTTACTTTTTAAACTTTACCCGATGTGTGGTGTGTTTCGATACCATGATTACAGGCCTACACGTAAATCGCTGTAAAATCGCATAAAAAAGTACATGTTGACCTTTTGCTAAAACTTCAGTTGTCACCACACTGTCGAGGCTCTGCCTCTGTCTGCTGTACCTACCCATGGGATCCCTGCCGCCCCAGAACACCCTTACCCTTTGAGGTCTGTGGTTTCTGTCTGAGGCTACCCACCTCAACTCAGTGGAAATCCTGTTGAGTGAAAGATGCGTGGCCCAATTGACTTGCCTGCTTCCTCCTACCCTGCAGGCTTTTCGTCTCTCCTGGGGGACATGCCACCCGCTAACAACTACTACATGTACCAGCAGCAGCCGCCGCCACCCCAACAGCAGCAGCAGTCGCCACAGCCACAGCCCCAACAGTCACAGCCCCCGCAGCAGCAGGCACCAGCCCAGGGCCCTTCAGCTGTAGGGGGTGCTCCTCCGCTGCACGCCCCAAGCCCCGATGGCTGTGCCCCCCCCGGGGGGAAGCAAGCTGGGGCTGAAGGCTATGGGCCTCCCTCTTTGATGGCCATGCACCCACCCCCGCTGCAGCACGGAGGCTACCACCCTCATCAGCACCATCCCCACTCCCACCCTGGCCAGCAGCCGCCGCCGCCACAGCCACAGGCACAAGGCCAGGCTTCTATCAACAGTACTGGTTTTGGTGAGTAAGGAGGGTAAAGGGAGATGCTAGGGCAGGGTGAATGACCCCCTTGTTCTGGCCCTGGCCATGGAGGTGCAGTGGTGAGATTTTAGTCTCTCTCCTCCCATGAGAGCTCATCCGAGGTAACAGAAGTTGTTACTTTGAGCCCTGTATTATAGAAATTCTGGATAAATTGGGATTGTTTTACATATTCCTCTGCCTACGAGCTGGGCTGTCCCTACCTAATGCATAGATAACTTTTTTAGTCCTAAATCTCCAGGGAATGGGATTCCAAAACTATCTTGGTAATGCAATCAATAACCCGTGTAGATGCAAGAATCCTCCATGTGGCCGGTCTGCTGTGAGTTGGCTGCCCTCTTACACTTGACTCTGTCTTATTCCCCAATCTGTCCTCCTCTTTACAGCCTTTCCTCCTGACTGGTGCTCTAATATCGACTCCTTAAAGGAAAGCTTCAAGATGGTGAATCGGCTCAATTGGTCCAGCATTGAGCAGTCACAGTTCTCAGGTGAGTGACAGCAGGAGAGAGAAGGGCTCCGGTGTACGTGTCCAGGCCCAACAGAAACCAGGGCCCGAAGGGTGTGGGCAACTGAAGTTTGAGGATTGATGGTTTCATTATTTTCCCTTCATATTTCACAAAGTGGATGGTATTGATATGATTCACAAGTTAAGTTTCATACATTTAGCCTTATTTCAAAAACATGACAGTGGTTTATCCTAGCCCATTCTGTCTCTGGGAGAGGGAAGGCTCTCAGGAACTCAGAAACCCTCCACCATTATTTTGTATTTTTGTCTCCATTTACTGACAGGATGACCATGGTTAATTCCCTCTGTTACTTTGAAATTTTGTTTTATTCATCAGTAAGATCAAAATTATGATACGAATTTAGTAATGAATAGAGAGTTTGAAAATGCGGATCCCCCAAGGATACCATTTGTAGTGGGTAATGCATTTAATCCGTGGTGGTGATTTATGATGTGGTATGAACAGCGAGAAGGGGTAGAGCCCGTAGGGGCTCTGGGATCTCTGTAAGGATAGCACTTCTTGCTTCTCTGTTTGTAGAACTGATGGAGAGTCTGCGACAGGCAGAACAGAAGAACTGGAGCCTGGACCAGCATCACATTGCCAATCTGTGCGACTCCCTCAACCACTTCCTTACTCAGACTGGTCACATGCCCCCCCAAGGGGGCTCCCACCGGCCACCAGCCCCTACCCGTATTACTGACTCCTGTGCCCTCACAAGTGGCAAACAGGAGCCAGCCTTGAACCAAGGTACAAACAAAACAAGTGGCCAAGGAGGTGGAGACTCTGACAAAAAGGGATGGGGAGGAGAAGGGCAGAAGGGAATTGAGAAAAATCATCTAATAAGCAGTGATCCAAACTGAGCGGCAGGACTAGTTTGTTCATCACAGTGACTGAACATTTGTCTGTAAAGCACTATACCAAAGAATGCCAAAGAAATAGACCATACGATGCCTCGATGTGGGAGATCAGAGCTACATAAGAAAAGGGAGGAGAACGTGTCCATCCCAAATCTGTGTCTAAGTAACCCCTGTCTGAGTTGTATCAGGTGAAGTCTGACTTCTCTACCATTGTGTGATCTTCGACCCAGTGACATGAGAGAGATTCAGTGATCCTATTTTTATATTTGTCTTCCTACTAATAGCTGTATTCTTTCACAATTTTAGTATCCAGGTTCTTTTTACCCTAAGAGGGGAGGGCTGATAGCTTCTGCAGAAAGCCCTCATACCCACAGGAGCTGCAGAACAGAACAGAAGGGAGAAGTTAAGGGGAGGGGAAGAGAACTGTTTTTCCCCTTTCTGTTGGACGCTGGTTCATTGAGTAGAATGATCCCATTCAAGTAATTCTTGTCTTGTTTGGCAGTGAACTCTTATGGGCACCCACAAGCCCCCCATCTCTACTCTAGCCCATCACCAATGTACCCAATCTCCACCCAGGACTCAGCAGCATACAATCGCCCAGGTAAGAGCCAGGAAGTGTGTTTCACCATCACTTGAGCAGTATCTTCCCTGACCAGTTGTTTCACTTTCTTCTGTCTCTTGGCCTGCATTCTCTGCACCTCCTGGCAAGGGTGAGATTCTAAAGGCTGGAGTGCGGGCCCCTTACTAGTGAGGTATATGTCATGGGAGACTAAATAAGACAGATTTACTTTAAAATGATCTGGTATGCCCTGGCCAGTGTGGCTCAGTTTGTTGGAGCGCCCTTCTGAAACCCAAAGTTTGTGGGATTGATTCTGGTCAAGGCACAGACTCGAGTTGTGGCCACGGCTCCTGGCCTGGACGCGTGCGATCCCTGGTCCGGGTACGTGTGACCCCGGCTCCGGGCATGTACGGGAGGCGACCCATCGATGCTTCTCTCTTGCATTGATATTCTCTCTCCTGTCCTCTGTCTTTAAAAAGCATTGAAAAAATGTCCTCGGGTGAGGATAAAATAAATTAATTAGTTAATAAAATAAAATTATCTGGTTCCTGCAACAATGAGAGGAAGTACATTGAGTGTAAACAAAAGATAGATACCTAGAACATTTATGTCTAACTTTAGAAGCTAGATGAGAGCTATACTCGGGCAAATAAAGTGAACGTGGTATGCAAAACATAAAACATACCTGCTTTGTGCCCATGTCTGCTTTCCTGTTGCTTGACCTCTAGTACCAGGGGTCTGGGATTGAACTATCTCTGATGGTAGCAGTGCCAAGAGAGACCCACAATTATCTTAAATAGTATAAAATGAACAAATCCTTTACCTTTAAATCCACTTTAGAAAAATTACTGATATCCTGCCAAACCACAAGTGTTTTCAATTTTGGAGGTGAGATCTGAATCTTTGTCCGCACATTCCTTATCCACGTAATACATATACAAATTTCTGTACTGCTATTTCAAAATAGTACATCTGTATGTTTTCCATTATTACATAGTCTTCATAGGTATAAGTGTTAATGGCTGCAAACTATCATATTGGCATGGGACCTAGTTCCAGTTTATTTCCTAGGGCCTCACTGAAGTAATGGCTAGCAACAAAAATAGCTCAGGGCTGATAAGGACAGTAGTTTCACCAGGTGTTCCTCAAGGCATTCTGGGGGCTGAGCACTGTCCATCTAACTGATAGAATAGCTTCCACTCCACCCTCCATTTAGTCTCTTTCTCTCTTTCTGACAGCACACCACATGGTCCCTCGGCCGGCGGTTCCACCTCCTGGTGCCAATGAGGAGATCCCTGATGACTTCGACTGGGACTTGATCACTTAGTGCATCGTAGAGTGTGACTCTCAGCCCAGGGCGGGCCGGTGATGTCTGGCAGTGGGGAAAGAGCAGCCCCAGCCCACCCTTTCCCCCCTTGCCTGTATATAGATATATATTCTCTTTTTTTTTTCTTTCTCTGTCAGAGAAGTCACCGCAAGATGCTGCCGAAGATAACCCCTCTTACCTGCCTCATTCTTCCTCTTTCTTCTTTGTTTCCTAATTCTTTTATTATTATCCTTATTATGTTATTATTATTATTATTATTGGTTGTATGCGGTCCCCTGTCTCCTGTTCCTATACTGTCGACCATGTGCACCCCTTGCTAATTTAAAATCATCCGGCTGGAAGGTGAGGCCGTGATAGCTACAGAGAAAGGTTTCAAACTTGGATTTACCTTTCCCTCTGAGAAATTCAATGCTAATCCCACCTTTCAGCCCTAAATTTTTTTCTGTTCTCGTCAATTCAGTCCAGGACTGAAGAGGCCACATTTTCAAGTAGAAGGGATCTCTAACACTGCTTGGCAGTCATGACTTAGCAGGTTTTACTCAATGGTGCTAATTTTGTCCTTTGAGCTCTTCCTTGTCCCTTTATATCTTCCATTCTTACTTCTGGCAATCCTCATTCCCCTTCAAGGAAAGGCATGATGGTGGTGGTGCTGGAAGGTGACAATAAAACCTGAGTAGAATAAGAGGCTGGGCTGGGTGGAGTAGAATTCTGCAGCAGGGCAGTGGAATTTAAAACATTTGGGAATTGGTGTGTCATACTATGTCAAATGAAAGTCCAGTGGCTCATTCCTAGGCCGTCCTCTGTGGGAGATGGGGTGGGTCTGAGCCAGAACTCTGCTGCTGTGGGAGCGGGGAGGACAACTATTCAGCACAGGTTTAGCTTTTTGGAGATGTTTTCAGTTTAACCATTTTGGCTTTTAAAACATGATTTTCTCTGAAAATTAACTGTGGCTCTTCTCTGCATTTACTTCCACCCCCATTATTCTTCAATCCCCATTTCCCATTCAGCAAAATATTATTTTGTCCTCCTATGGTTGTTTGCTCAACTCTTCTTCTCACCTTGTTTTCTTGCCTCATTTCCTACCACTCTTAGTTTCATCGTGTTTTAGGACAGGATGGGAATCTTTTTCCCACCCATCACAGAGAACCAAACCGAACTGGTGGTAGGAGGGTGGGGAAAGGAAAATGCAGCTAGCATTGACATGGAAGGGAATATTTCAGTTACTTAACTATGTAGGCAAATGCTTCTGTTGGAATCCAGATCATTGGGGCTGAAACTTTTGTGATGGTCTCTTGAGGGGCGAAGGCATTGGTAGTGGAGAGTAAATAATCTAGAGGGAAGTATTCAATGAGGGCCAAGGGAAGACCCCAGAAAAAGGTATAGGGATAACTTATCTCCTTGAACAAGGAGTGGCCATGATTGATTGCTGCAAAGTACTCAGTGTATATATGATGTTAATTATTGAATTTTACTCATGGGGGAAAGAACAGTTTTACTTCTGTTTTTATTTCTCTGTTTAGTGTCTGAAAGCTACAGGACAAATGTATGGAATGGACAGGGCCACTCTCTCTTTGATTTCTGCTTTTTTTTTTTTTTATAATATTCTTTTATTTACTGATGATTTCCAAGAGATTTATCTTTCTACTCTCCTGCTTTTTTTCCCTCTTCCACCCCTTTTCTCTGTAAGGGGTTATACGTGGGCGTTTGTTGAAGTCTAGTGAGGCTGAAGTAAAGGGGCAAGAAAGGGCAGTTGACTAAAGAGCACTTTATTTCTTTGAAGTTCTTGTACAAGGTAGGGGTGTGAGTGACTTGAATCCCCCTGTTGTGTTAGAGGGCAGTTAGTGGGGTTGAAGAATGATGTAATATTTCCCATTGGGGAAAGGAGAATTTCTCTTAAGAGGGCGGCACAATGCCTTCGCCCAGTGTTCCTATTTCGGGCATCTCTTCCTTATTCCTTCCAATCAAGGTGCCTCTTGCACACAACCTCCCATCTGTTCTCCCTAAGATGCCCCCTTTACCTATGATCACTTCTCTTTTGTAAACCCCTTTTCTACTCAGATCCAGACAGGGTTTGCAAGGGTAGACTAAATCATACATGTCAGTATCCCTTGTTTATAATTCATCTGTGTCTTAAAGGAAAACTAAGCCCCATTAGGAACTCTGGTGGGCTGCCAGAGTAACTGAAATTTGGGGTTAGGGCTGGAGATCAAGCCTGCTGGGACTTTGGGTCCCCTCCACTAAACTCAGCCTTGCTCAGTGGCACAGGACAAACCTGAGCCTCTTTGGGCCTCAGTTCCCCGCCCCTCCATGAAATGGAAGAATACTACTTTTTCTTGTTGGTTCAGCATTGCTGGACTTGAAGTATAGTCATTGTTATTGTATTGGGTGATGTGTGCAAAACTGCAGGAGCTCACTGCCTGCAAGAGCAAATAAGGGAGAAAGTGGAGGAAAGGGACAGAAGGAGCAATTGCTTGGTATAGGTTCACCCATCCCTGCCTTCCTCTCTTCAACCCCGATGTTTCTGGTTTGGTGAGTCCTTCCTACCACCCAAAATGCTTTGCATCGGTGCAGGCTGGGAAGGGGGGTATGGTCTCACAATTGTTGTTGTTGTTTTTTGCATGCTTTCTTAATAAAAACAAAAAAGAATGTTTATGGTTTTATCTTACTTGTGCTGGTCTCAAATTTCTTTTTGCCAGGATAGGAAGAGAGAAATGTGAAGCATTTGTTTTCAGTCGGTCTTTTGCCCCTCCCCAACCTCATACCACAGGGTTTGATTAGTTGACTATTTTTTGGGGGGAAGATTGATGAGAGAGAAGAATTTAAAGCATGCCTTTAACATTCCCCTTTTCAAATGCTATTAAAGATAGTGAAATATTGTTGGGAAGGACAGTCACCCTTTGCAGCTTGGTGTGTGGACAAGGCCGCCTTGCTTGCATTCTTGCATATTTTAAAGATTAAAGGCATTACAGTTTGAGGAGGAGTTGGGTCCCCATCTGGGACTTCCTGTGAGTACTTACAGGTACTTACCAGAACTTTTAAGCTCAGAAATGAGGGAACTCCTATCAGAAATTGTTTTCAGGATACATTTCCAAGGTAATTGGCACTTTAGAAGGAGTCCAGCAATGCCAATTATTGAATCTTTGTAATTATGCCAAGTTCATTCATCCTAATATACTATATTTTAACCTCAGGAGTTTGGGACTTATACCCAGGGTCTTGTGAGTTGTGTTGGGCTTTCCAGAAGCCTAGCCCATTGTTATTAGAGCAAACCTACAGCCACCCACAATAAGATTTATTTGTTGCATATCTAGATAGTATGATATACTCTGCATGTTATACATTTAAAAGGATCCATGAATCACTGAGCCTTGCAAGGAACCACAAGAAAGAACCCATTTATTTGCATCAAAAATATAAGCAGATTAAAACAAAATGTAGCACTGCAAATACATCATAGTAGGCATTACCTCACAGGTAAAAGAAATTCTTACTTGAAATTTCCTATATAGCACTTTATAACAAATTTGTAGTCCAGACCCTCATGTCAATCATAGCAAGTCAAAAACTTCTCATTTTCTATCTTTAGGTTAAATATTACATTAAATCATTGTATTCAGTTTAGATGAGGCTATGCTGAAGTACAAGGAAACCTGAAATTTTAGAGGTTTAACAGAGGTTTATTATATAGAGAGAAAATGAGAAGGTAATGGGGAATTGAACAATGATTTTAGAAAATCAAAGAATGACAGAAGGAAAGATATATATATATATTTGGAATATATATATATATATGGAATGGATAGAGGAAGCAGAAGAAAATGTGTGGTCATGAATGAATTAAAGTATGATGGTTGATGAATATTGGGACTCTGGATAAATGAAAAAATATAAATGTGCTTGGATAAAATTCTTCATCTTACAAAACAAGACGTTATTTTATCATATCTGCAAAAATGATCAGCATAAGCCCATGACTTAGAAATATCATGGCAAGTATCAGAAGAAACATTTAGAATTGTTGCAAGTGTTATCTCTGGGAAATGGGAGTGGGAGGAGGGAGCGGCTGGGCAGAGCAGAGCAGGAAACTGCTCATATTTCATTATAAACCTTGAATCTCTTTAAACTATGTGTATGCATTATTTTGTTAAAGTTTAATTTAAAAACCTAAAGATACATCTGGTAATCATAGCATGTAAGGTACACACCTATAATCAGTTTAGTAAGTTTGGTGGTGTTCTTGGAGGGTACTCAGTTATTTTTCAGTGATTTTAAACTTTTGAAATGAGAGGTTCATATAGATACAAAGTATAATGTGAAAGAAGACTTAGAGGCAGGGGAGGAATAAGGAATTAATGAATTTAAGACCAGGAGAAGTTAGATGGCTCTCTCAATAGAGTAAACAAATGGACAACAGACCTCATCAAGGGCAGCTTACGTTCCAGTTCATGAGTAGGTTGTTAGATGTGTTAGTTGTCTGTTTACACAAAAGATGATTATTTGCAATAATGGAAACTAGGAATTGTGTCCTGTATCCATAAATATGCCAAATAAGTGTCTGGCATTGTATTCTGCTCCAGACTCAGTCTCATAAATCCTTGTTTTCACAGACCATTTCTTCTTGTACTTTCTCTTTATTTAAAATGATCCCACCACCACAAGGAGCACAACAATTAAGCCTAGAGTAAATAATCATCTTTCACTCAAAGCTAGAAGAATTGGTTTTAAAATCAATCTTGGAGAGAATTTAGATATATAAATAGTAAATTTAATGATGGAAACATCATTTCACAGCAGACTAGATTCTCATTTATTTCAGTAGGCTTTGTTTGGGATAGACATAGACAAAGCTTTACATTGACTCTCAAATTTAGCATTCATCAGCAACAAGAGACATTGTTATCGCCCGGGGTGGGGCTGGAGAGTTTCCAGGTGATGCTACTGCAACTAGTCTGGGACCCACTCGGAAAAGCTCTAGATTGAGTCTTTGATGTATTCTGAAATCCCTGCTCACCATGTCCCTTGTTCTTTTAGAAACATGTCACACTTGGTGAGTACCTAAGAAGCTTTGCTTGGGTCAAATGTTCCATATTCTCACACAGCTCTACTGCTACTGTTTCTTTCTGAAAAGATGTTGTTTTGGGTACAGCTGGTAGAATGTGTGTGATCCTCACTGAAAGCTGCCTCCAGAATGCCCTGCATGGACTGTCTGGTTTTCTTTCTAAAATCTTTTCCCATGAGGGCATAGAGGAATGGATTCAAGCAACTATTGGCAGATGCTAGAGCAATGGACACATGGTCCAGTAAGAGTAGAGCTTCCCCAAAGGGAGTATTTAGGTCAATAAACAACGAGAGGACTCCAACAATGTGGTATGGGGCCCAGCAGACAAGAAAGACAACTACCACCACCATGGACACTCGGAAAGTTTTGCTTCGAGACTTGGTGAAGCGGCTGTGTCGCATTCGGAAGATAATAAGGCTATAACAGGTCACCATGGCAATAAAGGGCAGCAGGAAACCCATCACTAGCCTAGTGATGGTTATTACTACCAGAGGTGTTGCAACTTGATTGTCATATGCAAAGAGGTTTTCATTATCATACTGGAAATCTTGTGATAGCTCAGTCGTGTAGAAGGCATTGCTGGAGGCACTAGAGAAAAGCTCTAAATTGGTAGAGTGGACAGCATCTGAGCTATTCAGTGGGTTAGTTCTGTGATCTTCAGTGGGAAGGCCAGTGGGGGTTGCAGGTAAGACCTCATCATCAGGTTTAATTAATTTATAATCATTTTGATTGAATAATGTAGCTGAATCCACAGGGAGTGAATCTTCAGGAGGTCTTTGAAATGTTTGAGAATGAAGGAGAGTAGCAGCCGTCCAAGGATGATTGTTAGTTTGTAAAGGGAAAGTATCTAACCTATAATCCATTTCTCCAGGCAGCTGAACAGTGGAGTTGTCAAGAGACCCATCTGCCGGTCCATCAAAGATGAAGTCTAAATCTAAGTAGCTATAGCCACCAAAATTGTAGCCGCACATATTTTGGTTGTCTGCAGTGAATGTTTCCCGGTATATGAACACAGGTATACACATTACAAAAGCCACCACCCAGATACATCCACAGATAGTGAAGGCTGCCCTCACATCACGGTGATTCTGGCACCAGATTGGCTTGAGTACCAAAAGACAGCGGTCCAGGCTAATGGCAGTCAGCAAGAAGACACTGGCAAACATGTTAAGGACGATGATGGAGGGAATGACCTTGCATAGGAGCCAGCCATAAGGCCAGTACCCTTGGAGAGCCAAGTGAACAAGGGAGAAGGGCAAGGAGAGGCAGCAGAGAAAGTCTGCCAGTGTGAGGTGGAGAAACCAAATGGTGCTCACTGTCCACTTCATCTTTAGGCCGGCCACCCACAGCACCAGCCCATTGCCTGGCAATCCCAATAAGAAAGTGAGGCTGAGAATGACCATGGAGAAAATTAGTTGGGGTTCATTCCAGGGCTGTGGTTGTAGGTCAGTTGAATTGGTGTCATCAGGGAAAGACTCCATTGCTGAACTTCTGCAAAAAAGATGAGCAAACATGTTTAAAGTAAAATTATCTTTTTAAAAAATGAGTAATCTTAGAAATCTAGCCTTCCCACATAATGATGTAGAACCACACACAGTTTTAATTTGTATTCCTTGACTTCACAATAGATCACAAAAAACACGCCCTGATAGAACCTTTAAATATACTGTATCAACTTAAATGTGTATCAAAAATAATAACCTCATTTGGAAGTTTCTATCAACGTATTATTTCTCCTTTTTCTTGTACTTTCAACTGCATATTCTCCACTGGTTCCTTTCTTTAGCCAACATTTTCTATTAAAAACAAACAAATGAGTCTAATGGGGAAACAAACAATAACTTCTATACCAGGGGTTCCCAACTTTAGATCCATGAAAGGGCTTTGAGGAGCTCCATCACCACCTCAAACGATATGGGAAATTTTAACTTTACATATTTTTATTTCCTTGAGGGCAAAAGACTCATCCATTGCCTGCATCAGATTTTCAAAGGACTCATTCATCACTACAGAAAAAGGTGTTCTAGATTCAGTTATGTCTTTTAGATACAAGCTCAGGTTTTTCTTTTGCTGTCCAATTTCTCAAGAATTGTTTACACTCTTGGCATTGACTTTCTCACCACCCATCATTTCTTTCCTATTTATTTATTTTGTATTGAATGTAACGGGAACAATAGCTTTATTACTACAGAAGCACAAAATATGCATGAAAAATTTGGAAAATATATACAAGCAAGAATAAGAAAATAAAAATGTCATATTCTACCAGTCAGTGATTACTACTTTAGCACCTTAATTTACACCCTCTGGACCTTTATATTAATTATATTATATTATATTATATTATATCATATTATTACACATTCTTGTATATATGTATGTATATTTTTTGTTAAGCAAAATTTAACAAAATTGTTATATGTGTATATTTGTTCTTAATAATTTTTACTTGTAAAATATATGTAAATAAAATTTATCATCTTAACCGTTTTTAAGTGTACAGTTCAGTAGTGTTAAATATATTCACATTATTATGCAAAGTCCAGGACTTTTTCACCTTGCAAAACTGAAATATATGCAAAACTGAAACTATTAGACAACTTTCTATTTCCTTCACCCCCAGCCCCAGTATATGAACACAGCCACCATCATTCTATTTTCTGTTTATGTAGTATTTAGAATCATATAGCATTCTTCTTTTTTTTGGTGACTAGCTTATTTCACTTAAACTAGTGTCCTTAAGATTCCTTCATCTTGTAGCAAGTGTCGGAATTTCCAAAAGTGTGATTGCTTGGGGGTAGGGGGTGTACGAGGACTAAATGGTAAATGAAAAAAATACAATAAAGATTAAATAAAAAAAGAATTTCCTTTGTTATTAAGGCTGAATAATAGTCCATTGCATGTATAGACCACATTTTGTGTATCCATTCATGTGTCAATGGACATTTGAGTTGCTTCCACCTTTTAGCTACTGTGAATAATGTTGCTACGAACACGGGTGTAAATGCATATTGTTTTTAAAGTGCTTTCTTTTTTTCAGTTATCAGCCTCCCCATTATATAGTACAATTGCACTTTAAGGAATACTCAATCTTTATTCAATTTTCCAAATGTCCCCAAAATATCTTTTATAGCTGATTAGCCTACAGTTGTACCCAATCTAGGATCATGCTTGCATCAGGATGTTATGCTTTTTAAATCTCTTAATTTAGCCTAGTTTCTCCTCTTCAAAGATACTGGCTTGTATTGGGGTCTGTTTTTCTTACCACTCACTTCTCAAGTCCTGTAATTTGCCTTCTGCTTCTATCACTTTGCTGAAATTACCTCTAAATAGCATATTCAAGCCTCTTTTTCTCTGTTTCTATCCTCCAGAATATAATATGTATCATTGGATACTTTAACTCCTCAGCACTCTCTTCTCTTGGCCTCTGTGACACTATCCTCCCCTAATTCTCAACATTCCTAAAAACATGCCCTACTCTATAGTCTTCCTGAAGAGCTCGATATACCAAGTTAATGCTATTTTCTGTTCCTTGGCGTCTATCTGCAATTGTGTCCTTCATCTTAACCTCCTCTTTCCCTTATCTTTAATCTCTGCCTGTTAAAATCTAGCTATTTTTTAAGATCCAGTTCGAATATTCTATTTTCTTTGGAAACTCCTCTAATAATCCCAACCAGAAATTAGTTCTTCAGCCTCTTAAATTACTTTTGGGTGTGTTGTTTGAACCTCTTTTCTTTCTTTTTAAAATTTTTTTAAAGACTTTATTTTTAGAGAGAGGGGAAGGGAGGGAGAAAGAGAGGGAGAGAAATATCAATGTGTGGTTGCCTCTTGTGCACTCCCAACTGGGGACCTGGCCCACAACCCAGGCCTGTGCCCTGACTGGGAATCGAACCAGTGACCCTTTGGTTATCAGGCCGGTGCTCAATCCACTGAACCACATCAGACCAGGGCTGAACCTTTTCCATATTCTCTGTGCAATGACACATTTTTTCTTGTATTGTAATTATTATAATGGCATTGTATTATATTTATCATACTGGCCGTACATTTCATGGTGGCAAAAAATGAGTCTTGTCCCTAAATGCTTGTTCCACAGAATTTAGCACAATGCCTTATATGACATAAAGATTAAATATCAGTTGAATGGATAAATGTTCATTGGGGGGTTTACTTTTTTCTTTTAACTAAGTTCAAAGTTCTAATTTTATCCATTTAATACAGTAAGATTGCTCTTTTCTCATTTCCTTTTTATTTTCCAGTTCCCATTTCCTAGTGGCTCTAACAGCATTTTATGTTTTCCTTTACAGAGGTCCCAAATATTTTTGTGACGAGGAAGTCGTTCTGCTGAGTTGATAAAATGTTCTCGAGGGTCTAAAATAATTAGCAGAAGTTAAAATAACTGAGTCAGCAAAATAATAGTTAAAAAATGTTAGTCTCGCTCTCTTTCCTGTAGCCTTACCTCGTCAAATATTCAAAGGCTGTCAGGGACCCTTCCTTCCTTGCGCATGGCAGAGACCTGGGTCCCCGTCCCTCTCCAACACACACGTTCCTGCGGGGACCTGTAAAATACTGGGAGAAGGGCAGCAGTGCAGAATTCTAGGACTGAAAATAACTCTCCTTGTCTCTACCTTTATTTTGCAGTTTTTGAAGTAGACACTCAGCGAATTAGTTGACTTTTACATCTGCTAAGAGGGTTCTCAGATCCTAGGTCTGATGACTGTCAGGCTGATACTCTTTTCACTCGGAAGAACCATAGAACTGAAAGCCTTTGGTACTGTTAACAAGGGGAAAGGTCCCGAGAACCGTACAAATTGAAGTGTTAAAGACTGCCAAAGGCAAAATTCCAATATAAAGCAATTGAGCCATCCAGTATGAGCTATTTTAAATATTATATCTTATCTGTTTTAAAAGTATGTATAAATCAGAGTTTGAAAATCTTTCAGAACAAGATCACTTTTTATGATTCTCCATGTGTTTTGACTAAAATATACATCTACATTTAAGATAAATACAGAATTTTTACTTACTGAATTGACTTACAATAACTAAAAAGGTAAGTGAAATTCGAAACTAAAAATCGACTGTGACAGGAAAAGTAGATTCCAGAATCAAATTCCAATTATAGGATAACAGTCAGTAGCAAGAAGGAATAAGTAAAATGATAAATAAAAATAAGAGAGAAATGTAATAAGAACATACATACATACACACATAAATATATACACACACATACATACATACATATATATATATATGTAATCAATGATTCGAAAAACAAAACTGTTGGGGAAAATTGGAATCAAAGTTCAGAAGGAGAAACATAGCCAATCTAAGAGAGGGGAAAATGACATAAAAATTCACTATTAGTTCAGAATGAATATATTAAGAATAAAGATAAATAGAATGTGGAATATTTAGAAGAAGATAGGAGCACATGAGGAGAAAACAAAAGAAATATAAATTGAGAAGGAATAAGTAGAAATAGAAGATAGTGATCTTCCAACTATCCTGTATAATAAACAAAACAAGCTACCTGCAAGTAATCAGGTGGATTTAAGGTCTCTTAGCAGAAACTTGAGACAGTAGCTGAAGACTTCAGCACCGATCCGGAGGCCTCCACGAGTCCTGTTCCGTCCTCACACTTAACTGCAATCAGGTCATGAAGCATGTTTAGAGAATTTGCTGAGATCTTTGTTTTTCCTCTCTCTTCATGTTGGTAAATTAAATGCCATGTTTTTGTCTGCTCTTTGACTTTATAGGAGGAGTTCCAAAGTGAGTCATTTCTAAATGTATCAGATAAAGAGAGTAAAAAACAGAAGTGGGCAAACATCCTTCTCAGAAATTTTTTTCAGGACAGAGCATGATTAGAAAGAATGTCTTTACATAAGCTACACACTTTGTGTTTGTTCCTGTTTTTGTTTTGTTTTCGAAATACACCAAAATGACCTATGGTCTGTGAGGGCTGGGGTCAGGAATGGTTGGGGGCAGTGACTTGCACAACTTCATGTAATTAATCTCTTTTCTTTTAATCTTCTCTCCCCTTTATTCCCCTCTGCCCTGCACCCCCTCTCCCCCCAGCATTCCCCAACCCCCCTTAGTTCATGTCCATGGGTCATACATATAAGTTCTTCTGCTTCTTCATTTCCTATGCTATTCTTAACCTCCCCCTGTCTATTTTGTACCTACTATTTATGCTTCTATTTCCTGTACCATTCCCCCCATTCTTCCCCCTCCTCTTCCCCTCTGATCTCCATTTCTGTGATTCTGTTCCCGTTCTAGGTGTTTGCTTAGTTTGTTTTTGTTTTTTAGGTCCAGTTGTTGACAGTTGTGAGTTTATTGTCATTTTACTGCTCATAGTTTTTGATCTTCATCTTTTTCTTAGAAAAGTCCCTTTAACATTTCATATAACAAGGGCTTGGTGATGATGAACTCCTTTAAATTTACCTTATCTGGGAAGCACTCTATCTGCCCTTCCATTCTAAATGATAGCTTTGCTGGATAGAGTAATCTTGGATGGAGGTCCTTGTCTTTCATGACTTTGAATACTTCTTTTCAGCCCCTTCTTGCCTGCAAGATTTCTCTTGAGAAATCAGCTAGTAGTCTTACGGGAACTCCTTTGTACGTAACTGTCTTCTTTTGTCTTGCTGCTTTTGATTCTCTACTTATCTTTAACCTTGGAGAATGTAATTATGATGTGCCTTGGTGTGTGCTTCCTTGGGTCCAACTTTTTTGGGACTCTCTGAGTGTTCTTGGTCTCATGGAAGTCTATTCCTTTGGCTAGACTGGGGAAGTTCTCCTTAATTATTTTTTTTTAAATAAGATTCAAATTTCTTGCTCTTCCTCTTCTGCTTCTGGCACCCCCTGTGATTTGGATGTTGGAAAGTATAAAGTTGTCCCAGAGGTTCCTGAGCCTCTCCTCATTTTTTTGAATTCCTTTTTGTTCATTCTGTTCTGGTTGAATGTTTATTTCTTCCTTCTTCTCCAAATCATTGATTTGAGCTCCAGTTTCCTTCCCTTTACTGTTGGTTCCCTGTATATTTTTCTTTATTTCACTTTACATAGCCTTCACTTTTTCTTCCATTTTGTGGCCATACTTGACCAATTGTGTGAGCATCCAGATTACCAGTGTTTTGAACTATGCATCTGATAGGTTGGCTATCTGTTCATTGCTTAGTTCTATTTTTGGAGCTTTGATCTGTTCTTTCACTTGGGCCATATTTTTTGGTCTCAACATGCCTGCTACATTGGAAGGGGCAAAGCTTTAGGTATTAACCAGGGTGGGGCAACCTAGGAGACTGCCTTGTGGAGCTGTATGTGGGGGAGGGGTCTGAGAGGGAACAATGTTACTTGTTTAGCTCTTGGCCCACTTTCAGCCACTTCCCCCACTACCCACAAGCAAATTGAGCCCTTCTAGTGCTGATTCCCAGGTGGGTGGGTTTGTGTACATTCTAGGACCCTGTGGATCGCTCCAATGAACTTTCCTGGGAGGCTGGGAGTTTCTCCTGCTACCATAACCACCACAGAGCCAGAGGTTTTGAGGCTTTCTTTTCATGCACTGGAACTCTGGGTTGCTGGTCTGCCTCGCTACCCAGCTGTTCCTCCTGGTTTATCCGCATCCAAATGTGGGACCACCCCGTACACCAGCTGCCATTTCGTCCACCCTGTCCTCCAGCCACCACCTTGCTGCGCATCCTCTCTGCCCCGGCTGCCCATCCCCACTCCTCCTACCAGTCTGGATGAGTGTTTCTTCTTTAATTCCTTGGTTGTCGGACTTCCATAAAATTTGATTTTCTGGCAGTTCTGGTTATTTTTTGTTTTTAAATTTGTTGTTATTCTTCTTTTGGTTGTGCGAGAAGGCAATGTGTATCTACCTATGCCTCCATCTTGGCTGGAAGTCCCTAATTAATCTCAAATAACATCTCTTAAATGCTTAATATGTGTAAAGAAATGTGTCATGCCAAAATCAGATAAACTCAAGTATTGCCTTATCTCCTGAGACTCACAATTTCGTAGAAATATGCACCCATACATACACACACACAAACGGTAATACAATTCAGACTATAATGATATAAATAAAAATAGAAGTAAAACTAGAATATAACAGTATAACCAAAATGCAGGTCCAGCTCCCTGCTAAACAAAAGCCAATACGCAAGAAGCAGGTGCTGATGTAAAAGAAAGTTTTTTATTTTCAGGTGCTGACCACGTGGAAAATGGGGGTCTCATGTCTAAAAGCCCATTTCCTGGGAAAATAAGACACTCATGTCTCAAAGCTCATCTGCACATCTCATTGCAGGCCAAGGTTTTTACAAGGAGGAAAAAGGGGAGCAGCACAAAGAAATAAAGGGAGGGGATTAAAAAATTTTCTGTGTGTAGATAAGCACAGTCTATTCTGATAAGGCAACCGATGGTCCTGGTTTAGTCATCCTGGCTTCCTGTCTTCTTGACTTTATGTTATCCTGGCTCCATGGATGAAGGTCCCAGAGCTGGGATGCTTGAAGGTCGGAGTCGGTATCTTTTGAAGTTAGTTTCTAGGGTTCTTTTTTATATTGTTGTTCAATTATAGTTGTCCCCATTTTTACCCCATTACCTTCTCCTGCCTTACCCACCCTTGACCTCCTACATTCAATCCCTTCCCTAGCCTCTCGCACCTGTTGTCTTTGTCTATGGGTCTTTTATACATGTTACAACCATGCTGTTCATCTATAAGCTACATATTAGTCAAAATAAGCACTTACAGAAACAATGTCAAAAGAATGGTGGGATGGGTTACAATTTCCCACCATTATAATTGTCTACTTTTACAATAGATCTGGACGTATTTAGCTTGGGGCAATCTAAGAGTCTACCGTAGAAATAAGATCTGAGCAGGTCCTTAAAAAAATTACAGGAATCCTATAGGCAGAAAAAGATGACAAGCTGTTTAGAGTGTTTAAGTGGAGCATAGTCAGAGGCAGGTGGGTGGGAAAGTAATGTAGGCATTGGGGTGTGAACAGAAGTCTGGGGAATTAGATTGTGTTTCATCATGAAACAAAGCATAAGACTGAAGTGGGACCTTGAGCAATGATTCTTGCTTAAACTATATATCATGAAGAATTCTCACCCATATTGTTCTTTTACACATTTGCATATGAACTGAAGTTTATTTGGGTCAAAAATATTTGAACATTCTTGTCTGTGGTAAGGGCTTCAATTCACATTAATCAACTTATTGTCCAAACAATTACTATCTGTTCCTCTGTTTGCAGTCAAATCACTGTGAAATATTTTTGGGGGAAAAGACCTGAGAAAAATGCCAAGAGTTGAGTTTTATTGTTTTATCTATTGATTTCCACTGTTATTATCTAATTATCAGAGTAACGTATATCTATAAAAAAGATTAATTAAAATAATATAGAAGTATAAAGGGTAAAAGAATGAGAGATTTTATTTTCAATTAAATACTTCAAGGTTTCTTTTAACAATCTATAATTCTCCCATTTGATCAGGGGAGAGAAGCTGAAAGTGCATTTCAAGCAAGGGAAAACACGAGTGCATGTTAAGGTGGAGGTGAGCCCAAACGTAACTGAAAGTCACAGTGAAGTAGTTTCATTGGAGTAAACAGGACACACTGAGGAATAATGAGAGGTGAGTAGGGGGCCTGAGTTAGAAGCCCAGCTCTGCCACTTGCTAGCTGTATGATGTACAGAAGTTATTCAAACTCTGTGTTTTTATTTCCTCACCTGCAAAACGAGGATTGTACTAATATTATCTATTGATACCCAAGTCCAGTCCCGTCTTTTCATACTGTTTCTGTACTGGAAGCCTGGGTGCTACATTTCCTAGGGCTTCTCTCCAGCGGGATCTGAAAAGGCTCTGCCAGAGGGGCATGGTCATGTGCTTTGGGAGAGTGAAGGGAAAGGGGAATCATTGCCTTTGATGCTGGAACTTAGTTCGTGCACAAAGATTGCAAATTTATTTTGAAAATAAAAGAACAAAAACTATAGAAGAGGATAAACATTAAAACTATTACACATAAGAGAGAGAGGGAGGGAGGGAGGGAGATTGGGAGGGGGGAGAGAGAGAGAGAGAGAGAGACTGAAAGGGAAGTCATTTAGCTTTTGGTTTCTGCAGAGGCAGAAAACTCTGGCGGGCTCTTAAAGTGGGGATGCAGGGGTGGCTGTGGCAGCTGCTGGCAGCTGAGGGCTCTGGCAGGATTAGTGGTTTCAGCAGCAGCCGCAGGCCTGTGAGTTCCAAGATTTCTGCTAAGCAGCAGAAAAAAGCCCCCAGCCTCAAAGACAAGCCCACAGTTAACCATTCTAGGTAACACCCTTTTCCACTTTTCTCTTCCAATTTTAGGGAAGGAGCCTCCTGCAGTTTTATCATCTTCTCATTCATTTTTCTAGTCCTTCCAATACTTTTGTATCCAAATTCTGTATTAAATACCCTGTTTGAAGTACCTGCAATGGTTTCTGTATTTCTGGCTGGGCAATGATTAAATCAAATATTTGCTGCACCTATTCTATAGGATTGTTACTGTGAATAAATTAATACATGCAAGTGCTTAAAACAGTGATGGCATTCAATAAATGTTAGCAATTATTACACCAAAAAATTAATGTGGCTTCTAGTTATCCATTAGAGCAAAACTAGTCCCTCATCTTGGAAATGTAGCAAGTTATCTTTTTGTCAAAACACATGGCACTCAAGGATGTAGATTAGCTGTACTCTCTGCTCTCTATAGCATAACTGCCTAATTATGTACGTAGTTATAGTAAAACCAAGTAGGAACACAAATTGAAGAAGAAAGCCACTGAGAAACTAAAGTAATTCACTTGAAAATCAAATTTAAAAAACTGTATACTAACATACTATCTAATGTCCTTATAACAACAAATATCCAGTGGACTTATACTTAGATCTTGAAGAAATCAGTCATGTTGGGTGTAAAAAAATCATTCAAATCTGAGTTGTTTAAAGAAAATTTAACTAACTTTGCTTCTTCTATTAATTTTTTGGCTATTGATTTTGTATTGTTGTATATATCTGGGACAGCCAAGGAAGGGAGACTGAAGGGGTAGTAAACCGAGTTTAATTAACACTTTTTGTGAGTTTAGTTACAAAAAAATGAAAGTGGACAAAGGGACGAGGCTTCAGTTGTGTACATCTAACCTAATGAGAAGCTATAGGAACTTTGTGGGGAGAGGACAGGATTCAGAACTATTGAGGGGTAGATGGCTCTCATACATTTTGTAGATCCAGATAAGTTTTTGAGTAAATTTTGATATTTTAGGTTAGCTATCTTATTTGTGGATTATTTAGAAAATGTCTTCTTCATTGTATTTCTCCTTTGCCTTTCCTTCTCCATTTCACGTCCAAGAATATGCATGTAAAAACAATGTGGTGCTATACAAATGTACTGGGTTAGAAAACCAATCGTTTCTACCCTTTGTGCAGGGAAATACTCAGTTGGTCATCTCCAGTGTGTCCTCTTTCCTTTCACACAGCTGACACCACCCTGACACTCTGGTAACCAAATGTGTGAGTTTTTATTTCTCCTGTACCACAATTCTCTGAGTCCAGCTGCATTTCACAGAATTTAACTCAACTCTAACACTGTCTAACTGCAGAAAGTGTCAGATATCACATTTTACGGCTTCGGTCCCACAAGCCTGTCCCCCCACCCAAGATGCTGATCTCTACTGGTAGGTTCCCAGGTGAGCTACAACTTCAGCCCTACTTGGCTACAAATCAGAGGTTTCCACAATCACCATCCCGCTGCCCCGCCCTTAGATTTAATTATGGGCCCGCGGGGCTCATGGGACTCAGGGTAACGCTTAACGTACACATAGCGGATTACTGAAAGATACGACAAAGGATATCGGGGAACAGACAGTTGAAGAAGGGAGGTCTGGGAGCCCACCGAGCACAGGCGCTTCTGTCCCTGCGGAGCTGGGGCTGCGTCTCTCTCTCAGTGCGGATATGTTCACCCTCCTCGAAGCTCTCCAAACCCTGTGCTTTTGAGATTTTATGGAGGCTTCATTATGTAGATATGATCAATCATTAACTCCATTTTCAGCCGTTTTCCCTTCTCAAAAGAATTTGGGGGGGGGGGGCAGGTCCTAAAAATTTTAAGCTTCTAATTGTGGAATGGTCTTTCCACTGACTGACCACCCCTCATCCTGGACCCATCCGGCAGCCCACCCCACGCTGCCTCATTATAACAAAACATACCCCCATCATTTAGGAAACGACAAGGCTTTCAGGAGCCCTGTGTCATGAACGGAGACCAAAGACCAAATACTAGAACAAAAGATATTTCCAGTGCTCTCATTAGACTGGAACTTACAAGGTTTTTGGAGTCCTAAGTCAGGAACAGAGGGCAGAGACCAGGATATAAATTTCTTATTATAAATCACACACCCATTTCAGGTGAAATAAAAGCTCCTTCTAAATCTCTTCAATTCATTTTTCATTAGTCACCTTTCTCAGCCAGTTAGGGGGAAATGGTGTTGAAATGGTAACTCCATTTTAGTTATCTTCTCTGCTGTATAGCTTCTGAAATACTAATAATGAATGTGTGAATGTTTTATATTTACCTAAACAAATGCAATAATTCTTATTTTCAGGTGTAAATTAGTATTAATAATAGTAATAACTTAAACATTGAGGGCTTTTTACCACTGTGCTAAGTACTTCATTGACTGTACGTTATTGAACTTTCACAACACTTCAATGATGAGATAGGTACTAATATTAGTACCTTATTGTCAAAAAGGACACGGATGATGCAGGAAGACTAGTAAGCTGTCCATGTTCACACCACTATGTAATGGCAGAATTAGAACCAGGTAGTTGACCTTCAGAACGTATGCTCCTAGCCACTATGCTCTCTGTGAATGCTCATAGTCAATTATCCACCTTGTTTTATGTGTGTCTTTATTTAAAGACATTTTAATTGTTGAAATATATTGTTGACATATTATTGATTCATTAACATTGACCTCTCCACCAACAATAGTAAATTTCATTCATGCCCCAGTGAGATTTATCTAACAGGTATTTTCTCTATAAGGGACATCACAGCCCTCTTATATTTAGGAACACTACACAGCATTCTAGCACTATGATTGGAGGCCATTTTAAATGGCAACATCACCAACAAAAAGCACAAAATTGCAAAAACTTTGGCACTAAATTGACCTAGACGCTAAAGGACGCTTACTTAAATATAAAAACTGAAACAGGAAGTCACAGAGTGCCCCCTTGCTTGACCTCAGCTGTGTAAGCACATGTCCAGTGACTCCTGTTCCTTCGTCACCCTGCACATGTCCAGGAAACACTGTGAAAGTTCAGTGGAAATTGATTTTGTGGTTACAAATAGATTTTAGTGAATAGGAAAATTCATATATATGGAACCCATGAGTAATGAGGATCTACTGTAATTGCTAAAACTCTGAAATATTCTGTCCATTTTCTAGATAGAGAAATCTGAGGGAGAAGAAATGAATTATTGAGGCAGAGATGCATATTGGTTAAAGGCCTGGGCTTAAAGATGCTTAGCTCCATGTCTGCCACTTGTGACAGTGAGAAATTTACTTAATGACATTGTATCAGTTTCTGCATCCTGTAAAATGGGCAGGATAATAATAGTACCCATTTCTTGGGAGGATTAATGATATAATGCACATAACCATGTAGAACAGCACTCAGTACTTAGCTAATGTTAGTTATTACTATAATTCAGACATAGGCCCAGGAATACTAATAATATATGCACACATTTAAACATAAGGTATAGGCAGCTGTTGTGTGTTGGTATTAGAAATTTAGGGTTTTCCTTTCCTGACATTAATGTGGTTGGAGGAGGAAGTTAATGATTTTTCTGTATCTCAACATGTTTTTTAACAAAAATGTGGGATGATATTACCTACCTGGGCAAGATTGTTGTGAGAAACAAATGAAATATATGTGAAAGCATTTTGTAATCTTAAAGGTATATATAAATATTAGGTAATATTATCACCATTATTGTTTCATAGAATGCTTTTTGTTGAAATTAATAACTGACAACTTAGCTATTTCACATATCACCTTTTAAATTTTATGATGAGGTATATATTTGAAACAGTGCATACACTAAATATGTACATTTTTAATAGTAATAACATGCCTATCCATGAGCTTATCATGCAGCTTTAGAAGGAGAATACTGCTAGTATTTCCCAAGCACCCTCTGTTCCCACCTTGATCTCCCCTCTGTACCACTCCACTCCAAGCAGACACAATTGGGAATTTGGTGTTTATCTTTCCCTTACATTTAAAAAATGACTTTCTCATTAAAAATGATTAAAGCACTGGACAGGTGGCTCCATTGGTTGGAGCATCATCCTGTTCACTGAAAGGTTGTATGTTGGATTTCTGGTTAGGGCATGTACCTAGGTTGCAGACTCAATCTCTGGTTGAGGCACATATGGGAAGCAACTGATCAACGTTTCTTTTTCATATCAATGTCTTTCTCTCTCTCTCTCAATAAAAAAATATTAAAAAGTAAAATAAATAAATAAATAAAATGATTGAAATAAAAAAAATTACTTTCCCATCTAAGTGTATTTCCTAAAACTGTACAATTTTAAATTTGTCTGTTTTTGAACATCGTGCGAATGGACAATTTTTGTTGTTGCTAACTTACTTTCTCTCTGCTCAATATTATGTTTTTGTGATCTATTCATGATGATGCACAAAGCAAGTAGTTTATTCATTTTCACCACTTATACTATCCCATAATATATATGATGATGGAAGGAAACTTCACTTGGGGTGGCGAACACATAATTCAATATACAGATAATGTATTGTGGAGTGTATGCCTAAAACCTCTGTAATTTTATTAACCAATGTCACCCCGTAAATTCAATTAAAAATAAATAAACAAAATATTTACTCTTTAAAACTATTTTATTTATTTTTAGAGAGAGGAAGGGAGGGAGAAAGAGAGGCAGAGACACATCCATCAGTTGCCTCCAACTGGGGACCTGGCCTGCAACCCACGCACATGCCCCGACCAGGAATCAAGCCAGCCACATTTCAGTTCTCAGGCTGGCACTCAATCCACTGAGCCACACCAGCCAGGACTGAAATATTTATTTTTTGAATTACAAAACTAATACATGCTCATTGTAAAAAGCAAATGTATACATATATGAAGTAAAAAAGTTAAAATTCATTCTCTATTTCTTCTCTCCACAAGGACATTTTGCAGGGGGTGACTGCTATTAAATGTAGGTTTGTATCCTTTTCAAATATTTGCCATGTACATGTAAGTATATGTGTGTTTTGTGTTTTTTTTATCATTGCATGCATTAATTTTAAACAATACACATAATTCTGCAACTCATATCGCTTAGTAACTTATTAGGTCATTTCTTCTGTATTTAACTTTTACTTCTTGGAATCCCATGCTCGATTTTATTATTACAAAATATTTAAAACAGACAAGTAAGAATACAAAAAAATATAATTAACATCAGCTTATCAAGTTGTAACTGATCAGCTTTATTAAGTTCTTACTAGTTTGCTATATTTAATTCAGGTATTTTTAAAAGATATATACTCATTCCCCCAATATTTGGTCTCCTTCTTTCCCCAGACATAATCACTTTTCTATACTTTCATTACATGTGTATGACTCTATAAGCAGTATGTAGTTTTATTTTCAGGTTTTAAAATTTTTTATGAATAGTTCTCGATTTACTCTTACAAGTTATTACTATTATTCTAAGAGTAACATAAAGAAGGGTATACGATAAAAAAGAGTTTCCCTTCCTTTTTCCTTTTTTATTTTCAAGAAGTAACAGCCCCTGTTAAGATCCTGGGCTATAGTTCCATAACTATTTTATATTTATCAAACCTACATATTTTATATTTATTTTTAAATACAATGACTTAATATTATACTTTTTCTTCTGTACCTTGCAGTTTTTACTTATCAATTTACCTTTTCATATCAGAACATATAAATCAATCTCAATTTTTAACAGGCACATAACACCTTATTGATCGATGTACCATTTATTTATGGAATTGATCAATTCCAGATTGAGGGATATTTAGATTATTTCCATTTTTAATTACAAAAATGCTGCAATAAATATTCTATCTATCTTTGTGTACTTTCAAAGCTATTTTTATCATTTTTATTAAATGAAAAACAAACGTGCATTCAAAAGTTTATAAGTGTGCTATTTTTGAAACAGTATTTTGGGTGCTTCCTGACTTAGATAGTGTGGTGGGGTGAAGAGTGTTAGTTTGTAAATCATAAGACCAATTCTGACTATCTCATCAACTACATCTTTGGACAAATGATTTAACAATTCCAGGAGTCAAAACCTGTCATGTGAAATACAAGATTTCAACTACAAGGATAGTAAGGTCCATTCTAAGTAAGAAAGATCTATAAACTATGATTCAATCTCATTACAATTTTCTTCATTGAGTTTGTAGCAACCCCAGGATTTAGCAAAATTATACTTTAACAAACACCATTTTATCGTAAAATGGATAACAGTACCCTGAGCAAAGGTAAACCAGAATTTAAAAATCTGTGATAAATAAATTTGTGTATGTGGAAAAAGAAGGAAGAGCTGGAAAATATGTTACCATTTTATATTACTAGTGTTTCTTATACATGCTACATATGACATACATGGAGATAAGACCGGAAAACCATGACTAGTATTATCATGTTTAAATTATATCTAGAGGTAATGAAATTTGAGATGGATTAAGCCTCCATTATTTCCAACACAGGTGCTTTTGCTGAACTTGTTAGTTAAGTTACATATACTTAGAAAGTCACACAAAGGAGAAAATTGGCTTTACAAAATCCAAGATGGCCATGGATCAGGTGAAAGCTACACTAACCTCCTCCCATTACCAAACTGGATTTAAAACTACATTATAGAAAAATCATCCTGAACAACCAACTGAAGACTAGCTGGAGAGAAGCCTTATCACCAAGGACTTACAGAAGACGCCACATTGAGACTGGTAGAAAGTGGGGAGGTGTGAGAGGGCTGGCAAGGCCCCCACAGGCAGCAGCTGAAGTTCTGGAAGGATTTCTCAGCTGTGGGGTGGGGGCTTCCCCCTGAGAAGTACAGGGTCTAAATGCCAAGTTCGGCTTCACAGCCTGGAGCACCAGAACCGGGAAAGGCGCCCACGTAATATCTGGATGTGATAAGCAGCAGCGTTTCTGCATCAGGGAGAAACAGTTAGAGACACAACCACCCTCTTAAAGGGCCAATGAACAAAATTTCATTCATAGCCACTCACCCTGGGCTCTGGCAGATGTGAACTAGGGCCACATGAGGAGAGATGGCTGGAGAGAGAGCAGAAAGGTCAGCTGACAGGACTCTTGTGCTGAGTCATTCTCCATATCTCAGATGCCATCTTTGTCAGGCAAAGCACTCCCCTCCATGCAACATCATCCTGGAGGGAAGCAGTAGCCTCACCTACTGAGATCACTTGTACCCCACCCTGTGGTGATTATACTCTGCTGAGGAGCACAGCTGGAGTCTCTTTCACTGACTAAGCCAAATAGGCAGGCTGCAGGTGGAAGCAAATCTCTGGGTGCTTTGAGACTTTTGCTGACCTGCCTCTGGGCTGGGTGTTGGTAAAATCCAGCCTTGGAGCTCAGCTTGGTCCTTTATGCATGCATCCTGGCCCAGCAGAGGTGTGGATTGCTGGTAGTTCCAAACAAGTTGCCCCGGGACAGTAACAGGAGGCTGTCTGACATAGTTCTGCACCAGAGTTCCTTCTGAAGAGCCCTGGAAGTGTAACCAAATGCAGGTCTGTCTGCCAGTTAAAAAAAACAATAGTTGAGAAGGAGATGCTGATGTGAAGGAGGGTGGTTTATTCAGATGTTGGTCATCTGGAAGTTGGGGGACTCTTGTCTCAAAACCCACCTTAATATCTCAATGCAGGCAAAGGTTTTTATAAGGAGGGAGAGGGGAAATAGTACAAAGAGATCAAGGGACGGGATTGAAAAATTCTCTATGTACAGATGAGCACAGGCCATTCGAATAAAGCAAGTGATGGTCCAGTGTACGTCGTCCTGGTTACTCATCCTGGCTTCATGTCATCCAGGCTCCATGGCTGAAGGTCTGCAAATCTTCTGGAACTAGGATGCCCGAAGGTTGAAATCCATATCTCCTGAAGTTAGTTCCTAGGATTCTTATACAAACATGCTGTTTATCTATATGCTATATACTAGTCAGAGTTAGCATTTACAGAAACAATGTCAAAAGAATGGTGAGGTGGGTTACAATTTCCCACTATTACAATTTCCTACTGTTACAGAACCAATACACCCAGGGGCCAGCTTCAGATGACAACAGACTAGGTAGGATCCAATAAGTTTCACAAGCAGCATATCCACAGGAGAGCTCAGCAGGCACGAAACCCTGCTGAGGTGAATTCTGCTTCATGTGATGAGCATCTGCACAGCAGCTTTCACGCTGTGTTAGGGGCTGAGCCTCACAGTCAGCCAGCCTGAAGGTCAATCTCATGCACAAACAGGCCAACAGCAATCAAGACTCAATTACAACAGGAGGGCCTCCATAAAGCGCACCAGGGACATACCTATCGCACCCAGCTCAGATAATCAGGGAGACTGCACTGCTGGGTCCTTCAGGACACCTACTACATAAGGCCACCATCCCAAGCCTGGGAGTCATAGAAGATCTACCTAATAGATAGAAACAAACACAAAGAGGCAGCCAAAATGGGGAGATAAATAAATAGGCCCCAAAGGAAAAAAACAAGAGAATTCTCCAGAGGAAGAGCTAAATGAAATGGATGCAAGCAATTTATCAGATATATAGTTCAAAGTAATGATTATAAGGGATGCTCAACAGCATGAAAAAGAACATAGAAACCATAAAAAAGAACCAGTTGGAAATGAAAAATGAAATACTGAAATAAAGGATGCACTGGAAGAAATAAACAGTAGGTTGGATGAAACAGAGGATCAAATCAGCAATTTGGAAAACAAGGTAGAAAAAAAAGCACCCAACCAGAAAAGAGCTAATACCTATTCTCAAACAATTCCAAGAAATTCAAGAAGAGGGGTGATTCTCAAGTTCATTTTATGTGGTCAGCATTATCCTAATTTCAAAACCAGGTAAAGAGACTACAAAGAATGAAAATTATAGGCCAATACCCTTGAGGAACATACATGCTAAAATCCTACAAAAAAAATTAGCAAACTGAATCCAACAATGCGTTAAAAGGATCACACACCATGATCAAGTGGGACTTATACCAAGGATGCAAAGTTGGTACAATATCTACAAATCAATAAGCATGATACACTGGATAAGCAAAATGAAGTATAAAAACCACATGATATCAATAGATGCAGAAACAATATCTGATAAAATTCAGCACTCACTTATGATAGAAACTATCAGCAAATGGAAATAGAGGGAACATACCTGAACCTAATAAAAGCGATATATGACAGACCTACAGCCAACATCATCCTCAATGGGCAAAAACTACAAGCTTTCCCCTTAAGATTACGAACAAAACGGGAATGTCTGCTTTCACCTCTCTGATTCAACATACTACTGGATGTCCTAGCCACAGCAATCACACAAGAAGAAACAAACGGCATCCAAATTGGAAAGGAAGAAGTAAAACTCATTATATTCAGACGACATGATACTGCAAATAGAGACCCCTAAAAATTTCACCAAAAAACCCTACTAGAACTGATAAAAGAATTCAGTAAAGTAGCAGGATACAAAATTAATATCCAGAAATCATTGTTGCCTTGTTATAGGCCAATAATGAACTATCAGAGAGGGAAACTAAGAAAACAATCCCATTCACAATTGCTTCAGAAAAAATAAAGGACCTAGGAATAAATCTAACTAAGAATGGAAAAGACCTGTACTCGAAAAATTGTAAGACACTAAATAAAGACATTGAAGAAGATACAAATAAGTGGAATCATATACGGGGATCATGGATAAGAAGAATTAACATGCACTGGCTGAGTGGCTCAGTTGGTTAGAACATCATTCCATACCAAAAGGTTGTGGGTTCTATTTCAGTCAGGGCACATACCTAGGTTGTCAATTTGATCTCCTGTCAGGGCACATATAGAAGGCAACCAGTTGATGTTTCTGCCTGTCTGCCTGTCTCTTTCTCTCTTTCTCCCTCTTCCTCTCTCTCTAACATATCCTTGGGTGAGGATTATAAATAATAAAAAAATAATTAACATAACTAAACTGGCCATGCTACCCAAAGCAATCCATAGAGTCAATGCAATTCCTATATCAAGATACCTGTTGGGAAACGCCCTGTCTGGTTTCAGGAACTGTAACCCCACCGACAGGCGAGAGAGCCCCAAGGCTAGAAATAATCAAGGAGGCCTTGGGAAAACAGGTCACTGCGGAGACGAAAGCTGTCTCCCAGGCAGGGGCTGTGCCCCAGCCTCCCTCACATCACACTGCTGGGCTCTGTGATGGTCAGTTGTTGATGACGGGTAAGTTTTCTCATGAGGAAAAACTACCCAAGACAGACATCGGCTGGTATGGAGGTATGGGCAGCAGACAAGGACTTAGGGGACACAGAGAAAGGGCAAAAAGGCCCACACCCCTCGGCTCAGCTTGGACATGGCCAGAGTCCTCATTCTATCTGAAAGAAGTCTCCTTGTTTCTTGGTGGCTCCCTCTCCCCACCTGGCTCAGGCTCAAAACAATACTGAAGACAGCCCTAAACTGGATCTGGTGGTTCCCATGGGGGAATCAGGCCTAAGAGTAAATTCTTGAAAGTATGCTTTGTTTCTCCCTCAAAAGATATGATAGCCAGTTCATGCTGGGAAGGAAATTTACATTATTCACAGACCCTAACCTTAAACCCTTTGGCATTCTTATGCTGTCTCCACTCTCATGTTTACTTATCTTTCTTGTTTACTAGTCTCCTCTCAGACACATGTAAATTCGTGTGTTTCTGCCATTTTTTTCCTTCAAAACATCATCTATTCTCTGTATACATTAACATATTGATGTAATGAAATAAGCTGTGCATACCTATTATCTAGCCCCACTGATAACCTTTTCAATAAAAGCCTTTGAACAAAGGGGCTTGGGGCCTTCCCCACTAGAAGGAAGAGCCATGCCCTCTCTCCTGGCAAAGAGAAAAGTGTTTGTGACTATTTGTGTTTATTCTACCCATCCGCGACAACCCCGGGACAGGCTCTGCGGGATTCAGAGTCTGCGCTCCCATCTCAGCTGGCTCCGGACAGTAACCCTCAGATCCCAGGGCGCTGTGCTCCCCGCGATGCATTCCGTCCCCGTGGCGCATTACATCCCCGCGGCAATTGTTGCCCAGACCAGGCAGCGACATGTGGCGCTCCCCCCATGGCAGATACCAGTGGCGTATTTCACAGAACTAAAACAAATGTTCCAAAAATTTATGTGGAACTACAAATATTACAAAAATTTATGTGGACTCCAAATAGCAACAGTGATCTTGAGAAAGAAGAACAAAGTTGGAAGAATCATGCTACTTAATATCAAACTATACTACAAGACCATAGTAATCAAAACAACATGGTGTTGGCCTGAAAACAGACATATATATCAATGGAACAGTATACAGAACTCAGAAATAGCCCACACCTTTATAGTCAACTAATATTTGACAAAGGAGGCAAATACATACAATGTGCCAAAGATAGTCTATTCAATAAATGGTATCAGGGAAATTGGACAGATACATGCGAAAGAAAAAATGAAACTATGGATAGACCACTTTCTTATACCACACACAAGAATAAACTAAAAATGGATTAAAGACTTAAATGTTAAACTTGAAATCATAAAAATCCTAGAAGACAACATAGGCAGTAAAATCTCAGACATAGCTTGTAGCAATATTTTTTCTGACATATCTTCTTGGGTAAGGAAAACAAAAGAAAAAATAAACAAATGTGACTATATAAACTAAAAACTTTTTGCACAACAAAGGAAATCATCAACAAAATAGAAGACAATCCACTGAATGGGAGAACATTTTCACTGAAACATCTGATAAGGGGTTCATATCCAAAATATGTGACGAACTTATAAAACTCAACATCATAAAAAGCAATTTAATTAAAAAATGGGTGAAGGACCTGAATAGACACTTCTCCAAAGAGGACTTACATGTGGCCAATAGACATAAGGAAAGATGCTCAACATCACTCATCATCAGAGATACGTAAATTAAAACCACAGTGACATACTACCTCACAGTTATCAGAATGATTATCATTAATAAATCAACAACATGTTAATGAGGATGTGGTAAAAGAAGAAACTTCTTGCACTGTTGGTGGGACTGCAGACTGGTGCATCCACTGTGAAAAGCAGTATAGAGTTATCTCAAAAAATTAACAATGGAACTGCTTTATAACCCAGTGATTCCACTTCTGGGAATTTTTCCAAAGAAACCCAAAACACTAATTTGAAAGACTCTATGCACACCTATGTTCATTGCAATGTTATTTACACAAGCCAAGATTTGGAAGCAGCCCAAGTGTCTATCAGTAGATGATTGAATGCAACAGCCATGGTACATTTACACAATGGAATGCTACTTGGCTGTAAAAAAGAAAAATTCACCCTTTGTGATAGCATGGATGTACGGGGAGAACATCATGCTAATTGAAATAAGCCAGTCAGAGAAAGACAAATACCATATAATTTCACTCATATGTGGAATCTAATGAACAAAGTGAATTAACAAGCAAAAGAGAGACAGACTCATAGAGACCAGGCTGACAACTCTGGAGGAGGTCTGGGGATGTCGGGGCATTGAGCAAAAAAGAATAAAAAAGAGAAAGATGCAGCTTTGTGCCCACGAACATACACAAACACCCGATAAATTGGATTGATGACACATATCTGCTGGGTCACAGTCACCATGCCTTACTGGATTCAATGTTTAAAAGAAATATATTGCAGTTTGTTAGATCTCTCCCCTTCCTAAAGGCTATTGCTTTGGAGTCAACAAGATTGATTGAATATAGACTCTCCCATTTAATAGCAGTAGAATCATGGACAAAATACTTAAATTTTAGTGCATTTAGTTTATCTGTAAAATGGGAGATAATACACCTATTCTGCTAGACTGTTGTGAGGATTATATTTTAAAAAACTGTAGCACATTGGCAGGAACATGATGAATATTCAATAATGGGTACTATTATTTAATTCCATATTTCATTTTGTCATTCTGTAGATTTTTTTCCTTCTAACTTCAAAATCATTGTGAAAGAAAATACAGTTGAACAATATAGGTTTGAAATGCATGGGTCTGTTTATGTGTGGATTTTTTTTAAACTCATGGTATTAATAAATATGTACAGTACTGTAAAAAAAAGAACTCAGACATGAATAACAGTGTGGCGATTGTGGGGGACTGGTGGGTGGGTGGAGGTGGAGGAGAGTATAGGAGGGATAAATGGTGTTGAAAAAAATTAAAAGAAAAGGATATAGCTTTATTTTTAGGACAGTTAATCTAGTCTCCAACGCAACCTTTGAATTGTGTAGCTACTACCCCCTAGTGGTGGGTATAGATAAATTCCTGCCAAGATATTTTAAATTTTCTTAAGAAGGACAAATTATCCCTTAGAATTTTCGATATATGTAATGATGTCATCCATATTCAAGACAGTTTTATTTATTCCTTTTCAAACTGTATACTTTGTATTTCTTTTTCTTACCCTATTGTATTGTCTAGGGCCTCTAGGATAATATTGTACAGGAGTGGTAAAAGTATAACACTTGCCTTGTTTTTCATTTGTTCTTTATCCTGTCAGAAAAACATCCTGCATTGGCTGGTGTGGCTCAGCTGGCTGAGTACCAGACTGTGATCCTTAAGGTCGCCAGTTTGATTTTCAGTCAGGGCACATGCCTGGGTTTCTGGCCAGGTACCCCGTTGGAGGTGTGCCAGAGGCAACGGATTGATGTTTTTCTGGCTCATCAATGTTTCTCTCCCTCTCTTTCTTTCTCCCTTCCCCTCTCTAAAAAGTAAATAAAATCTTTTAAAAAAGAGAAAAACATCTAATCTTTAACCATTAAGCAGGATGTTAACTGTAGGTGTCTCATAGATGTCCTTTATCAGACTGAGGAATTCCCCTCCTATTCCTAGTTTGCTGAGAGGGATTTTTTGGTGGTGATGGTTTGTTTGTTTCTAAATCATGAGTAAATATTGAATATTTCTTTCTGGCTTCTGTTGAGATGATTATGTAGGTTTTCTTCATACTGTTAATATGGCGTATTATACTTACTGGTTTTTAAATGTTAAACTAATCTTAAAATTCATAAGGAGTAAATCTCGATTTGTCATGATGTGTTATCCTTTTTATACACTGTTGGATTTGATTTGTTGGTATTTTGTTATGAATTTTTGCTCATGAGGAAATGTTCTATAGTTTTCTTGTATCATCTTTGTCTGGTTTTGGTATCAAGGTAATGATCGTCTCACAAAACATAGGTGAAAGATGTTTTTTTCTTTTTCTATTAGTTTGTGTAGGATTTATATTATTTCTTTTAAAAATGTTTAATCAACAATGAGAAGGTTGGCTGAAGCAGTTGGGAAGGTTTTCAGTTATTAATTCAATTTCTTTAATAGATTTAGAGATATTCAGATTTTCTTTGTCTTCTTGAATTATTTTAAGTAACTTGTGTATATCAATAACCGTTTAAGTTATTGATTTGTTGGCATTAAGTTGTTCATGATATAAAGATGTGAACTTTTACTTTTTATTTGATACCCTTGCATACTTTTTTTTTTTAAGTATATGTAGGGTCCTGATATTGGGGAATCTGGAGAAATGACCAAATTGATAAATGATTAAATTGAAATAGAAATTTTGTATTATTCAATGATTATTGCCTACTATGTAAAGGGCAATGTGCTGAGTACTGAAAAAGCAAAGTTCTTGCCTTTATGGAACTTATGGTTTAGCAGGAGAATTTGAAGTATTAAGTACAACATAAAGGTATAACAGAAGTAAGTGGACGCATTAGAGAAAATTCATTTGAAGGTCCCAGAAAATTTACAGATGAGGTATTATCAGAGTTGCTATGTGAATGTTATCGGTCTGCCAAATTGACAGGCTATAGGAGAGTGTTTAATGAAGAAGGTTTAATGCATGGAAAGGTATGAACTTAAAACAATCTAGGGAATCAGAAGTAGCTGAGGATTACTGAAATTTTAAGTGAATGTTTGCTGGTTTGTTTATTTTTAAATCTTGGATCCTTTTCTATAGCTTTAATATCAAGCTTTTATACACACACATATATCTAGTGCAAAGTATACTACGGTAATGGATTTGCCATTAACCGTTTCCACTTGATAGACATTTATGTTGTTTCTATTTTTTCACTAACAATGTTGTAATACTACTCATTGTACATACAATTTTGTGCGTGTAAGAATTTCTCTAAAATATCTATTAGTGGATTTGCTAAATTGAAGTTTACATGCAGTATTTTGATCAATTCCATTAAATTTATTCCCCAAAATTCTGTAACAATTAACATTCCTGACAACAGTATATGAGGGGTAGCCAAATCCAAAACCTTGCCTGGGATAGATATTATAATTGTTTTTGAATTTTAATGTATCACTTGTCTATGCAGATAAATTAGAGACAGATTAAGTGGTGAAAATCAATGCTGTTGTAGTCAGACAGACTTCAGTTATATCTTGGTTTTGTTATTTGCCATCCGAGCTAATTAAATCTTTTTAAGTGATGCCAAGTTTACATTCGGAGTGCATACAAACATGATTTATAGAGTTCAGTAGGTTTTTATCATTAGAACTGGTAACAAATAGTAGCCATTAAATAGTTCATTATGCTTCGTCAGGAATTGCGTTGATCCAACTTAAGTTTAACAGGGTCAAGTTTTCCAAAAAGACAACCAGAATACACAAGTGGTAGTGCGGCACATTATTTCAGTAAGTGCTGTTGTGGGAAATACAGCATAAAGGGTGCTACTGGGTACCTAGCCAGGCTGGGCATTTTTAACGTTTTCATCTGGAGTGTTAAATCCATCATGTCCAGGACTGGATCATACATTTCCTGTAGGTACTCAGTTGGGGATTATCGGTGGGCGGATTTCTACCAGGAAACTACAGTCAAGAACCGACTCTTGGAAGAATAAAAATTCGCCAGATTTCAAGATGATCCTTGTCCTTCCAGAGCATCGCGGGCACCTGCCAGGAGAAAGATGGCGCTCTCCCTCAATCATATCTTGGGGACGGTGATTTCCTAAACGTAAGTCACCCACTAAGAGGGCATCTTTGCCATTACCTAAGATGGTGAGTCGCGTTACCTCACCGTTTCCATCTTTCAATATGGTTTCTCTAGCCCGCAACACCGGGGATTAATCTCCTGAACCAAGTTAAACTGGAGCGGAAGTAGCGTAAACGGAAGTTGCCGCCTACCCGAAACTCCCCGCCCCCATATCGCCCCTGTTTCTACGCGCCGCCCCCTGTGGCGCGGAGAGCAGAGCCAAGATGGCGGCGGAGTTGGAGTACGAGTCTGTCCTGTGTGTAAAGCCCGACGTCAGCGTGTACCGGATTCCTCCTCGGGCCTCCAACCGCGGTTACAGGTACTAAACTACAGCACGTGCGTACTCGGTAGGGGATGACAGTTCCCTTCTCACGCTGTTCGTCCAGGCCGTGGCCCCACCTTTGGGCTGTCACCTTGCTTGCCTCCCCACCTTTACTGTTAATCGCCTTATCTTCCTGCAGTTCCGCCACTCTTGGCTGCAATCATCCTTGTTTCCGCCGCTTTCAAAAAAAATGTGAGGAGCCTGCATCCTCCTGTCCCTCCTCCCCCGGACCTCTTCTCCGGGTTTCCCATCTGCTCCCCATCATCCCCATCCAGTACTGTCTGCTCCATCGCCAGTCACCTTTCGTTCGCTCTTCCCTGCGCCCTGTAGTTTGTCGCTCTCAGCCAGCAACAGCCCCATTTCCAGTGCTCCGTGCCCATGTGTGAATGATCACTGTGTTCTTGACCACTCTTTGGATGATCCAGTTTATCTTTTGTGCTTTTGTCAGTCTTTGCACCAAACAACGTCCACCAATTGATTTTCTTTGCAGATCTTTTTGCCAGTGGGCAAAGCTTGTTCATGATCATCTGTTTTCCAATGGTTGTCCATTTTGTTTCTCTTCAGTGTATTTTCTTGGTGTTTATACAGTGTCTTCTATCTTCTTCCTTCCCTCTCCTCTTAACCCCTCCTATAGCTTTTCCCTTCAGAGTCAACACAGCGTTTTCTCTGTGGGGCTAACCAACCACGTTGCTATTCAATGCCTGTGAGGGTCTGAGGATGCTGTAGGAAGTTCAGAAGTCAGTAGTGCAAAGAGTTAACACGTAACTCAATGAGTTACGTGTTTAAAAAGTGTGACTGTGAGCCCTGGCAACTTAACAGCTGTGTGATCTTGGACAAAACTCTCAACCTCTCCAAGCCTCATTTTTCTCATCTGTAAAGTTGGAAAAAAAAAAAAAGTTAATGATAATAAAACTGCGGTAGTTACGTACCTCGCAGAAGTTTTTGGAGGGTTACATGAAATCATATAATAATAATAAATGTGAATTTAGGAAACAGTAAAGCAGTATATAAATATATGATACTGTGTTTGTTCCTCTCTCTGACCCATATCATTATTGTGATTTTTCTCCTGGCATTTATTATTGCCTTGGCTGAAAAGTTATCCTCTCCCCTATGTGCATTAATTATTTTGCCTTTGTAGCAGAGGTTCATTCCGTATGAATCAACATCTTTGTGTTTGCTGACCTGTGCACTAAACACCGTGGGTTGTACTTTTTGACAAAGAGGCAAGTCTTAATTTCACGCTTGCAGTGAGACCCCAAATTAAAGCATGACTAGGAATCTACATGCTTTTTAATGGTAGTATTATATATGTGACTCATCCGAGACATTACCTTCTTTGGGAAGCCCTCCTGGACCCTTCCATTTTGGCGTAGGTGTGCTCTCTGTGCTTAATAGCATCTCTGTCTCTTATCAATCACAGTGCTCTTCCTTTGGTATTACAAATGGTTGGTCTCCAGTATCTCCAGACTAGACTACGAGCAATTTGCAGTCTTTGAATTTTACATTCCCGGGGCCTAGCACAGGGTCTGGCACATAGTGGGCAACCTGTAAATGTTGTCTGTAAGAAGAAATTAGTAGGTTACATGTTATCACATAAAGTACCATTGGTTGAAGTGTTAAGTAAGGAAAATAGCTCAAGCCTTTCAACTTAGGTGTTAAGATTTCCTTAGAGGATGTGATACACATTCTTTTACTTTAAGCTTTTCAAAAGACCTACCTTCTCTCACTCGTCTGCATTTCCTACTTCATTTACTAGTTTATCCACAGCCATTATCCTTATGTCAGTTAACTGTGCTGAGCCATCAAAGCAATTTCTTAATTTTTTTCTTTTAGTATAGTGAGTAAGCGGTGCAGAACTCAGTTTGAATTGTGATTCTTGTGCATTTGCTGGGTTGCCTTTGGCAAGTCACTTAACTCTTGAGTTTTAGTTTCCTCATCTATAAAAATGTATATAATACTAGTTACCTTGTGAGATCCTCTTAATTTTCATAAGAATGGGCATAAGGAGTGACACATAATAAATGCCTGATAAGTATTACTTTTCTGTCTTGTGTGTGTAATCTTTTTTGTTGTGTACCAGAACCCACTTTACATTATGAGCATGATTTATTCTCTAAGATATCATTAAAAGGAAAAGTGGGCTTTTTAGGCAGCAGGAGAAACCCTTTCTTTTAGTAACTAATAACATCAGAGGGAATAAGAGACTTTGAGTCACTTAGTGTAAGCTGTTGCTTTCTGGACTGTCACTGATAAGACAAATGGAAGGAAAATTTAGGTTGATGAGAAACTTTTTAAATAATTGGTATCCCAACCTATAAAACTGTTTTTAATTCATTACTATCCTTCCCCCCTCCCCAACTAAATTAGTATTACATTCTATAGTGTGTTTTAATATAAAGAAAAAGAATGCTGGACTTTGAACTTAGGCATCATTAGTTACTGTATTATTGTCTTTTTCTTCATTTAAAGAGAGAGCTGTGATAGACTTTTCATGCTTATTTCATATGACAGCTATAAGGACTTATTGCTAAGGTAAATGAAAATTTGTGGGGTTTAGAGTATTGTGAGAAGACCAGGCAAATCAAATCAGGTATTCTTCCCGCTAGGTCTTAGGAGTGGGAGAGGGACTAAGGCTGGCGGTTGAGGGAAACTGCTGCCATGAATATCCATTCACTTATTCAGAATTTGTTAAATATTGACCACTAGACACACACGATAAATAAGGAACCTATCCAAAGAAACACATCTGGTAGGCTGGTTCCTAATATTTTCAGTAGCCATTTCCACTATGTCTAGGTCTTTGTAGTATGGTAGAATAAGTCACAACTCAATTAAAAAAATTTTTTAAAAAGTTTTTATTTATTTTATTTTTAGAGAGAGGGGAAGGGAGTGAGAAAGAGAGGAAGAGAAGCATCAGTCAGTTGCCTCTCATATCTCTCATACATGCCCCAACCGGGGACTGAACCCAGAGCCCAGGCATGTGCCCTAACCGGGAATTGAACCGACAACCTTTCGCTTTGTGGCATGATACCCAACCAGCTGAGCCACACTGGTCAGGGCTCAGTTTAAAAAATACAATAGGTCAGACCTCTGGAGCGCTCTAATCTGGATCAGATTCGGTACTTGAGGATATCTGAGAACAGAGCATCAAGAGAGAGAGACATGACAAGGATTTATCTTAAAAATCCTGTAAAACCTGGTAATTTTAATTTTCACTTTCCACCTTTTGCTTATCCTACTGTTGAGCTCATTCCTGTTCAGGTATACCCTTTTGATACCTTTCTAACTTAGAAGTTTGGCCCTCAGGTTCTAAAGGGATGAGTTACTAATCATTTTTACTTTGCCCTCCCTTTTTAATACTCTTGGCAAAACTGAATCACAAATGCAGTGTTTTATAAAATTGGTCTTACATAAATGTCTTAGGTTTCATTCAAATTTATTTATAACATAGATGATAAATTCTCATTGTTTTCTAATGTTTCATGAACATTTGAACATTTGTATGTTTAGCCCACATGTCTTTCCTGAACTCTAGACTCATGTATTCAACTGTCTACTCTACATCTTCTCTTAAAAGTCTACTAGACATCTCAAATTCAGCATATCTAAAACGCCTGATCATTCTTCCCAGACATGCTCTAACTAAATAGCCTTTCATGTCTCAGTTATTGGCACCTTCTTTGCCAACGCTAAAAACCTGGGTATTGTCCTTGACTTCTTTTTTTCTCCTCAGTCTCTTAGAAGTCTCGCTGTCATTACCTTAACTATATCCAGTATCTAGGCCCCTCTGCTACTATTTCTTCTTAGTCACAGTCACGAGTCTTCCTAGGTTTCTGTAGTAGTCTCTTAACTAATCCCCCAGCTTCAGCACGTATACTCATACACTGCTTCTACACACAGCAAAGTAATTTTTTTCAAATAGAAGGGAGATCATGTCACAACTTTGCTTTAAGCCATGAAGGCTCCTCTTTCACTCAGAGTAGAAGCTAAAGTTTTTCCAATGGCCTGTAAGGCCCTGTGTGCCCAGGCTGTCTCTCGGCTCTCCCACCCCATCTCTTCCTTCATTCTCACTGCATTGGCCGCCTTGCTTGAGGGCAAACATTCCAGCAGGCTCCTACCCTGAGCGCCTTTGCACTAGCTGTTCCCTCTGCCTGGAATGCATTTCCAGCAGTTATCTGCATGGGTAACTCTCACCTCCTTCATGTTTTTCCTCACATTTCACCTGGAAAATAAGGCCGACTCTGACCACCCTCTTGATTGCTGCACTGTTTACCTTCTCACTACTCTCCCAATCCCTGTTTTCTGCCTCTGCGTTTCCTTTTTACCTTTGTTCTTATCACCTTCTGAGGGACTAGTTATTTTACTTATTTATTATGTCTTTTTTATTGTCTATTTTCTGGTAGTATGTAAGCCTCATGAGGGTGAGAATCTTTGCTTTGTTTGCTGTTGTATCCCAAACACGTAGAACAGTGCCTGTAAATATTGGTTGAACTCAGGGAAAGGTAATATTATTGAACTCCAGAACCCTCCAATAGTTACATTGTCTTCTTTTTGTTTTGGATTATGTGTAATATGAGTTATCTATATAGAGGGGATCATGAGCTATTCTTGTTAGTTATTTAATAGGTAGAAAAAAAGAAGTAATCCAGGACAGGAACACAGAAATATGGCAAATGATTCTGCATAGGTTGTTAGTATATTAAAGATATGGACCCGAGGCCTGAGGTTTCCCATTTTCCTATCGTAGGGCATCTGACTGGAAATTAGACCAGCCTGACTGGACTGGTCGCCTCCGAATCACTTCAAAAGGGAAGATTGCTTATATCAAACTCGAGGATAAAGTTTCAGGTAATCTATGCTGATGACCCTCTAACATATTACGGATATTGTTTTGGTGTGCTTCTGTAAGTCCTTTCAAGTTGGGGGCTGAAATGGTAAGTGGAATTTTAAGTTTTTGCTTCCTTGGCTCAGAGAAGTCTTTTTCTTACCCGTCAGGGGAACTCTTTGCTCAGGCACCAGTAGAACAGTATCCTGGCATTGCCGTGGAGACAGTGACAGATTCCAGCCGCTACTTTGTAATCCGGATCCAGGATGGTACTGGTAAGGGATCTGAGATTTGGACCGCAATGAGATGAGGAAAATAGTTGATGCACTTCAAGGACAGTGCCCCGATTGCATTTATCGCACTTGAGTTTACTAAATTTTTCCTTCCATTTTTTCATAATTAGCTATAGTTGCTAAAGAAGAAGGATTAACATGTTATTTGTAATAGACAATGAACATAAGTTCAAGATGTGGTAATTAATAGGTAGATGTAAATAAATCAAAATGTATATCTAACAGAATTTACACATATTGCCCATTCGTTGTTTGTGGTGGGTTTTGGTGGGACTATTTTAAATTATCTGTATGGGGGCAACCATTATCTTTTCTTTATAGTCAGTATCAGAGATTGGCAAACTTCTGTTAAGAGACAGATAGTAAATATTTTAGGTTTTATGGGCCCGTTGATCTCTTTTGCAGCTACTCAGTCCTGCTGTTGTCGTGTGACAGCAGCCACGGATAATAGGTAAACAAGTTGCTGTGGCTGTGTTCCAGTCAAATTTTATTTACAAAAACAAGCTATAGCAACATTTGGCTTATGGACAATATGTGGCTTGTGGACCCCCGGTCTGTGAGAAGATGACTCACATTCCCAGACTTCAAGTAGGGTAACTGTTCGGTGTAATCACTGGGTAGAATCTGCCATCGGGACACTCCCACTCTGAGTGCTCCTGTCTGTTCCCCAGGGCGCAGCGCTTTCATCGGCATTGGCTTCACAGATCGGGGGGATGCCTTCGACTTTAATGTCTCCTTGCAAGATCACTTCAAGTGAGTGAAGCTTATCCTTAGCTCCCAGGTTAAATAGTTTTGGGAAAGCTGTTTCTCAGTTGGATGGGCACTTTCTCTTTTATCTCTGGTTTCTTTATTTGGTAAACTAGTTTATTATGAATATAAGTTTTTCCATTCACTGTTTCCTTACATTATCTTCATATCTATTTTATCTTTTCCTTTTTGATCCCTTGTACAGTGGTTTGAGATGATGCTTTTGTTTATGCCTTTGGGGAATTTGCTGTTGCTTTTAGTGGCTGAGAAAGGCATACGGTAACCAGCGGGCTGTGTGTAAGATATGTGGGGAGTTACACACCAATTTTGTTACTTTATGTAACGGATATGTTTCGTGCCTATGGCAATTTCTTCAGCCCACCTGGCTTTGGTGTAGCTGTAGTGGAAAGCACCCTGCACATCAGCAGCTTCCTACCTGGAGGGCAGGCGTGCCTCTACTTTTCTGCCCCAGGACTCTGAAACTGTGGAAGGCCCCTCCATTAGCATAGGGGTCAACCTGGAAGAACAGAGGCGTTACCATCCCCTCAGGGGCAGCCCTCAGCCGTGGGCGATGGGAATTGGTGCTAAACGCCCTCCTGTGGAGGGACAAGTTTAATATACATTCTCTCTGGTTCCTCAGTGGTATTGAGCCCTAGTTGCCCTCTTCCTTGGCTTTTTTTTTTCCCTTTCTTTCTCAGATCTACCTGTTTCCTCATTTTGCTTTCTGGAATCCTGTTTTACGTAAATTAGCTATACTCAAATTTGTATGTCAAACTTTGCTTTCAGGGAATCCCAAGTTAAGATAACTTACTCTTTTGCTGAAGGTGGGTAAAGCAGGAATCTGAGATTTCCAAGGAATCTCAGGAAATGGACACGCGACCCAAGTTGGATCTGGGCTTCAAGGAAGGACAGACCATCAAGTTGAGTATCGGGGTGAGTGTGCTTTCTTCCCTCCCGTCCTGCATTTCCATAAGCCTGTAATTTTATTTTCCCTCTTACGCTCCCCCTTTTTTTTCTTTTATAGAACATTACAACCAAGAAAGGAGGCACTCCCAAGCCCAAGCCCGCAGGGACGGGGGGCCTGAGCTTACTCCCGCCCCCACCCGGAGGCAGGGTCGCCGTCCCCCCGCCGTGCCCCTCGGTGGCCATCAGCAATCATGTCACCCCGCCGCCCGTTCCGAAATCCAGCCATGGAGGTGGTGATGCAGGTGAATTTCTCTAGTGCTTCTAACTTCCAGAAGTTACACCTGAGGTTGTAACTGGATAACACCTGTTTGGCAAGGAGAGGGCTGAGGTTTGTTCTATGAAATGGAACTTGGTCCTGCCAAGGTCATGCAGGCAGCCTCTAGCAAGGGAGCAAAGCTTTTCTAGTGAACTGAGAGTCATGGTATGTGGTAGGTTCTTTGCAGAAGACGTGGATATTAAAAAGATGATTTCCTTCTCTGTACCTTACTTAGCTGCTAGAAGGCCTGAGAGTGAGATGGACCAGATTTTCAGTTATGGCTCTGCTACTTTATATCTGAATGTGCTTGGTAACATTATTTAAGTTCTATAAGTATCCTTATCTGCAAAATGGAGGAGTAAAACTACCCCAGGATTGTGAAGGTTAAACAATGGACTGCACCTAGCACAGTACTTGGAACACAGTAGCCATTTAGTAAATGTCATTTCTTAATCCTTTCCATTTCTTCAGGAGGGCAGTTGGGAAAAAAATGAGACATCTGGGTTTATGAATACATTTTTGTTCTTACTATCTGGTGGCAAAAAGAATATAGTTATTTACATTCAAAGAAGGAGAACATTAGAACTCAGAAAGGGATTTTCCTAAGGTTAGAGAACCAGATATTACAATCTATGAGGTATAATAAGTGCCAACAAGGCTAGGGATAATATCTAAGTTTTATTTTTTACTTTTTTAAAATTAAACTTTTTATGATAAATGTAGATTCACATGCACTTGTAAAAATAATAGAAAGAAATCCTTTGTATCGTTTACCCACTTTCCCTTAATGGGAACATTTTATAAAACTATAACCTCATATCACAAGTTGACCATGACCATCGACTGCTCTTACTTTGATTTTATCGGTTCTATGTGTTTTCATTTGTGTGAATATGTATATATAGTTCTGTGGGGTTTTATTGTGTGTAGGTCCCTGGATCCCCCACCATGGTCAGCAAGCAGAACAATTTCAGTGCTGCAAGGATCCCTTTGTCATTCTTTTATAACCACACTTCCCTCTTAGCCTCTTCCCTTCCTCTTCCTCATCCTCCTACCTCCCTCAGTCTCTAAACCCTTGGTGATTACTTATCTGTTCTCCATCTCTATAATTTTGTCACTTCGGTAATGTTATATAAATGGAGTCATATAGTAGGCAATTTTCAGCTTTTTTCATCTCATGGCACGCAACTACTAAAATTCTGCAACACACCAAATAATGTATTTTTGCTGTCCTGAAAAAAAAAAGGGTATAATTTTGATTCATTTGCACTGGACAGCTGTTGTTGTGTTGGCTCTTGTCATTTTTTTATTTGACATTTTTAAGAGAAAAGAAGTGAGTGCCTCTGACTAAATAAATAGTCAGGTATTGCATGTCTTAAAAATTTTTTGTAGCACACTGGTTGGAAATTGCTGAAACAGTTTATAGTCTTCTCGGTTGGCTTTTTACACTCAGCATAATTCCCTTGAGATCATCCAAATTGTTGTGTTGTCAAGAGTTTCCATGTGTTGCTGAGCAGTACTCCATGGTTCGGGGGTACCAAAGTGTGTTTAACCACCCGCCATGTGGAGACATCTGGGTGGTTTTCGGTTTTTGCGTGTTACAAATACAGCTGCTGTGGATAGATTGTGTTAATGTAAGTTTTCACTTCTAAATTTGTATTATGTTCCTCCTTTTCTTTTTTTCTTCTCTTGCCTTGTATCCAGATATCCTTTTAGATTTGGATTCTCCCGCTCCTGTCACGACACCAGCCCCGGCTCCAGTTTCTGCAAGCAATGACTTGTGGGGAGACTTCAGTACTGCCCCCAGGTATGACCATGGCGAAACCCACATACTCCCCGTCAGGGTGTTGGTGGTGAACACAGTCAGATGCAGTCTTTGATCTGGGAAAGCAGGGCATTTGTCCATCATAGAGGGTCTTCAGCAGGAATTCTAGGTAAGGAAGTATAAGAGTGCTGGGGATGGTGGGGTGAAAAAAGCTGGAGGATGAAGTGTGAGTGGGAGAGTGCAGGCCTTGGTAAGGAGAATTGCTGTGAGATGTAGTTCTAGGAATTCTGGACAGCGATTTCTTTGAAACTATGTAAAGTAAAGAATAGAGTAGCTATCCTAATATTATGCCTTTGGCTTTCTCTGTTTGTCTTGCAGCTCTGTTCCAAACCAGGCACCACAGCCATCCAACTGGGTCCAGTTCTGAATAGCATTGGCATAAGGACAGACTTGAAGAGTAAAATGACCTTGAGGGCACCAGTCTGTGAGGGAAGTTAGGAATCTCTTCTCTCCCCAGAACCACCATTACTGGACAATCTTTTTCATAGCTTCTCCATTGTGTTCAAGCTAGTTTATTCCATGCCCTTGTGTTGTCACTTGCTGTACAGCCAAGAAAGTATCTCTTATCTCCTCCTCACTCTCAAGGCAGGGGAGTAGCAGGTCCAATCATACTTGTGGCTGACTATGCAGGGCTCCAAAGGCCAGGGTCTCTGTGAGGGGAAACAACCTCTAACATGTGCAGAATTTTTCTCCATCTTTTAAATTCTTTAATGCATTTCAGAATCATCTCATGACCCTGTGTGCCTCTTTGTGAAGCCCTATTTAGCAATTTCAGGGGAAACAAAAGCCTTGAGACTTCACTTTCCACTAACCCAAGACTGAAAAAGACTGACCTCAGTGTTTACAAATACATTTGATAGGGATCGGAATGGAGAAGCGCCTGGTCTTGGGTCTCTGCTGTGCACCCTCCTTCAGGCCTACCCTGTTCAGTGAGCGTTCAGTGCTCGGTGCAGTTTCATCGCCCTCCCATGTGTTTACACGTCTCTTTCTATGATACGAGGGTTATGTTGGTGGCACCTCCACTATTCTTTTTGTTGAATAATGCAACATCTTCGACCAGTGGGTGTCTCTTCGATGAAGGAGGTTCAAGGAGCTGTGTTTTCCAAGTTATATTCTAGAGAAGTGTTTACAGTAAGTTCTCACTTAACATTGTTAATAGGTTCTTGACTTGAAGCTGAAATCACTTGTAACAAAACCAGTTTTACCATAGGCTAACTGATATGAACAAGAGTTAAGTTCCTACAGCATCTCATCAACAGAATAACAATATGATGTTATTGAAGGACCTTCTGTTTTTTCTTGCAGCCCCATCTAATTGCTGCATTTGAAGCACACCGTTAACTTTATATTTGCCTGATCATTTTGACCTGAAGTTGAGTGGTTAGAGTTCTTAACCTGATTGGTAGAGCAGAGAGGTGGAAAGCACTTAACTCTTGTTCAGTACCCACATTGCCTTGCTGCCTGGGTACCTGGCCCCTTTCCGAAAACATTTCAGTCCTCCTCGCTCTTCAGTAGAAAAGCTGCTATTGCATGTATCCTCATTTATGGAGGAAGCTGGAGAGGCATTGCTTTAGCTGTGATAGGTTTTGCCCAAATGACAGCTTTGCTACCCATCGCCCAGGGTATCTCAAAGGCAAGTTGCTCTCCCACCTCTTTCCTTTCCCTCTGCCCCACCATTCCTTTTACAATGCTGTGAAGAGAGTTCCCTTTCATAGCTGATTGGGCACTATCTATTTTGTTTCTTAATGAGTAGTTTTGAGGATGGAATGGAAAGATATCCTTCTTCCCTTAGTAACTATTTGGATGTGTACACTCTGGCTGAAGGGCATCCTTATATTTAGTTTCAAAATACATTCTCTCTCCCAGATTTCCTTTTTTGACTCCTTTCAACTTAGGGTCCATTTCTTTTCATTGCCTCCCCTTCCAGGCAGCTCTATTCTTACAGAGCCATGGCAGGGCATTTTAAAATTCCATAGAAAACACTAAAAGGAAAGTCTGTAGAATCACTAGTGACTAACTATTGGGAACCTATTTTCTCAATCTTCTTCCACGTTGTGTTCTTTGTATTCTCAAGATGATAATATATTATGTATTAGAATTGCTGAAAAGTTGATAATGAAGTTTAAGATATATGTATATAAAGTGTATTGGTGCAATAATGGTAATTAAAAATATGGAAAAAGGTAGTGTCTCTTTTATCTTTTAATATGCCTATTTCATTACCTTTTTTATTTAATTGATCTAGTAATAATGGGCCAGTAGGTAATCAAAGGACATTTTTATAGCTATTATTCTTTTTCAAGAAGTTGGGGCCCATAAGGAGTTGAGGCTACACCCCTGCCCATGGTCCTAAACACATAGAGCACTCTGTACAGAGATTATCTGTATTCATTCTTTATTTGCTCGTACTGTTCATTTCATTTGCTTCAAATTACCTTCATGATCTAGGCCACCTCTTACATCTCAGAAATATCATCAGCACAAATGAAAAGAGTCAGTGTAAGAGACAGAACAAAAGTGAGTCATAGACTTTGGAAGCTAGAGGATCTTGGAGTTCTCATTCAGTGACTATTACAGGAGATGGATGACTCACAAGGATTTGGCTGCTTGACTTTTTTTTTCTTTTTTCTTTTTTTTTTTAAGTAGCACATACTGCTCTCTCCAGAGATTCTGATATCCCTCCCCATTTGATCTCCAAGGGTAGGGGTTAGATGGCTTCCCCAGCCATGACCTTTCTTAACATTCCTGAGGTCGGAAGTCACTGTCATTGAGAGAACTGAGTTCTTATCCTCAGGTTTTGTTTGGGGAAAATGTAGACAATCATTTTTAGCCCAACCTTCTCAGTTACACTTTGACATCTGCCTTCATGGTTGAAATGAAAACCTTTATTTTTATTTTTTAAAAAATTTTACTTATTTTTAGAGAGAGGAAAAGAAATGTCATTGATTGGTTGCCTCCCACATGCCCCCAACCACCGGGGAAAGGCCTACAGCCCAGGCTTGTGCCCTGACCGGGGATCAATCCAGTGACCTTTGGGTTTGCAGGTTGGCCTTCAGTCCACTGAGTCATACCAGCCAAAGTGTGAACCTTTATTACTCATCACTTAACTCCATGCTGATAACCTTCTAGTTAGTCACTTGCCAGGAGCTTTCTTAGCTCCAATTCAGTTGGTATGTTGCCGCCAGAATAATTTTCCTAAAACCAAGCCTTGCACATGTCCTTTTTCCCCTGCTTACTGCCTTTAATGATATCCTTTTTTTAAAAAACATTTTTTTCCATTACCATTTAGCCCCTTTATACTCCCCTTCCCTCCTGCAGTCACCACACTGTCGTCTGTGTCCGTGAGTCCTTTTTCCTTTTTACTTCATCCCTCCACCCCCTAACCTGCCCCAACTCCCAGAGCTGTCAGCCTGCTCTCTTAGGAGTTTATTTTGCTTGTTCAGTTTGTTCATTAGATTCCACATATAAGTGAAATCATACGGTATTTGTCTTTCTCTGACTGGCTTATTTTATTTAGCATAATGTTCACGTCCATCCATGCTGTTGCAAAGGGTAAAATTTTCTTTTTTACAGCTGAGTAGTAGTCCGTTGTGTAAATGTCCCATAGTTCTTTTATCCACTCATCTACTGATGGACACTTGGGCTGCTTCCATAGCTTGGCAATTGTAAATAATGCTGCAGTGAACATAGGGGTGCTTATACTCTTTCAAGTTAATGATTTCCCTTTGCTTACAGAATAGAGTTCAAAGTACCATTTCATCCACCACTCTCAGTTTTCCCTTTTACTCACAATGTGCTCCAATGAACCAGGGTTCATTCTTCAAATGTCATCAGCACCATGAGCACTGAATGCTTGCTAAAAATTCCTTCTGCTTAAAACACCTTTCCCTCTAGGCCTGCATGTCAAAATCCTTCCTATCCTGTGAAGCTAGCTCACCTATCCTCCCTCCCACTCTGAAAGATGATTTTCATTTTCTTGGGATTGCTCTTGAATTTCTCTTCCCTTAGCTTGTAAGCTCTTTGAGTATAAGGAGAATCTTCATTTTTATCTACTCACCATACTTCCTATTTGCCTTTCTAGATAGTAGATGCTCATTAACTGCTTGTTGAATTAACAGTGATTTCAGTGGAGAGGGACTAGGAATCAGTTGGTTATTTTCCTTTTACTCATTTTCATTTGGGTTCTTTCTAGCTACATGACCTAAGCTGACCTCATATGCTTTGCCTTGGTGGCAGAAAAATCTCATTTATTTGCTCCAAAGTCAGTCAATATTTGGGATCAAGAAGGCTATAGAGAAGACTGATTTTACTTTGGTATATAGACCCTATGGTCTGGAAAAAAGCAAAATTGAATATCATGTAGCATAGTTGCTGATAAATTGGTAGCTTACTGTCTCCTTTTAATTATCATAACTGGCTAAAGATTGCATTGCACTTTTGTTATATTCTAGTTATTTTCTAGCTTTTTTAAAAAAAAATTCTGTTCTTTTAACTGTTTATGAAGAAAATTACATATGGTTTGTGATTGTGGAACTCAAACTCAGGTGCTCTCCATCAGTCACATTCTGTGATGAGAAAGAAAGGAAAAGAGTCATCTTTATCTGAAGGTCCCTTAACCCTGGAGGATGTGTAGGCTCGTGATGATTGTCACAGCAATTTTTTAAAAGAGAAATTTAGCCTTATTTATTAGGAAGTATTTTTTTATTTTTATTTTTGAACTACAGTTGACATGCAATATTGTATTAGTTTCAGGTGTGATTAGACATTTATATAACTTACAAAGCAATCACCTTGATAAATCTGGTACCTAGCTGACACCATATATATAGTTATTACAATACTATTAACTATTTTCCCTATGCTGTACTTTACATCTCCATGACTATTCTGTAACTACCAATTTTCATTTCTTAATCCCTTCAGTTTTTTCAGTCATCCTCTCCCTCATCTAACAACTGTCAAAATGTTCTCTGTATGAATCTGTTTCTGTTCTACTTGTTTGTTTTGTTTCTTAAATTGCACATGTAAGGTTTTCACAGCAATTTTATGGTCTTAAATTATTTCAAAAATTTGCAAAGTTGTAACTTTTGGTCCTCTTTTGAAAGCTATCAAGATACAGGGCTGGTATCTCTTAAAAAAGCTCTGGCATGCATGAACTGCTTACATCTGAGCCAGGAGTAAAATAATGTGGTATACTGTGACCTCATGTTTTGCCCTATCATTCTAAGGATAGTTTTGTCCCCTCAACTAAACACAATAATACATTAAGACCCCTTTTGGGTTTTTAAAAGTTTCCTTTTTAATATTAAGTGCTGCCACTAAACGTGTAATGAGAAATGTTATTGAAGTACTTTCTGTGAATGTTTTGTCTGGCTGCATAAAAGCTACGGGCCACTAGGTGGCGTGCTCCTCTTAGCAACTAGTACACCTAGGACTACAGCTCATTCTTTCTGCAGACTGGGGAAGCATTTAAAAAGAAAATGAAGACGCCCAAGGGGTATTTTGTTTGTGGAGTCTAAACGTGCATCCAATTCAAAGTTTGTTGGGAACGTGGAAAAATAGATGTTTGGGTAGGTAGAAAATGATGTACAGAATAATACTTTCTTTAGACTTCAGTACTTAAATACTTGAATGGAGAATATCTGTATTAATGACCACATCCCACCAAAATAGGTGATTAATGGGCAGTGAAGAGTAATGGTTAGCATGGATTTGGGAGGCAGCAGGTTGCCTTGGTACAAAATTTTGCTCTGCTACTTCCTTTCTTTTTTGACCCTGGACAAGTTACTTAAACTTTGTGCCAATTTCCTCATATACAAAATGAGGATAATAGTTCCTACTTTATAAGGTTATTGTGACAAATGAGTTAAAAATTTAAAGTGCTTAATAACAGGACTTGGCTTATAGTAACCTCTATGTCAGCGCTACTTCTAACTCTGGCTATGAGGATGTGCAATAAGATGGTAAGTATAAAGGCAACATGATGGGAGTTTCTTTCCTTGTAAAAATATATATCATTTTTATTGAGATATAATGGATATGTAACACTGTACACATGTATGCAACAGGGTGGGGGGCAGAATGTGTCTTCAGCTGAGGCTGTTGGGGTCCACAGCATCGACAACTGTGATCCTTGGTGAGCGCTGCCAAGGGTCTGCAGAGGCTGTAAGGGCTTTTGTCCTGAGCAATGCCTCCAGATCCGGGGCTGGGGATGCTGGCGGGCAGTGGTGTGTGCACACTTTGCTGTGGGGACCAGCTGCAGGTGTCTGTGAAGTGGCTGGGGCCTGCTGCAGGCCTACTTGTAGTGGTGGGGTCCAGGGAAGGCAGCAAGGGCTGGGGCCCACTATGAGCTTACTGGAAGCTGCGGGGTCCCTGGCTGTTGGCGTGTTCTCTTGTTGTTGCATAGTCTCCACCTCTGCTTTGCGCCCTGCAGTGGTGGCTGGTGACAGCATGCAAGTGCACAGCGAGGGAGGCTGGCCTCAGTTGTGCACATGGAGTTTGGGGTCTGTGCTGGCATCTTGTATTTTGTGCTGCTGCAGAGGCCTGGGCTAGCTGCTGTTGTGGGTCAAGGGCTCCAGTGAGGGTTGAAGTGGGGAGTTGGAGCGGGTAGGGAGGGCCTCAGGTGGGTGACATCAGCAAATGTGAAAACCTGTAGGGTGAAAGTTGGTGAAATCTGCAGTGAACTGCCGCAGCTGTTAGTTTCTGCAGTCTGCAGAGCAGGTCATTGGACTGGCTGATGTTGGCGGCCGCTGTTTTTCTTCTTTCTAGCCATCTCTATGAATCAGCTTTGCCAGGGTGGGTGGAGTGAAACTGAAACAGGGCCTTTTTGCAGTTCCCTGAAGGGCTAAGGAAGCTGATCACTCATCCCACTCTTTGTAGATAAAGGGGAACTCTGTCTAGCTGGATAGTTCCCTCTTGGTGCTGAGCAATCCTGGCTTGATGGGTGAGGTGATGCAGGCTAAATGGAGCTGTCTTCCCTTTTGTGTGGTCATTCTTTGTGGGTTTTTTTTTGTCTTTTTGTTTTATTGTGTTCCTATCATTTAAGTGGACCCCAGAGTTCTTCAAGAGTTGTTTTTTTCGTGGATAGCTAATTGTTGATTTTGTTGTGGGGACAGAGACTATGATCTCCTAGGGCATTATTTTGGTGACACTGAAAAATAATTTATTCAGTTTCTTTTTATTTGATGGAACAAAGTATTCCAGATTCACCTTGTACTTTCCAACTGACTTTTCTAATCCTGAGCCCAGTGAATGGTAGTACTGATGGGTGGTCTTTTTCTAGTTTCCTCTTCACTTAATTTACAGTGTTACAAGAATTCTGATGTAGGCAAAGGTCTCAGTTTTGCAACTCCTTGCTTAGTGCTTGTCGGAGACCTTGTTTTATCCCTTTATGTGCATTTAAATCCAAACCATTAGGCCTTATTGAATCTCCCACTCAAATGAGATGCCTCTCAGCTCACGATTGTTAACTCAGGTTGCATTTTCACCTCTTGTCCCATGCTCATGTATTCTGAATCTGTGAGAGTCCAATAACAAGCTAAGAGCATTTGAAAGAATAGAGTGGTAACTTGCTGAAAGGGCATGGCTTACTCTAAAAGAAATGCCTAGAGGCCTCCTTTGGATTGTACTACTAAGGTTTGCCTTAGACTCCAGGTATGGATTTGCCAAAGAGGGCTCAAGCACCACTGGTTTATTTGGGCTATGTGCAGACCCTTCCATGCAGCCTGGATTACCTGTACAGCCTTTTCTTTATGTCACTAAAGCCCGAATGTTTTTCAGTTTCCTAGTAACTAATGTATTTGAACACCCAAATGTGAACTATGTTGTCTTCAAAATCCAAAGAGACTTATATGATAACTTGTTATTTTTTGGGGGGGGTATATTTATTTATTTTAAGTAATAAAAATTATTATTAAAAAAATAAACATTTCTCTAAATGCAGTACAGATGAGCTGTCTCTTCCATTCATGAACAAGCACTCCACTCAATGTATCCAGTTAAGCGCCACTTTTATGAACATAATATACGCTTAAACACTTTTCTAAATATAGCATTTAAATACAGCAATATAAATGAAGCATATCCATCAACTCCCAGAAATAACACTCTTCTCAAGGCATCCTGGATGTATCACTTTCATAAACATCTGTAGTATAGGTGCTTTCAGACAAATTTCTAAACGTGTTACAGAAGTACTACCACTTTCATTCTGGAGGGGATATTTAAACGCTCTAGATATCCATCAGAATCACCTGGACGGCTTGTTTAAACACAGATTTCTAGGCTTCCCCCTCCAAATTTCTGATTCAGTTGGTCTAGGGTAGGACCCAAGAAATTTTGCATTTCTAACAACTTCCCAGGTGATGCAGATGCTGCTGGTTTGGGGACTACACAAAGACCCAGCACCTTGATCACCCTTGTGAGGCACTGGGAGGGAATATGGTGAAAATGAGAAAATAGTTACTGATCTTAAGGAGTTGATAGCGGCAGAGGTGTGTGGTGGGGAGGCAGCTAAGGGGCAAAATAACAAGAACAAGCAAAACAATTTCAGTGTGGTGTGTGGTTCCTTATCTTAGAAGTTTATTCCTTTATATTGCCAGGTATTGCTCTGTAATTTGTTTGTTTGGTTTTTTTTTCCACTTGATGTTTGTTGTGTTTCCAGTTTTGGACTATTATGAACAAAGCTGTTATAAACATTCATGTCTAGATGTGAGTGTACATTTTTATTTCTCTTGCATTATTGATCCTTTTTCTTGATTATTTAAGTGGAAAAAAAGATCCACCATGGTAACAGTATATACTAAGGACCAAGGACAACATTGATTTGCTCTAACATCTGAAATATCAGCTAAATTTGGAGTCACCACTTGCTAAATTTATGATAATTCATTGCCATTCTTTATGATCCATCTACATGGCAAGATGGATGAGTTAAATCAAGAATAAAGTAGGAATGGGTTCGGGAAATGGATGAAAAATGTGAAGGGATATTGAGTATCTTTTCATATGTTTGTTGAGCATCTATATGTCCTCTTTGGGGTCATGTCCTCTGCCCATTTTTAAATCAGACTTTTTTTTTTTGATGTTGAGCTGTATGTGCTCTTGATGTATTTTGGGTATTAACCCCATATCTGATGTATCATTTGCAAATATCTTCTCCCATTCAGTTGGTTGCCCATTCAGTATGTTGCCTTTTTGTTTTGTTGATGTTTTCCTTTGTGGTGCAAAAGCTTTTTAGATTGATGCAGTCTCATTTGTTTAATTTTGCTTTTGTTGTCTTTGCTCTAGGAAACACACAAAAAAAATCTCTAAGATCAATGTCAAAGAGTTGATTGCATGTTTTTTTAGAATTGTTATGGTTTCAAGTCCTACATTTAAGTCTTTAACCCATTTGAGTTTATTTTTGTTTGTGTTGAAAGAAAATGGTTTAGTATCCTTTTTTTAAAAATGTGTCTGTCTTGTTTTCCCAACACCATTTATTGAAGAGATATCTTTACCCCATTGTATATTCTTGCTTCCTTTGTCATAGATTAATTGACCATATAGATATGGATTTGTTTCTGTCCTACTCACTTTTAATTGGATTGTTTTTTTCTACTGAGTTGGATGAGTTTTCTTTGTATTTTGGATTTTAACCCCTTATCAAATATGTGCTTTGCAGCTGTTTTGTCCCAATTGGTATGTTGTCTTTTCACTTTGTTGATGATTCCCTTTATTGTGCAGAAGCTTTTTAGTTTGATGTTGTCCCACTTGTTTATTTTTGCTTTTGGTGACAAATAATGATACTGTATTATATACTTGAAAGTTGTTAAAAGAGTATATCTTAAATCTTATCACCACACACACAAATGATAATTATGTCAGGGCATGTGTTAACCCTATTGTAATAAATATATATATATAAAATCTCAAACCATCACTTTGTACATTTTCAAATTACATATTATATGTCAGTAATATCTACATAGAACTGCAAAAAATGACAAATATTGTATAATCTCACTTATGTGGGGAATCTAAAGAAGCTGAACTCTTAGAAACAAAGTGGAATGTAGGTTACCAAGGACTGGGTTGCTAGGAAATCAGGGGAATGATGGTCAAAGGGTACAAACTTTAAGCTGTGGGATGAATAAGTTCTGGGGATCTCTTGTACAGTATTCTGACTATAGTTAACAATACTGTATAATATAGTTGAAATTTCCTAAGAGAGAAGGTTATACATGTTCTCACCACAAAAAAAAATGGCAATTATATAAGGTCAAGGAGGTGCTTACTAAACCTGTTGTAATCATTTCACTATATATATGTGTATCAAATCATCTCCTTGTACACCTTTAACTTATACAATGTTATATGTCAATTATGTCTAAAGAAAGCTGGAAAAATAGAATATAAAAAAATGTGACTAATTATGCTAATTTATGCTCAGGAGCTTAGACAAATTTTGATAAAAGATAATATGATTTTTCCCAGTTTTATTGAGAAATAATTGTCATAGATCACTACATAAGTTTAGGGTGTATAGTGTGATAGTTTGATTTGCACATATTGTGAAATGATTACTATAATAGGTTCACCTAATACCTATCTTCTCATATAAATACAATAAAAAGAATTGGTAAATCTAGATTCAGCAAGATGGTGGAAAAGTGAATGGAAGTTACACTAACCTCCTTCCAGGACCAATCTGGAATTACAACCAAATTGTGGAAAAATCACCCAGAACAAAGAACTGAACAATAGTGAGAGAGAAGCCATATAACCTCGAACAGACAGAAGAACCAACATCAGCACAACCTGCCTGGTAAGGAGTGCTATGGAGACTCGAGAAGGCTGGCTGGATGCCCACAGGCAGCAGCATTGGAGGGATAATTAGGCAGCTGGTTGGATCCCCCTTAGAAGAGTGGGGTCTAAACCCTAAGCACCAGAGCCCAAAAAGTACACAGATAACAACAGCAATGAAAAGCAGCAGGGTTGCTCTCTGCCAGAGACGGACAGCTAGAAATGCAAAAAGCTGTTTAAAGGTCCAATGTATAAATTTTCATATGCAGCCACTTACCCTGGGCTCCAGCAAAAGTGGGGGCAGAGTGGGGGACACCAGGGGAGAGACTGGGGTCAGAAGCTTTGGAAAGAGAACTGAGAGATAAGATGCCAGGATCCTGGTGCTGAGTCATCCCCCATACAGCAGCAGCCATTGTGCTCAGGCAGACCTCCTAGAGGCAGCAGCCTAAGGGGAAATAGCCCCACCCCCAGGAGGGACTCTGTCCTGGCCCTGTGGTGCTTAAGCCTAATTGCTGAGAGCAGAGTGACTAGATTAACAACTGAAGGCGATATTTTCTTACCTGCATAGCTTTTTAACATTCATTTCTTGTCCATCAAGTTTGTGCGTATTCAGCCTTCTTCATTCCCTTTCTTATTCATGATGTAACTCCTAATTTTTCTCTTCGCATTGCTCCAACTCCCAATTCTTATTAATGTTCCTCTCTCTACCCTCTCCAAATCATTTTTCTTTCACTCATCTCATATTCATTCTTATAATAATCCTTAGCTCCTTATACCCTTATTAATATTGGTTCATTTGCTGTTGATAGTGGGATTGTTGGGGGGAGTTATTTTTGTGGGTGTGGGTTCGTTTCCTGGGCTTTGTAGTTTTGTTCTTGCAGCATCTGCACAACAGCATATAAGATGTGGTGAGTGGAGTGACCCTCAATCAACGAGCTGGAGGGAAGGACCCACCAAAGAACAATCAAACAGCAATCAAAATCCAATTACAGCCAGAGAGCCAACATAAACGGCATAAAGTACATCCCAAGAGCATCAAGTTCAGGAAACCGGGGAGACTGCACCACTGAATCTCACAGGTCTCCTACAATAGAAGATCATACCATAAAGTCAGGGAGTCAAATCAGATCAATATAAGAAGCAGAAGCAAAAAAGAAGAGTCTCACAAATAATGGGAAGAGAAAGAAAAACCCCCAATTGAAAGGAAAGGGGGAATCCACAGAAAGAGTGCTAAATGAAATAGAGGCAAGTCAACTATCAGATATTGAGTTCAAAACAATGGTTCTAAGGAAGCTCAATGAGCTCAGTGAGAATTACCAAAAACTATAGAAACTTACTGCAAACTATATCAGCATGAAAAAAGACAATAGAAAAAAATCAATAAAAGCCAAAAGGGAATGAAGAATACAAGTTCTGAATTGAGGAACACAGTAGAAAGATCAAAAGGAGACTGAATGAAGCAGAGGATCAAATCAGTGAGCTTGCGGACAAGGTAGGAAAAGAACCCCCAGAAAGAGCAAGGAGAGGAAAAAGACTCAAAAAAGAATGAAGAGGGACTAAGGGAGCTGCAGGACAGCATGAGATGTAATGATATTTGTATAAAAGGGATACCAGAAGAAGAGGAGGAAGGGATAGAGAACCTGTTTGACAAAGTAATGATGGAAAACTTTCCTAATTTGAGGATAGAAAAAGTCACACAAGTCCAGGAAGCACAGAGAGTCCCATTCAAGAGGAACCCAATAATGCCCACTCCAAGACACATCAGAATTAAAGGGCAAATATCAAAGACAAAGAGAATCCTAAAGGCAGCAAGGGAGAAACAGGTAGTATCATAAAAGGGCGCCCCGATAAGGCTAGCAGCTGACTTCTTAAAAGAAACGCTGCAAGCCAGAAGAGAATGGCAAGAAATATTCCAAGTTATGAAAAGCAAAGGCCTGCAACCAAGACTGCTCTACCCAGCAAGGCTCTCAATTAAAATGGGAGGTGAAATAAGGAGTTTCCCAGACAAAAGAAGGCTAAAAGACTACACCTCCACCAAACCAGCACTGCAAAATATGCTAAAGAGACTACTTTAAGATGAAGAAAAAAGAGTAGGAGACAGAGGAAGAAAGGTACAAAGCATGTAAAAATGGCAATGAATAAGCACCTATCAATAATAACCTTAAATGTAAATAGATTAAATGTTCCAATCAAAAGACATACAGTAGGTGAATGAATAAGAAAACATGATCCACACACATACTGCCTAAAAGAGACCCACCTCAGAACAAAGGACCTACACTGACTGAAAGTAAAATGATGGAAAAAAAGATTCCAAGCAAATGGACAGGGAAAAAAAGCAGGGGTAGCAATACTTATATCAAATAAAATAGATTTCAAAACAAAGGCCATAAAAAGAGACCCAGAAACACACTTCATAATACTCAAAGGAAGAATCCATCAAGAAGACATAAATATTGTAAACCTACATGCACCCAACATAGGAGTGCCCAAATATATGAGGAAAATTTTGGAGGACTTCGAGAAAGATACAGACAGCAACACAATGGTAGTAAGGGGATTTTAACACCCCACTGTCAAAAATGGATAGATCTTCCAAAAAATATCAACAAGGATATTGTGTAACTGAACAATGCATTAGATCAAATGGACTTAACTGCCATATATAGAACCTTTCATCCCAAGGAAGCAAAATACACATTCTTTTCTAATGCACATGGAACATTGTCAAAGATAGACCACATGACAAGACTCAAAACAAGCCTCAACAAATTCAAGAAAATTGAAATCATAAGGATTTTCCCAGACCACAAAGGCTTGAAACTAGAAATCAACCTCAAGGAAAAAACTCAAAAACATTCAAACTGATGGATACTGAATAGCATGCTATTAAACAATGAATGGGTCAATAATGAGATCAAAGAAGAAATCAAAAAATTTCTGGAGACAAATGAAAATGAACATACAACACTCCAAAACTTTTGGAACACAGTGAAGGCAGTCTTAGAGGGAAGTTCATAGCAATACAGGCTTTCCTAAAAAAGATAGAAACATTTCAAATAAACAACCTAACTCTACATCTACAAGAACTTGAAGAACAACAAACAGAGCCCAGAGGGAGTTGAAGGAAGTAAATAATCAAGATCAGAGCAGAACTGAATGACATAGAGACTAAAAGAACAGTTCGAAGGATCAATAAATCCAGGATGTGGTTCTTTGAAAAGATAAATAAAATCAGCAAGACTTTAACCAGACTCATCAAGAAGAAAAGAGAGAACCCAAATAAAATCAGAAAAAATAAAGGAGACATTACAACTGATATCAAAGAAATACAAAGGATTATAAGAAATTACTACAAACAACTATATTCCAAGAAATTTGACAACCTGGGTGAAATGGACAAATTTCTAGAAAAATATAACCTTCCAATACTGAATGAAGAAGAACAGACTATTAACAGCTAGTGAAAATGAAGTAGTAATCAAAAAGCTTCCAGCATCCAAAAGCCCTGGACCTGACGGTTTCACAGGAAGATTTTACAAAACATTTAAGGAAGAGCTAACGCCTATCCTCAGATTATTCTGAAAAATCCAAGAAGAGGGAAGACTCCCAAACTCTTTTAATGAGGCCAGCATCATTCTAATCCCAAAACCAGATAAAGACACAACCAAGAAAGAAAACTACAGGCCAATATTGCTGATGAACATAGACACTAAAATCCTCAACAAAATGTTGGCAAATGGCATCCAGCAATATGTTAAAAAGATCATAAACCATGATCATGTGGGATTCATCCTATGGATGCAAGGATGGTAAAATATATGCAAATAAATAAACATAATACACCACATAAACAAAAGGAAAGACAAAAATCACACGATCATATCAATAGATACTGAAAAAGCACCCATTTATGATAAAAACACTCAGCAAAGTGCGAATAGAGGGAGCATACCTCAACATGATAAAGGCCATAAATGAAAAACCTACAGCCAACATCATACTTAACGGGCAAAAACTAAAAGCTTTCCCATTAAGATCAGGAACAAGACAAGGATGTCCACTTTCACCACTTCTATTCAACCTCATATTGGAAGTCCTAGATACAGTGATCAGACAAGAAAAAGAAATTAAAGACATCCAAATGAAAAGGAGGAAATAAAGCTGTCACTATTTGCAGATGACATGATAGTGTAGATAGAAAACCCTATAGACCACCAAAAACCTACTCGGCCTAATAAGTGTATTTCACAAAATGGCAGAATACAAAATCAGTATTCAGAAATTAAAGACACTTTTTGAATGCCAACAGTGAAACATCAGAAACAGAAATAAGGAGAAACATCCCATTTGCTATAGTAACTAGAAAATATAAAGTACATAGGAATAAACCTAACCAAGGAGGTAAAAGACCTGAACTCAGAAAACTATACAACACTGAAGAAAGAAATTAATGAAGACACATAAATGGAAGCATATACCATGTTCATGGATTGGAAGAATTAAAATCATCAAAATGTCCATACTACCCAAAGCAATTTACAGATTCAATGCAATCCCTATTAAAATACCAATGACATATTTCACAGATATGGAAGAAACATTTCAAAAATTTATGTGTAACCATAAATGACTCTGAATAGCTGCAGCACTCTTGAGAAAGAAGGACAAAGTAGGATGAATCACAATACCTGATATCAAACTACATCACAAGGCCATTGAATTCAAAACAGTCTGGTACTGGCACAATAACAGACACATCGATCAATGGAACACAACAGAGTACCCAGAATTAAACCCAAGTCCCCATCATCAATTAATATTCAACAAAGGGGACAGGACCATAAAGTGGAGTAAAAATAGACTCTTCAACAAATGGTGTTGGGTGATCTGGGCAGGTACATGCAAAAAAAATGAAACGACCACCAACTTACATCATACACAAAAATAAACTCAAGATGGATAAAAGACTTAAATATACATCATGACACCATAAAAGTCCTAGAGGAAAATAGGCAGGAAAATCTCAGATATTCCACTCAGCAGTATTTTCACTGATATGTTCCCTAGAGAAAGGGACATAAAGGAAAGAATAAACAAATGAGACTTCATCAAATTAAAAAGCTTCTGCATGGCTAAAAAAAAAAAAACCCCAGCAAAATGAAAAAGGAACCAACCGTATGGGAAAATGTATTTGCCAATGATACCTCAGGCAAGGGTTTGATCCCCGAAATATATAAAGAACTCACACAACTCCATCTTTGGAAGGCAATTAGTTAAAAAATGGGCAAGGGAAATGAACAGACTTCTCTCCAAGGAATACATACAGAGGGCCCAGAGGCCCTCTATATATGAAAGGATGCTCAGCATCACTAGTCATCAGAAAAATGCCAATTAGAGCCGCAATGAGATACCACTTCAAACCGGTGAGAATGACCATCATAAACAAATCAACAAACAACAAGTGCTGGACAGATTGTGTAGAAAAGAGACCTCCAGTGCATTGTTGGTGGGAATGCAGACTGGTGCAGCCTCTGTGGATAACGGTATGGAATTTCCTCAGAAAACTAAAAATGGAACTGCCTTTTGACCGAGCAATTCCACTTCTGGGATTATACCCTAAGAATTCTGAAACACCAATTCAAAAAGAGACTATGCACCCCAATGTTCAGAGTAGCACAATTTCCAATAGCCAAGTGCTGGAAGGAACCTAAGTGCCCATTAGTAAATGAGTGCATCAAAAAACTTGGTACATTTACACAATGGAATACTATGTAGCAGAAAGAAAGAAGGAGCTCCTACCCTTCACAACAGCATGGATGGAACTGAAGAGCATTATTCTAAGTGAAATAAGTCAGGTGGTGAAAGACAAATACCATATGATCTCACCTATAAGTGGATCCTAATCAATGAAACAAACAAGCAAGCAAAATAGAACCAGAGACTATGAAAAAAAGAAGAAAATGACAGTAGCCAGAGAGGAGTGGGGAGAGGGATAATGGGGGAAAATGGGGGAAGGGTCAAGTTGAGGAATATGTATAAAAGACACATGGACAAAGCCAAAGGTGGTAGGTTCAAGAGTGGGAGGCAGGGATGGGTGGGCCAAGGGGATGTCGTGGGGGGAAATGGAGACAACTGTACCTGAATAACAATAAAAAAACACATTTCTGTTGCATTAGAACATCCAAATTCATTAAAAAAAAGAAGCTGCTGGAGGTGACAGTAGCAAAATGAATGGAGATTCATAATAAAGCTTGTTAAGAACAAGAGGGAAAAGCAGGGAGCACTGAGGAGAAGGTTCAGAAGGCATATGCTCTATGTCTGTGAGACAACTGTAATAGAATAACAAACAAAATGATTTTAAAAAAAGAAGGCATATGACCTAAAGTTTCATTCTTTACTTGTGTTATTTAATCTCAAAGTATTTTGGGATTTTATAGATATATTTCTGTTATTGATTTCTAGTTTAATACCAATGTGGGCTGAATGCAGACATTGTATGACTTCTCTTAAAATTTAAGGATTTTATTTTGGGGGGGAGCAGAATATGGCCTATTGTGGTAAATGTTATATTTGAGAAGAATGTGTACTCTCTTGTTTTTGGATGAACTCTAAATGTCAATTAGATTCACTTGGTTAATGGTGCTCTTCAGTTTAATTGAATTCTTATTTATTTTAGTTCAATATCTCTCAAAACTGTGAAAGTGGTGTGGACAGATCCAACTGTAATAATGGAATTCTCTATTTCTTGTATTTCCACCAGTTCTTTTTTAAATTTTTAAAAATCATGTTTATTCCATTACAGTTGTCTCAATTTTTACCCCTTTACCCCCCCTCCACCCATGCCACCCCTACACCCCACTCCCACAGTCAATTCCCACACTGTTGTCCGTGTCCATGGGTCATTCATACATGTTCTCTGTCTAGTCTCTTCCCCTTCTCTCCACCATTGTCCTCCTTCCCCATCCCTTCTGGTCACTTTCAGTCTGCTCCATGTTTCCATGCCTGTGGTTTATTTTGTTCATTAGTTAATTTTGTTGATTAGATTCCACTTATGGGTGAGGTCATATGGTATTTGTCTTTCACCAACTGGCTTATTTCACTTAGCATACTATTCTCCAGTTCCTTCCATGTTATTGCAAAAAATAAGAGTTCTTTCTTTCTCTCTCTCTTTTTTTTAAATGCAGATTTATTTTATTTATTTTTAAAATGTCAAAATCCATTATAAAATATCAAAAAATTTAAATCCTTTACACAATTTCATCAATTAAAACAACATGACACTAGCACAGAAGTAATTAAGTAGATCAATGAAATAAAATGAGCATTCTAGAAACATGTATATATTTGTGAAACAATGTAATATATGATTAAATTGATATTTCAAATCAATGGGGAAAATAAGGCTTATTTAACAAATAAGGTGCATGGACCACCTTGAAATTAAACAAATATAGTGGGCTTTGGTTATTGATGGCTCATTCATTGCTGGGTTCTTCCCTCCAGCTGCCTGATTGAGAGTCTTAACCTTCGCCATGTCTTGTATATTGTTGAGCAAGTGCTGGTTAACAAAGCAATACTGCCCAGAAAAACCAAACCCATGCCAGCAAAATTATCCCCCACCTCAGAATTATTAACTATAAACGAGCAGAGATTAATAAAGATGAAAAGAGGTTAAGCATATTATAAGACAGGCAGAAAGAATATGAGATGACTAAATGAGAGAAAAAGTTTTGAAAGGGAAGACGGAAGAGAAATAATAAGAAGGAATAGAAACAAAGAAAGGGAGAAAATAGAATTTAAAACATAAGTATAAAAGGGAAGGATGATGGCAAAATGGAGTAAGAAAAAGGAAGAGTGTAATCTGTGTTTTAATATTAAACAATAGTGAACCAATAGGCAAAAAATTGAAGAAAAACCACAACAGGGTCAATAACAATGAGAGATGACCAAAGATTAATAAAGGCAAAAAGAGAATAAGAATATTATAAGAAAAAGAAAAGAGAATATGAAATGTCTACAGTAAAGAAAAATGGTTTTGAGAGGATAGGGAGAGGAGAAATAATGAGTAAGGAACAGAATCCAGGCTAAGACAGGGAAAAAATAGAATACCAAGCTCAAATAAGCAAGGGCTGGAGGAAGGTAAAATGGAGTAAGACAGGGAGAGTAACGTATGAGATTTGAAATAAAAAAATAGTGAACAAATAGGAATATAACTGAAGAAAAACAACAATAACCACAATATCCACACCAAACAAGCCACAATTAATAAAGGTGGAAAGAAAACAAGATTATAAGAAAGGGAAAAAGACTGTTGGCTGACTAAAGGCAGGCAGATGATTTTGAGAGATTAGAGAGAGGAGAAATAGTAAGAGTAAGGAATAGGAACAATGCTTAAAGAAGGGGAAAATAAAATTTATTTATTTATTTATTTATTTATTTATTTTTTTTTTGCTATTAAGATTTTTCTTTTAATATGCCACAAGGTATCTTGATTGTATATTTTCCAAAGTACTTTTCCAGCCACATCTCCCAACCCTTCCAAGTGATTTCATCAGTCTTTCCAATGCAATGAAAGATGCAGGATTATAGTTCTGTCCACCTTCTCTTTTTGAAAGCAATATAATCCTAATGACTTTAATGGCCATATATCTCATCTAATAAAGGAAAACATTTACAAATATCAGAAACCCAGTTTTGAAACATCTGCATTAATTTTAAACTGAATCAGCATTTTGTCGGGTTTAAAAAAGGCAGCAGTTTGAACTCACAACTTGCTGACAAACACGTTTCTGCTGAGGAAAGGGGAGAGAGGGAGAGTGAATGCTGCATTGCTCCATTGGCCCCAAAGTGCTCATTTCACAAAGGGATACATCAAAAGCAAACATGCAATGGTGGTTTTAAAACTTTTACTGCAATATAACAAGGAAGTAAACAGTAATTAGACACCTACCAATTTCCCCCCCAAAACAAACCAAAAAATGTAAACAGGAAAATAACTCTGCCTATACTTGTAGAGCTTCTCAAATCATGTTAGAAGGGTCTCACATTCAATGATCAAGAGATTTGAAAATAGCAGTAATTATTTTCGTTTTAAGAAAAGGTTCCCCTTCTTCCCTCCCCCATCCCAAGTATTTAACATGAAAGAATGGGCTTTCTTGACATTAATTTTATACTTATTTGAAGCAGCAACAATACCCATCAATAATTTGGCATTTGTTTATAGATGTTCCAATTTTTTTTTCAATTTCATAAAGCCATTATCCAGTGTTGCCATGAAATAAGAGACTGTAGATTCTAGGTAGCAGAGATTCTTTCTGAAACCAACATTAAGTCAAAGAAATATTAAGCAGGGCATTACACTAAATTTCTGGATCTATTACACTAAAAAGAGTGAAACCTAGGAAGTTACCTACTGTTTTATACAAGATATAAAGACCTGCAAAAGCTGGTTTTTGGTTGTCTATTTTACATACTGTGTGGATCTGCAGCATCTGCTAATTAAAGCAGACATGCACTGTATTTATCCCTGCCCTATATCCTAGATCCCTCCCTCCCCACCCCCAACAATCTACTACCTTATACCAAGTATTGTGGATATGAGCCCAAGTCATCCCAGACAATCCAGTGAACAAAGTTAGTGTAATGCACTGGTGTGAAGTGTGAGATTTTAAAAAAAAGTCCCTTTCAATCTTCATCAAAGTTTTGCTGTAGAAGAAAATTGGCAGCCAAGTTCTCATTCTTCTCACAAGCAAAATATGCTTGTATCACAAGTCCTTCAGGAAATCCTAATGCCTTTAACCTTTCTATAGCTTCTTTTTCCTGAGGCGTTACTTGAATGTAGTTCATATGACCGCTTCCAGCTTCTGCAATCCCTCCACTGCCACCTCCGCCGCCTCCTCCTTGACCACCAGCTTCTTGAACTGGTTCATTTAACATCTGAATAAAATGTTCCTGATGTTGGCTAATTTGCTGTAGTAACTGAGGATTTTCTCGACCTATCTGTTGTAGCAATGCTGGAAGAAGAGAAGGATTCTGTTGAATAATTTGTCTCATCTGTTGAAACTGAGGCTGGTTCCGTAAAAATTCAAGGGGATGTCCTCCAGAACTTGTCGTTGTAGTTGTTGCTGTTGTAGTTGCTGCAGCTGCAGCCACTGAAGACTGAGGAGCCCCAGTACTAGCTGCTGGTGGGGGGTCCACCACAGCTTGACTTTCTCTGTCTCCGGGAATTCCCATTAAAAGATACTCCACTGCTCTGTCAGGGTTGTTGAAACTGGCTCTCAGGGCGGCAATTACTTGCTCTCGTTCATAGCCCATTGACATGATCTCAGTTACCATATTTTCGTAAGACTGACCTGTCACAAGTGCACTTGTTGCATCTTCAAAAAGGTTTGACCGAGAAGAATCTCCTGATGTACTGTCAGTTGATGCCGGGCTAGTAGCCACTGGTGTTTCTGCTGGCTTTTCTGCAGGGTTCTCTTGTTTTGCTGCACTAGCAGGTGCAGATTCAGAAGTTGTTGTCGTTGATGCTGGAGTGACAGATGCAGGTGTGGGAGTGGGAGCCAAAGCAGGGGCGGGGGTTGGGACCTGAGCCACAGCTGGTGCCGTGGAGGAACTAATCGTGGTAGTGGTGGCAGGATTCGATGGCTGAGTTGTTGTTGGTGCTGGTGTTGTCACTGCTTTGGGTTTTGTCACCATAACCACCACAAAGTTTTTCTCATCAATTTTATATTCTTTTAGAGCAGTATCATCATTGAGGATTTTGCCTGCATAAATTAATTTTTGACCCGCTACAGGAAAGGCATCTTTACCCTTTTCAGATTCAATCTTCTCTTTCAGTGCTTTCACCGTCTCGTCCGGGTCGATGTCGATCTTAAAGGTCTGCTGCTGCAGAGTCTTCAGGGTGACCTGCATGGTGCCGCCGCTCCGCTCCGCTGCCGGGCCTGCTCCGGGTGCTGGCCGCTGGGCCGGAAAATAAAATTTATAATAAAAATAAGAAAGGGCAGGAAGAAGGCAAAGTGGAGTAAGACAAAGGAAAGCTACTATGTGAGATTTGAGATAAAAATATATATCAAAAATAAAAAATAAAAATCTTAAGAATGAAAAATAAAAGGCAAAAAAACAGTGAATGCGTTGGCATACACTTGAAGAAAATGTAGAAGAGTTAAGGGGCTATGCAAGAGAAAAACACATGCAAATTCTGAAGAAGAACAAAGTGGTATTTGTCTCAGCAGAGTTCAGTGTTGGCCTTCTGTTTTCTTCTGGATCTGCCTCTGGCTTTTTATTGGCTCAAGGTCCAGGGATGAGTCATCTGACTTCTGACAGCACTGCATGCACCACCCTCACCTGCCTCTAAAGGGGACTTCTATTGCAATCAGGAGGGTGGGGCCCCCTGGTCTCCCCTGGGAGGTGATGTTGTCTTCTGGGAAAATTGTGGTTGTGTTCCCCTGTCCCTGCACCACACATCTCGGTCTACTTCAGCATATTTCCAATAATGTATAGTTTCTGGTCACCTAGTTGACCGTTTCACAGGAGGGGCCAACCTATGTAAGAGGGTCAGCTCTTTCCTGCTTGGTGCTCTTGGCAGCACTGTATACGAGATGAGGGCTGGGTGGGGTCCTGATTACCCCTTCTTGCCCCAATTTCTGGTCTCCTTGCCTTGCTGGCCTCCGGAGAATAGGGCCCTACAAACCAATGTATTTTGTCTCCCTGAGAGAAGTTCAAAGTGGATCCTTTTAGAGATTCTCTACCTGCTTTTCTCCTGCGGGTATGCACTCCGCAGAGGGTTCTTAAGCCTGTCCTGCCAATCCTGCGGGAGGGGGGCTGGGTAGTCCTTACCTTTCCAGGGGTATGATTTCTGCCAGAAGAGGGGGTGGGTTACCTGGCTGTAAATAATCTCAGGCACTCAACTTTTGCCCATCTAATAATGCCTAGCTCACTGCCCTAATAGATACAGTCCCAAACTCTCCCTTTTGCATACATAGCCTCCTGCTTGCTAGTTGTGCTTGACCAGAGTCAGAAATCCCTTTGCTGTGCAATTTTCTGATCTCCTTGCCCAGCTGAATTCAGTGGGAGCAAACTGTGCTTTCAATCTTGTCCCTTTGATGGTAAGGCAGCTATGCACGGGGTCCCAACACAGGTGCAGATAGAGTGCACCCGCCCTTGTCTGGCACTCCTCTGGTTGGCGTTTGGTGCTGCAGCTATTGATGATGAGCAGTACTCACTGTGTGCGACCTCACACAGCCTCCCAAGTCACTCCAGGCCTAGGTCTTTGGGATTCCCAGTTGGTGCTGGGGCCCCATGCCCTGGGAGCAGAGAGAGCCACTAAGCTGTAATTTCTGATCCATCTCGCTGCATCTACAGGCACCGTGCATGCGGTATTTCCCCTTCAACTTCTCAAATCTCCTTACTGCCCATTGCGAAGCGTCTTCTATACTCCTTGGCTTAAAACTTCATAGCAGCTAAGATTCTGTTGCTTGCTCAGGTTTTTAGTCAGACAGCCAAGAATCTGAGTCTGGGGCAAGAGCGAGGGGACTCAGCTTCCCATACTTGGCCACCATCTTGAAGAGCCTCTTTTTATTGATTTTAGAGAAAGAGTAAGGAAGAGAGAGACAGAGAGAAAGAGAGAGGGGTATGTGCCCCAAATGGGATTGACCCACAACCTAGGTCAATGCCCCAACCAGGGATTGAACCTGCAAACTTTTTGGTGTATGGGACAACTCCAACGAACTGAGACACCCAGCCAGGGTAAGGTTTTATTTTTTGATCCAACTTACTACTCTATACCTTTATTTATTTTTATTATTATTATTATTTTTTTACACTCAAGAATTTGTTTTCTTCTTCAGAAATAAAAAGGTTTAAAAAACAAAAGTTGGCAAAAATGATAAAATGTAATTTTGTTATATCCCAATTGCTTAGGTGCATTCTGTAAATTCCAAATAAGTAAAATAATATAAAAATATAATTTTAAATCTTTATAGAATGAAAATAAAACCACATTAATCATTAAATACTCTTGGGTTTTTTTTACTCCTCCCACAAATGAATTCACAAATATAAAAACTGATGTACATTTATATTCTGAAGTACAAATCCCCAACAGCCAAGTAGTTATACATTTTATGTGCAAAGTAGATATTGCATATTTACTTGTTATGGAAAGCAGAGTACAGGCCCAGTGGAGAATAATCATTAAACATTGATTATTTTTCAGAAAAATGCTGTTGTAAAAATGTACATTAGTACACTGTTGGTAATTATTTACTTCTCAAAGTAAATAACAGCTTTTAGATATAAATCTTTCAAAGGCTATCTTTGAAGAACTGTGAAGTGACATTTAAAATATGAAGAACAATAATTTGTCAGTAACCTTCTCAAACACCAAGCCAAGAGAGGATTTTCTTTCTTTTTTTCTCCATGTGGTCAGTTTCATTCTTAGGGAAGGCCTGATGTAGCAAGACACATTTCACAAACCTTTATCACAAGTTTGTGATCTGTCAACTAGAGACACTGCCTCTGATGTGGATAGTTTCATTCAATCCATGTTCTACTAATTTTATATCTTCTAGGTCATCTTTTATGATGCTAATCAAGTGACTGAGGCCTTCTTGTTGTTGTTTCAAATGCTGCTTGATTTCTCATAACAGATCTGCATCTATGTAGTATCCTTCTTCAGATTTGACTGCTCCAAAATGATTTTGCATCCTGATTTGGGACATTAGTTCATTTAGTCGGCCCTTAAACTGTGTAGGTGCATTTAGTTCACACTGAATTGTATCTAGTTGAACTCGCAACTGCTCTTCATCAGCTTGAATGGCATACCCACTCTTCCTCTGAATTTCCTGTTTGATTAGGACCTGTAAGGTTCTGTGGGAAAGGTCCATGAGTTTCCTCTTGTATTGTGCAATTTTGGCCATAGTTGTAGTTTGATTCTTCTGTAATTCACCAATATCTTCAGATATAATATCTAATCTGGTCTGATGCTGCTTAGTCATCTGATCTTGAACCTTCAGTCTTCGAAGTTCTTTGAAACCCACCATTGGTACAGGACTTAACTTTTCAGGATCAGGGTTATCCACCTTGGCTTGTTCCCAGATAATAGGATCAACACCAGCAGGAGGATTCTGCAAAAGCTGTTTGATCTGTGCAGGAGAAAGTTCTGTTGTAGTCATAGAGAAGGTCACACCAAGTTGCTGCAGTTGTGTTTTTATATTGGTTTGTTCAAAATGGGCATATAGTGTTGTAGCTGGAACTCTTCTTGAGGTACCATTTGGAGAGCGCTCAATAACATAAATGACAACTTCTGTCTGATCATCTGGCAATGTTTTAAAACCCTCTGCATTTACTGTAAGGGTCTGGTTTCCTCCCAAAACTTTATGCAATGATTCTACCAATTGCTGGTGCTGGCTTCGGATATCTTTTTCTTTTTTGTTGAAAACTAACACCACCAGCCCATCTTTATCTTTATTATTGGGCATACAACTATAACCTACTGCCTTAAATTGGCAAAAGGGATTTTCTTGTGTGAACTCCACTGGTGGAATGTTATTGTTGAAATATCCTTTTCCTGTTCCCCAAAACGCCTGCAGTTGATTCCACTTTGCTAAAATAGCATCTCTCTCATCTCCTAACAGTGTTGGAGCAGAAAGAGCACTTGCAGTGTCGATCAGTTGGTTGGACTGGGCAGGAGCTTGTGTGGGCTGGCTGAAGAGACCACCTAATGTAGTTTGCTGTTATTGCTGCTGCTGTGATATTAAAATCCTCCAAATCCCAGTCCAGTTCCCAAACCCGTACCTAAACTAGTACTAGTTCCAGTTGTTGTCCCAAAACCAGTACCAAATCCAAAACCTTTGCTCTGAGTACCACCGAAGAGTCCAGTAGTGCCCATGTTAGTAGGAGCAGAAAAACTGAATGCAGAACCTGCTGTTGTGGATGTTGTCCCAAATCCTCTGAAGCCACCTGCGGAGGTGCCCGAGGTGCCCGAGGGAGCTCTGAAGTTGAAAGCCATGTCACAGGAGCACAGAACCAAAAAATACTCTGTACCTTTTAATTGGTGAATTCAATCCATTTACATTTAGGATGATTATTGATATATAACGATTTCCTTTAGTTATTTTATTGTACCTTTTGTTTCCTGGTAGCTATGTGTCTCTATTGTCTCTTTTCTCTTGTGTTTATTTTTTAAATTGAGTTTTCAATTAAGGTTGACATTCAATTTTATATTACTTTCAGGTGTACAGCATAATGGTTAGACAATCATATACTTTACAATGAGATTCCCCATGATATTTAATTTTATTTCAATATTATTGACTGTAGTCCCTATATCTCTGTGACTATTTAATAACAACAAATTTCACCTCTTCACCTTTTTCATAAGTCTCCTAACCCCTCTCTGCTGGCAACCATCAGTTTAATCTCTCTGTTTTTCTGCCAGTACCATGCTGGTTTGATTACTATAGCCTTGTAGTATATTTTGATATGAGGTAGCATGATACCTCCAACTTTGTTTTTCTTTCTCAAGAATGCTGTGGCTATTCAAGGTCTTTGGGGCCCCAGAAAAATGTTTGAATTATTTGTTCCAGTCCTGTGAAACTGCCTTTGTTATTTTGGTAGAAATTACATTGAATTTAAAGATTTCTTTGGGTAGTATAGACATTTTAATGATGTTAATTTTTTCTAGCAATTAATCTGTATCTTCTTTAATTTCTTCATTGTTTTATAATTTTTCAAGTAGGCTTAATTTCCCTCTTTGCTTAAAATTTTTTCTTAGGTATTTTATTTTTTTGAGGCAATTGTAAATGAGATTGCTTTTTTAGTTTCCTTTTCTGGTAGTTCATTATTGATGTATAAAAATGCAACTGAGTTCTGGATATTTATTTTGTATCCTGCTACTTTACCAAATTCATTGATGAATTCTAGTAGTTTCTTGGTGGAATCTTTAGTGTTTTTTACATACAGTATTTTGTCATCTATAAATAATGACAGTTTTACTTCATCATTTCCAATTTGGGTGGCTTTTATTTCCTTTTCTTTTCAGATTGCTGTGGCTAACACTTCCAGTACTATGTTGAATGCGTGGTGAAAGTGAATATTCTGTCTTGTTCCTGATCATAAGGGAAAGACTTTTTGCTTTTCCTCAATGACTATGATGTTGGCTGTGGGTACGTCATATATGGTCTTTATTATATTGAAGTCTGTTCCCTCTACTACCACTTTGCTGAGAGTTATTTTATGGTAAAAATAAATGGGTGCTGGATTTTGACAAATATTTTTTTCTGCGATGGGATTTTTATCCTTCATCTTTTTTATGCGGTGTATCACATTAATTGATTTGTGGATATTGTACCAACTTTGCATCCCAGGAATGAATCTCATTTGTTCATGGTGTATAATCTCTTTACTATATTACTGAATTTAGTTTGCTAATATTTTGTTGAGGATTTTTGTGTCTATGTTCATCAGGGATATAAGACTATACTTTTCTTTTTCTTTGTAGAGTCTTTATCTGGTTTTAGAATTAGGATAATGCTGGTTTTGTAAAATGAGCTTGGGGTCTTCCCTTTGCTTCAATCTTTTATAATAGTTAGAGAAAGGTGGATAGGTATCAGTTCTTCTTTGAATGTTTGGTAAAACTCACCATGAAGCCATCCAGTCCAGAACTTCTGTTTGTTGGGAGTTTTTTGATTACTACTTCAATTTTGTTAGTTGTAACTGGTCAGTTCAGATTTTCTGTTTCTTCTTGATTTAGTTTTGAGAGTTTGTATGGCATATTTCTAGAATTTATCCATTTCTTCCAGATTGTCCACTTTGTTGGCATATTATTGCTTGTACAAACACTAATTTTAAAAGGGTAACCCAATGCTGTTTTTTGGAAAAGGATTTGGTTCAAATTGCTGAATCACAAGTTATGTCCCCTTTAAAAGATTTTAAGCCAAAATAAAAGAATATTTACTTTGGTTCTGTCTAATAGTATGTGATTTTTGTATTAAATCAATGTTAGTTTTTCTGAGTCCCCTGCAAGACTCATGTATCTTAAATTTTTGTTGCACATCTGACCTGAACCTATCCACCAGTTGGCTTTTGTTCCAATTTTCCATTCTTATTATCAATTTTTGCTTTATTTTATTTGATATTTTTTATTTTGGTGTATTGTTCCTTTCTGACTTTGCTACTACCATCCAAAGTTTTGCCTGTAGCAATCTAGAAATGTATATAGAACAAAGGAATGGAAAAAAGCAAAGAGAATGGAGCACAGGGTTGCCAGTGGTCATGATCTTTATGTGATTGGGAGAGCTTATATTGGACATGAGCAAGGACACAAAGAGGTCTTTAAATTGCTTTTCCTGTATATAGCTAAGGAGATGATTTTCTTTTCCTGGACCAACAAGTGACTTAATCCTTGGGTTGTGCTTCGTCATTTTTGAGGGGAACTGGAAACAGATGATAATATTTCATAACCACTTTTCCTTCTCCCCTTAGGAAAGACCTGTTGCATTTCAAACCAATCCTAAGGATAATTTTTGGGGGGTTTTAATTCTGTCCTCATTGTCTATTTCATCATTAGCTACAGCGATCTATTTAAAAAGCTTTGTTGAGTTCACTATTCATTTTTCCATGGTAGGTATTTTTCATGTATTCAAGACTCTCATTTGAGAATGTGGAGATGTTTTTGATGTTAATAAAAAAGGTCTACATTCTGGAGACTTCATGTTAAGAAGGATTCTCAAGCCCCTGAGTAATGACAAGGAATTTATAAAGCCTGCCAGTGATGTTATACTACTTGGAGCTTTCTCTGACCTAATCAGGTAGATTATAAGATATTACTAATTTCTATTCAATACTTGTCTTGATGCCTTAAGAATGTTTAATTACTTTTGCCGATAAATTTCAGAACCTTCCATTTTGCAATCAAATTTCTGAACAATATCCATGGATCTTTAAGTAATTTACTATATTAATATACTATATAAGCCATATCTAGTCAATCAGACTTTTGGTCACTCCTAAAACACTGTTCAACACATGGATTAAGCCTTACATAAATCCAATGTAAAGATTGACTAGGGAGTCCTGGCTGGTGTGGCTCAGTGTATTGAGTGCCAGCCTGTAAACCAAAGGGTTGCTGGTTCAATTCCCAGTCAGGGCACGTGCCTGGATTGTGGGCCAGGTCCCCAGTATGGGGTGTGTGAGACAACCACATATTGATTTTTTTTCCGTCTCTTTGTCACTCCCTTCCCTTTCTCTAAAAATAAATAAATAAAATCTTAAGAAAAAAAGATTGGCTAGGGAGCACTTAAATTAATTAAGGTCTACAAGTACATTTCTTTTAAGGTACATAAAATTTTCTATTTTGCATAGGGTGACTAGGAATTAGAGAAATTTCATGTCAGAAACTGAACAAATAATCTGAACAATCTCATCAAGGTTTTCATGAACTGTTTTGGATATGTTTCTCAATTTCCTTTTTTATTTTCCCTGATATTTAAAAAATAATGACTGGAAACTTTAGTTTAAACCTCAACTTCTTCTTTCGAAATACACTTTTTGTTGGAAGTCTCTTAGCCTCATTATCATGTTTAGCTCTTCGTCTCTGATCTCTGACCTATTTGCATGAGGCCAAGGCTCTGGGTAACATCTTCAGAGAAAGAGAGACACGAGAGACTACAGGGCCTTCTGAACACAGGGAGCCCACATAATGGTGCAAGAAAGGCATCCTCAAGGTACGGATGAACACTTTTCTTAATTCCAGAGGGAAAGGTAGAAGTGTATGATGAGATGATGAGCTATCAGGAAAGAAGGGGTTAGACAATGGAGAGATTGAAGGGATAAAGATTGGACCACCATGGCAGTTATGAGAAGTTAGGAGAAAAAATAATTCCTCAGAGCTAGAAGTTCTTGACAGAATAAGAAACCAAATATTAATACAGTGGTATGGGAAGTAGGAGACAAAAGTGATGTTTTGAGAAAGATGGAGAATCCATGGGTAAATGTAATATTTAGAAGAAAGAAAAAGGAAGTAGAAATTACAGTTGATGGAGGATTGAGATTGAGATTTACCCAGATTGTTTAGGACTTCAGAACTACTACCTGGTCATTTGTTCTGAGGGATGTTCTAAACTCTCTTGTCTTAGGTTTTTAATTAATCTGAAATTCTTCACCTAGTTGCTTCATTGCTCTAGGCTTCTTTGGAGCTTTAGCTTCCTGGCCCTTTTTTAATTGCATTTGTCTTGCCTCTCTGACAGAGAAAGCGGTATGGCGATACCAAGTGAAACTCTGGTTTGTTGCTGTGATTTTTATAGCACTCCTCAGTGCTTGTTTCATTGTGAGTTGTGTGGGTGAGTTCTTCATTAAACTGCCACTCTCTTGATTTTTTTTCCCCTATCATGTTCTAAAGATTCTTTAAGGTGTGTACTCCTTTGCACCATTAATATGTTAGCTGTTACTTGGAATGCCATGCTTTTTTTGATTTCTCTCACTGCTCCTCATCCTCCTTTTATTTCTCCTCTACCTCTTCCTCCTCCTCTCTCTCCCTCTCTTTTCTTCCCTTCCTCCATCTTTTGACAGTTGACTCTGCTTCCGGATATATAGTTCACCTGGTTTTATTAGTACATCCCTGATCATGACCTCATATATTGATGTATGTTAAATGTAGTCATCCTCTAAGACACCATTTTCCACTACATGGTTCACTAGTGATCACATATTCTCTAGTCACAAAAGCCCTCTATTGAAAATGGAACTGTAATTGCTCTTATAATCATAATACCTTAGGATAGAAACTTTTATATTTTTTGTGGGAGTCTTTTCTAATATAAGGAGAAAAAAATATTCAGATGAAATATTGGAGATGTTAGGGAATACTTCTTTACTGTTCCACTTGCTTCCAAATAAATATTTTAAGTATGTTTTGTGAGAAATCACAAAGATCCTTTTCTCTCTAATCTATAATTTTGTTTGTTGTTCATTAATAAGATGATTAAAAATAGTTATTAAGTAGTCTGGAAGGAAGTAAAAATGACTTTGTATGTCAAATGGGCTATGTCTGAAGTGCCCTTGAGAGATAAATAAATCTCTTGGTCTTTACTAAAACACAAATAATTATCACCAAAGTTAGAATCTGCTTCAATTTTCATGGTCAAATGCAAGAAAGAAGAGGGTTTAAGAATAGTTATTTTATTAATGAAGGGGAAGCAGATATTCAGGACCCTGAAGCACAGGCTAAGAGAAAAGAAGAACGGTTTGACAGTGTTGAGCTTCAGCAGCAGAGGGCCAACAGAGAAATGAGTGAAGAATCAATTAAGGACCCAAGAGAGAACAGGCCTTGCTCAACATGCCCACAAGTGAACATAAAAGTTAATATTTGAGACTTTTAAAAAAATCTCTAAATGTTTAAAGGTTTCCCTTGGTTTCTCTTTATTATAGATATTTAGCTGTAGCTATCAACAGTCAGAAATTTTAGAAAATATAAAAATAATCCACATGCTTCTCTCACAGTTATGAAAATTAAGGAGAAGCAGACAGCCAGTGGGTCAATAGATATGTATAGATTATTTTGTGACAATCACTATTCTAGGTGTTTGTGATTAACTGATGTAGAAAAGAGATAGAATCTCTGCCCTAGAATATGGAACTTAGATAAATGTCCATAGAAAAAGAGAAAAAAGTGAAGGCTTATAAACACACAAGAAAAGTGAACACAGACAAGCAGTGATTGAACATGGTCTTTATTGAGTTTGAATGGAGGTAAAAAATGGTGGTAACTGGAGAAAGCCTGCTTGGCACAGGTTTCTAGAGCATAAGGCTTTATACCAAGAGAATGGGTGGATACTAAATCTTCTCCCTCTTCCACAGTGACTTATTTTACATATGGCAAAACTGACAAAAAGCTGTCTGCACTACATACGTATCATTCAAGTCTCACCTGTTTCAGTGAAGGGACAAAGGTGACAGGTAAGGTGTTGCAATTCTTAACCAAACTTTCTCTTTTCTCAAAGAGAGTTCAGGGTTGAGCTCCTTTGGTTTGTTATATTTTTTTATATAGCATTTGCTTAGACAACTTTAAGATATCTCTAAATTTATATGCTTATATCTGGTTCTAGATTTTCCCTCAAAAAAATTCCTCCTCAAAACTTCTTGAGATCAGTAAGTTCTATCAACATAGATCATACAGTTTGCTTAAACTAATCCAGGAAATTCTTCATAAAAGTTTTGATTTTAAGTTATCATCACCCTTATCATTAGGTAAAATTTTTTTTTAATCTAAGTTTCTTAGTTAATAATTCCCATCATCATTCCAAGGATCAGCTAGCTTTATTACTAGTCAATTTGGCTGTTGAAACATGCCTCCGGAAGAGACTGTCCTCACTTTAAAATGTGGTGCTTGTACCTTCATATATGGAGAGTAAAGAAAGTGGAATTCAGAATCATGGTCTACCTCGCACTGTCTAGTGATAAATGCCAAAAAAGGGCAAAATGCATCTTCTAGTGGTCTTTATGGCCTTACTCTTTCCAACTAAGAAATATAAATAGATATTAGACTCTTGGTATTTCAAGAGCTAAATAATTCATTCTTCTGCTTCTGTGAAAAAATCTATGAGAATAGAGAGAGGATGAAAGTTTCTATTTCTATGAGATGTTGGAATTTTTCCTTTTTTTGTATTTGGTAAGAATATGGTGCATGGGGTAGTGAGGAATGATTTCTTTACTCTCTTTGCCATAGGGTTTGTTTTTTTTTTTTGTTACATTGAGGCTTTTGGCCGAACAATTATGGAGCTGGCATTTTTGGGGAGAAAAACAACATAATTGCATCAGTATCATCTTCCTCCCACCATTTGGAGGAACTCTCGTAACAACAACTGGAGTTTTGAAGTCTGCCTCCTGGAAGCAGCGACGGGTACTTCAGCCTTTGCCTTCAGAATGCCCTGAATACTCTGAAATGAATGAGGCCGAGATGGAGATTACGGAAACTAACTGCACATCCATCTGGCATAAGAGACTACAAATTTACTCCTTAAACATATCCAAGTTGATATTAAAATCCTTCAAGTTGTTCAGTACATATAATTCAAGGTACAGATAAACTTATATAAAAATTACTTTATATAATACCATGTCAACAAATGAAAGTGCTCAGAATTTAAGAATATCCTTTCAAACTATTATTACAATGAAAAGTTAGAAGTCCAAACACAAAATTTTCATTTTGATTACAAGTGAAACATAACTGAAATGCACATGTATGCACATGTGTTTTTTCCAATTTGTTTCCCACTCAGTCCCTGTCGGAGTGTTGAGACATTTAAAAGCAAGAGTAAAGTCACAGTTTCTCCAATAAGCTTATGCTCTGCCTACACCTGTGCTCTTTGAACTCTTGCTTGTTAAACCCCCAGAAAGATTTTGAAAAATTATGTACCCCTTTATACAATTTAATTTGACATCTAAAATTTTTCATCATGTATTAGAAGCAAAAGCTTTATTTTCTGGAATATTATAATTATGAACATTTAAAAATAACACTGTTACAGGTGTTTTTAAAGTGTATGTACTGGTGTATTAATACCTTCACAAATTGTAACCCCCACCTCTCATCGTGCATATATAAAAAAGAAGAAAAAACATGTACGATATTATTTAACCATCATGTGTCTTCTTTTTCCTCCTTGAACTAATATTTACACAGCACTTTTTCATCTGCCAAGATATGTAAATAAGAATGTGTCTAATATTTTTATTTCTTATGAAACATAAAGCTTTAATTGTTATAAAATTTCTTTTGGTTAACTCATTACAGTTATTATCAGAATACAACATTTAAAACATTATAAATTTATTAAAATTTTTGATAAATTATACTAATAAAACTGTTGGAAGCCAATCTTTTAATGAGACAAATGGACTTTTTAAAAAATGCAATCAGATGTACCTACTGTTGAAATATATTATTACTAGAATGAGGTAGAATTGAATATCAATTCTATTCTCATTTATCACTTTAGCAACACAATCTAATAAATCTTACTTATCTAAATAAATTCACAGAATATAAAGTGCTCTGTGAGTATGTCATACAATTTTTTTGTTGTTTGCCAAAAAAATTCAATGATCTAGTGTCAAAAATTATTTGTAATAATCTATTCACTGAGAATTTGATTAGGCAATAATTCTTTTTTATTGAATATAAAGAATGATAAATAGAATAATTTACAAAAGCTTTGTTATTTCTCAGCTAATAGTCAAGTGCTTTCTCCACTTTGAAGAATTACACCAAAGAAGGATTTTATAAGTCTTATCAAATGACTATTAATTACACTTCTTTCTATACTTACAAAGCAACTTGATCTGCTCATTCAGAGCACAGTTGGGAAAATAAAACATTATTAATGTCAGTATACATTTTTGACAAATTCTTCTGTTCATCACAGCTTTCAATAGTTTTGCAAGCTTGAGTCTGAAGATTTAGTATATTCAACATATGAAAAGTGTTTGCCATGCATAACAAACAAAGCCAATCCCTACCATCAAAACTGTCAGTGAGCCCTGGCTGATGTGGCTCAGTGGATTGAGTGCCAGCCTGTGAACCAAAGAGTCGCTGGTTTGATTCCCAGTCAGGGCACATGCCTGGGTTGTGGGCCAGGTTCCCAGTAGGAGGCACATTAGAGGCAACTACACATTGATGTTTCCCTCTCTTTCTCTCTCCTTCCCACTTTGTCTAAAATAAATAAATAAAATATTTTAAAAAACCAGCCAAATTAGACTTTTTAAATTAAAATATGTTAATATACACTTAAGGATTATTATGAAAAGCAATCTTTAATAATGAATGGAGTGCATAATTAAGATAAATTTCTAAAAGTGGTCAATAGTAAAATGACATAGATATGGCCTATTTTATTCATATTATAATATTGTAAAAGGAAGAATAATTTATATGTTATTCTCATCATTTAATCACCGCACTGTTGTCCATGTGCATGGGTTCTTTTTCCTTTCTGCTCGATCCCTGCAATGCTTAACCCCTCCACCCCCAGAGCTGCCAGCCTGCTCTCTATCTATGAGTTTGTCTCTGTTTTGCTTGTTAGTTTAGTTTGTTTATTAGATTCCACATATGAGTGAAATCATATGGTATTTGTCTTTCTCTGACTGGCTTATTTCGTTTAACATAGTGTTCTCTAGGTCCATCCATGCTGTTGCAAAGGGTAAAATTTCCTTTTCTTTCCCTTTTTACTGCCAAATAATATTTCACTGTGTAAATGTACCAAAGATGTTTTATCTACTCATCTACTGATGGACACTTGGGCTGCTTCCATAACTTGGTGACTGTAAATAACATTGCAGTGAATATAGGGGTGCTTATGTTCTTCTAAATTAGTGTTTTGTATTTCTTCAGATAAATTCTCAGAAGTGGAATTGCTGGTTCATAAGGCAGTCTCATTTTTAATTTTTTGAGGTATCTCCATACTGCTTTTCACAGTGGCAGCACCGATTTGCATTCCCACTAACAGTACAAAACGTTCCCCTTCCTCCACACCCTTGCCAGCACTTGTTGTTTGTTTATTTATTGATGATAGCCATTTTGACTGGGAAGAGGGGGAGGGGAATATAAGGGGGACAAATAGTAATGGAATAAAAATAAATTTAAAATTATATAACTATGTAATAACATTAAAAGTGAATAAAATAGAGCTACATGTAACAACATGAATGAATCTTAACAATGTGGAATAAAAAATTAAACCAGGAATACTTTTAAAAGATTTAAAATTCAACAAATTAAAACAACTTATTATTTAGATATACAATATATGTGCTAAATTTATATATAAACATATCCAGTCAAAATGTGTCAGTGGGCACACCACAAAGTCAGGGAATCAAGACAGATCAACTTAAGAAACAGAAGCAAAAGAGAAGAGTCTCACAAGTAATGGGAAGACAAAGAAATACCCTCCTCTTGAAGGGAAAGGAGGAATCCCCAGAAAAAGAACTAAATGAAATAGAGGCAAGTAAACTATCAGATATTGAGTTCCAAACAACGGTTCTAAGGAAGCTCAATGAGCTCAGTGAGCTCAGAGAGAATTACAAAAAACTACAGGGAAACTATGAGGAACTTACTGCAAACTGTATCACCATGAAAAAGGACATAGAAACTATCAATAAGAGACAAGAGGAAATGAAGAATACGATTTCTGAATTGAAGGACACAGTGGAAGGTATCAAAAAGCAGACGAGATGAAGCTGAGGACCGAATCAGCGAACTGGAGGACAAGGTAGAAAAAAACTCCCAGAAAGAGCAAGAAAATTAAAAAAAAAAGACTCAAAAAGCATAAAGAGGCATTTAGGGAAATGCAGGACAACCTGAATCGTAATAATATCCGTATAATAGGAATACCAGATGGAGAAAAGGATGAGGAAGGGATAGAGAACCTTGTTGAAAAAGTCATGATGGAAAACTTCCCTAATTTGAGGAGAGAAAAAGTCACACAAGTCCAGGAAGCACAAAGGGTCCCATTCAAGAGGAACCCAATGAGACCCACTTCAAGACACAACATCATGAAAATGGCAAATGTCAAAGACAAACAGAGAATTCTAAAGCAAGCAAGGGAGAAAGAGGTAGTAACACATCAGGGAGCCCCAGTATGGCTAGTGTCTGACTTCTCAACAGAAACCCTGCAAACCAGAAGGGAGTGGCAAGAAATACTCCAAGTCATGAAAAGCAAAGGCCTACAACCAGGACTGCTCTACCCAGCAAGGCTCTCAATTAAAATGGAAGGTGAAATATGGAGTTTCCCAGACAAAAGAAGGCTAAAAGAATATACCTCCACTAAACCAGCACTGCAAAATATGCTAAAGGGACTGCTTTAAGATGAAGAAAAAGTTTTTATGAATACCCAGTTCCTTTCAGAGTTGCCAATACTTGATATTACCAATATTTTTAATACTCATTAATCTGTAACAATGATGTTTTGTTAATTGTTCCTTTAGTATTTGTTGAAACTAAACCTGTTTTAGTATATTTCTTTCCTATTTCTATTATTTTTCTATTAAAAAGCTTTAAATGACTTTTTGGTATTCTTTATCCATTTATTGATTAAAGGTTTGTAGAACTTTCCCCCCAAAAAAAACATAGGGAAAAAAAACCCCCTACTAACTATGTTTTAGATATGTTGCAAACACTTTTCTATTCTATTCCTGTCCTTTAACTTTTTATATGTATATTACTATACAGTTAAATGTTTAATATAGTCATATTGTCAATATTTACTTTATAGCTTCTGGATTTGAATATTTCACTTCAGGTCATGAAAAATATTAGTTCTATTTTCTTCTAAAACTCCTTAGATTCTACATATTGATTTCTATCTCACATGAATATTTCTGGTGTAATTTGTGAAATAGGGCTCTATATTTGTTTTATTTCAAGTAATAGTGGTCCATGCACCTTATTTGTTAAATAAGCCTTATTTTACTCATTGATTTGAAATATCAACTTAATCGTATATTATATTGGTAGATATATATGTTTGTCTCTAGAATGCTTATTATGTTTCATTGATCTACTTGATTATTTCTGTGCTGGTGTCATGTTGGTTTAATTGCTGAGATTTGTAATGGTTTAAAATTTTTTTAATATTATATAATTAACTTTGACATTTAAAAAAATAAATAAAATCAACCTGCATTTAAGAAAGAAAGAAAGAGAGAGATGGAACTCCTACCTTTTGCAACAACATGGATGGAACTGGAGAATATTAAGCTAAGTGAAATAAGCCAGTTGATGAAAGACAAATACCATATGGTCTCACCTATAAGTGGACTCTATTCAACAAAATAAACTAATGAACAAAATAAACCACAGGCACGGAAACATGGAGCAGACTGAAAGTGACCAGAGGGGATGGGGAAAGAGGACAATGGTGGAAAGAAGGGGGAGGGATTAGACAAAGAACATGTATGAATGACCCCTGGACATGGACAACAGAGTGGGAATTGACTGTAGGAGTGGGGTGTAGGGGTGGGATAGGTGGAGGGGTGGGGTAAAGGGGTAAAAATTGAGACAACTATAATAGAATAAACATGATTTATAATTTAAAAAAAAGAAAATCTTGCAGCAAAAAAAGAGTGTCAGTGGATTGATATATAGTTAGCTAGAGATTTTTAAAATTCTAGGAGAGTGGTAAACTGATGTTTCTAAGGGGAAAGGACTGGAAACTGATAATTTTAAAAATTCTTACATGCTTGATGTTGTGTAAAAATTAGTAATAGGAATATTAATCAGCTATTATTCCATGTTAAATACCCTTTAAAGTGCTTTGCACATATTATGTGATTAAGTTTTCTTTGAGTTTGGAACTGTTGTTATTTTTACTTTAAAGATGAAATAACTAAGGCTGAAGGGGGTTATGTAATTTTTTCAAAGGCATACATAAGAAATGGTGGAACCATAATTCTAATGAAGCATAATTCTAATTCTCATAATCACCCTGTGTATAATTGCCATTTCTATTGAAAAACTTGAGGCTGTGGCTTGCCCAAGGTTTTTAAGTAGAACTGGCATTCAAGATTATTAGTGCTTTGTAACTCTGATAAAACTAGATGCATTTAATATAGAAGGGAGGTAAAGAATGAAAAAAAAAGCATGATAGTGATTTTTTGGCAAACAAAAATCCAGAGGAATTCTTCAGGTAAACCTTGGTAAATAGTGAGAACTTAAAGAACGTTTATTTATAAGCAACTTCATGACCTCAAATTATATAATTAAGGAACAGTAAATACATGAATTATGAAGCTCATCCCTAGAAAAACAAACTCAAATTCTTGGTATTTCATATGTACAGGACTTACCTCTTTAATTTTATTTGCCTCATATTGCACTCACTTTTTTTTTTTTTTAACTGATGTTCAAGTACAGTTGTTTCCATTTCCGCTCTGACCACTCTTTCCCACCCCACCCTTCCCTGCCTCTCACCCTTGATCTTACCCGCTCTGGCTTTGTCCATGTGTCCATTATATATGTTCCTTGAGGACCCTTCCCTTATTTTTCCCCATTACTCCCTCTCCCTCCCCTCTGGTTACTGTCAGTTTGTTCTTTATTTCCATGTCTCTGGTTCTATTTTGCATGCTTGTTTGTTTTGTTGATTCGGTCCCACTTATAGGTGAGATGATATGGTATTTGTCTTTCACCACCTGACTTACTTCACCTAGCATAACGCTGTCCAGATCCATTCATGTTGTCGTGAAGGGTAAGAGTTCCTTCTTTCTTTCTGCTGTATAGTATTCCATTGTGTAAATGTACCATAGTTTTTTGATTCACTCTTCTCTTTTATACAACATAGAAAAAGTCTGGGGATGTTGCCCAAGTACTTGGAAATCTTTCGATTCCAGCTGCTACTTCATTCCTAATGAACAGAATTTTTGGAGTAAGAGTGAGCAGAACTGTGTTAAGATGGGGGGTCATTTGGTGGTGATCAACACAAAAGCGGAGCAGGTACATTTGTTTTTTTAATATTTTTGTTTTAAAAAATTAAGTAATGTAATTAACAAAATGTATCATTTTAATTGTTTTTAAATGCACAGTTCAGAAATTAACTATATTCACATTGTTGCAAAAAGATCTCTACAATATTTTCATTTTGCAAAACTGAAACTCTATACCCATTGAACAACTACCCATTTCCCCTTCCATCCAGTCTCTGCAACCACCCTCTACTTTATTGATTATGCTATTACAGTTGTCTCAATTTCTGCCCCTTGCCTCCTTCTACCTGATAACTCTCATTCCCTTCACCAATCCCCAACTCTTAGCTCATGTCCATGGGTCATGCATATAAGTTCTTTGGCTACTCCATTTCCTACACTATTTTTAACATCCCGCTGTCTATTCTCTATGTACCAATTTGTACTTCTTGGTCCCTATACCTTTTCCCCCATTCTCCCCTTCCCCCTCCCAACTGATAACCCTCCAAATAATGTCATATCTATGATTCTGTTTCTGTTCTGCTTTTCTGCTTGTTTGCTTAGTTTTTAATTGATTGCCATTTTAATGTTCATAGTTTTGATTTTCTTTTTCTTAAATAATTCTCTTTAATATTTCATATAATAATGGTTTGGTGACGGAAATTAGGTTTACCTTGTCTGAGAAGAACTTTATCTGCCTTTTAATTCAATTTGCCAGCCCCTTCTTGCCTGCAAAGTTCCTTTTGAGAAGTCAGCTGATAGTCTTATGGGAACTCCTTTGTAGGTAACTCTGCTTTACTCTTTCTGCTTGTAAGATGATCTCTTTATCTTTAACTCTTGGCATTTTAATTATGATGTGTCTTGGTGTGGTACTCTTTGGATCCAGCTTGACTGAGACTTTCTGTGCTCCCTGGACTTGCATGTCTATTTCCTTCACCAAATTAAGGAAGTTTTCTTTCATTATTTTTCCAAATAGATTTTCAATTTCTTGCTCTTCTCCTTCTGGCACTCCTATGATGCGAATGTTGGCCCACTTGAAGTTGTCCCAGAGGCAGCTTATATTATCCTCATTTTTTTGGTATCTTTTTTTCTCTTTCTTGTTCTGATTGGTTGTTTTTTGCTTCCTTATGTTCCAATTAATTGATTTGATTCTCAGCTTCATACACCATACTGTTGTTTCCCTGTAAATTGTCCTTTATCTCCATTAGTGAATCCTTTGTTTCTGACCAGACCCTTTATATGCTGCTGAGGTCCTCACTAAGTTCCTTGAGCATCCATATAAACAGTATTTTGAACTCTGCATCTGATAAATTGCTTATCTCCATTTTGTTCTGTTCTTTTTCTGGAGTTTTGATCTGTTCTTTAATTTAGGCCATTTTTTTTTTGTTTCCTCATTTTGGCAGCCTCCCTGTGTTTGTTTCTATGTGTTTTGTAGAGCTGCTTTAACTTCATGTCTTGTTAATGTGGCCTAATGGAGTAGGTGTCCTGTAGGGTCCAGTGGCACAGCCTCCCCTTTCACCCAGGCCAGTCAGCTGCAAGGATTGGCCATGACCACTGACCACCAGTCTCCACCATCCATGGAGGATCAGCTGTGCAGGGGCAGGGTGGTTGTGCTCTGACAGAGTCTCTGGCTGTCCAATGGGTGTGCTGGCCCTGGGGTTTCCTGGGTGGTGCAGACCAGAGTCAGCCTCCACCTGTGTTTTGCCTAGGGCCACCCTTCCTGATCTATAAAACAATCTAAGAAGGCTGCACTTGTGCTAGGGTTAGAGATTCTCAGGTAAAGCCAAGCTGTGAAACTAAACTGGCTGCTACTAGTGCCTGGCTTGGAGCTCACTGAGGCCAGCTATTGCTTGTTTGATAGAATTTAGGATTTAGAATTTGATGCAACCATTCATATGGAAAAGTAGCATGGGTGGGCCTGTAAGCTGGGTAGGATGAAGTCTCGGGGGACTTCCAAAGCAGGTCAAACAGTATTAGCCAGATTGTTATATATGGCACCAGCCTGCTGGCTCCATAGATATGCAGGTTGAGGGCTTCAGAAAAGGGACAATGTCTTCTGCTTGCCCTGATGCCATACCCTTCTGCCTTTCCTCGTATGCTACTGGTGCCCTTCAAGCTGCCACCGTGGCACTGGAGCTCAGAGGGAGTGAGTCTGAGTAAGTGAGTCCATGTGTAGGTTCTTTAAGAGGAATTGTTTGGGGCTCCAGAAGTTTCTTCCTCTGACTCAATCCCCACTGGTTTTTGGAGCCATAAGTTGTAGGGACTTATATTCTGGCACTGGAACCCTGGTCTGGAGGGCCTGGTGCAGGCCTGCTCACTTCTGAGATATCCCCCTTTAATTTTTATTCACCACACATGGGTGAGAGACCAGCCTGCTCCACGCCTGTGTCCCTCTTACCAGTCTCGATGGATGTGCTTTCTGTAATTCCATAGTTGTCAGACTTCGATTCAAGTCAATTTCATGGTTGTTAGACTTCCATTCAACTCAATTTCCAACATTCCTGAGTGATGGTGGTTCTATATTTTGTTTGTAATTTCGATGTGGTTATATGAGGAGGTGAGCCATGTCTGCCTTTGTCGACATCTTTACCTTTGTTTCTTTCAGTAAGCATTTAACCCCCTTCTCCCTCTCTTCTTCTTGAACTCCAATAATTCACAAATTGTTTCGTTTGATGGTATCCTATAGATCTTACAGACTTTCTCCGGTCCTTTACTTTTTTTTTTCTTTTTGCATGTGTGTTTGGGAAATCTCAATTGATTCATCTTTGAGCTCACTTATTCTTTCATCTGCTTGGTCAAGTCTGATTTTGAAGATTTCTATTGAATCCTTCAGTTCTGTGTTTGAATTCTTCAGCCCTGAAATTTATGTTTGTTTCTTTATGTTCCCATTTCTTTGTTGAATCATTTTGTTCTTGTATTGTTTTTCTGGTATTATTACATTGCTTATATGTGTTCTTGTGTAGCTCTCTGAGCATCTTTAGAACAATTATTTTCAATTATTTGTATGGTATTTCTGGATTTCCATTTCTTTTGAACCAGCTACTGGAGGTTTGCTGTATTCTTTTGATGGAGTCATTTCCCCTCTCCCCTACAATCCTTTGTGATCCCTGTAGCTTTGCATAGGTGTCTATACATTGAAGAAACAGGCATATCCTCCAGACTTTATAAACTGTCTTCAGTAAGGAAAGACTTTCACCTGTGGATGGGTGCACACTAGAGTATGCTGTCACCCCAGGTCTGGTGGGGCAAGACAGCAAATGTGGTGGTGGTGGTGGCTGGAGCTGACAATGTGCACACACTTGGCTGTGGGGGCCAGCTCCAGTTGCCTGCGTAGTGGCAGGGGTGAGTTGCACGTACATGCACACGTAGTGGTGGGGCCAGGACAGACAGTCACTTCCTGCACTCTCAGAGAGGCAAGACAGAACCAGTCCTGTCATCCTTGAAAAAAACCAAACAAACCGGGAACATTAGACACATTTTTCACTTTTCTTTTCCTCCCAAGGGAGAGCTATGAGCTGTAAGTTTTCTCCCAGTTGCTTTGTGCTGTACCCATTAAGTGGGAAAACTCTGGTAGAAAAATGCAACAAACTTCCATTTTGTTTTGATGCAGCTCTCCTTGGGTTTGCACTTGCCTTGTGAGCTGCAACCTCCTAACTGGTTTATTGCTTATCCATAGAGGCCATTAGGTATGCATACTGCTGTTAAATTGGTGTCTCTGTGGGGAAATGAAGGTCTGGGGCTTTCTAGTCCACCATGTTGCTTATGTCAGCAAAACAGATAGTTATTTTTTCCTAAAAAAAATTAGAAATATTTATTTATTTTACATAGTAAAAGATGAGACTAATATCAATCTTTCTATGTTTTCTTTATCCACACTGAGAAAAAAAATCCATGTAAACTTTCCATTTTCTTTTGGTTAAATGAGTGGAATATGTGTAGTGAAACCTGAGTCCACAAAATTAATTTTCATATAGACTTTTCCAAACAAGTAATTAACAATCTTTGTTTCAAAATTTTCTTTTCTCCCATACTCAGATTCCTGAAGAAACGTTGACATTTAACCATACTGTCAACAACCAATCTGCATTGTTTTGTGAAATGAAAGCCAAGTATTCTTAAGGGCAAATGAGCTCTAAAATAGAAAATAACAAATTAGCAGGTCTAATTTACAAACTGAAACATGGTAAATGCAGTATTACAAGTAGCAAGGTTTATATTTTTCAGAAAATTTTATGAAAATTCTTTATAAAATGCACCTTAATTTTCAGAATTTCACTTATTTTTTATCTACCAAACATGCAGTTCTCAATAGATAAAATAAAAAATTCAGATTTAGTAAGAATCAATCCAACTTTTTTCTTTAAGTATACATGTATGTTAATTGTAAAGGATTGTCTAGTAAATATAAACATCTCAAAAAAGTTATCTACATTTATAGAATATTTTTTCTGACAGTGTTTATTTGTATTCTAAAAAACAAAAGTAAAAAAAAAAAAAGCCCACAGAGAATATTGCAAGTAGCACCCGCAGCATTTAAAAAGTATTGGCCAAGTTTTTTACTTTTTAGTATTTTTCAGGATCTTTTATGAAGCACTCTGTTTTCTCTAGGGTTCTCTGTAGCATATTTTTGTACACAAAATGAAGGAATAATTCTTCGTTTGACTCCAGTGTGCACTGAGAAATTCAGAGCCTTAAAGAGAAAACTTAGAAATTGCAATTAAATTGTTTTCTCTCTGTTATTTTCTCTTTCTCCTTTCCTAGCCTCTAAAGTAGATATTACTCATCTAAATTACTAATATACTATTTAGAAACTCCAGGAACACATACACTATGTTTCTAAAAGTATTGAATTTATTTGAAAGCATCACATCAAGTGTGAAACTCAGTTAAAAAACATGTTTTCAGTAGATGTGGATTTTGGGAAAGAATCCAGTGTTGCAACCATTAATAATATATAAAGTAATTTAAAGTAAAAGGTGTTTGCCTTTGATAATAAAGTACTGTGGCATTAATGTATGACACTTGTATCTTCCAGGTAAGGGGTTTAGGCCATGATGGTTTCTTGTCTTTTTAGTTGACTTTAGAATTAGTATTTTAAGAAATTGCCTCTTCTTTTCGAAACTTGTGCTATTCGCTGAAATACAGGCATAGGAAAGATTTTCTCTGCTTAGGTTAGTGTATTCACACAATAGGTACCAAACATGAAACAAAAGGGCCAAATATCTGAGAGACAGTGGCATTTGAGATTACAAATTGTTTGAAATGAAGGAAATCACTAAGATTGTTTTAGTAAAACTCCAAGAAAAATCAATATTGGGCAATGAGTACCAACCTGTTTTATAATAGCTAATTAAAAGTCTGAGCTCTTTGCAAGGAGATACCATTTTAAACTTACCTGCCATCACATTTCCTTAATATACACATGCATGTTTCACTGGAGCAAGAAACTTAGGAACATAATTCCATCATAGTTATACAGTTAAGCAAGAAACTCACCAAACAAATGTATATTATGCTTTGTGAGTATGGTGGTGGGGGAGATCATCTGATAACTGACATAGATTTAGGAAGAATTCTGTATCTTGGTGAAGAAAAAAATAAATTCTGTATGAGAAAGAAATTCATGGGTTATAACTCCCTCCTTCCTATAATGATGTTGGTGTTTTTGGCCTGGTCCCTTGTCCAATAAACTGTAGTAACACTGTTCCTTACACCTCACATTTTCTTTTTAGAGTTATAAAGAACACTTACTCTATTCAATCTGGAAAGTTCAGTCTATGCTTCTTTTTCTTTATGCAGAATTTCATTGTTCAGCAGCTGAATAAATCATTGTCTTATTTTCTGGGACTCTCAGATCCACAAGGGAATGGCAATTGGCAATGGATTGATCAGACACCTTACACAGAAAATGTCAGGTGAGTACAGACTCACATTAATGAACATGGGGCTTTGTTTACATAAAAATGTAGGGAGATTTTGTTGGCAAATACTGATAATTATACTGATAATAACAGATTCTAACAATTATTAAGCTCTTACTAAGTGCATGCATTGTCAAACTTATATTTCATGAAAACTTTTTTAGACCTCATTTTACTGATGAAAAATGGATTAACTTCCCTGAGGTCAAAAACCAGTAAGATGAGAAACAGGGTCTCAACTCCATGTCTAACTCCAAAGATGGTGCTCTTAATCATGACACTTTGCTGCCTCTAAACATATGTAGACACTTCAATTAATAGGATTTGAAATATCTGTGTCAGAACTGTGTTCAATTTTAGTAGGATAATTATATAATAATACTATTTATTTGTGGCTTTGAAAAAAATCCAGAATTTAATTATATATTAACTCATGTAACTCTCACATAATCTTATAAGCTATTTGGGGATCTCATTATGATTACCATTTTTATAGATGATGAACCAAGTACCTGAATAGAATAAATTATTTGCTTAAGATCAAAATGAACCAGCAGCAAAACCAGGTGTCTTAATTCCAAAAACAAAGTTTTACCCTGCAACCCACTCACCCCTACCACAGATTGTATTCCTTGTAGGCAGGGTGATTTCTTATGTGCAGACTCTAGCTATATGAGAATATAGGAATTTAGGAAGGTAATAAGAGTACACAAATTAAGGAGGCAACCTCTTTATTATATGCCATTAAGAGAGGACTTGTTAACAACCCACATCAGGATAAGGGCTCTTTATGGAGGCAGAAGTGAAGATCAGATTTTAAGGAAAAGGTCCAATATTACTCTAGGTCATTAAAATTTTGCCAGAAGAATGTTAGAGGAGCAATTATAAAAGTTTGTGTTTATACTTGGGGTTTTGAGGAAGGCAGTATGAGAAGAGGAGAGCAATCATTGGAATGTTCTTTTACCCTGAACTCCATTCTCTTCACCCCCCAACCCTATACACTTTTTAATCAATCACTGTGCATTCATTGAAGTATTTTTGTCCTTTGTTTTTCTTTAGATTATGGCACCAGGATGAGCCCAATTTTTCCGCAGAGGAATGTGCTTCATTAGTTTTCTGGAATTCTAGAGGATGGGGTTGGAATGATGTTTTCTGTGATTCTAAAAGAAACTCAGTATGTGAGATGAAGAAGATTTATTTTTGAGTGGAATGTTATTCATTGTCACATTTAAAATGGAGACCTATCATAAAATGATAATTTCCTCTTGTAATTTATGTATAATTAATAACATAGAGCTTCATGGAAATATCCAGATGCCTTACTCCCTTCAGTCATCCTTGTTAGAGTTTCCTCTTTCCTGCTAATGATAGGTCAAGCTCTTCTTTCCTTGGTGTTTTTCTTTAGTTCATTATGCATTCTTTACTTTCTTCATACTTTTAAAAAACATTCCTTGTGACAGAGGTGGTACCATTTTGTCTTCAGAAGATTTACAAGGTGTAACTATTGACAATTAAAGCTGTCCTTCCTCAAAATGCCATTGAGAAATTCTTTTGGTCAAACTGGGACTGCAATCATCCGGAGGCCTGACAAGAGCTGAAGGACCTGCTTCCTAGATGTCTCCTCATACGGCTGGCAACTTAGTACTGGCTGTTGTTAGAAGGCCTCAGATCCTCATCCTGGGCAGCTCTCTATAGGGTTTCTCAAGTGTTCTCACAATACAGTGGCTGTAGCAATGTCTTTTATGATCTAGCCTCAGGAATCACACACTTTAACTTCTGGTGCATCCCACTGGTCACACAGACCAAACCTTATATACTAAAAAAAGAGATTACCCAAAGGCGTGAATAGCAGAAGATGAAAATCACTCAGGGCCATCTTGTAGGCTGGCTACCATAATAGGATTTCTTTAAAAAGGTACAAAATATGTGTGCCAAGAAGGAAAATAATTAAAAATTCTCCTACACTAATATGATCAACTGTGTTCATCAAAACACTATAAAAAGGTAAAAAGGAGAATTGAAAGGAGATATTTCAAATACTTATTAACTAACACAGAATTAATACTGAGGCATACAAGCTGGTGACAAATGAATTAGAAAGACATAAAAATGGGCAAAATATCGGGAAAGCATTTCACAGGAGAGGAAATACCTAATCTAATAAACATATTTTATAGAGATGTTCAGCCTCACAATTTGAGAACTGCAAGTCAAGACCACAATAAAGTGGGGCAAAAGTAAGATTACAGTTGTTTATATGGAAAACAATACAAGAATTAATAAAAAATAATACAAGAATAAACTCTGTGTTTTGCACAGTCACAACTATAAACCTATTTTTGCCCTACCCTGTATACAATTTTATACTCATCTTCATGGCAAAAAATGGAACTGGAGAGAATTATGCGGAGTGAAATAAGCCAGGCGGTGAAAGACAAATACTGTATGATCTCACCTATAAGTGGAACCCAATCAATAAAACAAACAAATGAGCAAAATAGAACCAGAGACTTGGAAATAAAAACAAAGAAAACTGACAGTGACCAGACGGAAGGGGGGGTGAGAATAAGAGGGGAAAGAAGAGGAAGGGGCCAGCAGGGAACAGCAGAGAGGGGACTCACGGGCACAGACAGTGGGGGCGGGGCGGGGTGAGCAAGGGGGGAAAGGCAGGACAACTGCAACTGAACAACAGGAAAAAATAAAGGAACAGTAATACCAAGAGTTGGAGGAGATATAGATAAATGGAGCCTCTTTAAAGAGAATGTTTTTTTGTTTTAAAAATTTATTTTTCTTTCTAAACTTTACTTTTATTGTTGATACTATTACAGATGTCCCCATTTCTGTGCCCTCCTTGCGCACACCTCGTCCCTGCCTCCCTTCTCTCTGGCCATCACCGCACTGTTTTCTCTGTCTATGGGTGATGCATATATATTCTTTGGCTAATCCGTATAATATTATATTAGTTTTAGATGTACTACATTGGGATGAGACACTTATATACCTTACAATAAGTCACCTCAATGAGTTTAGTACCCATTTGGCACCATCCCCAGTTATTTTTGACTAGATTCCCTATGCCATACTTTATATTCCCATAACTATTTTGTAACTGGAAATTTGTACTTAATCCATTTTACATTTCTCACCTACCCTCCCCACCTATATGAGAGGAATGGAGAAGGGTGTGGAGGGGTAGTAAATGTAAAGGGGTTCAAATATGTGGTGATGGAAAATGATTTGACTTTGGGTGGTTGGCAAACAGTACAATGTACAGCATGTGTATCACAGAAATGTACACTTGAAACCTATAGAATTTTATTACCCAATGCCACTCCAGTAAATTTAATAAAAGTTACATAGAAATAGCATTAAAGGTGAATAATTGTTCATATTTTGAAGACATAAACTAAATTAGTTTATGTTATATGTAAAGACGGACCCCCCAAAACCCAGAATTTATTTATAAAGTATTGTGTATTTATTCTTAAATGTTTAAACTTCAGTCACCTTCAAATTACTCTCCATTTGATGCAATACATCTATCCAGACGTTTTTTCCACTGCTTAAAACAGTTTTTGAACTCATCAATTTTGATGCCTTATAGTGCTTCTGCCATCTTTTGTTTCACCTTTTCCACATCAGCAAAACGTTTCCCTTTGAGGACTTTTTTCATCCAGGGAAACAACAGAAAAAAAATTGTTCAGGGTGAGATTGGGTGAAAGGGAGTATGGGGCATGGGGGTCATGCCAATTTTGGCCACAAAGCTGCTGAACATTCATCACAGTGTGGGCGGGTGCGCTGGTAAATCACCCGTCATGAAATGGGCAAATGAGTTGAAAGGGTCTTCAAAAAAGATTCACTGAAGCCAAATGCAGCCTCTCACAACAACGCCCGCTGGTGTGCTGATACAGATGGGTTCCTAGAACACTCATCTAGCGAAGGAAGCCTGTACTACAAGGGGCCTGCCCGCCAGAAGATTTTTCTGGGGTTTTTTTCTTGGGAGGTCGCCCCTCGTACATGCTTGTCATTTACATGAACTGACATAGTAATGAAATAGAGTAACTTCATGTGAAATACTAAGCAAACAGTTTTTAACATATTTGGAGAAGCCTTTATCATTCTTTTATTTTTGAATGTACATTTGCTTGCCTTTTTCTCCATATAAAGGAAAAGACTTTTAAATATTTAGGAACTTTAACCTTTAACAGTACTAATTCTTTAGAAGTGAATTTTACATTTGAAGTTTTCCTCTTTTAGAATGACTAATGTTTAATTTCTCTGAATAAATCCAGGTTTCTTGAATAAAATCTTCATTGAAACAGATATAAAAGCTTTCTAGTATATTTGACTATGGGAGCACACATGCAGTGTTTCTAAAGGAATAACCTCAAAATGGAAGTGAGAATTTATCTTCTTTTCAGTTTCAGATAGGCAAGTAGAAGTAAAACAAAGAATGGAAGGTTAGGAATTGATGTGGATTCCCAGAGTGATGTTCTATAAAGTAAGTAAACTAGTGAGAGAACTGTGAAGTTAGATTATTTTAGTAATAAGATAGAGAATAGAGCACAATAATAGGTAGGAAAATGTAAAATTGGAAATATCACTCAGGCATGAGCAATTGAAATGATGAGAAAAACATACACCATGGTTCAAGAAGGCAAAGTAGGAAAACCCTAAACTCACTTCCTCCCACGGGCACACTGAATCTACACCTACATACAGAGCAATTTTCTCCAGAAGAAGCCCCAAAGCTGGCTAAGTAACTCCTACACATCAGATGACACTCATAACAACATAGAAAGGAGAGGTTGAGACACAGTTTTGTCATAAACCCACCCACAATCGGAAGGATCCATGCTTCTTCCTGAGGAATGAAAGGGCTTGAATCCCGCATCTGGCACCACAGTGTAGAAGTCCTGCACCTGAGAGATAGGCCTCTAACACATCCAGTTTGGAAAGACAACAAGGCTTGCATCCACAGGGCCCCCAAGTCTATAGAGAACCAGTAAATGGTTCTCATTGGGCTCAAGCAGGCTCACTACGGCTAACCCCTCAGGCATAGCATAGAGGTAGCAAAATGAAAGAGGTCCTTTCTTCCTCTCTTGCTATCTCTTTTTTGTGATTTTACAAATGTTTTGTAGGGGTATGCTTTCTTTTCTTTATCATTTGTGTTTGTATTATAAGTTTTTGCTTTGTGATTACCATATGGCTTTCATAATAAATCTCACACTCAAAACAATTTATTTTAAGCTAAGAACTTCCAGTGCATAGAAAGGTCTACACATTTACTTGTCTCCCAACAATTTGTTTTTGATGTTTCAATGTACATCATTTTATATTGTCTATCCATTAAGAAAATATAGTAACTATAGTTATTTTTAACCCTTTACCTTTTAATCTGTATGTTAGAGTTCAAAGTGGCTTACATACCACTATTGCAGTATTAGAGTGTTTTGAATTTGAGTATATATTTACCTTTACCAGTGAGTTTTAGAGTTTCATATGTTTCATGTGACTAATTAGCATCCTTTTGTTTCAGTTGGAAGAACTTTAAATATTTTTTAAAAGATTTTATTTATTTATTTTTTGAGAGAGGGGAAGAGAGGGAGAAAGAGAAATATTGATGTGCAGGAGTTGCCTTGATTGGTTGCCTCCCACATGTCCCCAACTGGGGACCTGGGCTGCAACCCAGTCATGTGACCTAAGAACCAAACCAATGACCCTTTGGTTCATAGGCCCGGCCAGCACTCAATCCACTGAATCATACCAGCCAAGGCAGAAGAACTTTTTTTTTATTGTTTCTTATAAGGCAGGTCTAGCAGTGATAAATTTCCTCAGCTTTTATCTGCCCAGGAAAGTCTTTATGTCTTCTCCATCTGGTGAGAAAAGTTTTCTTGGTTAACAGTTATTTTCTTTAAGCAATTTGAATATATTAGCCCATTTTTTTCCGGTCTGTGAAGTTTATGCTAAAAAATCTGCTAATGTCCTTATCTGGATTCCCTATTATGTGACGTCTTTTTGTTTTTCTCTTACTGTTTTCGAACTTTCTCTCTGCCCTTGATTTCTGAGAGCTCAATTATAATGTGCCTCAGTGACTGTCTTTGGATTGAATATGCTTGGGGATGTCTCGGCTTTTTGTACCCAGGTGTCCATTTCTTTCCCCAGATTTAGAAAATTTTCAATCATTTTCTTTGATATGTTTTAATCAGGATGTAATTTAATTACTTATTTATTCAGCAATTATTTCTTTAAATACGTTTTCTATACTTTTCTCTTTTCCTCTTGGGATGCCGATCATGGAAATATTGCTTCTCTTGATGGTGTCCCTAATTCAGAGAGGCTTTCTTCACTTTTTTATTTTAAATTCTTTTTCTCCTCTGACTGAATAATATCAAGAAAACTGTTGCCAGATAAGTTCTCCTGCCTGATTGAGCCCCCATGTTGAAACTTTCTATTGCATTGTTTATTTCATTCTTTCTATTCTTCACCTCTAAAATTTTGGGATCTGTGTTGGTGAGACTGTAGTTATTTCTTGGTAACAAAGGCTGCAAACTTCTATGGCAGTGAGGTTTGCTGGGGTTTCCCTACCCTCCTGTTCCCCATGGGGTAAGATACCTCTGAGGAGATTCCTTCTGGTGCTGAGCTTTTCTGAAACAGGAGATGAAATGATGCTTCCTTCACTTTTCTCCACAGCCAGCCATTGGTTTTTGAGCCCCACAGGGTTTCTGCTGCTTTTTCACTGTAGTCCAGAGATTCTCCACTTATTTTTGCCAGTTTGTAGTTGTTTATAGTTTTTGTTGTTTTGTGGGAAGGCAGTGTTGGGACCTCATAGCCCTCCGTTTTGCTAATATCACCGTTCCAATTTCTATTCTGAAGTCATCTATACGTATGCATCAATGGTATCGACCCTGTAACACACTATGTCCCAATTCTAAACTTACTAGTGTTCAAATGTTCATGGTTCAAAAGAAGTATACTGGGTAATTAGCATCTCCTATAATTATAATCTCTGTTTTAGTATCTTTAATTTTAATATAAAAGTTTTCCAAACTATAAAAGAAAAACATGTTCAAAAGATAATATAGCAAAGCATATAATACTAAAATAAATTATTTCTGCATTTTACACTATTAATCAAATACCTAATATTTAAATTTTGAGAGGCAGTAAGGCTTTTTCACTTCACTGCTTTGCTATTTCTGTGATATTTAAAATATATTTATTTTCTAATATGATTTCAAATAAGAAGATAATAAGAGTGTGGTAGGGCAACCCAAGCTGACTACTTATGCGAATTGGGAACATGTTAATTTAGAGAACTTGAAATTTTTTAAATGTTAAAAAACCCTCAGACTTTAGTGCACCCCCCTCCCCCCAAAAAGGATCATTACTAACATCAGCTCCATTTTACTTTTTCAAGGTCAAGTGCTAAAGAGAAATAGATTTGAGGATAGATATTTTATTAATCATGGGAGATGTATAGAAATTGGATTGAGTTGAGTTTCCACAAATCAGAAGAAAATAAATAAAAGGAGTAAAAAAATAAAGTGAGGAACCAAGAGAGATTAGTTCATGTACTAACCAAAGGTAGTTTTCATTGTAAGACATCTAAGATATCTCAAAGCATTAAAAATTTCTTCATTTATTTTATTCCTTATATATTTTTATTGTTACTAGTAGCCAGATAACGTCAGACACTTCTAAAAGACCTATGAGGTTTTTCTTTTTAGGAATAATGAAATACAGAGAAGCAGACAGGCAGTGAGCCAACTATTTTTATTGAATAATTACTATTTTCTTGGTACTAGGGAAACAGTGAGACCCTACCAGTTCCTGCTCTAAACTGTAGCTCTTACATTTTAATGGGATGAACATTAAAAAATATGTAAATCTCTAAGTTAAACATAAACCTAAGGGAGCTCTGAGGTAGTGTAACTGAAAAATGGGCCCATTGTGGGGGTGTCACAGGTGGGCACAAGTAACCAGGTTCTTGGTGATTGTGGACAAAAAATTCAAACACACAGCGTTTATAGCCGAAAGCGAGAGAAAGCAGATTTATTCAACCCCACAGAACGTGGGAGCAGGCCAACTCTGAGCAGAGAAGAGCAGGGCAGAGCCTAGCAGCAGCCCTGAACTCAGGGCCTAGAGGGCTTTTATTCCTTAGGGTGGGTCTTCCATGATTTCCTTGATTGGCTACCGGGAAGGGGGTCCCACAATGCTAATTTAATATAATGCTATTATAATGAAGCAGGGGTCCAGTAGCATCTGCACAGGTGCATTCCTGATTCATTAGGAATCAATGCTTTTCCAGAAAGCAGAACTACCAATCTTAGAGCAAGGTCTCCGCCCTTTATCTATGTTCTTATCTTAGCCCTGGGTCACCTCTGGAGTTTCCTCCTTCCTGACTATCTCCTGCCTTGGGGTGGGGGGCGGAGGGCGGTGCCCAGATGCCTGTACTGAAACAATGGGCCCCTCTTCCCCGGGGTCCCTCGGTTGTAGGTTCTATGCCCGCTGCCCTTGAAATTATGTGTCTCAACGGCAGAGTTTGGTGAAAAGGAAAGGAACTATTTATGCAAAAGTTATACAGGTTTTGATTAATGGCTAAATGTCATCCTTAAATCTCAAAATCCCTTTAAAAACACCCACCAAGTACACAGTCCTGCCTTCCCCGCTTTGCCCAGCCAGGCCAGTCAGGCCAGTCGCAGGACCGTCCTTCAGAAGAAAAAAAGACCAGAAGTCCGGGGCTCGGCTCGGCAGGCCTCTCGCGGTTCCCAGCACCATCCGCTGTGCCGCTGCGATCTCCAGCTCTTAATCCAAAACCATGTGGCACCTTCTCATGGCCCACCAGCAAGAGTCGCTTCTCCTCTTTTCTTCCACGTGGTCTTCACATTGTTCCCCAGCGTCTGTGTCCCTTCGTCTCTCCCTCAGGCCCTGTCTCCCCTCTCCCAGTTACATTCTGTGTTAAAAGTTTTTTAAACCTTCCAAGTTAGCCTTGTTGTGATGCAAAATAACCCTCTTTGCATATGAGGTCTGAAGCTATCCTGTTATTGACATGTAAAATGACTCTCAATGGCCCTGCTCCACTTCAGGTAGGAAGCTGGCTTGTTACTGATACACAAAGTGACTCTCGATGGCTCTGCTCCGGGTCTCCCATCCCCCATGGCGGCCGGTCTTAGTGCAGGGAGAATATCATATTTTTCTTGGACCCCCCAAGTTCTGGACCCTATTACAAATCCGTTTTGGAGGGCGAGTTGGCTGTGCCCCGTTACAGTAGCAAAGTTTTTTTTCTTTAGGTTAGGCACAGAGAAAAGTGAATATATTTAAGAGGATTAGAGAGTTGGCATTAGGTCATCAGAATCCTGGTTGCATTAAGAGTGTGGAAGAAAAGGCGTTACATTCTAAACCTGACAAACTCAGGGGAGGCCTGCATGGTAGTCTTATAAACTCAGAGACCTCAAGTAACCACAAATGATGGTCTAATATTAAAACACTAACTAAAAGCAGTTCACAATGGGTAGTCACGTCCTGGGACAGTGTCTTTTCCTAGCAAAGGCCATTCTTTACTGTGTATGAGACTGTCTGCTGTCTTTTTGCATCTGACATAACATACCTTTGGAATGGCAAGATGATTTCCTTTTTCCCGATCCCTCAGGACACAACCTCCCACCAGTCCTTCATTGTTATCCTGTTCTCCAGAATCCCCGTCTCTATGTGCTATAAATGTTTATTGTTAACGGGTACACCCACCAATGTAAGAGCAGTATGTGTCTCTCCATTTTCCTTTTTATCCAATTCCAGCAATTTCCCTGCTTTGCTTTCTCCCGCCTCCCTGATCTGTCATCAGTGGATTTCATGTAACCCCCTTATGCCTCTTCCTTTGATGTAACGTATAAAATAGGGTGTTAAACTGCCATTCTCTGGAACATTTCTCAATCCATTGAGATTTTGCTTCTTGGCGATTGTCAGTTTGGCCGAAATAAACTCACAAAAATTCTCTACAGGTTTGAATGTTTCTTATGTTGACAAGACACATAAGAGAAAATAAATGTGGGAAAAACAGGAGTAAAATAATCTGTGAGAGGGTTGTGTTCTGGCGGTTTGTGAAAACATGACTCTAGCCTGTTAAAGACATAATAAATTGTAGGGGAACTTATCCCCCTTCCTCTTTTCCAGTGACTCATGAAATTTCTTCACAATGGAAAATTGACAGGGGGTTTTTATGACATATTTGTTAAATGCAGTCCTACTGAAAGATACCACTTCCATGAATAATCAGACTTCTTGTTCTAATGTTCAAATTCCTGTTCAGTTTGACCTCCATTCTCAGTGCCTAAAGAGTAGGTCCTGCTGTTTCTCCTGAAAGTTATAAATATGCACTTCAAACTTTTTTGTTTGTAAAATAAGGTCCTAGGTTTTACCAAAAAACAAAACAAAACAAAACAAAAAACCCCCCAAAAGCAAAACTGTCTCTTCTAATGCTATTCTAGTAAATAGCTTTTAGATGCCCAAACCACACTAATATGTCTAGATGCCCAAACTAGAATTCTAAGAATCATTCTCAACAATTTTCCTTTCTTTACCCCCTGTTTTATGCTGGTTTCAGTCCAACAATAGTGATGCTATTGGCTAGAAAGAAGCCCCCGAGGGCACTCACCTGGGCCTGCAGCGAGCCCGACCCCCCAGACATCTTCACTTTAAAAACAATAAAAATAAATAAATAAATAAATAAATAATAAAAACCAACGTGGCTGGACCTGCCCTTGTGGTTCTATTGTGATTGCAAGACATCTTCAGCAAAACACCATCAAAAATCTTTGAGAAAAAATAAATAAGGTTTATTATTCACAAGTCCTGAAGGGTACATGGCATGCTTAGGCCACGTGGTGAGACCATGGCTAGAGAGAGGGGGAGCACAGATCTGGGGTTCTTCTTTAATGGGAGTTGAGGGTGGGCAGGATAAAGGTTTGTGGGTTTATTCTTTATTGGTGAATTTGAAACATAAAGCATCAGCGTGGGATTAAAGTACAAGTAGGGAAAAACAAGTGACCAAGGTCAAAGGGTCAGTTATCAAAGCCAACCAGAGATCTCTAAAACAAAGGAAATTTGGGTAAAGGGGTTGTCTGGCTCTTCATATAGTCAAGAGGCTGGCAATATTAATTTAAAAATACCCATCTTTGAAGTGGATGTCTTAGCAATCAACAATTGAAGTCAGGCACTCGTGTCACAGGTGGGCACAGGTAACCAGGTTCTTGGTGGTTGTGGACAAAAAATTGAACTGAACACACAGAGTTTATAGCAGAAAGCAAGAAAAAGCAGATTTATTAAGCCACACAGAACATGGGAGCAGGCCAACTGAGCAGAGCGGAGCAGAGAAGAACAGAACCTCACAGCCTAACAGCAGCAGCCCTGAACTCAGGGGCTAGAGGGCTTTTATTCCTTAGAGTGGGTCTCTCCCATGATTTCCTTGACTGGCTATTGGGAAGGGGGTCCCACAATGCTAATTTATTATGATGCTGTTATAATGAAGCAGGGGTCCGGTAGCATCTTCTGCACAGGTGCATTCCTGATTCACTAAGATTCAATGCTTTTCCAAAATGCAGAAACTACCCGTCTTAGAACAGGGTTTCTGCCCTTTATCCATGTTCTTATCTTAGCTCTGGGGCACCTCTGGAGCTTCCTCCTTCCTGACTATCGCCTGTCTCACTTGCATTTCAATTAAAAAAAAAAAAAAGCCCAATTGTCAGCTGTTTTACATTGCACCTTCTCATCTACTCTTATCAAATCTTACTTGCTAAAGTTTAAAGGTAATGATTAGTGACTTGGATCTCATTTCTGAATTATGGAGAACTTATGAAATATATAAGGGAATCGGGGAAGAAATCCAGAAGCTAGCTTTATTACTGGCAAAGCTATACTAAAAATATGGATTTGATTTGTATCCAAAAAAGTTCTGATATTACTCTCCCAACTCCAAGTCTAAAATGGAATCCCCTTTCAGGGAGAAGTGTGTAGGCTACATGTACAAAAAAATAGATCTCCTACTCACCTTCCTGAAGAGAGCCTAGAGAAAAAGAAACACTTGAATACTGCCCTTTGATTGATTAGTTCTCTCCAGTGGAAATAATGAAAGCATTGGATCCTATCTCAAGAGTCTAAGATTCTGTGAGAAATTAAAATAAACAAAGATATAAAGGAAATATTAGTGGAAATTTCTTTTTATGGATCGAAAAAATTATAAAGAGGAGAGAACAATTTTTACTATGCTCAATGCCTTCTTTTTAAATAAAATGTATTAAGGTATAACTTTACATAAAATAAATTATACCTGTCTTAGTTCAGGCTGCTGCAACCACGTACCAAGGACTGGGTGGTCTACAGACAATAAAAATTTATTTCCCACAGTTCTAGAGGCTGGAAATCCAAGGATAGGGTTACACATGGTTAGGTTCTGGTGAGGGCCCTCTGCCACGTGGAAGACTAATATCTTTTCATTGTATGCTCACATGGTATGAAGAAGGTAAGAGCTTTCTGGGGGCCTCTATTATGAGGGCACTAATCCTACTTATGAAAGCTCCACTCTCATTACCTAAACACCTCCCATCACATTTGGGGTTAACATTTCAACATCTGACTTTTGGAAAGGACACAAAATTTCACTTCATTGCAGAATCCATTTTAAATGTACATTTTAATGTATTTTGGTGATTTTTTTATACCCATGTAAGTCCTAACACAATCATAATAAAACATTTCCACTACATCAAAAATGTAGTTTTTTTCTTAGCAATCCTGCTCCCACCCCAGTTCCAAGCAACCATTGACCTGTTGTGAATATAGGTTAGATTTTATTTTCCGGGATGTCACATAAATTATACAATGTGCACTTCTTGGGTCTATGGATACTGTTTTTGAGACTCGTTCATATTATTGTTTCTATCAGTCGTCAATTTGGTGCCATGACTGAGACTGTCTCACCTGGTGTGGTGTGACAGGATTCGAGAGAAGCACGCCCACGGCCTCCCTCAGGCCCAGACCTGAGCTAGTTACCAGCAGGAGCCCTCTGGGCCCCACTGGCTCCTTGCTTTGCATTGGGTGAATTTGGATGAGTTTTCCTTGGAATTCCAGACCTTCCTATTTTAATGTAAGGAGTTGACTTTATTTGAGCTGTTATTTTTTTTTAATTATTATTATTATTATTTTTTTGAGATTAAGGGTTGAGAGAACCTAGGACAAGGGTCAGAGTTGAGGTAACTAAGGACAGGAGGAAAAAACGAGTGACTGGTTTTTAATTTTATCTTAAATGGAATTGCTTTCTGAGGGTCTGAACGAAACATGTTGCTGGGTAAATAAGAGCCTCAACTCTTGTTATCGTAAGAGAGCTGAGCTAACTCAGAAGGTGACAGCCTCTTGGAGTTCAGCCCGCAGCGGCACGCTTCAACCCGCTACACTGTATCTCTAGAAATATTTTCAGATTCAAATATCAAAATAAAACTAAAATTAACATAGGAAATCGTGCCTCCAAGGACAGAAGCTCCCAGTCCCCGCTAATACTCTTACAGATTTTCAATTAATAGAAAGCCTTTACTTGCAGGTACTTACAGAAATAAAAAGATTTAACTAGAAGTAATATCAACTTAAGATGGCCGAAACGGAACTCTTTTGACATCCAAATTAATTTTTATGCATGCAAAATTGGAAAAACCTGGCTCTAAAAATAAACTGAGTGAATGTGAAGCTCGTCTTGATTGGAAATTAGAATCTTCCAAAAGGAGCATAAGTAAATTACACTCAGAATAGAAAACCAGAAAGACCAGTCTCAGGCAGAGGGGAACCAGAGATTGTATGTTTCTTGGACTAGAACAGAACTAAGGAATCTGCCTAAAAATTTCTACGACTTTCTCCAGAACCCTGCTGAATTTACAAAGGAATTTAATTGAATTGTTAGAACATTTGATCCTGGCCATTTTGACCTAATCCAATGAACATACATAATAGGTTCTAGGGAAAAAACAACAGAATTACTAAATAAGGTCTGCTGGGAAATTCCTGTAAAAGAGTATGTTTTTATTGTAAAAAGCCAAGTCACCTTAAGTAAGGTTGCAGAAAACCGAAATGGGATTTAGAAAGAGAAAAGAAACTGAAGCAAGCATAGCGTTGCTCCAGAGAGTGAGAGGGCATTTCTCCTTCTCTTTACTAATAGTGATGGGGGACTGAAATGTTAGAAATTTTTAGTTTCAAATAATAGCTAACAAGCTTAGTAATCAATGTGTGCGAACAGCTATTGTTTCAGGAACTGAAGGTATGATCCACCCTGACTCCAGGAGACTGCAAGCAGTTCCACCTTTGTGCCTCTGGAGGACTGCAGGCAATCAGTATGGTATCTGAGCCATTGTACTCCAGGGTGAGATGTCCACAGCCCAGGACACAGATAAAGACTCCTGTCCAGGATGCAGATGAAGACCACCGCCCAGGACACAGCCCAGGACAGAGGTGAAAGAATGTTGCAGCTCTTATCTGATTAACTTTTTCCCTAATTCCAAACCCCTTACCTACACTTTTCTTCTCCTTATAAAAAGGGTTGCTTTACATTGGAATTTAAGATGGTTTATTAGACAAACTTGCCATCTTCTCAAATCACTGACCATCTGAATAAAGTGCCCATAAATAATCAATCCCTGTCTCTGTCTATTGGGTCTGGTAGGTGACAGGCAACACAAACACTGGCTGTTCTGGTTTCAATAGTTTAGGGAAAATTGAGATTACCATAAAAGGGGAAATTATAAAGGCCCTTGTAAATACTGGGGCTACTTTATTTGTTCTTAATCATACCCAACTAAGTTGTCTTATCCTTAGGAGTAAAGCTTCTGTACAAATGGCAGGAATATTTAATCAGCCAATGTATTTTTAAAAATCAAAACATGTTCCCTTTCAACTAGGATATGTTATAGGACAATATATATTTTTGCTTATTAAATCTGTCCCAAAACACCTGATAGGGCAAGATTTTCCTGAAATAATTATGCCCACATATCCTTTTTCCAGAAGGGTGATATGTATTTAAAATAACTGAGCCACTCATGGACGTGGACAACAGTGTGGTGATTGCCTGGAGGAGGAAGTGGGGGGGGAGGTGGGCGAGGGTCTAGGGAGGGTAAGTGGTAGTGGATGGAGACTTGACTTGGGGCGGTGAACGCACAATACAGTGTACAGGCAATGTGTTGTAGAATTACGCAGCTGAAACCTGTGTAATTTGGTTAACCAGTGTCACCCTGTACATCAACTAAAAAAAAAAAAAAACACTAAATGAATCAGATACTGAACCAATTGGGAAAATTATGATTTTAAAGAAACCCTCCACAAGAGGAAATTAATCTTGAAACTGACTGAATATTTGCTAACCCCCTTTTCTTCATAATTAACTTCCGTGACAGCCTCATGGACAGCTTAATAGCGACCTTCACTTCCCTTTTAGGGGTGGCTGCTTTCTCCCTATTAGGCTTCTTAAAGCACCAGGGCTGCTGGGAACATGAAAGGCAGGACAACAGGTTCTTAGCCTGATTAGCAAAGAGCAGAGTTAAAAGACAAGTTTTTACCCAAGGTGACAGTTGTGCTCAGTGTTCCCTGCACAGAGAGATAAAGGGCGAGGGAATCTCCAGTAAGCCTAGCTAAGACCAGAGGTCATGGAGTGAGGGCCATATTTAGTGGTGCGCTGAATGCCTGCAGGTGGGTCACTGGGTGCCCACTGGCAAGGACACTAGGTGCCCACAGGATGGCCAAAAAAAGCCCAGAGGCTTACGGGAATGCTTCTAGTTCTTGGCTTGTTATGTGACTCTTTCCATAGAAGGAAAACTAGTCCATTGTACTTCAAGAGACTCCTTTCGGGGTGCCTACTCACCTACTGGGGGAAATTTGACCCTGAATACCTCAAGAAAAAAAGCAAATCTTCTTTTGTGCACAGCCTGGCTCCAATATAAATTGGGTGACAGAGAGGTTTGGCCAGTTAATGGCACCATTAATTTATAGAAATTAATACTATCTTGCAGCTAGACCTGTTTTGCCATTCCTGAGGAATGGAGTCCATGTATCCAAGACTTTATGGCCCTAAGAGACAACCTTAAGCTATGTAGTATCTGTAAACAAACAAATGAAAAGTATCCAGATGGAAAGAAACATTCCAAACTTGGGTGGCTAGATTTGTCAGTCCTTTGCCAACATTTGGGTGGCAACTCAATCTGTGAGGTATTAAAAATGACTGTCCTTGTTTTACAAAGGGCAAAGTCTTTCTAGGGCCAGATATGTGTCTCCAGAAACAATTCAAAGCCCACCAAATCCTCTTACTTTCCCCAAAATCTTTATATTTATCTCAAAAGAGTTATAGGTAATTGGCTTTATGAGACCAAAGTCCTTCAAGGAGGAGCTTGCATTTATTTCCCTGTACCTTTGAGAGGTAAATACCTGCTCTTGTTCAAGAATTCTGATCTGGGCCATCTTCTAAAATGCAAAGTTTCTGGGAGATAATTCTTGGTTTTTTTATTGTTCAAATACATTTGTCTCCATTTTCCTGCCACCACTTTCCCCTGCCACACCCACACTTCCCCACCTTGGCTTTGTCCATGGATCCTTTATCCATGTTCTTTGATTTGACCCTTTCCCTTCTTTTCCCCATTATCCCCCTTAATTCTTATTAAAAAGAAAAAACATTAGCCTTCTGGGCAGATTAATTTAGCTTACTTAAACTGTTAAACATTGATTGCTAGACAAGTCTTAAGCTCACCTACTTTTGGTTTTTTATAATAGAGAAGCTAGAAAATATATTTGGATCTGTTAATGAATGTTTTATACTTTATTAGAAATATGCCTCTTAAAAGTGTATGTTTGCCCATGGAAGAGCCTATGTTTCTGGAAGTTATGAAGTATATTTGTCAATCTAAAAAAATGTTAATTGTTTATTTTTTAGTTGTCACTAAAAGTTAAGGTGTCTAAGAGTTAAGTAATCAAGTTGGAAAGGAATTCTATGGTTTTGATAATAGAAGGTCTAAGGTATGGATATATTTTCCAAAGGAAAAGGAAGACAGTGAGTTGTTCTAAAGCTGGTTATTTCTTTATGAGTTAGGAAGAGGTAAATTAAAAAGGACTAGAAAAGTTATAGAGCATTTGTGAAGAGAACTATTGAGAAGAAATTATATAGTTAGGCTGAATAATAAATTTAATGAAGTAAATGAATTCAAATTTCAAAAATAAGGTGATATAGACTTGGATTTGGTTTCTTTTCATTCAGTTAAAAAGAGAATGGCTTTCCTTTTGCTTTATATTTTTCTCCCTACCTGATCATTCCACAAGTTGGAAACTCTTAATGAATGAGCATTATTATTTTCATGACAATATGCTTGTTTGCATGAATCCAACAAGAATTTGCTTTCTTTATAATACAACACATAAAATCAGTTTCCAATTGTGGTTTTATTAACCAAGACTTTTACTGGATTGCCATGTTTAAGAGAGACATACCAAGACACTGTATGTCACCAGAAATATTTAAGAAATTAAGGTTGACTTTGGAAGCTGATAAAAAGCCCTTTGGAAAAATAGCCTGGTACCTTGCTTATTTACATTGTTCATGGAAGTCTTCTCAGGTAAGGAAGGAAAGTTGTTTTCCTGCGAGATGGCAAAGAAAGAACCTGAAGACATTTTTGGGGTCTCAAGAACTAGAGGAGTTCACCCAAACCTATAGGTACTTCAGGCAAAGCTTGTGGGCAACCATGTTTTCTTCACCCTGACAGTCTAATTAAAGCTCAGTTTGGAAATTCCTTATGAGATTCCAGCAAATCAGATTTAAGGGAGTCTATATGATCAATTACTGTTTTTTTGTTGGGTTTATGAAAATAATCAGGTCAAATTAAAATTAGACCGAGTGCAGTAAATAAATTGATTTTAAGTTGGCTCTTTAATGAAAATGAGGGTGATTTTAGGGGGATAAATTGTGCTTCAATAGAATCTATAAAGCACAGTTATGTATATTAGACTCTACTTCAGTTAATAGTCTTCAAAATTTTATTTTTCACCTATGAACTGAACTGGATTGTGAATTTTTCTAGTTTCCTTAAATATTTGGCTACAACCCTCCAAACTAACATTTTGTTTTTTTCCCATCCTTTGACTTGAAATTATTGAGATTCATAATGCAATTTGTCTCCACCAGAATACAAACCCTACTCACACTCCAGGAATATTGTCCCTTATCAATTCTAGACAACATTGCAATTTCCCTGCATGTCTAGGCCTCAATATGTCTCTGATAGTGAGCAAGGATCAATCAGCTCTGAAAGAAAACTTTGCCTCTCTTCACCAGGATGCCCTTTTCCCTTAGAAAATTCAGAGTCAAGAATTTTTGGTGGGGGGGATTAGGAGGCAGTTAAAAAGACAAGAGCAGAGTAGGAACAATAGGCCAAGTGTGGAAGGTCACCAGCATGGAAAGCACTGGGTGCCTAACAGCAGACAATTGTAGGGTAGGATGTTTTCTCTTCTGGCATCTTGCTGGACTTAAGGATTAGATCCCATCATCTTTCGTATCATTGGTCATGCAGTTCAGACCCTCCCTTGACCTTTCCTCCTCTTGTGTGTCTCTAGTCATGGGACAGACCCTCTTAGAGGATAAACAAGGAAACTGAAGAATAGCTTCATACAACTCCAATATGAGCCCTTGCACAACCACTCACTTAAGCATTAAGCCTTCATAAAAATGAGGCTCTGACTTGCATTAAATGATCTTGGAAGCAAAGCCTTAGGTATGTTGACCACAGACAGAAGTTTTGGACAAACCAGAGAAAACATCTAGCCCTCAGCTGTGTTTCAGCTCCAGGCTCAGAAGAGCAGCAAGTTCAGGCAGGGCACTGCGATGGCTAGCATCAGAACCAGCTGCAATGACTAAGGACCCCTGCCCAGGTGCCAACCAATGAGTAGAGACCACAATCCTGAAAAAACACACATGGAAATCTGATGAATATTCTATGGAGATCCTCCCCTGGGACCTTCTCTAAGATCCCTGCCCTTAGAGTAGATAAAACTCTCAGTACAAAGGACCCAGTGTATGCTCCCTCTTTCTCTGGAGCACACTTGCACCTTCCCCTCTTTTACTTCCCCCAGGAGCTTTACCTTTGCCTTTCTTTCTCCTAAGCTCCAAGGGCCTTCGTTTGACCCTGGAACTTTTTTCCTGAGCCCACAGAGCCCAGCTGGCTCCCTTCTTCCATGGTTTACTTCTTTTACATCTGTGACTTAGTTTCCGCCCCCCCTCACCTAAGGACATTTTTTTCATTGCTTTTTAGAGAGACAGAAAGAGGGAAACATCAATGCAAGAGAAAAGCATTAATTGCTTGTCTCCTTTACACGCCCAGACCAGGGACTGAATCTGCAATCCAAGTGTGTGCCCCAACCAGGAATCAAACCTGCAAAATTCTGTTAATGGAACAATGCTCCAACCAACTGAGCCACACTATCCACGGCATCTGTGACCTTCTAAATAAACCTTTGTTTATGTTTGAGTCTTGGTTCTAAATTCTTTCTTAGCCAGAACTCAAGTACCAAGGTTGCCAAAGCAACCTTGCAAAATGCTACTTGAAGTACAGTAGCATTTTGGTGCCATTTTACCATTAATAACTTTTTAAAAAATTGATGATGAGTAGTAGTCCTTTGTATGAATATAACACAATTTGCTTATCCACCAGTAGATATTTGGTTTGTTTCCAGAGTTCACTTACTATGAATAAATCTGCTATAAATGTTATGTGCAAGTCTTTTTTGTGAGTATATGTTTTCATTTATCATGAGTAAATTCTTAGAAATAAAATTGCTGAGTCATATGGGATGTCTATGTACACCTATATAAAAATGTGTCAATTTCTATTGAGAAGTCTGTGGTCTTTCTTTGGAGTTTTGACCCAGCAATTCCACTGCTGGGATTATACCCTAAAAATCAATTCAAAAGAACCTATACACCCCAATGTTCATAGCAGCACAATTTGCAATAGCCAACTATTGGAAGCAACCTAAGTGCCCATCAATAAATGAGTGGATCAAAAATCTGTGGCACATTTACACAATGGAATATTACACAGCAGAAAGAAAGAAGGAACTCCTGCCCTTCGCAATAGCATGGGTGGAACTGGAGAGCATTATTCTAAGTGAAATAAGCCGGGGGGTGAAAGACAAATACCATATGATCTCACCTATAGTGGAAACTAATCAACAAAACAAACAAGTGCAAAGAATATAACCAGCGACACTGAAAGAAAAAACGAACTGACACTAACCAGAGGTGAAGCGGGAGGAGGGTAATTGAGAGAAGAAGGGGAAGGGTCGTCAAGGAGCAACTATAAAGGACTCATGGACAAAGGACAGGTGAGGAAGGATTGAGGGTGGGAAATGGGGGTAGGTGGGGCAAGCGAAAGTGGTAGTGGTAAAATGGAGACAAAGGTATTTGAACAATAACAAAATTTTTTAAAAGTGAAACATCTGAAAATATTTTGTTTTAAAAAAATAAAGATTTCCTCACTACTTGTTTTTGTTTTTAAAGCAATTTTATTATGATGTACCTTGATTGTGTGTGTGTGTTTGTGTGTTGATGTTCATCCTATTTGGGGATTAATACAAATCTTGAATCTGTGGGTTTATAATTTTCATCCAATTTGGAGAAATTTTAGTCATTAAAAAATGTTTTCTTGACCCATTTAGGGTAACTTCATCTTCTATATATAAACCCAGTCAGTAGCCTGGAAGTATGGATGCTGCCTATACTACATGAAGGAAATTCTTTGTTTAATGCCCTGAACTACAGGACATTTAATGTCAGACATTTAATGTCTGTCTTCCAGGATGCATCCGCAGCACTAATGGAAAGAAAGTCATATCTGTGCTTGGCCTAGACATAGTCATTTGTAAATGTTTCTGGTTTACTCTGGCTTTACCTCTGAGAAACATTTTACCCCAGATTACTGTTCTTGATACAACAAAGAGGAAGCTGCGGGTCTCTGGTGACTCATTGGGTTGTTGCTATGGTTGTCATCCTGTTTGTCTGCTGCTTTCATCATCACTGTAGTTGGTGTACAACTTCTTTCTCGGCCCCTTTCACAGACTTTTTTTGTGTAGTCTAGTCATAATTTCCATAATAGACATGTTTCCATTTCTTGTTGTCTGTGGTTTTTTAAAAAAATTGAATTTATTGGGGTGACATTGGTCTGTAAAACCACACAGGCTTCGAGTATACAATGTAATAAAACATCATCTGCACACTGTGTTGTGCACATATCACCCTGACCAAAGTCTCTTTCCCCGGCTTTGCTCACCTCCACTTATCCCCACTCTCCTTTCTCTTTGGCTATTACCACACTGCTGTCTGTGTTTATGTGTTATGCAGTCTATATATGGGTTTTTTTTTCCTTAATCTCTTCACTTTTTTCATCCAGTTATCCAAAGCCCCTCTTCTCTGACAGCTGTCTGTTACATGTGTCTATGTCTCTGTTTCTGTTTTGTTCATCAGCTTGTTTTGTTCATTAGATTTTACATGTAAGTGAGATCATATGACATTTGTCTTTTTCTGACTGGCTTATTTCACTTAGCATAATAATCTCCAGGTCCATCCATGCTGTCGCAAAAGGTAAGATTTCCTTTCTATTATGGCTGAGTAGTATTCATTTGTGTAAATGTACCACAGCTTCTTCATTCACGCATCTACTGATGGGCAGTTGGGCTGTTTCCAGCTCTTGGCAATTGTAAATGACGCTGCAATGAACATAGGGGTATACATGTCCTTTCAAATTAGTGATTCAGGTTTTTTGGAATATATTGGCAGAAGTGGGATTTCTGGGACAAAATTTTTTGAGGAAACTCCATACTGTTTACCACGGCAGCTGCACAGTCTGCTTTGCCACTTTACCTTTTACCACCTTTTATCAGTGATAATGATTGTGATTTTACCAAAGTATTTTACATTTCTTTTTTCCTTTGTTTTAATAAGTCTGCAATTCTCTCATCTAGGAAGATCTTAGGGTTTAACCAACAGCTCTATTACTTTTCCCTCAACTCCAAAGGAAATGCTAATAGAGCTTTTGTTCATTTTCACATTGTGCTTTTGTAATCTTAACTATAACTTGGACATAACTTCTCAACTATCTTACAGAACATATTAAAAAAGAGTTTCTCTCATGTTTTCAAAATTATTCTTGTTTTCTAGGAACACAAAATGTGCTAAATATAGTTTATTTTTTTCTTGCTGTAAGCAAGATTTACATATACCCATGAGTCCTAGGTCCTTTTAATAAACAATAGATATTACATTAGACAAGATCTAGGTTACAGTGTTGTGTATGAGCGTTTGTGGGCAATTGTTGCTGGTGTGGTAATACTTTTGGTTGTAACTGTGTTGGAAATGACATGTATTGTCAAATTTATACTTTTACTTTCTCTCACTCCCAATTTAACATAATAAAGTAGTATTTTATTCAAGATCATTATATGTGTTTATGTATATTTAAAGTAGTATTGTAGTTTATGAACATAGAGAAAAGGACATATTCTGGAAGCTAAAATTTAATAAGGATCTCTGGGCTGTTAGCTACTTGTCTTTGTCCTCTTGGACTGCTATAACCAAATACCGAAGACTGGATGGCTTAAACAACAGACATTTATTTCTCACGGTTCTGGAGGCTGGAAAGTCTGAAATCAAGGTACCAGCTTCTCAATGGTGGGGGACAAAAATATTCAGTCCATGACAGTACAGTAAATGAAGTCAGGGACCCTGATGGTGTCTTCATCACAGAATATCATACTTTCATTGCATTAAAAACCTATTTTCTCTCATCTGTGAAAATTTTAAGATTTAATCAACAGCTCCACCACCTCTTTCTCAACTCCAGAACAAAGGTTTTCATGTCTTTAAGTACAAAGTACGTACATTGTGTACATTAAAAGCTTTTGCTCATTGGTCACATTGTCTTTTACCATTTTGCACACAACTTATTCAGAACAGAGATCTAGGGCAGAGCTTACCTAAAGCATATAGTGCCATTTAAAATATTATATTCAGGAAAAGAGAAAAATGAGAGCATTAATTTTTTTTCACTTGTAAACTTGTATTTTAGATTCTTTTTTGGAGTAAATAAGGCTCTTCATCTGTTTACAAGGTTATTTCTGGACTGTAAAAATTCCATGTTTTTGCACTGTATTCCCCCATTCAAGCTTGGCTGCTACAATCAGAAAGAAGGTGTGAGGACCCTCTTTTCTTACATCTGCACTGGGACCTTATCAGCAGACAGTAATTGCTCTAAGTCTGTCAAATAGATGCATTAAATTTTTATTAGGTATAATGATTATTCTGTTAGGGTATAGCTAATTTTTTTGTTTAAGTGAATAAAAATAAATACAATAATTTTAAATAAATATAATAATAAATACAATAATAATAAATAACTTTACATGACACACTGATTAGTGACCTCAAGTTACTTATGGAAGTTTCTACTGTTTTTTGGGTATTGCTTTCTCAATTTCCTTTTTTCTTTTCTCCATCTCCCACAGTGAATCAAAGGAAACCTCAGTCTTTAAACAGACTTCCTCTTTTGAGTTAAGTCTTTTATATTGGGAACTTTACAGTCCCACCAGAATAGTAAGACTGATGTTTATTCTCAAGTATTCCTGAATATATTCTTTTATCCACAGAAATAGAGCCTGGGAAAAAATACAAGAGACATCTGTTCCTCCCAAACACTGGACAACAAAAGAGTTAACACACAATGGGGCAAGAAGAACTTCAAAATGAACGTGAGTACTTCTCTCTTTTCTCTTTTAAAGATGCAGATAAAATTATGACTAAGATTTTAAAATAAAATTGATAGTTGTAGTTTTTAAGACTGAATTGATGATATAGGGAGGAGAAGTGGAAGAAAATGAGAATGACTTTGATGAAGAGAAAAGCTATCGATAGATTCAAATACACTGGGCAACAGAAACTTCTTTGTAAAGCATAAATTGGTCCAAGAGAAGAGGTAAAGTGTATTAGAGAAAAATAAGATAGAAAGAAAAAGTAAATTGGCAAGTTTCTTTAAAGGGAAGAGAAAGAAGAAAGACGCAGAAAACACATTGACTAAAGCTCACGGTGTCCCTGAGGCTCTAACTTTATCCCATTTTATGTTTTACTGAGGTGACACAAATGGATTTGTAGTATGAGAACATTAAATAATATTTTGAGAAATATATAGAACATATGCAGAAATATATAATCTTAACATTAATGTTTTACTTTAACTCATCAACCCACCATGGCAAACTTCGGTGGAACCACAGTGAACAATAGGGGTCCTGAGAAAAACTTTTTCATTTGACAATATGTCTTGGAGATTTTTTAGTGCAATACATACTCATATGCATGATTGTTTTAATTGTGATATAGAATTCATCATGTGGATTCACCATAATTTAAAATCTCTATTATTGACAATACATATACAAGTATTAGCTTTCAGTGTTTTATTTTATTTCCAAGGTACTCTAATGAATACCTTTTTATATAAATAAATTCAGTTATATCTATAGGATAAGTCTCTAGAAATGAAATCATGGCACTTTGTATATGATTGTCTAATACTATGCTGTACATCTGAAAATAATACAAAATAATATTGAATGTAAACTATAATTAAAAATTGCAACTAAAAATAAAAAAGAAATTGTTGTGGAAAATGTAATGCATTTAAAAAGTGATAAATGCTGCTAACTTGATCTGTGTAAATGGCTTTCTAATTTATAGTTCAGCAGCAGCATTTATTTCCTTTCTCACCTAGAGTGTTGTATTTTTAATTTACTTTTTAAATTTTGATTTGTGAAAAATCATATAATATTTTAGTTTACATTTCTCTGAGCATATTTTTATTGGTTTAATGGCAATTTATAATTTCAACAAATTAAATTTTCATCAAATTTTATGTACAAATTTTTGCTGTTTTCTAATTGATTAAAAAATTGTTTATACAGTTTAGAGATTAATATTGTGACATGATTTTTCTTCCAGACATTCCTTTTGCTTTAACATTGTTTTTTATGTAGAAGTTTTAACTTTTATGTACCCAAATTTTCAATTTTTTATGATTTTTGAGTTTCATGTCATCCTTATAAAAAGCCTTTCTTATTCAAAAAAAGTTGAAATATTTCTTATTTGTTTATTTATTTGTTAGTAAGCTCTAAAATTGATTTTTTTCTAGAGAAAATCTTTAAGTTCTCCTCTACATCTAAAATGTTTTGTATAATCTCATACTTAGCTTACTCCTTGGTAGATTTAGTTTCCTTAGTTCTTGGTGCTGAAAAGAAAATAAGCTATTTATCTTTCTTTTTATCCTTTTAGAAAGAGGCCAGCATTTCCAGCAAATTCCTTGGGTCATTGCTATTGTTTTCATCTCACTTCTCAGTGCCTGCTTTATTGCAAGTTGTTTGGGTAAGTTGTTAACAAAAGTAGAGCTGTCCTTGAATTATTTTCCCAAAAAATTTCATAAAGTTGCTCTAAACTTTTTGTTACCTTGATTTTCCCCAACATATCAACCTATAATGCCTTCAGGGTCTTTGATTTAAAATTCAGAGCTACATACTGGATCTGCTATTCTTTGGTGATGCTGCCTCGTATCAGGAATAAAGGATGGAATTTTGGCCTTTTTCTGTACATGTCAAAGTTGGTGACTGTAGTAAATCACCCCTCATTTTGGACTAGGATTACAAAGGGCTGCCTCAAAGGAGTAAAGAGTAACCAGCAAATGCAAACTTTCATATGCATTGCAGTCTAGCTTTAAAAAGGAAAATAGTTGGAAGACTTGTTCTTTCTGATATCAACATCTCATATAAGGTTATTATAATTAAAGTAATATAATATAGGTACAAGTATAGGCAAACAGACTATAGGAAAATAATAGAGAGCTTAGTTATAGATTCCGCATGTACAAACTCTTTATATAAAACAGAAGGGGATACTGTAGGGTTGTACGGAAAGGATAGTTCTGTTCAATAAATGGTGTAGAGACTATTAATTACATATATTTAAAAAATGAAATTTGTCTCCAGTCTTATATCATGTGCAAAAACCAACCATGTGCAAGGTGGATTATTGGCCAAAATGTGAAGAGCAAATCAATAGCACTTTTTAGAAAATAAATGAAGATTTTCATGACTTTGATTAGGGAATAATTTCTTAAACAAGTTACAAAATGGGCTAGTCAACAAGAAAATATGGGCAAATTACACTACATTGAAGTAAAAATTACTGTACAACAAAAATATCACTGACTGAAAACAGAAAGCAATAAGAGAAGATGTTTGTAATGCAAATAATTAATAAAGCATTACTGTACAGAATATATAAACAACTTCAGATCAAAAAGAACAATATTGACAACAGAAAAACAGGCAAAGTTTCAAGTAGGCATTATGGAAAAGAAAAATGAAGTATCCAATAAACATAAAATGGAATAAAAATAGCCTCTTCAATAAATGGTGTTGGGAAATCTAGGCAAGTACATGCAAAAAAATGAAACTAGACCACCAACTTACACGATACACAAAAATAAACTCAAGATGGATAAAAGACTTAAATATAAGTCGGAACACCATAAAAGTCCTAGAGGAAAACATAGGCAGGAAAATTTCAGATATTCCATGCAGCAATATTTTCACTGATATGTCCCCTAGAACAAGGGACTTAAAGGAAAGAATAAACAAATGGTACTTCATCAAACTAAAAAGCTTTTGCACTGCTAAAGAAAACATCAGCAAAATGGAAAGAGAACCAACCATATGGGAACACATACTTGTCAATGATACTTTGGACAAGGGTTTGATTTCCAAAATATATAAAGAACTCACAGGACTCCACATCAGGAAGACAAATAATCCAATTTAAAAATGGGCAAACGCCCTGAAGAGACGCTTCTCCAAGGAGGACATACAGAGGGTCCATAGACACATGAAAAAATGCTCAACATCACTAGGCATTTGTGAGATAGTGAAATGAGACGTCACTTCACACTGGTCAGAATGATCACCACTAATAAATCAACAAATGAGTGCTGGCGAGGATATGGAGTAAAGGTAACCCTAGTACACTGTTTGTGGAAATGCAGACTGGTGCAGCCACTGTGAGAAACAGTATAGAATTTCTTCAAAAAGCTAGAGATGGAACTGCCTTTTGACCCAGGGATCTCACTGCTGGGACTATACCCTAAGAATCTAGAATCACCAATTGAAAAGAACCTATGCACCCCAAGGTTCCTAACAGCGTTATTTGCAATAGGCGAGAGATCGAATACAGTCTAAGTGCCCATCAGTAAATGAGTGGATAAAAAACTGCAGTACAATTACACAGTGGAATACTATGCAGCAGAAAGAAAGAAGGAACCCCTACCTTTTGAGACAGCATGGGTGGAACTAGAAAGTGTTATGTTAAGTGAAATAAGCCAGGTGGTGAAAGACAAATACCACATGATCTCACCTAATTGACAAAACAAACAAATGAACAAAATAGAACCAGAGACTTGGAAATAAAGAACAAATGGATAGTGGGAGAAGGGGAGTAATGGGGGAAAGAAGGAGAAAGAGCAAGCAAAGGAACACAAATAGAGGACTCATGGACACATAGGAAGCGGGGGACTGACTGTGGGAATGGGAGGGCACGGGGCGGGGTGGGCAATGGGGAAAAGGTGGGACAACTGTAACTGAACAACAATACATAAAAAGACATAAAAAACAAAAATATTTTAAAAAGCCAACTATTAGTTTTTAGGGAGATGCAAATTAAATTTACAGTAAGATGCCATTGCAAACATGACAGTATGGCAATAATTAAAAAGTCTGGCACTGCCTTTTGGCCAGAAGCTCCATGTTCCAAAATGATTAATAGAAAGAGAAAGGGGACTGGCACTACTGTATGTTCTCCAGGCCTTTCAGAAGACACGGAGCTCTTCCTTTGACCTCATACATGCATATCTACAAGAAAGATGATACAGATATCAAAGGAAAGGGCACTGTCCAAAAACAAATGCCCCACAAATGCTCCCATGGCAAAACTGGAAGCGTCTACAACGTCACCCAGTATGCAGTGGGCATCGTTGTAAACAAACAAGTTAAAGGTGAGATTCTTGCCAAGATAATTAATGTACATGTTGAGCATATTAAAGCATTCTAAGAACCAAGATAGCTTCCTAAAAATGTGTGAAAGAAAACGATGAGAAAAAGAAGGAAGCCAAAGAGAAAGTTACCTGGGTTCAGCTGGTGCCAGCCTGCCCCACCCAGAGAAGCACAATTTGCGAGAACCAAGGGAAAGGAGCCTGAGATGCTGGAACTCATTCCCTATAAATTAATGGCGTAAGTGTAGAAAAAAAAAAAAAGACCTCTTAACTCTTAAAGAAAAAGTCTGGCACTATCAAATATTGATAATGATATGGAGCAACTGGACCTCCAATGAATTGCTCCTGGGAGAAGTGTAAATTTGTAGAGCACACTCATTTTGAAAAAGTTTGCCACTATCACAATTGACAGGATGTATATAGTATTACCAGCAATTCCACTCCTAGGAATAGATCCTGCGGAAGTGAATGCTTATGTGGTCCAGAATGATGCATGATCAAAAATGCTCAGAGGAGCATAACTTGCAATACGCCAACACTGGAAGCAATGCAAATATCGACCAGAAGAATAGATAAATACCTGTTATTGTGTAAGGACAATAGATCACTTCACAGCAATGAAAATGGATGAATTATAGTTGCATGTAACAACGTAGATAAATTTCACACAACACTGAGCAGAAAACAGAAACAAAAGAATGCATATTATATGACTCCATTTATATAAAATTTGAAAGCAGGCAAATCTGATATATTGTTTAAGGATATGCTATTAAGAGGTAAACTGGTAAAGCCAAGTACAAAGTGATTACCTTAAAAGCCATGTCATGGTTACCTTTAAAAGACAGGAAGTAGGTTGCATTTGAGATGTAAAGGCTGCCTCGTGTGCTCTCAATGTTGTGTTTCTTGAGCTGGGTAGTTACCTGGAGTGTTCACTTTACAATCTGTTGATACCTTGTACATTTATATTTTCACTTCTTTACATGTGGTTACATTTCAAAATAAAAATATCCTAAAGGTAAATAAGTGTATAAGTATCATACAATTTTGTAGAAATATTCCAGTATTCACCAAAAATCTCCAGTCTGACACAAATTTTGATAGAAAAATATGCTTAAAAATCATATGCACGTAAAGGTTTAAAAAACTATCTCCATGAAGCACAAAGTGGACAATATGATAACAAAAATATTAATTTCAGCAATTTCAACCAATTCACCTGGAGCTGCAACAAAGGAGCTGTATAGGAAGAAAAGAGAATGTGAGGCCCTTAACTATTAGGATAAGAGAAAGTTTAAAACAGTCAGGTCCCATTGGCCAAATTAAGTGGTTATGTAGAGAAATGAAATAAACTTTGTTCCTCCTTGACAGTGACTCGTAACAGCTTTCTACGTTGTGAGAAAAGCATGAGAATGTTCAAGTTACCAGGGAACAACATGAAGCTGACATGCAAAGAAGAAAAATCAGAACTGAAAGGTACAGGTACCAGAGAAGCATAAGAGAATTTCTCTTTTCCACTTCCATTAAACTTTATAATATGATTTAAAGTATATCTGTAGTAAAGCAAGAGAGAGTAAAATAACGTAATATGAGAATCTGGCACAAGAGTGAACATCAGTAATTGAGATGGAACTATTTCTCCTGACTGTAATCATTCAAGTATCTGGAGAATATAATGGCACATTTATGGGTCATCTTTGGCATCCAAAACTTAATGTTAATTTAATTTCATTTCTTTTGATTCAGACATATCGTAAGGACTTTTTCCTCCTACACTTGTCTTTATCTCTTTATTATTCTGGAATTGATAAAGTCTCATTTGGGTGAATGGGGAAATGTTTGAGAGTTTTAGCAGGTTCTTTGCTCCTTTCAGATAAAATGTCCTGTAAAAGGCTTTCTATGGAAACACTTTAAATGTGAACATAAATAGATGTAGGGATGTTGAAAAATGATCATCTCTTCTAAGAGAATATGTTGTAACTTTCTTATAGTCATTACATGATTCCAATGCTTTTGTTTAGAAGATATTTAGAAATGTAATTAAGAATAATTTTAAAGAGGGAAAAATGACTTTGGTAATCTTGGTCTTACTCCCCATAAATGATACCTGGATACTAGATAGTAGAATAGTTATGCGACCTATTACAGATGAATACTTCTTTGTAACTAATTTTCACTTCAATATTCTCATTAGGGGTCACCTGGAATTGTTGTCCTGTTGGCTGGGGAGCCTTCCAGTCCAACTGCTATTTTCCTTTTCATGATAGCAATACATGGGCAGAGAGTGAAAGGATCTGTGCAGAGCTGGGGGCTCACCTGGCCACCATCAACACAGAAGCTGAGCAGGTGTGTTGGGCGGCTCCCATCTGTTTCCCTGCTGGTTTGAATCTCTTTCCAGAGGAAGAGGACTTCTGCTCTGCTCTGCTCTGCCTCTGTGCCTTTGTTTCACCTGTTCCATCTTCCTGGAAAGCCTTTACTTCCTCTCTTATTTTCTTCATATGACCAACTTCTTCAGGTCTTTGCAGATTTCATCCATGCATTATTTCTTACAGAAAACTACCTTGACTCAGCCTCCCTACTCCACCCTCCCTACTCTACATCGGAGGGGCTTCTGTGGTACTCTGCACTGTGTGGTCATGGCACTTACTCCAGTGTCCTACAGTTGTTTGCTTAATACTCCATCTCTTCCAACGATGCCTACTTTGTAGGGGCTGGGAGGCGCCTTACTCATTTTTGCACCTCCAGTACCCTGCACAGTTCTAGCACTCTGGCTAGGTCTTAATAATTAGTTGGTAAGTGAATAAATGAATGGTTTAATTGAGACTGAAATAGCTACAGGATAAAGCATACGAAAAATAATTCAGATGCATGGTTATAATTATAAATAAGAAAATCTTAACATAAAAACTGAAATTTATTTCCTCATGTAATATATTCCATATATATCTACTATGACTCACAGTCCACTCTTTTTTGGTCAGCAGGGTTTTCTGGAGGATTCTGTTTTTATGGCCTTGCAATCTATAAGCTGACTCTTTGAATAAAATGGGATTTAATGAAATAACGCAACAATTAAAGAAGGCAATTTTAAAAACAGAAGTTCCAGATAATCTGATTTTATGAAGCATTTGCTCAGTGGTTTGCAAGTATCATCTTAGTTCATCTTCACAATAACTCTATGAAGTAGTGGAGTTGTCTGTTTTGAAGATAAGAAAACTGGGGTTTGGTGGGATGAAAAGGCTTGCTAACATTACCCAGTAAACGGCAGAGGCAGGATATGAAAACAGATGCATCTGATACCAACATTCTTGAGATTAACTAGTAATCTATTCAACCTCTTTCCTTTTTTTCCTAACATAACATCTATTACCTGATAAATGCAAATACACTTATAAGAATTTAATTTTTTATGCAGAGCTTTATTATCCAGTATTTGGAGAGACAATTTTCATATTTCCTGGGACTTTCACGTGAGAATCCTCAAGGCTCATGGCAATGGGTGGATAGGACGCCATTTAACCCACGTATGGTGTGAGTATATTGACTGGGGTGAAAGAACTTCATAGGCAAAGGTGGGAAGGAGGTAGCAAGCATAATTCATTTTGGGTTGGAGGACACCAATGTAAAAGTGCTACTCAGCATCATTGAATAACCTTTATGCCAGCATACAATTATACTTATATTGGACAGTGCAACTCTAAATTTTGACATTTAGGGGCATTTTCTCTGCATTGTACCCTGACACCCATCCCGTGTGTGTATGTGTGTGTGTGTGTGTGTATGGTATGTATTATATATACATTTTTTTTCCATTTCAGATTATGGCATAAGGGTGGACCCAACAACCAACAGAAAGAAAATTGTGTTGTCCTTGTTAATGACCAAAACAAATGGGCCTGGAATAATATTTCTTGTAACTCCAAGGCAAGTAGGATTTGTCAGAAATCTGGAAGAGTACTCGCCTGAAAGTTATGAAGGGGCTCTTGTGGTGAGGACAGAAAAAAGAACCCATTAGACCAAGAGAATGTACGTGCCTCATTGGAGCAGAGAAAACTTGCTAGATCACAGAACGTTTTCAATCATGATGGCCTTATTTATTTTGTTCAGTTCATTCAGGATAATGTGTTTTTATGTGGTGTTTCCGTGGAAAGAATCATCTCTTCTATAAAAATCATCTTTCATTAACTTTGCTTTCTTGATAGTATTTCAAAGAATTTACTTTTCAGTTGGTGTGCATTTATCACACATTTAAAAGAATGATTTAAATGGTACAATGTCTTAGTTATTTCTTCCTGTTAACTCTTAAAATGTAGTGGGGTATTCACATTGTAAGTTGTAACAATGTCAAATAACTACACTGTGCACCTGAAATGAATATAACCAATATAAGATTGCACACCAACCACACTTAAATGTAAAATGAATTCAAAGGCAGGATATTCCAACTAGTAATGGTACACAACTTTTTAACTCAAATGTCACAAATGCTTTAAATTTTTTTAAATATATTTTAATTGTTTGATGCTTCAGTTTTAGACATTTTAATAGTATCAGTCATAAAATTGACATTTCATGAGAAAAATGTTTTCTGAACCACAACAGTATAGTTCAAACTGACAGTGACCAGAGGGGAGGGGGAAGAAAGATAATGGGGGAAAGAAGAGGACTGGGCCAGCAAAGGAACGCGAAAAAAGACTCACGGGCACAGACAATGGCAGGGGACTGACTGTGGGAGGGAGGGGGATGGGGTAAGGGTGAGCAATGGGGAAAAAAGGTGGGACAATAGTAACTGAACAACAATAAATTAAAAAAAATATAGTCCTGAATTATGGCATTGCCCAGGTAGAAAGAAAATGTCCATTGACCTTTAAAAAATTCATTTCTTACTCTATCCTAAATGTCTTACCAAAGCAGGGAGTCTCAAGTTGACTGACTTATTAATTATTTTTTTTGAGTGGAAAAGTCACCTGAACCAAACTCCTTCAATTCTATAGCTGAGGAAATGAAAACCTTGGGAAGCCCAAGAGCTCACCGTTGCATTGCTAGTTCATGAGAGAGCCAGGCATATGACTCAGACCTAAGAGGTGAAATGCACTGTCTTTGTTATTACAGGAAACCTACTGCAGGTGACTTGGCCTCTTGGCTAACAGATAGATAGAAATTCCTAATTATTTGAAGTAACATTGTATTGATGATTCTATATTTTTAATTTGAATAATATTTTCAACTCATGTAAATTGTTAGCATGTTTCTTTGGAGCTATAAAACTATAGTTCAAACTAATAAGGAAGTCATTGTTTTAATAACTGAAACTTATGCTTTTATGATATATGTAGAACTAATTATGGAGCAGTCATATCCAGCATCAACAAAATATAGTTGTTTTTCTTGAAATTCTGAAAATGCTGGTGTTTCCTGGATCTAAGCTAAAAAATGTCAAGCAAGAGCCCTTTGACCTAACTTTCTTAACACTATTTTTAAAACAGTATTTTGCAAATTGGTGATCTTCTGAGTCTGAATATCAGTGCTTGATTGATTGATTCCACCCGTGTACGTATGGGTCTGTATTTAAAGCTGATCCTTTCCACTAGTGCTAAGTGACTTTGTTTGCCATATTTACTGTTACAAAGTCTACAAAAACCTGTTGAAATAACTTTATGTAAATACTCATAGGCTTCGTATAATTAACATTATTCATTTTTATTTATATAAAATTGTGTACTGGTAGAGCTTAAGTTGTCAATAAAATGTGACCCCTTGTGATTTTATACATCTGGACGAATGTCATTTTTCATTAGCTCCATGCTGCCACCAGGGGCCGGGCGAACATCTTCTTACCTGGTTTATTGTGTGGCCTTCGGATTGGTATTCCTGTGACAACCCTTCGTCTCTTTCAGCCTGTTTTCAATACTCATGGCATCTCTCTTATTCTTCAAAATTTTTTTAAGACAGCTGATAGTAACTTCATAAAAATAAATGCGAATTAGTGTAGTACACTGTGGTAGTCCTAGAAATTTGAAACACTTAAAAAGTGTAAATACTGTCTTTATCTTTGAAGACATAATGTGGTAAATCTTTTAAAAGACAAACATTATAAAGTAAATTATAAAGTAAAAACATTAATAAAAGTATAAAGTAAATCTCTTTTCCACCCTAAACTCCAGCCCCTAAATCCTTCTTCAGAGTAACTACATGATCAGTTTTTGATATTTCTATGTTTTTGTGTAATGTAACATATATAAATATATAACCCATATTTTTTTACACTAATGGAAATGTTATATACATAAGTTAAACACCTTGCATTTTTTTACTTAACATATAACTTGGAAACTTGTTCCTTATAAATAAATAGTGTTTTATTGTACTGATGTATCATAATTTGAAATAACCTTAAAGATGACAAAAAAATTTCTTTTGTAATACAAATCAACAAAATATGGTTGTGGAACATACCTCAGAACAATCCCAGGTCAGAGTTCCAAGAAGATTATATTCGCAATGAATATATGGGACTGAGAATGCATTTGAATGCATTGAAAGTGATGCATAATTCTGGAGAGTTAAGAGATGAATTATTAGTCAGTACACAGAAAACTAATTAAATATAAAAATGATGCCAAGGGGCTTCCAGTCAAGATGATGGTGTATGCAGACATGGCTCACTTTTTTTGTACAACTATATCAAAATTACAACTAAAAGATAGAATACCCATCACTCAGCACTGTCAGAAATTGAGTTGAATGGAAGTCTAACACTACAGATTTAAAGAAACCACATGCATCCAGACTGGTAGAAGGGGCGCAGACATGGAACGAGCTGTTCCTTATACACGTGTGGTGAATAAAATTTTGGGAGGGAAATCTTGGGAGCAAGGAGTCCCAGCCCCACACCAGGCTTTTCAGTCCAGGGTTCCAGTGCCAGGATGATAAGTCCCCACAACTTCTGGCTCTAAAAACCAGCAGGGATTGAGTCAGTGGAAGAAACCTCTGGAGCCCCAAGCAGTTCCTCTGAAAGAACCCGCAAATGGCTCTCCTATTCAGCCTTACTCCCTCTGAGCTCCAGCACCAGGGTGGCAGCTTGAAAGGCACCAGTGGCATACAGGGAGAAACCTAAATGTCTGGCATCAACACAAACAAGCCATTGTTCATTTTTTAAACTCTCCCTCCACAGAGCAGGCAAGCTGGTGCCATTTCTGAGGCTCCATCAACCTGGCTAAAACTGTTTGACCCACTTTGAAGACCCCCAGAGACTCTGTCCCATCCAGTTTATGGGCCCACCCAAGCTGTTTTTCCATATGAATGGCTGTTCTTGGCTCATGCTTCACATCTTCCTAAATTCTATCAAACAAGCAGCAGCAGGCCTCAGTGAGCCCCAGGCACAGCACTAATAGGCAGCTTGGCTTCACCTGGGAATCTCCAAGCCCATCACAAATAGCAGCCTTCTCAGATTGCTTTACAGCTCAGGAAGGATGGCCCTGGGCAAAACACAGGTGGAGGCTGACCTTGGCTTGCACCACTTGGGAAACCCCACAGCCAAAGCAAGCAGTGGATAGCTATAGACTATGTCAGAGCACCACCACCCTGCCCTTGCACAGCTGATCCTCCGTGGAGGACAGAAGTTGGTGGTAAGTCATCACAGCCAATCCTTGCAGCTGACTGGCCTGGGCAAATCCCTCATTGATCTGCAAAAAGCTACTAAGGCTCAACTCTAAGGGGAGGGTGTAATCAGCCCACACAAATGGCATACCTAGAGTACCCAGCTTGGGTGATAGGGGAGGCTGTGCTACTGGGCTCTATAGGACTCCTACTGCATTAGGCCACACTGCCAAGACAGGGAGCCAAAGCAGCTCTATTTAATACATAGAAACAAACACAGAGAGGCTGCCAAAATAGGAGACAAAGAAACATGGCTCGGATGAAAGATCAGATCAAAACTCTAGAAAAAGAGCTAAACAAAATGGAGATAAGCAATCTATAAGACACAGAGTTCAAAAAACTGTTTATAAGGATGCTAAAGGAACTTAGTGAGGACCTCAACAGCATGAAAAAGATCTAGTAAGAAATGAAGTATACACTAATTGAAATAAAAAACAATTTACATAGAAACAGCACTAGAGTGAATGAAGCCAAGAATCAAATCAAGAATTTGGAACATAAGGAAACAAAAAACAACCAATCACAACATCAAGAAGAGAAAATAATAATTAAAAAAATGAGGATAGTATAAGCAACCTCTGTGACAACTTTAAGAGGCCCAACATTCGTATCATAGGGGGTTCTAGAAGGAGAAGTGAAAGAACAAGAAATTGGAAATCTATTTGAAAATATAGTGAAAGAAAACTTCCCTAATGTAGTGAAGTAAATAGGCATGAAAGTCCAGGAAGCACAGAGAATCCCCATTATGATGGATGCAATGAGGCCCACTCCAAGACTCATGATAATTAAAATGCCTAAGGTTAAAGGTGAAGTGAGGATCTTAAAAGCAGCAAGAGAAAAGCAGTTCATTATCTACAGGGGAGTTCCCATAAGACTGTCAGCTGATTTCTCAAAAGAGACTTTGCAGGCTACAAGGGATTGGCAAGAAATATTCAGTCATGAAAATCAGGGAGGTCCAGCCAAGATTGCTCTACACACAGCAAAGTTATCATTTAGAATACAAGGGTAGATAAGAGCTTCCCAGACAGAAAAACTAAAGGAGTTCATTATCACCAAACCATTATTATATGAAATATTAAAGGGACTTATTTAAGAAAGAAGATCAAAACTTCAGACACCCATGCTCTTCAAATGATCTCAGGCTTCCACAGTTTGGGCCAGTCTGACACTTCACCAGGATGGCCTCTGGAATCCAATAAATCCTCCACACTCTTACTACCTTTCCTGCCCCCACCCTTCCCCTTATACAGATTCAACCCACCCAGGGCCTAAATCCCTGTAGCAGAAATTTGGCGCCTTTCCACCCAACGTCATCCCCATACATGCATGCCTATATATGTAAAAGCTACCTTGTTCTGCACCATCCAATGAATCATTTTAAGACTCTTTTGTTAAGAAATGGAAAAGGAAAAGAGGATTGGGGAAAAAAGAAAACAGAAGGGCAAGAAGAACATTTATATTGTTATAAAAAATTATAGTTCTTTATAATTTTTATTTACTTCAGAGGGACCTTTAGGAAATAATTTTTTTTTGCTAACTTAAAAAGCCTAAAAAATCCTTGAAGTTTCAGAATAACTTCACTTCAATCTCTTATTTGTTAAACTTAAGTAAAATTAAATTTAGTATTTAAAAGCATCATCTGTTTTATAATTCTTTTCTGAATGTGTGTGTATGTTTGCGTGCATTATGGTGCATTTGTTTTTTTTGTCTATAAGCTCTTTTCACTGAAAGAAAAACACTTTAAAGCTTCTCTTGGCATATTCAAACTGCCAGCATCACTGCCCTTGCCCTTTGAGGTCATTATGAAGTGAAATAAAGGTTACTTGAACACAAGCACATCAATACCATAACAGTTGATTTGATAACGGAGATGTTCCTAAGTGACTAATGGACAGGTTGCTTTGCAGTATGGAGGTAGGACACTGGAAAAAGGGATGATTATTCATGTCCTGGGCAGGACAGAGTGGGATGGTGTGAGGTTTTTTATCATATTTCTTGGAACAGTAAACAATTCCAAACCCATGAATTATTTATTTGTAGAAGTTTTCATTCAATATTTTCAGGCCACAGTTGACTATAGGTAGCTGAAAACATGGAAAGCAAAATCACAGATAAGAGGAGATTATATCTATCTATCTATCTATCTATCTATATATATATATAAAGATACATATCCATCCTGCTATTAAACTTTTGAAGTCATAGGAAGTTTTCATGTCTTTAATTGTTGAAATAAAATTTAAAATAATCAAATTATAGCTACCTACAGGAAAATAACAAAGAACAAAAAAATCTCCATAGGTCTTCCATAGGTCTTTTCTCATTGACGTTTATGATTTGAAAAAGAGAATTAGAGAGTTTAAAATATATGTATTGGATTACTTTTAGGTTGAAAGACTTTTGGCTTAAAGGAGTATTGATTTCAAAACCACTTATGCCTAAGAGAAATAAAGATTTGTAAAGAAAGCCAATATATTGTATTTACTTGTTCAGTTGGATTTTCCCATTCAACAATTACACACTGATTTCCGTGTATGAATTTTGATGTTCTTTATGGTATTGTGTGCAAGAAACATGGTCATAAAAGGCAATGTTATTTACATATTCTTGAGTAACTTTATCAATATTAATAGAATATTATGCAATAAGTGAATAAGCTTGAAATAGAAAACTGTCAAGCTGAATGTCTTCTTAGGATTATTTGACTATTGAACTCTGGCCCTAGCTGAACAATAGCTACAAATTCAGGTGAGATCTAATTAGTCAATGGAAGAGAATAGAGAGAAAAGGGAGTGGATTGGATGATAGCCTGTTTAGAGCTGAAGGTTAGCATGGCCTTTCCTTAAAAAGGCTCAGTAAGGCCTTTGGCCCATAAGTCCACACCAGTTTTTGAGCAATAATAAGTTTCATGACTTGAAGAAGTTTCTTACTCCTTGTACAGAAGAACGTATCGAGGTTATATACTTGGGCAGGGGTAAAAACAGTATGAAACCAAGAAGAGAAGACAGACTTTTCAGAAACTAGCAAGAAGAGGAGCTGACTGAGAGCGTGGATTCAGGCAATTGTTCAAAGGCACTTTCCACAACCCTCTTTTTTGTTGAATTCTGTACTTGCTCTTTGTCCTTGTATTTTCATATAAATTCTCTCAAATGAAGCAAATGTACCAAAAGGAGCATGCATTTCTTCTCACAACAGTTGCTAGAGAATTGCCTGGTAAATTCTGAGACAGCCTGAGAAACTAATACAGAAAAAAATGCACTTCGGTCAGTATCATGAATTATAACATTCAGAGTTACTTATTTTTATTTACATCAAAACATCAAACACTTTAGAAGTCCTTATGAAGTGCAATGCGTATGTTTCTCATATTGGAGTTGTGGCTCTGTGCACACTCTTGTTCTTCCTCATTTATACATTTAAGTTGTGCCTTCTGTTCTTGGAGATTTTTATTTGTTCAAAATATTTTTTTCTGGCATTTCGCAAATCCGAAACATACTGAGGAAACAAGATATATCATTCCAACTTTGCCTAGGATTTGTAGAGTCTCTTATAGTGACACAGTCCTCCAATGTAGCTAAGTTGTTGGGCTCGCCTATATCCCAGAAGCTGAAAAGAAAAAAACCAACATGGGGGATTTAAAATCTCAGCTACAAAAGGTAAAGTAATCTAATATACTAGGCAAGTTACTTGTGTTATTTCACAATTTTGTGAAGTAGGTATTATAATCTCTATTTTTTTAAAAAATTAACTTTATTGAGGTGACATTGGTTAATAAAATTATATAGGTTTCAGGTGTAAATTTTATAAAACATCATCTGTATATTGTATTGTGACTTTAATCCCTGCCCCCCAAGTCCAGTCCTCTTCCATCCCATTTATCCTTCCTTTACCCTTTTCTACTCCCCCTCGCCCCCTCCCCTCTGGCAATCACCGTACTGTTGTCTGTGTCCACGAGTCTGACTTTTTTTCTCTGCTTAACACTTTCACACCTCTCACCCTTTTATTGATGAAGACAAGGGATCTCAGGAAAGCTAAACCATTTGTCTAAGTCATACAGTTTGTGAGTAGTGAAGCTGAACTGGATCTTTCTGTCTTTCCATTCTGTCAAGCTCCCTCAAAGACTTAGACCTTGAATGAGAGGTTGAGGGAATGACTGATGTTCTGGTGGATTTGTTTTCTTTTCATTCACATGTCATCTCACATTTGGTTCCCTTTACTCTACACAGAGTTCATATTAACTTAGGTGCACACTTCAATGGCGTTACAGTGTTGTAGCAAAGCAACTATTTATAGTATCAGAGCATGAGGGCTATAATCTCAGAACTGATCAAGATCCTCTGACCTTTGGTTTCCTCAAATGTTAAGTGAAGTTAATCATAACGATGTACCTCAGAAAAACGTAATTTAGGTTAAGTGAGACAACAAATGAGATTAACACTTTGAAAACTCCAAAATGCTGTGCTTTAATGACATAAAGCCATTATTAAGGAGAAAAGAGATGTTATCAAGGGGGTTCCCTTTTATATCCCATAAGAAGCTTCTATGTTTCTAAAATCACTATTTTTGTCTCAGTTATTACAGTTTGGGGACTTAAGACTCTGAATTTCACACTTTGCTCCTGCTGCACTTCCAAAGTATTAGTATTCAATTCTACTCCTCTTTTCATGCCCATCTACTTCCCTTTATATCTGAGATGGTCTTAGAACATGAGCAGTAGGATGGACCTGAATATAACTCATGGAACAGAAGGAGGTTCAGAGAACTACCCTCAACAATGGGCTAATTTTAGGATTTGGGGTACTGTTAAATTCTCCTACAAGAAGGAAATTACCTCAGAGACTCCATGAAAGGTGTGCCATCTACCCATTTCCACTGACCATCAATCTCCCTGTCTGTTAGTCCAATATAAAACTCTCTCATTTTAGGTTTCGCATGGTAAAGGAATTCCTATGGAAGATACACAGTAAAAAAAAAAAAGAGATCAGTTATTTTAATTCTAAAGAAGTGTTGAAGGTAATTGTTATTTAAAGAGAAAAAGTAAGATCTGAACTAAAGATGATAGATACATGGCCCTGAAACATTAAGATCATGGGGGATTATCTTCTGATTTTTTAAATTGTGGTAAAAATATATACAACATAAAAGTAAATGAACAAAAAAGAACTTTAAACAAATGAGTCTCTCAATAATTCATTCAGAGTTTATCTACTGTTATTTGTAGCAAAATCTACTGCATAGTTTAATACAAAACATTATTAATTACAGCTTAAAGTTAATGGGCACTATCTGCTTTCTTTATTTCAAATAGGTTTATAAACATAATGGTCATTCTAAAATGGACTCCCAAGCTTTTTTTTTTGCTTTACTAATAGAGGAACTAAACATGGAAATTTCTTTTTTTCTTTGGTTCTTCTAGAAATGAAAATAAATTAAAGTAGGTATTGGCTTACAGAGATAGTAAGAATAGCATGTATTTCAGTACATTCATTTAAAAATAGTAGTTGTGTTCCAAACACTGTACATATGTATGGAAAAAGGGATAGATTATGTGGAGAATGCCACACTGACACTGGGGGAGGCTCTTCTTCAACTACCTGTTCCTCCTGTGTGTTGATAACCACCAGATGAGCTCCCATACTTGAGCAGTTTCTTAAACTTGCTGACCAACGCATGGTGTTAGTAGAAAAAAAGTAGCAGCTAGATTGAAAATGCACCCATCTCAATGGACAGCAATTCTTGATTGAACCTAAGAGAAGAGAAGTTTCCATGAATGTCCCCATATGAACTAAGTGAGAAAATGGAAAGTTTCATCTGGCCCAGTGAAGTCCATCATTTATAGTCAGAAGCCTTGTTCATACCTCCATTCCCTGCTCCCCGTCTTACTGTCTAAGACTTTAGATAATTCTTATGTCAATATACACAAAGAGCAATATTCTTGTCTTTTGAGCATAATCCTTATTTTCTGTATATGTTTTATACACTAACTATCTCAGTTATGCTATTGATATAAGACCCTATTATCTGTTCTTAGACTGCCAAATTCAGAGAAGGTTACGCATTTTACTTGAATAACCTCTAAGCAACCATCTCTCATGTTACCCGGATAATGTACTTTCAACAAAATCTCCAGACTGGTCGTACAGATGGGCTAAATTTCTTAGACTAAAAATAAATAGTCCAGTCTCTCTCGATTTGATGGTGAGGAAATTATAGCCCAAAGAAGGAAGTCATTTTCTAGTGTCACATGACATTTTTCTAAGACTTGGAACAGTGCTGTATGTAAGAGCATACCAAGTATATTTCTGAGGTATTTCCAAATTCCCTATTCTATACTTTTTTTTTCCTGTATTTCATTTTGGAAGCAGGTGATGAATTTTAAAAAAAAGTACACTCCTGGGGATAACACCATCCACTTCCAGATTTACTGTTCAGATATATACCTTAAATTTATTCTAAAAGTTTGCTACAGGTGCCCTAAGATTTTTTGCTCCAATGTTAATTTCATGTCCTGTCTTCTTACCCAACTCCTTATCCTTCTATTACAGTACAGGCAAGATTTTACTTTTTTTTTTTAAAAAACAGGACCTACTCTAACTACTTTATTTACCTCCAAATCAACCTAGAAAGCCAAAAAATATTGATAAGTAAATTTTGAAGTTCCAATTTAAGGAACATTTTACCTGATCCATCATTGTTGCAGGAGAAATCTATGAACTCGTCCTTTGGCTGGACCTTTTTCTCATCACACAGTTGAAAGATCCGATATGTCACTGTAAGGACAGGGGCACAGTTAATGTTTATTACTCTTAATAAAATAAATTTTATCATTTTTGTATTCATAAGAAAAGTGCCAACAATTATTATGATATTTTATTACTATCTACTTTTCTTTCTGCATGGAGAGGCAGTGAGATTTACTGAAAGAAAGAAGAGGTAATTTACATTTTATGGTTTTCCTCATTTATAAAAGTGAATGTACTTTATTTCAGGTCCAAAGGCCCTGAGAAAACAAAAGTGTTATCAGTCTCTCTTATGTCAAGTCTAACTCTCTCTACCCTTTCTTCCAAAGAGTGATTTGTCATGTCTCTGGTTAGGACCTCATAGAAAGGGTTACACTAATCAGTAACAAGGGGACAAAAGGGAGGACTCAAGGCCACCATGGATATGAAAACTGTCCATGATGAAAAATGCATCAGAAGTTACTGAAATTTGGTAACAGTTCTATATTAGTTGGTGTTTCTGGCTTGAGGAATAACCAGGGGATAAATAGGGGGGGGAAGTAGAATATAAATACTATATAAGTACTCTTTATGGGAGAAGAGAACCTACAGGCAGCAAGAAAGAATTTACTCCTAATATTCACCAGGGAGATTGAATTTGACCTTCAGAACTCACCAACGCATCTGGTGATAAAACAGACACTGAGTAGTAGGATGGAGATCCCTACAACAGTCCATAAGACCACTGGGGAAGAGAAACATTCTCTCTCTGTAGAAAGACATAAATATGATCAATCTTTCTTAAGCAACAGGCATAAGAAATTCTAATTTAACTTTATAAATTTCCTTCTTCTTGCATTTCTATATTGAGTAATTTTCAAACTTCAGTATATACCAGAATTATTTGGGGGCCTTGTTAAAATACAGATTGCAGGGTCTCATCCCCAGAGTTAAGAATTCAGTTAGTGTTGGTATGGAACTGATAAATTCATAGAGTGGCTACTGTTGCTGCTCTGGGGACCACACTGTCAGAAAAATGTAGAATAATAGAGTAATCCATTACTAATTTTAAGACTGATTCATGAAATTGGGCAGATGTGTCAAGGTTTCCTTTTTAAGTCACTCATATTTTTCCCCTTTGTTCCTGATCTTTCTCTCTTTTTCCTTCCTACTCTCTCTATTTTGTTTTGTTTTTGTTTGTTTGTTTGGTCTCTCTCGCTCTCCTCTTTTTAGAGCCTCATTTACCAAGCCCTTTATAAGTCAATCATATAAAATGTTGAATTTATCTGGTAGTTCCTCTTCTCCTCCTTCCCAATACACATCTATAGACAAGGAAAGTGAGTTCCAGAGAAGTAGAGTTCCTGCCCAGTGGGACACAGTGAATCACAGAGAAGGTAGAAACAGCAGTTGTAGCTCTCCCTACACTCAAGTCCAGTGACCTTTCCAGTATAACATATACTCTCCTAACTATTCTTTTATTTTCCTTTGTTTCACTCTCTGTCTCTCTTTATTGCATGCTTTCCTATTGTCTTATCCTTCAACATATTTATCCCCTCTTCCAATAAAATAATCTATAAAGAAAAGGAAAATAGCAAATTTTACCTGTGCATTGTGATGAAGATGATTTGGGTAAATTCATCTTTTTTTCTCTCTTCCTTTTTCTCTCTCCCTCTTCCTCTCTCCTTCTCCTCAGTTTCTGAATCCAAGAGTGATTTGTTGGTAAGTTTCAAGGAAAAGGAATCTTGAGAAACGAACACTTTATCTGTATTTTAGGAAGTTCAGTGCCAAGAGAGAAGAATATTAACTTGTACTGTGACTGTGTGTTCTCATCAGGATTTCCTTTCTTGCGTAAGGAAGAAAAGGGAGATTACTGGGCAACAAGTCAGTCTCCTCATTTCAGGCAACAACAAAATAGGGAAATGACGAAATGCTAAGTATCAACAAGTAGGTTAGCCATGACAAAATATGAGTGGCTTCAAAACGGTTGCTTTGTTTTGGTGGATGAAGTTTTTCTGCCCTCTTCCAGGCCTTACTCATCCCACAATATTTTCTTGACACTTGCGGGGCCCACCTCTGCACCCCCAGCCTCACTTTTGGTCTTTACTACCACACAATTGTTAACTGAAAAGGAGACAAACTCCATATCTGTATAACACTTAGCACAAAGCCAGGTACACAGTGTATTTATTATGAAGCAATATGTGTTTCTTTTCATCTTTTATGTTTTTTCTTCATCCTTCATTTGCACCTCCTGATAAGGGATTAATATTTAAAATATATAAAGAACTCATACAACTCAATGCCAAAAAAAAAAAAAATACAATTAAAAAAATGGGCAGAACAGTGACCAGAAGAGAAAAAGAAATGAAAGGCATCCAAATTGGAAAGGAGGAAGTAAAACTGTCATTATTTGCAGATGACATGATAGTATACATAGAAAACCCGATAGACTCCATGAAAAAACTACTGAACCTAATAAGTGAATTAGGCAAAGCAGGGGTATACAAAATCAATATTCAGAAATTGAAGGCATTTTTGTATATCAACAAAAAATACCAGAAACAGAAATCAGAAAAAAAAGTTATTTGCTATAACAACAAGAAAAATAAAGTACCTAGAAATAAACCTAAACAAGGAGGTAAAAGACCTGTACTCAGAACACTGCACAACACTGAAGAAAAAAATTAAGGAGGACACAAATAAATGGAAGCTTATACTGTGTTCGTGGATTGGAAGAATTAACATCATCAAAATTCCCTTATTACCTAAAGCAATTCATATATTTAAAACAATCCTTATTAAAATACCAATGAAATATTTCACAGATATAAAACAAACATTTCAAAAATTTATACTGAACAACAGATGACCCCAAATAGCCTCAGCAATTTTGAGAAAGAAGGACAAAGTAGGAGGGAATCACAATACCTGATATCAAATTCTATTACAAGACCACTGTAATCAAAACAGTTTGGTACTGGCATAAAAGCAGACACATAGTTCAATGGAACAGAACAGAGAGCCCAGAAATAAACCCATGTCTCTATGGTCAATTAATTTGACAGAGGAGACAGAAGCATAAAATGGAATAATAATAGCCTCTTCAATGAATGATGTTGGGAGATCTGGACAGCTATATGCAAAAAATTGAAACTCGATCAGCAACTTATGCCATACACAAAAATAAACTCAAGATGGATAAAAGACTTAAATGTAAATTGAGACACCATAAAAGTCCTAGAGGAGAACATAGGCAGGAAAACTTCAGGTATTCCACACAGCAATATTTTCATTGACATGTATAGAGCAGGGAACATAAAGGAAAGAATAAACAAATGAGACTACATAAAATTGAAAAGTTTCTGCACGGCTAAAGAAAACATCAGCAAAATGAAAAGGAAACCAACCATATGGGAAAATATATTTGCCAATGGTGCCTTTGACAAAAGTTTGGTCTCCAAAATATATAAAGAATTCACATGACTCCCCACCAGAAGACAAATAATCCAATTTAAAAATGGGCAAAGGACCTGAACAGACACTTCTCCAAGGAAGACATACAGAGAGCCCGGAGACATAGGAAAGGATGCTCAGGATCACTAGCCATCAGAGAAATGCAAATTAAAACCAAAATGAGATACCATTTCACACCAGTCAGAATAGCCATCATAAACAAATCAACAAACAACAAGTGCTGGTGAGGCTGTGGAGAAAAGAGAACCCTAGTGCGCTGTTGGTGGGAACGCAGGCTAGTGTATACACTGTGGAAAACAGTATGGAATTTCCTCAGGAAACTAAAAATGGGACTACTTTTTGACCCAGCAATTCCACTGCTCAGAGTTTACCCTAAGAATTCTGAAACACCAATTCAAAAGAACCTATGTACCTCAATATTCATAGCAGCGCAATTTAAAATAGCCAAGTGCTGGAAACAATCTAAGTGCCCACCAGTAAATGAGTGGAGCAAAAAGCTATGGTACATTTACACAATGGAATACTGCACAGAGGAAAGAAAGAAGGAGCTCCTACCCTTCGTGACAGCATGGATGGAACTGGAGAGTATTATGCTACGTGAGATAAACTAGGCGGTGAAAGTCAAATACCGTATGATCTCACCTATAAGTGGAACCTAATCAACAAAACAAACAAGTGAGTGAAACAGAACCAGAGACACGGAAATAAAGTACAAACTGACAGTGACCAGAGGGGAGGAGGGATGATAATGGGGAAAAGAAGGGAAAAGATCATCAAGGAACATGTATAAAGGACCTATGGGCAATGACAATGGGGGTTGGGGGAGGATTGAATGTGGGAGAAGGGGGTGAGTATGGCTGGGGGAGAGTAATGGGGGGAAAATGGGGACAACTGAAATTGAACAACAATAAAAATAAATAAATAAAAAATGGGCAGAAGACCTCAATAGACACTTCTCCCAAGAAGACATACAAATGGCAAACAGATATATGAGAAGATGCTCAACTTCACTAGCTATGACAGAAATGCAAATCAAAATTACAATGAGACATAACCTCACACCCGTTAGAGTGGCTATTATCAACAAGACAAGTAATCACAAGTGTTGGAGAGGTTGTGGAGAAAAAGAAACGCTTATCACTGCTGGTGGGAATGTAAATTGGTATAGCTGCTATGAAAAACAGTATGGAAGTTCCCCCCAAAATTAAGAACAGAGGTACCATATGACCCAGCAACCCCTCTTCTGGGTTAAATTTGAAAACATTTATTCAAATTGAATCCTTTTTTTCATTGAACAATGAACCCTTATGTTCATTGCAGCATTATTCACAGTGGCCAAGACACGGAAACAAAGTGTCCCCAGTAGGTGATTGAAAAAAGAAAATATGATACATATATACAATAGAATACTACTCAGCCATAAGAAAAAATAAAATACTGCCATTTACAACAACATGGATGGATCTTGAGAATATCATGCTAAGTGAAATAGACAGAAAATGTCAGGAACCTTATGGTTTCACTCTTATGTGGGACATAAAACTGAAAGCAACAAATGAACAAATAAGAACAAAAACAAAAGAAAACTCATGGACCCAGAGAACAGTAGTGTATTTATGAGAAAGGAAAGGGTTGGGGTAGTGAAGGGTAAAGGGGGTCAATATATGGTGATGGATGAAGAATTGACTTTGGGTGGTAAATACACAATTCAATATACAGACTATATATCATAGAACTGTACACTTGAAATCTATATGATTTTATTAACCATGTCACCCCAATAAATTTAATTAAAACTACATACAACAATTTAGATTTGTGGATTTATATTCCTTTTTTCTTTTTTTAAAGTATATTTTATTGATTATGTTATGTCCCATGTATTTATTCCCTTTATTCCCCTCTACCTTGTACCTCCTTCCCAACAGCATTCCTTCCACCCTTAGTTCATATCCATGGGTCATACGTACAAGTTCTTTGGCTTCTCCATTTCCTATACTATTCTTAACCTCCCCCTGTCTATTTTGTATCTACTATTTCTGTTTCTTATTCCCTGTACCTTTTCCTACATTCTCCCAGCTTCCTGTTCCCTCTGATCTTCATTTATGTGATTCTGTTCCGGTTCTAGTTTGCTTAGTTTGTTTTTGTTTTTTGGTTTTTTAGGTGCAGTTGTTAATAGGTGTGAGTTTGTTGTCATTTCACTGTTCATAGTTTTGATCTGTTCTTTTCTTTAGGCCATATTTCTCTGTCTTGGCTCATCTGTTATGTTGTAAGAGGCGCAGTCTTAGATATTCACCAGGGTGGGGTAACCCACTTTGTTGCATTGTGGCGATGTATGTGTGGGAGGGTCAGAGAGGGAACAATGCCCCTTGCTGAGCTCTCAGCCGGCTTCCAGTCACTTCCCCCACTATCCACAAGCAAATTGGGCTCTTCTAGTGCTGATTCCTGGATAGGTGGGTTTCTGTACATTCTAGGACCATGTGGGCCTCTCCAATGAACTCTCCTGTGAGGCTGAGAGTTTCTCCCACTGCTGCATCTCCCACAGGTTTTTACAGCCCGAGGTTCTGAGGCTTTGTTTTTTCCACACTGGAACCCTGGGTTGAGCAGTCTGTCTCTCTCCTCAGTTGTTCCTCCCGGTTTATCCGCATACAAATGTGGGACTGCCTGGTCCGCCAGCCGCTACCTTGCTACATGTCCTCTCTTCCCTAGCTGCCCATCTCTGCCCTTCCTACCAGTCTGGATGAATATTTGTTCTTTAATTCCTTTGTTGTTGGACTTCTATACAATTCAATTTCATGGCAGTTCTGGCTATTTTTGTTTTAAAATTTGTTGTTGTCCTTATTTTGGTTGTGCGAAGAGTCAAAGTATATGTTCCTACACCTCCATCTTGGCCGGAAGTGAATATAAGGATATATGGAAATATAAGGAAAAATGAATATAAGGATATTCATTTTTTTCAAAGTATTAATTACTAGGCTTTTACAGCTTCTCTTCAGTTGAACAGCTTCATGCAGCCTGACTACTTTGAAACTCAGCTCAATTTCTTGTATCATAACACAGCTTGTAAAACCTAGAGAGTGTAAAGCCTAGTTTAACTCTACTGTTTAGTTATTTGAGGATTTTAAAAATTTAATCACTCACTATAAAAATAATTTTATTTTATTACTATTTTGTATTATACCTCAAATGGAAAGACTCATTTGGCAAATTGTGACCACAGAAGGGTTCAAATGAGTTTTGAAGTTACACTTTTTATTTGGTACTTGATATCATATTTTTAAACTTTATTTTTATTGTTGATACTATGATTGATGTCCCCATTCTCTCACTTTTGCCCACCTTCACCCAGCCCCCACTCGTCTTCCTTCTGGCCATCACCACACTGTTGTCTGTGTATGGGTTATGTATATATGTTCTTTAGGATTTTTGTTTTATATTGTAAACTACATTAGGAGAAATGAATTTGAATGTCAGAAGAAGAAATTTCAGCTAGACATTACAATATGTTTTCTGGGAGGTTAGTACATACAGTAATATTTCATCTTTTTCCTTAAAAAAGTTTAAGAATAAGATCAAACTGGACTCACCTAATATAAACTCACAAGTGTCAAGACGCATTAATTATTTATTTCCTGGTCATCCTCACACTCAGTGACTCACAGACTTTCTACATGTTAGGAAATATTCTTGTTCTTAAAGGGACTTTTTATTGTTTCAATTCACTAGTCAATTTCCTGTGCATTCTCCATTCTACAGTTATATAGATTATTAAATAATGTTTAAAAATTATACACATATATTATAAAATTAAACATATTTAATATGTGTATTATCAGCAAGTAGCTTTTGACCTGTAAAAATATAATTTTTCTTTTTTTTATGGTCTAGGGTAAGTGAGTTTTGAGATCTGAATTATTTTCAGTGGGATGTGCTTGGGTCACATGATCTAATCAGGGAATTTCAAGTATGAAATATTCTGCAGTGCAGCTGGTACATTACTCTTGTGATCATTATGCTGCAATTTTCCACATGAAATAAACACTTTCTTTTCAGCAAGATATTTTTAGATGCTTCACTTTTCTGTAACCCCTTCTTATTTATATTCTTTTAACAGCAACAAGTTCTTCCTCTACCCAATATGATTTTTCATAGATTTTGTTGAATAAGATTTTGTAATTTTTCTGCCTTGTGAAGTTTTGATATTCTGCTATTAATTCATCTCTCTAAGATGTGGAAAATTTCCATATAGAACTTATCTTTAAAAGCATAGCCTAACTCTGGCCAGGTGGCTCAGTTGGTTGGAGCAGTGTTTCATACACCAAAAGGTTGTGAGTATGATTTCCACTCAGGGCACATACCTAGGTTGCAAGTCTGATTCCTGGTCAAATCACATATGGGGCATCTAATCGATGTTTCTCTCGCACATCAATATTTCTCTCTCTCTGAAATCAATACACATATTCTCAGGTAAGGATTAAAAAAAAGAGAGGTCTCATTTATATATTGATTCATAGGTATAATAGAAAAAATTTCTCTAATCCAAGGAAGAATTGTTCCCATACTGGCCAAAATCCATCTGCTTGATATTCGATAGACCAATAAATTCTACATAAATTAGCCATATTTCTTTTTTATATTTCATCCTATATACATTTTTGAAGTATATAATGAGAGGACCAAGACAGGCTAGGTTTGAGGTCAAACTTAGATTTAAATCAGTTTTGTCAGTGTTTACAAGAACAGAGGTTAGTGATAGACAGGAGAAAGAGGCTTTTTCTACCTTAGTGACATTTAAGTGAAAGGTAAAATTTGAAGGGACAAGTCTTGGTAAATGATAGAGTCTGGAATAGTGTCAAAACTGGTTACAGGAACTAATGGTAAATATTGGTCTTCTATTGACTGAGTGAGTTGGTGGCATATCCAATAATCAGAAAGGTTGCCTCCTTCAGTGGTGCTTTGGAAGAACTTTATCGAGGCATTACCTTTTCCAAGCACAGATGGTTATAAAAAAGAATAAGAAGAAAGGGATGCTTGATTTGGTTGTCACTGTGAAAGATGAAAGCTTAAACAGTAAAGAAGGTGGGAAATGCAGAGTAAATGATTTAACAATTACTGTAAGGGATGGAGGAGAGATCAGGAGGCACAGAATTAATGGGAACATTGAGAGTTTAGGAATTTGTACCAGGGGCAAAAAACACAGAGATCCCAGGATACTTCTAGATGATCTTGAGTGAGAGTCTAGGGGTTTTCAATTAGGTATAAGAGGATAAAAATGGTAAGGAATAGGGTAAAAGAATTGTCACAGGCATTTCTGGTGAAAGTTCAGGCATGAGGTGTCAGTTTCTTTACTCTTAAGACTGTCTACATTTTTTTTTTTAAAGATCATCTACTTCTTGTCCTAGAGAAAATGTCTGTTTCTTTTCCTGGAGAAATGTCCGCTTCTCATCTTGAAGGCAACTTGGTCAGGCATAGTAGACAAAGTCTCTGGGGTATAAATCAGGAAGCTAGTCTTTGTCTTCCAGGAGCACACTGTGGAAGGAATTTTTAATGAGGTTAGAGTTATTCTGCAAGGCATTAATTAATTCTTGACAATAATATAAAAAGTTCTCTTTTTATAGGAGTTGGTGGATAAAATCCTTCAGTCAAACCTAGAGGTCTTCCTGTTATTATTTGAAAAGTAGAAAGTTTTTGTTTATCAAATGGTGTGGATCAAAGATTAAGAAGAACCAATGGGAGAGCTTTGGGCCATGAAGGTCCAAATGCTTTACAAATATTGGTCCACTGAGTTTTAATTATGCTCTCGTGTGTTCCACCAAACCAGAGGATTAAGGATGGTATGCACAATGGAAGTGTTGACAAACAGACCAGATTTTGCAAATGGCTTGGACAATCTGTCCTGTGAAATGAGTTCCTCAATCATTGTGTAGTTCTCTAAGGACTCTTCAACTTGATATATTTTTTTCCAGCAAGACTTTACCTGTGGCCATGGCTGTGGCCTGACAGTAGGGAAAAGCTTCAATTTATAACAACTGCAAATTTATAATTCTGAGAAGGTAGGAGTTAGATAAAATCAAGTTGCTAATCGTTGGCTGGTGTGGCTCAGTGGATTGAGTGTCGACCTGCAAAGCAAGGGGTTGCTGGTTCGATTCCCAGTCAGAGCACATGCCTGGGTTATGAGCCAGGTCCCCAGTAGGGGTCGCATGAGAGACAACCATACACTGATGTTTTTCTTCCTCTCTTTCTCTTTTGCTTCCCCGCTCTTTAAAAATAAATAAATAAAATCTTTAGAAAAGAAGTCAGGTTGCCATATTTCAAATGGTTTGGTTGGCAGAGGCAAGTGACCTATATTGGTATGAATCAGCTTGTCAGGATTACACTGAGGACAGTTTTGTATACCTGATAAATTTGATGTGCAAAAGCATCAGAGGATCCCTGTTAATATTGCTTTTTACAGTTGAATCATTTCTTCTCGCTGCTCTAATGGGTAAGGTTATGAATAAAATTTAAAACTTTTCTTTGAAGGTTGAGAGGAAGAACTGGGCAGCAGCTTGGTCCTAACCATATCTTCCAAGTTAAATCAAAAGTACAACCTTGTTTTATTCATTTCCCCCTTTCAATGCCTGGAGAGGTGGTTTGGTTTTTCGCCAGCTGGAGATAAGGCACCACCTCACGCAGAGAAGTGGGAGAAAATACAGCAGGAGAGTAAAAGCTTGTGAATGATGCGATGCTGATTTAGCAGCAACATCAGGCAAGTGTTCCCAATCCAGTTTTATCCTGCATAGAAAAGTGCCTCTGTATCTTCATAATAGTCAATTGTCTAGGAAGTAAGATAGAGTCTAAAAGGTTAAGAATAAAATCTTTGTATTTGATGGGTTGGCCTGAAGATGAAAGGAGGCCATGTTATTTACAATGTTTACCAAAAGCATACCTCCTGCCTGGATAGATAGTAGCAGTTTTGTTTTCCACTAAGATATAGGTTCTAGTAACTGCATGTAGTTCAGCTTGTTGTGCAGACCTAGCATTTGGAAGTGGACCTGATTCTACAGACTTCTCTAAAGAAACAGTATAAAACTGGCTTGGTAGGAACCCATCAATGGCTGGACATAAGATCCATCAGTGAACCAGTTCAAAGCGGCATTAGGTAAAGGAGTGTCTTGAAGATCTAGCCAGGGAGTAACTGGTCTGTCAGGAAAATGCAGTCAAGGGGAACTTCGTCAAGGAGCAGAAGGAGAGCTGAAGGATAAAGATTATAGTGGGTGATTGTTGGGTGAGGAGAAGAAACAGTGTTTTGTAGGGGGTGAAGTGGCTAACAGAAAGCTGTTGAGTATGAAGGGAGTTTAAAAGGGACTTGGCTGCATGGGGAACACAGACAGTGAGAGAGGGAGACCCAATAACTATTTTTTCAGCCATTTTAATTAAAGTAGCAGTGAAAGCTACTCCTTTTCATAGACAAAAGGGGAAAAAGGAAGGTTATAATTCAGGTGTCTTAGCGTTGGTGCCTGTGTCAATTGTTTCTTTGAATTAGTAAACGATTGTTCAGCCTTCTTATTCTATTGTAAGGGGTCCAAAGAAGAAGCTTTTAACGGATGTTACAAAGTTTAGGAGCATAAGGAAAAATTAGGGAACCAATTGCAGCAGTATCCTGAAAGCCCTAACAACCCTCGAGTTGTCTTTCAGTTTGGGGTTTGGGGAAAGCCATATGCTCTGTATTAAGGAAAGGTCAAGGTTTAGATCCTCTGGGGCTAAAGAGATGTCCTAAAAATTTTACAAAAGGCTGACAGAAATGAAGCTTCACTTTAGTGACCATATGTCCCTTTAGATCTAGATTATGTAATAAACGGAGACAGTCAGGAAGGCCTGCTCAGAAGGGACACATCAAAGTAGCTCTATATATTGAAGAAACGTATAAATACAGGGAAATGCATCTGTAAGATCTGCCTTTAGAATTTGAGAAAGATAAGTAGGGCTTTTAGTATGCCCCGGGGTAAGACAGTCCAGATATATATATATATAAAAAATATATATATATATATTTTTTTCCTACAAGTGAAAGCAAATAAATATTGACTTTCTGAGTCAACTGGAATACTGAACAAGACACTGCAGAGGTCCAAGGCAGGAAAAAAGCAAGTTTTGGGAGGGTTATGTGATAGGAGGGAATTGGAGTTAGGAATTACAGGACACCGGGGAATCACTCATACTATTAATCACTTGGGGAACAAATAACTACCCCCTTTCATCAGGCTTCTGGACTGGGATGATAGGGGTGTTGCAAGGGATGATGAGTCCCTGAGCTAAAAATTCCTCTATTATGTCTATATTCCTGCGGGTGCCTTAAAATTTAAGTAAAGGCTTGTTAGGATCTGTTTGAACTTGGACAGGGGCTGCTGAATGGATTTTCCCTCTGTCAGTGAAAGATTGTGTCCAGAGGTAGTCAGGCAGGTCATGGAAGGCGGGGTGAGGACTGTTGGATAAAGTTAAGGAATAGAAAGAGTTTGAAAATTACTAATTTCCATTTCTGTCTTGTTATTTGAGGAGGTTAAATTTAATAATATTTCTCCCTTATGGAAAAGTGAAATATGAACTTGGTAAGTTTCTAGAAAATCTCTTCTTAAATAAATGAACTCTCTTCCTTTGTGCAGAAGGAACAAGTAAAAACTGATGAGTGTCTGAAGCTGCCACCTCTAAACAGGCCTTCCTAACAGTCGCCACTTATTACATAATCTAGATCTAAAGGACATGAGGCCACTAGAGCCGCAGGTTGGGGTTATTAATTACCCCAACCATTTGAATTTTTTCTTGACTCTGGAGTGGGGACATCGAAAGGGCCTTGGGGTTGAGGACCAAAAGGGTTGCTCCCATACCTTTTAAAGTTCTAACTAGTTTTCCCCAATTTCAATATTTATTTCACTTAAGTGGCTGGCTTTTAACAGGGGGAATGTCCCTATATTTCTCCAGAGCATCCCTATGTTTGTGTTCTAGTCTGAAATTTTGGGTTCCTTTTGGTTCGGAGTTGCAGCCAGAGATTGGATTTGAGACAATGCTTTTAAAAATGTCCTGGCCTTTTACAAAAGAAGCAAGCTTGGCTCTGGGCTCTGGATGTTTTTATTATTTGGTGCGGCCAGTTTGTTAAATTCTTGAAGTTGCAGGGTCATTAGCCTGGCAGTTCTTTCTTGGTAACCCAGAATTCTTTTTTCCTACTATCTCTGTCCTTTTCAATGGTTTTAGAGAGTTTATTTCCCAGTGAGGCAATCTCATGAGGGTGTTTATCTGTCCAGTTAAGATTATGTTGATTAACTAGGTGCTGATATTTTCAGAAAGAACAGCTATATATGTTCAATTAAACAAATTAAGGGGATCATCATTTAATTCTTTAATTCCTGAGTTTTGTTGAAAGACCTTTTTAAACTGATCAGAATAACCAAGTACTTCCTTAGAGGACATCAATAGATGGCCTTATACTTGAAAATAACCTTCTTGAAAATATTTGGGAAGCGCCTTGAGTCATTTATTGGTCTTCTTCTGTGTGGCTTCTAGGGCAATGAATTCAGGCAATTTCAAATCTTGTAAGTGGTGGCTGATTGTATCCATTGTTTAGCCAAAACAATTTCCAACTAACATATGGTTAAGTTAATAAAGATTCAAGAAGCCAGTTTCATAAGCATGTACAAGATTTAAAGGTTCAAACAAATTCAAGGGAATTACTTTTCAGGTCTGGAAAATTCTTCACCATGGCTTAAAAACTCTGATTTGTATCAGGGGGTATAAGAGATAGTATTTCCCCATCAGAATTTCTCTGACATTTAAAAGGAGCCATGAGAATAAGAGACTCAGGAGGGGAAATTTCTGAGGAGAAAAAGGAGAGTTGAACTAGAGAAGGGTAGGCAGGAGGGGCAGTGGGTGAGAAGGCGGAGGAAGGAGGGGAAGTTAAGGAAGGAGGAAAAGCCAGTTAGAAGGAGAGATGCATGCGCCAGGGCATTCCTCTACTTTTTTGAGTCTCTTATTCAATTAAGAGTTACTTACATGCGGAAAGGCTAGAGTGCTCTTTTGGTTTCCTTTGGAACACTCAAAATACCTAGTGAAGCCTTTCCCACTGTTTTTGAGAGGTCCAGAAACATCTTTGTTCTACTGGGGCCCTTAAAAAAATTTAGGAATATCAAAAGAGCCTCAAAGTGGCCAGTTTAATTTAAAGTTATCCTGGGTGATTTTTTTTTAATTATAATATTCTTATTTATTTATTTTTATTGTTCAAGTACAGTTGTCTCCACTTCCCCCACACTGCTCTCCCCTGCCCCAGTGACCCCCACCTCCCACCCTCAATCCTACTCCCCTTTGAATTTGTCCATGGGTCCTTTATACTCGTTCCTCGACGACCTTTCCCCTTCTTACCCTGGTAATCCCCCTCCCCCTTCCCTCTGGTTACTATCAGTTTGTTCTTTATTTCAATGTCTCTGGTTATATTTTGCTTGTTTGTTTGTCTTGTTGATTGGGTTCTACTTATAGGTGAGATCATATGGTATTTGTCTTCTACTGCCTGGTTTATTTCACTTAGAAGAATGATCTCCAGTTCCATCCATGCTGTCACGAAGGGTAGGAGCTCTTTCTTTCTACTGGGTAGTATTTCATTGTGTAAATGTACCACAGTTTTTTGATCCGCTCTTTTACTGATGGACACTTAGGTTGCTTTCAGCACTTGGCTATTATAAATTGTGCTGCTATGAACATTGGGGTGCACAGGTTCTTTTGAATCAGGGAAGGCAGTCCTAAGGGGGAAGTTCATAGCAATATAGGCCTACCTAAAAAAGATAGAAACATTTCAAATAAATAACCTAACTCTACATCTACAAGAACTGGAGGGACAACAACAAACAAAGCCCAGAGAGAGTAGAAGGAAGGAAATAACCATGATCAAAGCAGAATTAAATGACATGGAGATTAAAAGAACAATTCAAAGGATCAACACATCCAGGAGCTGGTTCTTTGAAAAGATAAACAAAATCGACAATCCTTTATCCAGACTCATCAAGAAAAAAAGGAAGAGGACCCAAATAAATAACATCAGAAATGAAAGAGGAGAGGTTACAACTGATACCACAGAAACACAAAGGATTGTAAGAAATTATTATGAACAACTATATGCCAAAAAATTTGAAAAGCGGGTGATTTTCGTCCAGAGTCCAAACCAGCTGCAAGCCTCTGAATAGTAGTTTTTAATCATATTATCCTACAGGAGTACTAGGCTGTAGATGGCCAGCAGATGTCGCCCTAGAACCAGAATTACCCTTGTGAGAGAGAAGAGCGTGGAGCCTGTGGGTTAAGTCTAACTTTGATCCCTCATGGAGGCATCTTTCCCTGGAAAACTCAAACACTTTGTAGACGTGTCCCTCTCCTTAAAAATAAAACTCTCAGATCTCCACCTAAAGCATGGGATTTTGAGGATCTGAGAGGACTCACAGGCTGATACCTCCCAACATTCCAACTCCAAGGGCTCTTCAAACCTTTAGAGCGGAGTCCCCCCCGTGGGGTGGGGAAGGGAGGAAATCAGGGAGCCGCTTGAAATCTCATCTTTGTTGCCAAAAATGTAAACGACACTCTGTAAAATTAAGAGGAAATTTTTTTAAAAATTAAAAGGGAGTTTATTCAGATGATGATTTGTAAATCTGGAAACATAGCGCTCCGTATGAATCGAGGATGCTTTTCAAAACGGCGGGGATAAGGCAAGGTTAATAAAGGAAAAAGTTGCATGCAGCTGATGATCAAAGAGATGGGTTGCTAGGGGAAACAAGACCATAAACTTCCACCATCCTTTTTCTTTCTTTTTTAAAAATTAAATTTATTGGGGTAACATTGGTTAATAACATTATGTAAGTACCAGGTGTCTAATTTCATAACTAAGATAATATAATATATCTCCTTTATCCTCTTCCTCCTCCCTCCACCCTTCCCCTCCACCCCCGGCCCCGCCTTTGGTAACCTCCCCTCTGTTGTTTGTGTCTTTGAGGGGTTTTTTTGTTTGTTATTGTTGTTATCTGTTGCTTTCAGTTTTATATTCCACATGAGTAAAAACATATGGCTCTTGTCCTTTTCTGTCTGACTTACTTCACTCAGTATGCTACTTTCAGAGTCCATACATGTTGTCACATATAATGGTGTTTCATTTTCTGACCGTGGAATAGTATCCCATTATATCTATCTATATCTATCATTATCTGTATATTGTACCATATCTTCTTTAACCACTCATTGGCCAAAGGACACTTAGGTAGTTCCATGTCTTGGCTATTGTGAATAATGCTGCATTGAACATAGAGGTACATATATCTTAATAAGTGTTTCCAATATTTTTGATGGCTGCCCAGAAGAGGGATTGCTGGATCCTATGGTAGCTCAATTCTTAATTTTTTGAGAAATCTCCATACAGTTTTCCATAGTGTTTGCACTAATTTACATTCCTGCCAGAAGTATACAAAAGTCCCCTTTCCTTCACATCCTCTCCAAGCTTTGCTGTTTCTTGCCTTATTGATAATAGCCAATCTAACATTTGTGAGGCTGTATCTTATTGTGGTTTTTAATTTGCATTTCCCTTATAGCTAGTGAAGTTGAACGTGTTTTCATATTTTTGTTGGCCATCTTTATGTTTTCTCAGAGAAGTGTTTGTTCAGGTCCTCTGCCAATTTTTTATTTGGATTGTTTTTGTTGTTATTGTTGTTGCTGTTGGATTATATGAGTTATTTACATTTTGGATATTAGCCCCTTATCAGAGGTGTTGTTTGCAAATATCTTCTCTCAGTTGGTTGGTTTCCTTTTTGTTTAATTGATCGTTTCTTTTGCTGTACAGAAACTTTTTAGTTTTGTGTAGTCCCATTCATTTATTTTTCATTTTACTTCCCCTGCTTTGGGGTCAAGTTCACAAAAAAACCACAGTAACCAAGAACCATATGTTTAATACCTGTATTTTCTTCTATGTAGTTTATTGTTTCAGGTCTTATATTCAAGTCTTTAATCCACTTTGAGTTGATTTTTGTGTGTGGTTTTATTCTTTTGCATGTGGCGTTCTAGTTTTTTCAACACCACTTATTGAAGAGGCTTTCTTTTTGCCATTGTATATTTTTGGTTCCTTTGTCAAAACTTAGTTGCCCATGAATGTGTGGTTTTATTTCTGGGCTCTCAATTCTGTTCCATTGATCTGTAATTCTGTTTTTCTGGCAATACCATGTTATTTTGTTATTCTGGCTTTGTAATATAATTTGAAGTAAGGGAGTTTAATACCTCCAGCTTTGGATATTTATAGGGGTCCTCTGTGGTCTCATACAAATTTGAGGATTTTTTGAAAAATCAAATTTTTGGGATTTTGATGAGGGTTGCATTAAATCTGTCTATTGCTTTAGGGAATATGTCCACTTTAACTATGTTAATTCTTCCAATTAATGACTATGGAACATCTTTTCATTTCCTTGTGTCTTCAGTTTCTTTCAACAACATAGTGTAGTCCTAGGGCATAGGTCCTTCACTTCCTGTGTTAAATTTATTCCTAGGTATTTTATCCTTTATGTTGAAATCATAAATGGGATTGTTTTCATTTCTTTTCTGATATTTCATTGCTAGTATATAAGAATGCAATGGATTTTTAAAAAAATTATTAAGTATATTTTATTGATTATGCTATTACAATTGTTCCCTTTTTTTCTTCCTTTTACCCTTCTCCACGCAGTACCCCCATTCTCTCCAGCATTCCTTCCCTCCTTAGTTCATGTCTATGGGTCATACATATATGTTCTTTGTCTTCTCCCTTTCCTATATTATTGTTAACCTCCCCCTATTTTGTATTTACCAATTATGCTCCTTATTCCCTGTAACTTTTCCCCCATCCTCCCGCTTCCACCTCCCCACTGGTAACCCTCCATGTGATCTCCATTTCTGTGATTCTGTTCCCGTTCTAGTTGTTTGCTTAGTTTTTTTTTTTGTTCTTTGTTTCTTTAGGTTCAGTTGTTGACAGTAGTGAGTTTATTGTCATTTTACTGTTCCTAGTTTTGATCTTATTCTTTTTCTTAGATAATTCCCTTTAACATTTCATATAACAAGGGCTTGATGATGATAAACTCCTTTCACTTTACCTTATCTGGGAAGCACTTTGTCTGACCTTCCATCGTAAATGACAGCTTTGCTAGATAGAATAATCTTGGATGTAGACCCTTGCTTTTCATGACTTTGAATACTTCTTTCCAGCCCCTTCTTGTCTGTATGGTTTCTTTTGAAAAATCAGCTGATAGTCTTCTGGAAACTCCTTTGTAGGCAACTCTCTTCTCTCTTGCTGCTTTTAAGATTCTCTCATCTTTCATCTTGGGTAATGTAATTATGATGTGTCTTGGTGTATTCTTTTTTGGGTACAACTAGTTTGGGATTCTCTGAGCTTCCTGGACTTGTATGTCTATTTCCTTCTTCAGATTGGGAAAGTTTTCCTTCATTATTTTTCCAAATAAGTTTTCAATTTCTTGCTCTTCCTCTTCTCTTTCTGGTACCCCTGTGATTTGGATGTTGGAATGTTTAAAGTTGTCTCAGAGGTTCCTAAGTCTCTCCTCACTTTTTTGAATTCTTGTTTCTTCCTTCTGTTCCAAATCGTTGATTTGAGTCCTGGTTTCCTTCGCTTTACTGTTGGTTCTCTGTATATTTTTCTTTATTTCACTTTGTATAGCCTTCACTTTTTCTTCTATTTTGTGGCTGTACTCAATCATTTCTGTGAGCATTCTGATTACTAGTGTTTTGAACTCTGCATCTGATAGGTTGTCTATCTCTTTGCACTTAGTTCTTTTTCTGGAGTTTTGGTCTGTTCTTTCATTTGGGCCATATATCTTTGTCTTTGTTACATTGTAAGAGGTGGGGCCTTAGGTATTCACCAGGGCAGGGCAACCCACTTTGCTGCATTGTGGCGCTCTATGTGGGGAAGGGGTCAGAAAGGGAATAATACTGCTTGCTTGGCTCTCTTGAGAAATCAGTTGACAGTCTTATGGGGGCTCCCTTGTAGGTAAATAAGTGCTTTTCTCCTGCTGCTTTTAAGGTTCTCTCTTTGTATTTAACCATTGGCATTTTAATTATGATTTGTCTGTGATGTGAGACTCTCCAGGTCCACCCTGTTTTGTACTCTCTGTGCTTCCTTGGCTTGTATCTATTTCTTTCTTAAAGTTAGGGAGGTTTTCTTTCATTAATTTTTCAAATTAGTTTCTCTTCTCTTCTTCGCACCCCAGTGATGTGAATGGCAGTGTGCTTGAAGTTGTCCCAGAGGCTTCTTATCCTATCTTCATTTTTTGTTAATTCTTTTTTCTTTTTGCTGCTTTGATTGGTTGTTTTTTGCTTTCCTTATGTTCCAAATCACTGATTTGATTCTCAACTACATCCAATTTACTGTTGGTTCCCTGTAAATTGTTCTTTATTTCAATTAGTGTACCCTTTGTTTCTGACTAGATCTTTTTTATGCTTAGTTTCTCACTAAGTTCCTTGAGCATCCTTATAACAGCGTTATAAGATTCCTTATAACAGTGTTTTGAACTCTGTATCTGAGAGGTTGCTTTTCTCCATTTTGTTTAGTTCTTTTTCTGGAGATTTGTTCTGTTCTTTCATTTAGGTCATGTTTCCTTATCTCTTTATTTTGGCAGCCTCCTTGTGTTTGCTCTTATGTATTAGTTAGAGCTACTACGTCTCCAAGACTTGATAGAGTGGCTTAATGTAGTAGGTGTCCTGTAGGGTGCAGTGGCACAGTGCCCCCATTACCCAAGCTGGGTACTAAAGGTGTGTCCACTGTGTGGGCTGTATGCATCCTATTCTTGTAGTTGAGCCTTGATTGCTGTGGGACATGCAAGGTCAGCCACCACCTGTGTTCTCTACAAGGTCATGCAGAATTAGCCACAAAACAATCTTCAGGTGGCTGCTACTTGTGCTGGGCTTGGATGTATTCAGGAGAGGCCGAGTTCTAAATGAAGGTTAGTTGCTGCTAGTGCTGGGCCTGGTGCAACTTATGAGAGGAATGGGGCTCACTGAAGCCTGATAAGGCCTATTTAGATTAAAAAATTTAGGAAAGTCTGAAACATGGGTCAAGAGAAGCCCTTTAAATAAGAAAACCACTGGAAACAGCTTGGGTGGACCTGAAAGTTAGGTGGGGCAGGGCCTTAAGGAATCACCAGGCTGGGGCAAACAGTGTGAGACAGGTTGATGGAGTCTCAGATATGGTGCCTGCCTGCCAGCTCTGTTGGGGGTTGGGGTTCAGAAAAGAACAATGACCTCTGCCTATAATTTTGTGTGGGAGAAAGCTGCCTCCCAGCTCTCACCCTGATGTTAGACAATTCACTTTCTCCTCATATGTTTTCTGACTCCTTTCAATTTGTTGCCCCTGCACTGGAGCTCAGAATGAGCAAGTCTGAGTAAGTCTGTGTGTGGGCCCTTTTGGAGGAACTGCCTTAGATTCTAGCAGTTTGTCTTCCATAGCCTCAATCCCCACTAATTTTTATAGCCAGAAGTTTTGAAGGATTATTTTCCTGGTACTAGAACCCTGGGCTGGAGGGTCTGGTGCAGGGCCGGAGTGCCTTGTTCCTGAGATATCCCTCCCAATTTCTATCCACCACCTGTGGGTGTGGGACCAGCCCATTCCATGCTTCTGTCCCTCCTACCAGTCTTGATGTGGTTTATTCTTTAATTTTGTAGTTGTAGGACTTCCATTCAGCTGGATTTCTGATGGTTGTGAGTGATGGATGTTCTATAGTTTAGTTGTAATTTTGATGTGGTTGTATGAGGAGGCAAGTTCATGTTTACCTATGCTGCCATCTTGACCAGAATGTATAGTCTTTTAAAAATAATTTTTTTGCCTTTAACCTTTATGTTATAATTAAATATTTAATAGTCTAATCTGAAATAGAGATGCAATTTCATGCTTCTGTCTGTTTGTAATCTTACTCACAGAGTTGTATCTTTTTCCTTTTTGTTTTAAGTAGAAGAGCTCCTCTCAACATTCCTTGAAGTGCAGATCTTGGGGTGAAAATTCCATCAGCTTTTGTTTGTCTGGAAATGATTTTATTTCTCTTTCATATCTAAAGAATAACTTTTCTAGATATAGCATTCTTGTCTGGTGATTTATCTCTTTCAATATTTTGAATATTTGATTCTACTCTCTCCTACCTTTTAGGGTTTCTGCTGAAAATCTGATGATAATTTAATGGGGTTTCCTTTATAGGTTTTTTCCTTCTTGGCTGCTTTGAGAATTCTTTGTCTTTAACTTTTAACAGTTTTAATATAATATGTCTTGGAGAAGGTCTTTTTGCATTGAGATGGTGTTCTGTTAGCATTTTGGATTCAAGGGTCCAGTTCTTTTATAGGCTTGGGAAGTCCTCATAAATTATTTGGCTGAATAGGTTCTCTGGTTTTTCCTTCCTCTCTTTTCCTTCTCGTATATCCATTGTTGTTATATTGCTCTTTCTAAAGGAGTCATATAGTTCTTACATAATTCTTTTATTTTTTAACTCTCATTTTTCTTTTTTCTTCCACTGGATTCATTCCTAGATTTCTGTCTTCAAGGTCACCAATTCTTTTGTTGATCTAGTCTGCATTATTTTCTATGTTCTCTAATTCATTACTCATCCATTTGTTGAGTTCCTGAGCTCCAGGATTTGTTTATTCTTTTTCGTAGTTTCAGTTCTTTTGGTTAAGTACTCCTCTCATTTGTTGATTATTTCTGACTTCATTGATTTGCCTTTCTGAGTTTCCTTGTTTCTCATTGAGTTTTTTCAAACTACAACCTTGAAGTCTCTGTAATTTAAATCACAGTTTTCCCTGTCTTTCAGTTTGTTTCCTGGAGACTTTTTATTTTCTTTTTGACCCTCCTTGTCACCTTGGTAATTCATAGTACTTGATAGATTATTTCTCTGCCTGGGCATTTGACGTATTGAACGCTTCATTTTTACTTTTTTGCTTTTTACGATTAAGCAAATTGATAAGTAGAGGTATTTCTATTGTTTTCCAGTAGATGGTGGTATAATGCAACTTTTTGTTTTCTTGTATCTGTACTACTGGGACTTTGGGATCTCGGTAAGATGGTGTCACCCTTGCCATGAAAATATACCCTCTATCACTGTGTTGCTCTCATCTCAGGGTATCATCTCCATGATGGAATGTGGCAGGTGTTGGGTTCACAGTGAGTTTACAGTGCTGCCTCTTTGTAATCAGAGGCTGCAAGCCACAACGTACTATCTGAGGTGTTCTAGCTGCCTTTACCAGATTCTGCTGTGATGAATAAGGGAGAATTGGTGGGAGAGGCAGTTTTGTGCATCTGTGGTTTGTTATTTCCCTGGTGATAGTGGCTGTTAGACCATAGCTACCACACCTCTGTACTGCCTCTCCATCCTGTCACAGGGTTTAGCCACAATATGTTCCAGTCACTCAGGCAAGAATGTCACCTCTGCCCCTCCAGTGCTCTTCGGGCTGCCAAGTAAGGGCTGCAACCTGATACTATGACTGCAACTATGTCAGCTGGTTCTGGGTGGGCAATGTTGTATGTTAAGCAGGAAATCCTTTGTTGAATTATAGTTGCGCAACTTGTTATAACTTTAAGGGGAGAAACTAAGAGTCTTTTTACTCCACTTTGATGCTTATGTTGCCACATAATTAGTTTTTTGATTATTGGGGGCAACTGAACTTTTGATAGTGGTCTGATTCAGTGGTCAAGAAAGTAGAATTGTGAGATGAGAACGAAGAGTAATACATGATTAAGCAATTATCAATGTCCTAGTTTCAGCCCAGGGCTGTAGAAAAAGAAGGATGTTTTAATCGCACAATTTATAGTACAAGCAGTATTATTTAACAAGAATGCAAGGAGTACAACTTATCAAAGAGTACGATCAGCACAGGAGGACGTTTTACCCTACAAGTGGTTTCAGAGCCCAAAAGGGCAAAGTTATTCTTTGTAAGCAGCTTCAAAGCATGAGCTGCCAATATCCAAATATTAGGACATGAGTTACGATATTGAAGTTCTTATAAGTCCACAAAGAAATGCAGCTCACCCAAACAGAGGAGAAAAACAGAACAAAACAAAATTTTAAAAAGTGAAAATACATTAAGGAATCTCTGGGACAATATCAAGCATAATAACATTTATATTATAGGGGTCCCAGAAAGAGAACAGAGAGAAAAAGGGCCAGAATAAATATTTGAAGAAAAATGGCTGAAAACTTTTCTCACATGGGGAAGGAAACAGACATACAGGTCCAGGAAACTCAGAGAGTTTCAAATAAGAAAAACCCAAAGAGATACTCACCAATATACTTTATAATTAAAATGGTAAAAGTTAAGAACAATGAGAGAATTTTATTTATTTTTTTTTATTTTTTTTCCTCCACCCCACCACTTTCCCTTGCCCCCTTCCTCATTCCCTCCCTCAGCTCTTCCCCTTTGGTTTTGTCCCTGAGTCCTTGCTATATGTTCCTTGGCTTTCCCCTTCCCTTCCCTTTCCCTGCCCGCCCCTCCCTTCTTCCCTCTTGTCCCTGTTGATTTCTTTTCCTTTCAGTGTTGCTGGTCATATTTTCCTTGTATCTTTGTATTGTTGGTTAGGTTCCGCTTATAGGTGAGATCATATGGTATTTGTCTTTCGCCCCCTGGCTGATTTTGCTTAGCATAATGCTCTCCAGTTCCATCCATGCTGTTGCGAAGTTTAGTAGTTCTTTTTTCCTTTCTGCTGCATAGTATTCCATTGTGTATATGTACCATTACTTTTTGATCCAATCATCTACTGATGGACACTTAGGTTGCTTCCAACACTTGGCTATTGTAAATTGTGCTGCTATGAACATTGGGGTGCATAGGTTCTTTTGTATTGGCGTTTTGGTGGTCTTAGGGTATAGTCCCAGCAGGGGAATTACTGGATCAAAAGGCAGTTCCATTTTCAGCTTTTTGAGGAAATTCCAAACCGCCTTCCACAGTGGCTGTACCAGTCTGCATTCCCACCAACAGTGTACTAGGGTTCCCTTTTCTCTACAGCCTTGCCAGCACCTGTTGTTTGTGGATCTGTTTATGATGGCCATTCTGACCGGTGTGAGGTGGTACCTCATTGTGGTTTTGATCTGCATTTCTCTGATGGCTAGTGATGCTGAGCATCCTTTCAAATGCCTCTGGGCCCTCTGTATCTCCTCCTTGGAAAAGCATCTGCCCAGGTCCTTTGCCCATTTTTTGATTGGATCGTTTGTCTTCTTGGAGTGGAGTTGAGTGAGTTCTTTATATATCTTGGAGATCAAACCTCTATCTGATGTATCATTAGCGAATATATTTTCCCATATGGTTGGCTCCCTTTTCATTTTGCTGATGTTTTCTTTTGCAGTGCAGAAGCTTCTTATTTTGATGAGGTCCCATTTGTTTATTCTTTCCTTTATGCCCCTTGCTTTAGGAGACATATCGGTGAAAAAATAGCTGCGTGGGATATCTGAGAGTTTCCTGCCAATGTTCTCCTCTAGGACTTTGATGGTGTTGTGACTTATATTTAAGTCTTTTATCCATCTTGAGTTTATTTTTGTGTATGGTGTCAGCTGATGATCCAATTTCAATTTTTTGCATGTAGCCATCCAGCTCTCCCAACACCATTTGTTGAAGAGGCTATTATGGCTCCATTTTATGCTTTTGCCCCCTTTGTCAAATATTAGATGCCCATAGAGACCTGGGCTTATTTCTTGGCTTTCTATTCTGTTCCACTGGTCTATGGGTCTGTTCTTGTGCCAGTACCAGATTGTTTTGAGTATAGTAGCTTTGTAGTAGAGTTTGATGTCTGGTATTGTGATCCCTCCTACTTTGTGTTTCTTTCTCAAAATTGCTGCGGCTATTCGGGGTCGTTTATGGTTCCATATAAATTTTTGAAATGTCTGTTCTATTTCTGTGAAATATGTCATTGGTATCTTAATAGGGATTGCGTTGAATCTATAAATTGCTTTGGGTAGTATGGACATTTTGATGATATTAATTTTTCCAATCCATGAGCACACTATTTGCTTCCATTTATTTGTGTCTTCCTTAATTTCTTTCTTCAATGTTGTATAGTTTTCTGCATACAGGTCCTTTACGTCTTTGGTTAAATTTATGCCTAGGTACTTTATTTTCCTTCTTGCTATATCGAATGGTATATTTTTTCTGATTTCTTCTTCTTCTATTGCATTGCTGGTGTACAAAAATGCCTTTGATTTTCTGAATGTTGACTTTGTATCCTGCTGTTTTGCCAAATTCACTTATTAGGTTGAGGAGTTTTTTGGTAGAGTCTACAGGGTTGTCTGTGTACACTATCATGTCATCTGCAAGCAATGATAGCTTTACTTCCTCCTTTCCTATTTGGATGCCTTTTATCTCTTTCTCTTGTCTGACCACTGTGGCTAGGACTTCCAATACAATGTTAAAAAGGAGCGGTGAGAGCGGACATCCTTGTCGTGTTCCCGATCTTAGTGGGACAGCTTTCAGTTTTTGCCCGTTGAGTATGATATTGGCTGTAGGTTTTTCATATATGGCCTTTATTATGTTGAGGAATGCCCCATTTATTCTCATTTTGCTGAGTGTTTTGATCATAAATGGGTGCTGTACCTTATCAAATGCTTTTTCTGCACCTATCGAGATGATCATGTGGTTTTTGTCTTTTCTTTTATTTATGTGATGTATCACGTTTACTGATTTGCGTATATTGAACCATCCCTGCATGCCTGGGATGAATCCCACTTGATCGTGGTGGATAATCTTTTTAATGTATTGCTGGATGCGGTTTGCCAATATTTTGTTGAGGATTTTAGCATCTATGTTCATCAGCGAAATTGGCCTGTAGTTTTCTTTCTTTGTAGGGTCTTTATCTGGTTTGGGGATCAGGATGATGCTGGCCTCATAGAAAGAGTCTGGGAGTCTTCCCTCCTCTTGGATTTTTTGGAATAGTCTGAGAAGGACAGGGGTTAGCTCTTCCTTAAATGTTTTGTAAAATTCTCCTGTGAAACCGTCCCGCCCTGGGCTTTTGTGTGCTGGGAGTTTCTTGATGACTGCTTCAATTTCCCCAGCTGTTATCGGTCTGTTCAAGCTTTCTGTTTCTTCCTCCTTCAGTGTTGGAAGATTATACTTTTCTAAAAATTTGTCCATTTCATCAAGATTTTCAAATTTCTTGGCATATAATTGTTCATAATAGTTTCTGATGATCATTTGTATTTCTGTGGTATCCGTTGTTATTTCTCCTCTTTCATTTGTGATATTATTAATTCGGGTCCTCTCCCTTTTTTTCTTGATGAGTCTGCTTAAAGGCTTGTCAATTTTATTTATCTTTTCAAAGAACCAGCTTCTGGATTGGTTGATCCTCTGAATTGTTCTTTTTGTCTCTATGTCATTCAGTTCTGCTCTAATCTTGACTATTTCCTTCCTTCTACTTGCTCTGGGATTTATTTGTTGTTGTTTCTCTAGTTCTTGAAGTTGTAGTGTTAGGTCTTTTATTTGAAATGTTTCTATCTTTTTTAGGTAAGCCTGTATTGCTATGAACTTCCCTCTCAGGACCGCCTTTGCTGTGTCCCATAGGTTTTGGTAGTTGTCTGTTCATTTTCATTTGTTTCCAGAAATTTTTTGATTTCTTCTCTTATCTCATTATTGACCCATTCATTGTTTAATAGTGTACTGTTCAGTCTCCATGAGTTTGCAAGTTTTTGAAGTTTCTCTTTGAGGTTGATTTGGAGTTTCAAGGCCTTGTGGTCCGAGAAAAAGTTTGGTATTATTTCAATTTTCCTGAATTTGCTGAGGCTTGCTTTGTGTCCCTCATGTGGTCTATCTTTGAAAAACTGCCATGAGCATTTGAAAAGAATGTGTGTTTTTCTTTTTTGGGATGTAAGGTTCTATATATGTCAGTTAAGTCTCTTTGATTCAGTGTGTCATTCAGCGCCACGATATATTTATTAATGTTTTGTTTGGAAGATCTGTCCATTTTTGACAGTGGGGTGTTGAAATGCCCTACTATCAGTGGGTTGCTGTCTATATGTTTTTTGAAGTCATCCAACAATTTCCTTATAAACTTGGGGGCTCCTCTATTGGGAGTATATAAGTTTACAATGTTGATGTCTTCTTGATAGATTCTTCCTTTAAGTATGATAAAGTGCCCCTCTGGGTCTCTCTTTATGGCCTTTGCTTTGAAATCTACTTTGTCTGATACAAGTATGGCAACCCCGGCCTTTTTCTCTTGCCCATTTGCTTGGAATATTTTCTTCCATCCCTTTACTTTCAATCTGTGTAGGCCTCTTGCTCTGAGGTGGGTCTCTTGTAGGCAGCATATGTGTGGGTCATGTTTTCTTATCCATTCAGCTACCCTGTGTCTTTTGATTGGGGCATTTAGTCCATTCACATTGAGAGATATTACTGAGAGAAACTTACTCATCTTTTCTCTTTGTACTTGTGTTCCTCTCTGTCTCATTCTTTTCCTTCATCTGCTTGAACCAGTCCCCTTAGCATATCTTGGAGCGCTGGTTTGGTAGAGATGTATTCTTTTAGCCTTCTCTTGTCTGGGAAACTCCGTATTTCCCCTTCTATTTTAATGGAGAGCCTAGCTGGGTAGAGCAGCCTTGGCTGTAGGCCATTGCTTTTCATGGCTTGGAATATTTGTTGCCATTCCCTTCTGGCTTGTAGTGTTTATGTTGAGAAGTCAGCTCCTAGGTGTATCGGGGCCCCCTTGTATGTTACTTTCTCCTTCTCCCTTGCTGCTCTGAGGTTTCTCTCTTTGTCTTTGACATTTGCCATGTTAATGATGATGTGTCTTGGAGTGGACCTCTTTGAGTCCCTCTTGAGTGGGGTCCTCTGTGCCTCCTGGATCCACGAGAGCCTTTCTCTCCTCAAATTAGGGAAATTTTCCATCATTACTTTTTCAAGGAGGTTCTCTATCCCTTGCTCCTCTTTTTCTCCTTCTGGGATCCCTATTATACGGATATTATTGCATTTCAGGTTGTCCTGCATTTCCCTAAATGCCTCTTCATTCTTTTTGAGCCATTTTTCCATTTCTTGTTCTTTCTGGGAGCTTCTTTCTACCTTGTCCTCCATCTCACTGATTCTATCCTCAGCTTCATCCAGCCTGCTTTGGATTCCTTCTACTGTGTTCTTCAATTCAGAAATGGTATTCTTCATATCCTCTTGTGTCTTCTTGATAGTTTCTATGTCCTTTTCCAGGCTGATATAGTTTGCTGTAAGATCCTGATAGTTTCTCTGCAGTTTCTCATAGTTATCTTTGAGCTGGCTGAGCTCATTGAGCTTCCTTAGAACCATTGTTTTGAATTCCATATCTGATAGTTCCCTTGCTTCTATTTCATTGAGCTGTCTCTGTGGGGAGTCCCCTTTTCCACTCATTTGTGGGGAACTTCTTTTTCTTCTCATTTTTGTGAGAGTCTGTTAAGTATTTTTGTCCTTTACTTTTCTTTCTGGACCTACCTCTGATGATGTCAGTTGTTGACCCTATAGGATCTTAGGTTGTTTGTTTGAGCCTTCCAGGAGTCTAATGCCTGTGTCTGACTCCTGCTTGGAGCAGCTCTGTGACCCCTTTGGTCAGGGCTGAGCTATTTTTTTTCCAATGAGAGAATTTTAAAAGCAGCAAAAAAAGAAAATTTGTCATGTACCAGGGAAAGAAACTTCATGTACAGGGTATCTACTGATTTCAGCAGAAATTTTATAGGCCATAAGGAAGTGGCATGAGTCATGTAAACTGCTGAAAGGAAAAAGTGCACAACCAAGTATCTGCCATCTGTCAAAGTTATCATTCAGAATAGAAGGACTTCTTCTAAAGAGTTGTCCAGATAAGCTGAAGGAGTTTATTACCACTAAACCAGCCTTACAAAAAATCTCTTACAAGAGGCTTTTTAAATCTGAATAAAATGAGCACTAATTAATAATAAGAAAACATATGAAAGTAAAAATTTTACTGAAAATGGTAACTACCTACTGAAGGGAGTATAACAATCATAAAGCAGATATGAGGGTTAAAAGACAAAAGTAGTAACACTAACTAAAATTGCAATAATTAGTTAAGAGATCATAAAATAAAAACAAGTAAAAAGTGTTATGAAAAAATATAAAATGAGAAGAGAAGCAAAGATGTAGAAATTTAAAATATGTTGAAATGTAAGTTTCCATCAACTTAAAATAGACTATTATATACATAGGGTGTTATATGTGAATCTTAGGGCAACACAAGAAAAGAGAGACAGCAAATACACAAAAGAAAATGAGAAAGAAACCTAAACATAACACTAAAGAAAGCCATGAAACAACAAGGGAGGAGAGAAAAAGAAGAAAAGAACAAAGAGGAACCCCAAAACAGCAGAAAACACTGAATAAAATGGCAATAATTATATACCTATCAATAACTACTCTAAATATAAATGGACGAAATTTGCCAATCAAAAGACAGAGTGGTTGAATGAATACAGCAGTAAGACCCATTTATATTCCGCTTATATGAGACACACTTTAGAAGTACAGTAGTCCACCTTTTCTGCAGTTTTACTTTCTGCTTCAGTTTCATTTTCCTGTGATCAACCAAGTTCCAAAACTATTAAATGGAAAATTCTAGATAAAAAAACCAATATATTAAGTTTTAAATTGCATCCTGTTCTGAGCAGCATGATGAAATCTTGTGCTGTCCTGATCCATTCTACTGGGGATATGAACCATCCTTTGGCCCTGCATATCTATGTGCTATGCACACTGTATACACTACCCACCCATTAGTCACTTAGTAGCCGTCATGGTTATCAGATTGACTGTCAGAGTATCACGGCGCTTGTGTTTGAGTAACCTTTGTTTTACTTAATAATGTCTCATTCACTTTATTTCATCTCACTATGTAGGCATTTTACCACATCACATCATCATAAGAAGAAGGGTGAGTACAGTATTATAAGATATTTTGAGAGAGGGAGAGCGACAACATTCACACAACTTATTAAAGTATATTGTTATAATTGTTTTATTTTATTATTAGTTTATGTTATTAATCTCTTGTTTCTAATATATAAATTAAAGTTTATCATAAGTATGTGTGTATAGGAAAAAACATAGTCTAGGTAGGATTTTGTGTTTTATATCAACTTGTGCTTCAGGTGGGTCAACAGAAATTGTACCTGGAATATTTTCTGTTTGAAGTAAATTTAGCAGTAAGTGATGCTGAATCATTTAGTCTAAAAAAAGTTTGCCTACTGTTTTTCTTTTTTTGTCCTATTGACCATTTTTTGACTGAATTTACTACATGAGTTCATGGTTTTGGCTTGTTAAGTCAAACAAAGCTTGTAGCCTTTAACTAGTACTTTATGACCTTTGGACTTAATTCAGCATTGATACCCAGGCAGGAATTTGAAACTGTTAGTCATGTTGAAGCTTGAAAGAAGGGTTGGAATTCCCATTCATAATTCTCCCCTGGCCTCTTACTTGCCAAAGAGAGTTACCTTCCTCTAGAGGTTTGGAATATTCCAAACATATTTTTCATTTACTTTATTCTAATTAAAGGCAGGTGCAGAGCCACAAGGCAGAAACTACTTAAGACTGTAATTTTTGTATGAAGGTGAAAGGAGGACAAAAAAAAAAAAAGGGTAAAGTTAATGAAGTGATTAAAAGTTCTCAATAACAGTGGAAGTCATGGGCCTCTTGGGAAGTACTAACTCTTGCATCAATTTTCAGCAAAGTGCTCGGAGGAAGCCTATCCCTAGGCATAATAATGAAGTTGTTAAAGTTTGTTTCAGCAGTATACAAGACTTTGTCACTGTTCTCTTTTTGTTTGTTAGCATGAGTTTTCCTAGCCTTGAACAAAGACTTTGTTTTTGTTCTCTACCTTTCCAATTCCTCATGGATAAGCAGGGCTTTCCTTTTGGGTTAACATTTCATTGGTTCAGTGCTCTGCATCACTTTAAATCAGGAATAATTAAATCAAGTCTTTAAATTAAGTTGAACTATATTAAATTAAATTAAACTTAAATCAGAATCCACTGATTGCTTGTCCTATTCCTACTTGGCTTTTGTACACGGACTAAACTGAGATGTTCTTCACTATTACAGACATACAGAGTTACGTAAGTCTAGTTTAGTACAGGACCTCAAATGGCTATTCTGAGAAATTGTAGGAATGTCATTTATGTCAATAGGTTAGTGGAAAAGAAATGTTTCTCCAGTGAAATTTGCTTCGGCACACATTAACTCATATTTCTTTTGTCAAAGTGTGTTCCTCTTGTACACGGTGTTTTCCCTGTCCCTATATGCTCTGCACTGGGTATGATCTGACTCAGAGTAACTGGTTTTCTATGAACCTGTAGACATTTCTGCTTCTAAAGAGATTTTCCTTTGAATAAAAGGCAAAATAAGATAAATATGAATCATGTATAATGTGCATCATTGTTTACTGTTTCTTTTCTGGGAAACACCCTGATTATTGAGACTTCTAATTATATTTCCTTCCACAAACTACTGTGATTCTATGCCCTGGGAAGTGGTATCTTAAACTTGGGAAAACGAACAGGAAGAACCATCCTGCCATATTATTCTTTCTACAGGATAAAACAACAGAATGTTTATTTAAAAGGCACAATACAGATTTTTCTTGTGCTTTTCAACTCTCCACTTACAAGAGGATATAATCTAAATAGAAAAATAATCTCTTTTGGATCTTGAGACTGTGTGGCACAGTGTGGGTTTAGTGGAGAAAGATGCTCAGAGGAAGGAAGAAAAATAAAGTTTTAAAAATGTGATAGGACACAAACAAAGTAACAGAAAATCACTTGTCTTTTCCAAAAATTGAGTTGAAAGAAACAGTATATAAAGAAAAGCAATGAGGAAAAAGGAAAAAGGGATCATGGACATGGACAGCATTGTGGTGTTTGCTGGGGGCAGAAGGAATGTAAGAGGACTAAATGGTAATGGAAAAATATAATAAAGATTTTTTAAAAAGAAAAAGAAAAGCAATGAGAACTAGCATCTTTTTCTAAGCCTTGTCACCAGCCAGATATGCAGGTAAGGGTGACATAATATTTCAGTAGATATTTTGTTTTAGGAAAGTATTACTAGTATTATTTCATGTTAAGAAATTGAAGTTTAGGGAACTAAAATTACTTGGCTTATATTGGAGAGTTACTTGCAATTGCCCAGATTCAGCTTAGGTAACCTTATTTTTAAATCTGTCCTAGATGGCCCTTAGTGAAACATTGGGTAAGTGACTTGACCTTTCTGGGAGTGAGAAATTTTACCTGGAAAATAAGTCTTTTTTTTTTTAAACTAGATATCAAGATTTATTACAAAGGTACAATAGTTAGGGCCACACATTGTAGATGTATGGACATAAAATAAACCAATGGCATAAAAAGAAAGTTCAGAAAGAGACACATATACATGGCCATTCAATTTGAGAAGGCGGCATTGCAGAATAGCAGGTAAGGAACAAACAGACTCTAGAAGTACCAGAATAAATTCAATAAAAAAGGAAAAAATAAAATAAAAAATGAAAATAAAATAAATGAAAAAGTACCAGAAAAAAGTCTTGACACGTATTATTCCAGATTTCTTCCAGTTCTAACATTCTATTATTCTATTAATTATCCTTTTTTAGATAAATGCTTCTACTTGCTGCTAATAGAAATACTCCTATTCAGAAATTGAATGCTCATCTACCCAAATGGCAGCTGAGGGGCTAGTGAAGAAAACCAGAAGCCAGAGAAATTTTACTGAAGCAGGATTATGTAAGCAATGGCATATAGAACTTCCTGCCTTCAAATGCAAAGATATTAAGGAGAGTTTGGTATCGGAATGATACCAAATCTGTGCTCTTTACTTATAAAAATACATGTAGAAGAGCTTAGTAATAGGTATAACCAGTGTTAAGCTCCTCTTTTCCTTAAATTCTTGTGAAGTCAACCAGGATGCTTGTGGTTTTATATGAAATACAGAAAGAATACTGAAGGTGGCTCAAAGTTTACATATGACCAAGGTCAGGACCAAAGACGACAAAAGACCTCTTCTAGGTCACACAGCCAAGACATGATAGAAGAGGAATTTTAAGTGCAGCAGAAATTTAGTCTTTCAGAAGTATGCCGACGGACTAAGAAGGTACATGTTATATAAAATAATGTTTTTATTTAGTATTGATTATTAATATTCATAGTCACAGTCAAAATTACATTTTTTTGATTATATGAATAATATTTGCTAATGTTGAAAGTGTGGAAAATACAGGAAGTTACCACATAGAGTTGGTGTATTCTGTTACATTTTGCCTTCTTAATAATCTTGTTTTGGGTTTTGAGGGGTAGTTGAGATTTTTATGTGCACACACATTTATGTATATATTTCATTTTAGTTTGATCTTATGTTTTTCCCCACATTTACCATTATCATGAGCATTTTATCATCTATTTTTATTGTAATCATTAAGGGAAGCACAATATTATACAATATGTATATACCATAATTCAACTGTTTTCCTATTGTTAGGTTTTCTGTAAGTTTTCACTATTATTAATTTATTGTAGTTTGTCATAACCTTGTTCAGAGAAAGGTTAGCAAGCAAGTTGATTCTTTTTTTTGTTTTTGTTGAAGTATGATTGACATACAACATTATATTAGTTTTAGGTATAAAACATAATGATTCAATGCTTGTATACACTGCAAAGTGATCGCCACAAGAAGCCCAGCCACCACCTATCATGATAAAAAAAATTACAGAAATGTTTTTCTTGTAATGAGAACTTTAAAAATTTACCTTAGCAACTTTCCAATTTGCAACATAATATTATTGACTATGGTCACTTCGCTGTTCCTTATATCCCCATGACTTCTTTTATATCTGGAAGTCTGTACCTTTTGATCCCCTTTCTAAAAGTATCTTTGTTGTCTCAGTCTATTATGATAAAGTTTATACATGAAATATGTATGACTTTAACCATTATTTAATTGAAGCTTTAATATAGATATATAAACACAATTACTGTATTTTTAAATTTTTAAAGAAATTATGAAGAGGAATTTAAATATAAATTTCATACTTTTCCAATATATATTTTCCCCATTATTACAACATCGAAAAGCAGTTAATATGTGCCAAAGAGGCAGAACAGAAATTATTGCTATAAGTACAGAAAAATAAGAATGTAATGGTAAGTTAAGGCTTCATAAAAGTGGTGGGACTTGCAATGTGTGCAAAATAAACAGTTGGCTTTTGATAGAAGGAAAAATTATTCCAGGTGGGAAAGCTAGGGTAAGACTCCCAGAAACCTTGAGCAAAATATACCCAGTGAGAAGACAGGCATGTGAAAACAGCACCTGAGCTAAAATGGCATCTGGGTCTCAAATATCTTCAGTATTATACACATGTTATGAACTTTGATTTCTTCCTAAACAGAGGTAGAAAATAAGCTTTGGGCAAATAAATTACAGGATATAACTCTCTTTTAGCTTTTTGTAAAATTTAAATTGTGGAAACCTTATCATCCACTGTTTATGCTATTGAAAGCATTGATTTATTCAGTCCTCTATAATATACGGACAATATCTGGGTTCCACTGGCTTTTCTTACAGGCCATTGTGGACTATTAAACAAGGAATTTGTGGGCGTTAAGACACCTTCATCTACCTGATCCTTTTTTTTAAATTTATAAATCATGTTTGTTCTATTACAGTTGTCTCAATTTTTACCCCTTTACCCCCCTCCACCCATCTCACTCCCACCCCCTGCTCCCACAGTCAATTCCCACTCTGTTGTCCATGTCCATGGGTCATTCATACATGGTCTTTGTCTATGAAAGAAGGGTCTTTCCCCTTCTTTCCACTGTTGTCTTCTTTCTCCATTCCCTCCGGTCACTTTCAGTCCACTCCATGTTTCCATGCCTGTGGTTTATTTTGTTCATTAGTTTATTTTGTTGAATAGAGTCCACTTATAGGTGAGATCATATGGTATTTGTCTTTCATCAACTGGCTTATGTAGCATAATATTCTCCAGTTCCATCCATGTTGTCACAAGAGGTAGGAGTTCCTTCCTTCTTTCTTCTTCTTTTTTTTTTTTAAATGCTGGTTGTTCTTATTTATTTTTTTAAATGTCAAAATCCATTATAAAATATTAAAAAATTTAAATCCATTTTAAAGTCTCAGCAATTAAAACAACTTGACACCAGCACAGAAATAATCAAGTAGATCAATGACATAAAATGAGCATTCTAGAGACAAATGTATATAGCTGTCTAACATTGTAGTATACGATTAAGTTGATATTTCAAATCAATGGGTAAAATAAGGCTTATTTAACAAATAAGGTGCATGGACCACTATTACTTGAAATGAAATAAATATAGAGCCCTATTTCACACATTATACAAGAAATATTCAGGTGACTTAAAAATCAATATGTAGAATCTAAGGAATTTTAGGGGAAAATACAAAATAATATTTTTTCTTACCGTGAAGTAAAATATTCAAACCCAGAAACTATAAAATATTGATAATATGAGTATATTAAACATTTAAGACTGTACTGTAATATACATATAAAAAAGTTAAAGGACAAGTAATAGAATAGGAAAGTATTTGCAACACATAGAAAAAAGGGTTAATGGTTTTTTGGTCATTTTTTTATGGGAAAAAATTCTACAAACATTTCATCAAAAAATGGATAAAGAATACCAAAAAGTTATTTAAAGCTTTTTAAAAATAATAGAAATAGGCAAGAAATATACAAAAACAGATTTAGTTTCAACAAATAATGAATAATTAAAATAACACATCATTGTCACAATTAGATTAATATGTATTAAAAAATATTGGTAATATCAACTATTGGCAACTGTGAAAGGAACTGGGTATTCATAGACTCTTCTTCTTCATCTTAAAGCAGTCCCTTTAGCATATTTTACAGGGCTGGTTTGGTGGAGGTGTATTCCTTTAGCCTTCTTTTGTCTGGGAAACTCCTTATTTTGCCTTACATTTTAATGGAGAGCCTGGCTGGATAGAGCAGTCTTGGTTACAGGCCTTTGCTTTTCATGACTTAGAATATTTCTTGCCATTCCTTTCTGGCTTGTAGTGTTTCTGGTGAGAAGTCAGCTGCTACCCATATTGGGGCTCCCTTATGTGTTACTACCTCTTTCTCCTTTGCTTGCTTTAGGATTCTCTGTCTGTCTTTGATATTTGCCATTTTAATGATTATATGTCTTGGAGTGGGCCTCATAGGGTTCCTCTGGAATGGAACCCTCTGTGCCTCCTGGACTTGTGTGACTTCCTTCCTCAAATTAGGGAAGTTTTCCACCATTACTTTTTCAAACACATTCTCTATCCCTTCCTCCTCCTTTTTTCCTTCTGGTATCCCTACTATATGGATATTATTATGTTTCAGGTTGTCCTGCATTTCCCTAAATGCCTCTTCATTCTTTCTGAGTCTTTTTTCATTTTCTTGCTCCTTCTGGGAGCTATTTTCTACCTTATCCTCCAGCTCACTGATTTATTCATCTGCTTCATCTAGCCTGCTTTTAATTCCTTCTACTGTGTTTTTCAATTCAGAGATTGTATTCTTCATTTCCTTTTGTCTCATTGATAGTTTCTATGTCCTTTTTCATGCTGATATAGTTTGCAGTAAGTTCCTCATAGTTTCCCTGTAGTTTTTGGTAATTCTCTCTGAGCTCGCTGAGCTCATTGAGCTTCCTTAGAACCATTGTTTTGAACTCAATATCTGATAGTTTATTTGCCTCTATTTCATTTAATTCTCTTTCTGGGGATCGCTCCTTTTTTTTCAAGTTGCGGGTATTTCTTTGTCTTCCCATTATTTGTGAGACTCTTTTTTTTTTGTGGCTTCTGTTTCTTAAGTTGATCTGTCTTGATTTCCAGGCTTTGTGGTGTGAAATTCTATGGTAGGAGACTGCTGTTTTTATTTTCTGGATCTGCCTCTGATGATGTCAGATGTTGTCCCTGTCTGAACTTAGGTAGTCTGTTCGATACTTCCAGGAACCTACTGTCTGTGGTTGTCTCCTTCAGCTGTTAACCTAGTCACTCTGCACTCAGCAGGCTGACTTAGACAGCTCAGGTCATGGTAGAGTTCCTCCTGGGGGCGGGGTTATTGGGTCCTCTCATGCTGCTGCCATACGGGGCAAGAGTCAGCACTGGGATCCCATTGACTACTCTCTCCCTTCTTTTCCCAAAGCCTCCATCCCCAGTCTCTCCTCGTGCCTCCAGACCTCTCTGCGTCCCCTTTAGCCAAGGATCTACTAACTGTGGCTGCCACTCTTCACTCAGCAGGTGGCTTAGACAGCACATGGTGGGGTGGAATCCCCCCTGGGGGTGGGGCTCTTAGGTCCTCTGACATTGCTGCTGCTCAGGGGGAGTGGTCTCTGCCTGAATAAGATGGTTGCTGCCACATGGGGAATGAGTCAGCATTGAGATCCTGCTGGTTACTCTCTCAGAGCCCTTTCAAAGCCGTTTTCCCCAGTCTCTCCTCAGGTGCCTCTAGCCCACTCTACTCCCCTCCCCCTTTGCAAGGACCAGGGTAAGTGGCTGCAAATAAAAATTTATGTGTTGGCCCTTTAAACAGTTCTTTGCATCTCCAGCCACCTGTCTCTGGCAGAGAGCAACCCTTCCGCTTTTCGCAGCTGGCTGTTTTCTGTGTAGTTTTTGGGCTCTGGTGCTGTAGGCTAGAGATCCCCACTTATGGTTTAGCTTCCATTCTTCTCAGGGGAATCCAAATGGCCCTTTCAAAATCCTTCTGATGATTCCACCTATGGGTGCCCCACCCACCTTCTCGAGTCTCTACCACACTCCTTACCAGTTAGATTGTGCTAAAACTGATTAGTCTGTCTCCGAGATTACAAAGCTCCTCCTCGCTATTGTTCAGTTGTTTGTTCCAGGTGACTTCTCCACAATTTTGTTGTAAATCCAGGTTGGTCCTGGGAGGAGGTCAGTGTGATTTCCACTCACTCCTCCACCATCTTGATTCCCTAACTGATCCTTCATTTAAGCTGCCATCCTACATTGTTTTAATTAACCATTTGAAAGGATTTAGGTAATTCTAAATGTTTCCATATAGCAGGACCAATTAAAATAGGATGAAGAGCAAATTTGTATATCTCTTTCTCAATAATCTGGGTAAGGGAAGAGTCCTCCAAATCCTCCATTCAGATATCACATCCATTTTTATAACATGCTTTGGGAGGAATGAAGCAAAATATACATACATTCATTCATAAATTTCCTCTTTTATGGGCTATGTCCTCTTAGTTTAATTGTACTACTATATATGTTTAACTTTCTTATATTGACCTTTCACTTTTCATTTGCAGGTTTAGGAATGACAGTAGAGTGATTACCAGTGTCTAACAATCCCAATAAAATTTTTTCACCACCCTCAGACCATTTTATCCACACCAATGTACATAGCCTAGTATCTTTTGCTGGGGATTGTGCCAAGAGACCCTGGCACATCTGTTACTCACAGTCATAGTCCTCTCCTTTATCTTGAACTGTTTTAATCCACACTGGCTCTGGAGAGATTATATACTCTTTTTTAAATGTAATCATCAGATTTTAAAGTCAAGATTAAGATAAATTGAACAAATCTGTTTTGGTCCTTCTAACAGTGTTAAGAGTTGGTGGGACAGCTGACCCACCTAATCTCTTACAGTGACCCATTAAATTTTAGTAGCTACTCCATGTCTCATGCCATTTAAAAATATTACAAAACAACTTTATTTTGGAATAATTTTAGACATACAAAAAATTATAAAGATAATACAGAGAGTTACCATATGCCCCACATCTAGTTTCCCAATTAATGTCTTACATTAATATGGCACATTGGTCATAATTAATGAATTATTATTATTAACAAAATGAATTAAAGAATAATTATTATTAACAAAAGTCCATGCTTCATTCAAATTTTTCCTACTGTCTTTTTTCTGTTCTGAAATCCCATTCAGGATTCTTGGCTATGACATTTTTTCAGGTTTTGGGGGACATTTTTTATTGACGATCTAGTCAGTTTTGAGGAGTACTGATCACATCAGGTATTTTGTAAGGATATCCCTCATTTGGGGTTCATTTGATGTTTTCCCAATGGTTAAATTAGGTTCGTGAGATTTGGGGAGAAAGGCCAACAAAGCAAAATGCTTTTCTCATCACATCACATCCAGGGCACCTACTATCAGCATTACTTTCCTTCCCTTTTTGATACTATGCTCCTTGGAAAGCAGTCACTATGCACGGCTCACACTAGGAAATGATGCCCCATCTCTTTGAAGGTGCAGTAGCTACATAAATTATTTGGTATTCTGTTGCATATATTTGTCTAATTTCCCACATTTGATTATTTAATTATTTATTTGTATCAGTATATTCAGTTTATACTTTGGGGTATAGTGTCATGTTACATTATTTTGTTGTTCAAGTTGTTCCAGTTTTAGACATTGGGGGCTCTGTCAGTTGACTCCTGTGAATATTTGACATATGCCCATCTTTGTGTTTGAGCATTTCAGTACTTTCTGGTGCTGTAAGATTCTTCAGGCTCATGTTATACATGTCCTGCTACAGTCTTAATTCATCCATTTCTCCAAAGAGCCCTCGTATCTTTCTTTAGAGAATGGTATTGGAAACAAAGATCTGGGTGTTAGGTATTTTGTGCCATTTTTAAATTAAAGTTTTTGGGGTGATATTGGTTGGTTAATAGGTTTCAAGTGTACAATTTTATGATACATCATCTGTATATTGCATTGTGTGCCACCACCCAAAGTCAAATCTTTCATCACCACACACTCGATCCCCTCTACCCTTCATTACTCTCCACCTTTCTCTGGTAACCACCATACTGTCCTCTGTATCAATGAGTTTTTGTTTGTCTTGTTTATTCATTTGTTACTTTCCTTTTTATAGCCTACATATGAGTTAAATCATATGTTTCTTGACTTTTTCTGCCTGACTTATTTCACTTAGCATGATATTTTTAAGATTCATCCAGGTTGTTTCATATGGCAGTATTTCATCTTTTCCTATAGCTGAGTAGTATTTCATCGTGTATATGCACCACATTTTTTTTTATCCAATCATCTTTTGAGGAGCACTTTATTTCCATGTCTTGGCCATCCTGAATGATGCTGCAGTGAGCATCAATAGGAGTGCATATATCTTTATGAATAAATGTTTTCAATTTTTGTGGGGTAGATGCTTAGAAAAGAGGTTGCTGGGTTGTATGGTAACTATACTCTTAATTTTTTGAGGAGCCTCCATACTGTTTTCCATAGTGTCTGTACCAGTTTACATTCTCACCAGCAGTGAGTGAGAGTTCCTTTTTCCTCACAACCTTGCCACACTTATTATTGCTTATTGATAATAGCCATTCTAACAGGTGTGAGGCAATATCTCATTGCAGTTTTGACTTGCATTTCCCTAAGAATTAGTGAAGTTGAGCAACATCTTTTCATATTTTTGTTGGTCATTTGTATATCTTGACTTGGGTGAGATGTCTGTGTAGGTCCTCTGCCCATTTTTTAATTGGATTGTTTATTTTTCATTTGTTGAGTTGAATGAGTTCTTTCTATATTTTGGATATTAACCCCTTGTCAAAGGTGTTGTTTGCAAATATCTTCTCCCATTCAGGTGGTTGCCTTTTTGTTTTTTTGGTTGTTTCTTTTGCTGTGCAGAAGCTTTTTAGTTTGATATAGTCTCTGTCATTTAGTTTTGCTCCTATATCCCTTGACTTTGGGGTCAAATTCATAAAATCCTGTCTAAGATCCAGGACATTAAGTTTAGTGCCTATGTTTTCTATGTAATTTATTGTTTCAGATATTATATCTAGGTCTTTGCTTCATTTTGAGTTTTTTATATGTGGACAAACAGCAGACTAGGTTTATTCTTTTGTGTGTGGTTTTCCAATGTACCCAACACCATTTATTGAAGAGGCTTTCTTTTCTCCATTGTATGTTCTTGGCTCCTTTGTTAAGCATTATTTGTCATTTTTAATCAACCATCTGAACACTTTCAACAAATTTAATTGACCTGAAATATTTCTACCCTCTATTCTTACTGTTCTCCTTCTTATGAACAACTCTAATCTTCATTCTATCACTAAATGTGCTTGCAGGAGCTGAGAAAGGAGATCCATAATAGTTTTCATCACATCATGGAGTTATTTTATTAAGTCACATAAGGTTCCCAAACAGTAAGAGCACTTTTATCACAACAGTCACTATCTGGGGGGTGAGGCTGTATAATATAAGAAACAGCTTAATATCATCATATAAGCAATCCACATTCTCAACATATTAGCAGCCTTAAAGAAGCATTTTAGTTAATGTTCAGTCTTCAAATTATTCTACTAAGAAAGGGAAAATAAAAGCCACAGACTGGTAGAAAATATTTGCAAATCACATATCTGATAAAGGAGTTGGATCCAGATTCACCACTATCGACATGACACATTCTGAGAAATGCATCATTAGGAAATTTCATTGTTGTGTGAACATCATAGAGCGCACTTACACAAACCTAGATGTATATGTATAGCCTACTACATAGCTAGGCCATATGGTATAGCCTATTTCTTCTACACTACAAATTTGTACTGCATGGTACTGTACTGAATACTGTAGGCAATTGGAATAATAGTATTTTTGTAGTAAATATATATAAACATTTAAAAGGTACAGTTAAAATACTGTGTAAAAGAAAAATGGTACACCTATCTAGGACACTTACACCATGAATGGAGCTTACAGGGCTGGAAGTTGCTTTGGATGAGTCAGTGAGTAGGTGGGAAGTGGATACAAGGGCCTATGTAGTTACTTACACTACAATAGACTGTACACCTAGGTTACACTAGATTTATAAAAATATTTTTCTTTATTCAATAATAAGTTAAACTTAGCTTACTGTTACTTTTTACTTTATAAATTTCAATTTTTTAAACAAATTTTAAAAGAACACTTAGTGTAAGACACAAACACATTGTACAGCTTTACAAAATTATTTCATCTCTTTATATTCATATTCTAGAAGATTTTTTCTGTATTTAAATTAATTATTTTTAACTTTTGAAACATTTTTGTTAAAATCAAAGACAAAAACACACACATTAGCTTAAACCTACACAAGGTCAGGACCATCAGTATTACTCTTTCATGCCACATCTTTTCCCAATAGGAGGTCTTCAGGGGCAATAACACCCATGGAACCACCTCCTATAATAATAAATCCTCCTGAAATACCTTTTGAAGGAACTTCCTGGGGCTCTTCTGAGGAAGTGTCACTCTTTTCAGAAATACACCCATGATAGTTTGCTTGATTTGTTTCTTTTTCATCACAGATTTGCTTGTAAGCATATAATGCACCATGAACATTCTTCTCTATTAATGGAAATCTTTTAGTGTTGGGGTTCCTTTTTTTCATACTTTTTAATGAGCTTACTGAGGTCTGAAAAGCTTCTGCTAAACTCTTCACTGTGAATTTTCTGAGTTTCTTCTTTTTCTCCTCCTGCAGTTTCCATTTCTCTTGTCTTTTTTTTCAGCTATGCATTCCTGTTCCAGTTCCAACAACTTTTCACTAGTTAATTCCCCAGGAACCTCCTCTAGGAGCTCCTCAGTGTAATCTTCATCCACACGCAGGTTAAAGTTGTTTGCCATCTCATCCACAGCCTTGTTGATTTTTGTGACCTCTTTGTCTTTGGCAAATCCTTTGAAGTCATGGACGAACATCTTTAGTATCTTCTTTCAGATGGCATTTATATGCTCCTTGGTGATATCAATCTCAGCCCAAGCAAGGTTCTTGATGCAGCCATAGATGCTGTCATACTTCCAGAACTTCATCATATCTTCCTTAGTTGAAGCAATAGCCTGGGAAAAAGCTCTCTTCAGTAATTTTCTGGAGGAAATTTGCTTTAAAACTATTTAATTTTGTGTCTTAACCTGTGTATATCCAGATATCTCCATGACGAAAATATTTGCATCTACATTCACAGTATTGGCTTTTTGCTGGATATAAACAAGATACAAAATTATGTTGGGCCAGGATTTTCAGAAAACATATAGCTAACGCAGGAGAAAGAATATGACACTGATGTGTAATAATTCATCTCACTAGTAGACCACAAATTTTAACTTTCTAACATTTAAAAAAAGATTTTATTTATTTATTTTTAGAATGAGGGGAAGGGGAAGGAGAAAGAGATGGAGAGAAACACCAATGTGTGGTTGCCTCTCACGTGCCCCCTACTGGGGACCTGGCCAGCAACCTAGGCATGTGCCCTGACTGGGAATCGAACCAGTGACCCTTTGGTTTGCAGGCCGGCACTCAATCCACGGAGCCACACCAACCAAGGAAATTTTTTTAAAATTTGAATTATATTCATATTTTCCCCCCTAGAGCACCAAAAGAATGTAGAAACACATAATGGACAATAGTTTTAATTTATTTTCCTCAACTAGGTATCTTAATATAGAAGTACCCAAAAACAAATAATGAAGATTTTGTCATATTTCTAAGTAATAGGGGACACCATAGTGAATTTTGAAAAGTCCATGAATTTTGGAGTCAGACATAATTCAGGCTATGCAATTGAACTTGTTTTTCTCATTAAAATCTTCTTCATTTATAGTTTTGTAGTTTTTATTCACCTATAAAATTATGGCAAAAAGCCTGTCATGACCATAATAAAGTGATCAAGGTTAATATCACCAGTAACATATATCAGCATTAACTACCTTTTGTTATGGGGCACTATGAAGCGCATGTCACCCTGTGGAGTCCTTCCCAAAGGTGTATAACCTCAATCTAATAATGAAAAATCATCTGAGAAGCCCACACCGAGATACATTCTACAGAATAACTGACAAGCACCCTTCAAAAGCGTCAGAGTCATAAAAACGAGGAAAAACTGTGGAACTGTTACAAGTTGGGAGAAACTAAGGAGACAAGACAAAACTAAATCCAGTGTGCAATATTGGATAGGATCCTGAAGCAAAGTCGTGACGGAAAAACTGATGAAGTTTGAGTGTTTTGTATTTCATTAATAGTATTATAACAATACTATTATGTACCATTCTATGTTCCATAATTTCTTACTTTGATAAGTATTTTATGGGTTATATTAACATAATGAGAAGCTCAGTAAAGTGTATTTGAGAACTCTATGCTATTTTTACAACTCTTTTATATGTCTAAAATTATCTTTTTGAAGAACCTATTATGAATAATTTTAGAATAAAGTATTCTGGAAAATACATAGCTGATTTTTATTTTTCTGCTCTTAATCGAGTTCAGTTTGTCACATCAGTGAACCTGCAAGTTGCTTCTAATAACTTGTCAGAGTTAGCCTCTTGGGCCAGACAATATAATCAGAAATACCAGAGGCCATGGTTTTGTTGATAATTCAAGGGAGAGTATAATTTCACAGCTCAGAGTGCTTCCGAAGTATCAGGCTTAATGAGGACATCAACCCACTTCTGGAGGTCTGCAAGATTCCAAACATATTTTTCACCGATTGCCTCTGCAATAATTGGAGGCAGGTGCAGAACCAGAGGCCATTAACTTTCCAAGAACTGTAATTTCTTGCTGAGAGTGAAAGGGGAGAAGGTGCAAACAATGTTAATGGACTCAAACTTTCTATCATAACAATAAAAACAAAAGCCCCTTTTGGATATGTCCACTTTGACATCTCATCTCAAAATGGTATCAGGAGACCTGTTGCTCAGCAAAATCAAAATGTTGTGAAAGTTTGTTACAGAAACACCTGCTTCCTGTCATTGTTTTGCTCATCCAAATTTAATGCCTGTCCAAACAGCCTCAATTATACCATGCCCATTCTCTGCCAGACAACTCCTACCACCTTTGGCTGATCACTGCAGTTAGCTCACCTTATGATATACTTGGGACATATAACTATATAGCACCTGTCCTTCTCACCTAACTCTACCTCAATAACTTCATCCGATGCATGGCTTTGCTAGAAATTAACAATGACTTCCTTTTATATTTTCTGTCATTCTATTTTAGATAGATCTTTAAGTCATACAGAAGTGATTGTAATGGTAGGGTGTAGTCTACTCTGACAATGTAGAAATTTTTGATCCCTTGGGCACCTAATGGCAATCTTTCCCAGGAATGAAAGAGCTGAGATGTCCTAGATTTATAATGTTTGCCCATGTTATTGGTCACCTGAAGATTAGCCTGCTTTTCCACCTGCTGAGAGGACATTGTACCTTCCAAAATGTTTTGCCCATGAATACAATGTTAGATTCTAAGGTTATATGATACATAGTGGCTCAGGTTCAAAAATCTTTAATTTAAGTTGTCAATATAGTCCAGATATTTCTAATTTACATTTTTTACTGCCTAAAAAACATATGTCCAGATACTTTAAGATAAATTATCCAGTAAATAATTAGGACACACGTAGTTCTGCTGAGAGTTTCTGGCTTTTTCAGATTATTACAAAACTGAGTGCAATCCACTTGAAAAAATTAGAATTTTAGGTAAATAAGAAATATTTTGCTAACCTGGTTCAATCCCCTTATTACAAATAAGAAACAGAGAGATTATGTGATTTACCTAATTATATATTTAATTTATGGTCTAGATATAGCTATAATCCAGAACTTTAGCTGGCCAGATGTTCTCTCTACCATAACTCACTATTTTTATTTAATTTTGACAGCTTTCCTGAAGTATAATTGATATACAAAGAACTGTACATACTTAATGTATACAATTTGATGACTTTTGACCTATTGGAAACACCCAGGATACCATCACCACAATCAAAGTAATAGGCATATCTAACACCTCCCAAAATTTCCTTATGTTTGTGTGTGTGTGTTAAAACACTTAACATGGGACCTACCCTCTTAATAAATTTTGTAGTGTAAGGTACTGTATTGTTTACTTACTGTATTTGTTGTATAAAATATCTGTAATTTATTCCTGTAGCTTTATACCTATTGAACAATTCTGTGTTTCTCCTACTCTCTATTCCCTGGCAACTATTATTATAATCTCTGCTATTATGAGTTTGAATATTTTAGATACTTCATGTAAGTGGAATCATGTAGTATTTGTTCTTCTATGAAAACCTTATGTCATGTAGTATTGTGCCTTTCAAGTTTATTCATGTTGTTGCAAATGGCAAAATTTCCTTTCTAAAGTTGAATAGTATTCCATTGCATGTATTTTTCTTTTTTAGCCATATTTTCTTTCAGCAATTCATCCATTTTAAGACTTGCTTTCCTGCTCTGGCAGGCTGGAGAATGTGCTTTGATATTGACCAGCATCTCTGGCCAAGCTTCTTTATTGGACAGGGTGGAAGTCTACCCTCAGTAGTTTGGTGGGAGCCGTGGCTCACTTTCATGCATGGGCAAGCCATAGAATGGGCTGCACAGCTGCTCAGCATCTCTGGCCAGGCTTTCTGTTCAAGTGGCACTAGTGGTTATGATCAGCTCTTGCTTCCCTATCCAGACAGGGCTCTAGAATGGGGTATGTGGCTGAGGTGGCCCACTGGTTGGTGACCAGTATTGGGCAGAACTGCAAAGCAATCTCCTAGGCCATATTGGGTCACTAATGTGACTGTAAAGATGAGCAGAACTGTTGGTTGGAATCTCTGCTTGGGCACTATTGCAAGTAAGAACAAAATTTGCTAAGATATGCACATTATCACTGTGAGCCCTGCTCCACTTCTCTGTCTCAAATATCTGACTGGGCGTCCCAGGAAGCATTTTGGAATTCTGAGGAAGCTGGATGTCCACCTTGGGTTTGGGTTTTTTTTTTCCCAACTAGAGAAACTGTGAGCCTATAGGATCCCTTGGAGCAGAGCTCCACTGACCTGGGGGAGGGGAAATGCGGTCAACATCAAACCACTCCCATTACACTTCTAATGCTCTCTCTTGGCCCTTGGGCTTTGGATACAAAAAAGAAAACACAATGACCCCAAATATATATGTCATAGTCGAAGCAGTTCTAGGAGGGAAATTCTTAGCAATATAGATCTACCTCAGAAAAACAGAAAAAAGTCAAATAAACAATCTAACCTTACACCTAAACAAATTAGAAAAAGAACAAAACCCAAAATGAGTAGAAGGAAGGAAATAAAGATGAGTAGAAATAAATGAAACAGAGTCTTAAAAAAATACAAAAAAGCAAGGCAACAAAGAATTGGTTTTTTGAAAAGCTGACCAAAATTGATAAACCTTTAACCAGGCTCATGAAAAAAATAAAACATAGAGCACCCAATTGAATATAAACAGAAATGAAGAGGAGAAGTGACACCTGACACCATAAAAGTACAAAGGATGTAAGAAAAGACTATGAACAGTTCTCTGCCAACAAATTGGACAACCTAGGGGAAAAAAAATGGGTAAATTCCTAGAAGTGTTCAGTCCTCGAAACTGAGTCAAAAAGAAGTGGAATATATGAATAGCCTGATAAGTACTAATTAAATTTAATCCGTAATCAAAGAACTCCCAACTAACAAAAGTCCTGGACCAGATGGCTTCACAAGCGATTTTCTACAAACATTCAAAGAAGAATTAGTACCTATACTTCTCTGATTATTCCAAAAAATTGAAAGCAAAGAAGGCTCTGAAGCTCATTTTATGAGGTCAGCACTACCAATTCCAAAACCAGACAAAGAAATTACAAACAACAAATTATAGGCAAATATGCCTGCTGAACATCAATGCAGGAATTCTCAACAAAATATTAGCTAACCAAATCCAACAATACATTAAAAGATCATATGTTATCATCAAGTGGGATTTATTCCTGAGATGCAAGATGAGTTTGATATTTATAAATCAATTAAAGTGATAAACCACCTAAATAAAATGAAAGATAAAATTCATGTGATTATATTGATATATGTAGAGAAAGGATTTGACAAAACCCAACATCCACTTATGATAAAAACTCTCAGAGCATGAGAAGAGAGAAAACATATCTTAAAATAATAAAGACCTTATATTACAAACCCAAACCTAACATTATACTTAATGGTGGAAAGCTAAAATACTTTTCCTTAAGATCAGGAATAAGATAAAGGTGTCCACTTTTACCACTTCTATTCAACATTGCATTGGAAGTTTCACCATAGCGATCAGATTAGGAAAAGAAATAAAATGCACCCAAATTGGAAAGAAAGAAGTAAAACTGTCATTATTTGCAGATGGAATAATACTATAGTGAGAGAATTCTAAAAATTCTATCCCAAAACTATTAGAACTAATAAATGAATTCAGTAAAATAGCAGAATACAAAATTAATATTCAGAAATTGCTTGCATTTTCATACACCAATAACAAACTATCAGAAAGAGAAATTTTTAAAATCCCCTTTACATTGCATTAAAAAAATAAAATACCTAGGAATAAATTTAACCAAGGAGATAAAAGACTTATACTTGGAAAATTATAAGACATTCAAGAAAAGAAAGAAGATACAAGTAAATAGAAGCATATAATGTGCTCATGGACAGGAACAATTGACATCATTAAAAAGTCCATACTACTAAAAGCAACCTATAGATTCAATAGAATTCTTATCAAAATATCAATGGGATTTTCTACAAGACTAGAAAAAAAAATCTTAAAATTTATATGGAACTACAAAATACCCTGTATGGCCAAAACAATCTTGAGAAAAAAGAATGAATTTGGAGATATCACACATCCTGATGTAAAATCGTACAACAAGGACATAGTAGTCAAAATGGCATGGTGCTGGCAGAAAACCATAGATCAATGGAACGGAGTAGAAAGTCCAGAAATTAAACCCTTACCTGTATGGTCAATTAATCCATGATATTGGAGGCAAGAATATACAATGGGGTTAAAAACGGTCTCTTCCATAATTAGTGTTGGTGAAACTGGACAGATACATGCAAAAAAATGAAAGTAGACCACTTTCTTACACCATATAAAGAATAAACTTGAAATGGCTTAAAGACTTACATATAAGACATGAAATTATAAAACTTCTAGAAGAAAATAAGACAGGAAACTCATTGACTGTGCTCTTAGTAATATTTTTTGGACTTGTCTTTGAGACAAGGGAAACAAAAGCAAAAAATAAACAAATAGGACTACATCAAACTCAAAAGTTTTTGCATAGTAAATGAACCATCAACCAAACAAAAAGATAACTTACTGAATGGCAATAAATATTTGTAAGTGATACATTTTATAATGAGTTAATATTCAAAAAATATAAAGAACTCATACAACTCAACACCCAAGAAAACAAACAATCTGAATCAAAAATGGGCAGAAGACCTGAATACACATTTCTACAAAGAGAACATAGAGATGGTCAACAGACATATTAAAAGATGTTCAATATCAGAGAAATGCAAAAATGCAATGAGCTATCACCTCACACCTGTCAGAATGTCTATCTTCAATAAATTAACAAACAAGTTTTGGAAAGGATGTGGAGAAATGGGAACCCTAACACACTCTTGGTGGGATTGCAAATTGGTGCAACTACTGTGGAAAACAACTGGAAGTTTCTCAAAAACTTAAAAATAGAACTACCCTATTACCCAGTAATCCCACTTCTGAGTATTTATCTTAAGAAATTTAAAACACCAATTTAAAAAGATATATGGATCCCTATGTTGCTTGCAGCATTATTTACAAGAGTCAAGGTGTGGGAAAAAACCTGTGTCCATTGATGAACAACTGGATAATGAAGTGCTGGTGCATGTATACAATGGGATATTACTTGTCCATAAAAAGAACAAAATCTTACTGTTTACAACAACATGAACAGACCTAGAGGATATGATGCTAAGTGAAGTAAGTCAGAGAAAGATAAATACCATACCATTTCACTTATATGTGGAATCTAAAAAACAAAATAAATGAATGAACAAACAAAACAGAAACACACTCATTGGTACAGAGAACAAATTGATGGTTGCTAGATGGGAGGATGGTTGGGGGGCTGGGTGAAAAAGGTGAAGGGCTTAAGAAGTACCAATTGGCCGTTACAAAACAGTCATGTGATGTAAAGTACAGCTTAGAAAATAGAGTCAATAATAGTGTGATGATTATGTATAGTGTCAGATGAGCACCAGGCTTATCACAGGAATCACTTCATAAGTTATATAAATGTCTAAGCACCACACCGTATACCTGAAGCTAATATAATATTGAATGCCAAATATAATTGAAGACTTGTTTAATTTTGAAAAAACTAATCTGTAAGCATAAATTATTACAATATTATTTTTAAATATATAATCTTAGTTATATTTTTTCCATTACTATTTAGTCCCCTAATACCCCACTCTCTCCAGCCATCAGCACCCAGTTGTCTACATTCACAAGTCCTTTTTCTTTTTTGTTAAATCCCTCTACCCCAAACATCCCCCCCCACCAATAACTGTCATCTGCTGTCCATCAATGAGTCTGTTTTGCTTGTTAGTTCAGTTTGTTCATTATATTCCACATATGAGTGAAATCCTATGGTATTTCTCTTTCTCTGACTGGCTTATTTCACTCAGCATACTGTTCTCCAGGTCTATTTATATTGTTTCAAAGGTAAAATTTTCTTGTTTTATGGCCAAGCAGTATTCCATTGTGCAAATGTCTCATAACTGTTTTATCCACTCATCTATTGATGGACATTTGGGCTGCTTCCATATCTTAGCAATTGTATGTAATGCTGCAGTGAACATACGGATGCTTATGTTCTTTTGAATTATTGTTTTGAGTTCCTTTGATATTTCCCAGAAGTGGGATAGCTGGGTAAAAAAGCAGATCTGTTTTAACTTTTTTGAGGTATCTCTATACTGTTTTCCACAGTGGCTGCACCAGTCTGCATTCCCACCAACAGTGCAAAAGTTGAGAAAGTCCCTTTCTCCACATCCTTGCCAGCACTTGCTGTTTGCTGATTTATTGATGATAGCCATTCTGACAGGTGTGAGATGATATCTCATTGTGGTTTTTATTTGCATATTTCTGGCGGCTAGTGATGTTGAGCATCTATTCATATGTCTGTTGGCCACCTGTATGCTCTCTTTGGAGAAGTGCCTCTTCAGGTCCTTTGCCCATTTTTTAATTGGGTTGTTTTTTTTATGTACTGAGTTTTGTAAGTGCTTTATAAATTTTGGATATTAACCCTTATCAGATGTATCAGTGAATATGTCCTCCCATTCTGTGGATTGTCTTTTTATTTTTTCAATTATATCTTTGCTGTGCAAAACTTTTTAGTTTGATGAAGTCCAATTTTTTTATTTTTTCTTTTGTTTCCCTTGCCTGGAGAGATATATCTGATAAAAAATGTCTATGAGTAATGTTCAAGATTTTGATGCTTATGTTTTCTTCTAAGACTTTTATGATTTTGGGTCTAATATTTATGTTTTTGATCCATTTTAAATTTATTCTTCTGTGTGGTATAAGAAAGTGATCTAGCTTCATTTTATTTTTTTATCGTATTTTTTCTTTTACTATTTATCATCATACCTTTTTCCGCCTCCACCCATCTTCCAGCCCCCCAAATCACCATACTCTTATCTTCGATTATATATCTTATCCATTATATATAATTTATTTATTTTTAAACTACAACCCAGAGCAGCATTTAATTAATTAATTAATTTATTTATTTTTATTGTCAGTCCCCTCCACCCAGAACCCCTTACCACATTGTTGTCTGTGTTCCTAGGCTATGCATACATGTTCTTTGGCTAAACTTTTCCAGTCTCACCCCCTCCATTCTGAGATCCATTCAGTCAGTTTCATGTATCCATGCCTCTCATCCTATTTTGTTCATCATTTTATTTTGTTGATTAGATTCCATATATAAGTGGGATCATATGGTATTTGCCTTTGACTGGCTTATTTCACTTAGCATAATAATCTTAGGGTCCATCCATGCTGTCCCAAAGAGTTCCTTTCTTTATAGCTATATAGTATTCCATTGTGTAAATTTACCACATCTTTTTTATCCACCCATTTACTGATGGGCACTTTGGAAGCTTCCAAATCTTGGCTAATGTAAATAATGCTGCTATGAACATAGGGATGAATATATTTTTTCTAATGGGTATTTTGGGGTTCTTAGGATATATTCCCAGAAGTGGGATAGCTGGATCAAATGGCAGTTCCATTTTTAATTTTTTGAAGAGACTCCATACTGTTTTCCACAGTGGCTGCTCCAGTCTGAACTCCCATCAGCCTTGCAAGAGAGCTCCCTTTTCTCCACATTCTTGGAAGCACTTGTTGTTTGTTGACTTACTGATGTTGGCCATTCTGGCAGGTGTGAGTTGATCGGCTTAAATGTAGGTTGTGAAACCATAAAATCCTAGAAGAAAACTTAGGCAGTGAAATCTCAGATATCTTGAGTAGCAATATTTTGGTGAGATATCTCCTAGGACAAAGGAAGCAAAGGAAAAAATAAACAAATGGGACCATATCAAAGTAAAAAGTGTCTGCACAGCAAAGGAAACCATCAACAAAATGAAAAGGGAACTCACTGTATGGGAGAACATATTCGCCAATGATACATCTGGTAAGGGGTTCATTTCTAAAATATATAAAGAACTTATACAACTGAACACAAGGAAGACAAACAATCCAATTAAAAAATGTCCAAAGGACCTGAATAGACCCTTTTTCAAACAGGACATACAAATGGCCTATAGACATATAAAAAATGTTCAACATTACTAATCATCAAAGAGATGCAAATAAACATGTTATAATGTTAACAGACTAAAAAGAATAAAGATTACTTCATAAAATGCAGAAAATGCATTTAACATATTTTAACATACATAATGATGAAATTTATCAGTAAACAGTAATCAAAAGATACTTCCTTAACCTGATAAAAGATCGTCTGCAAATACTTTTACAGCTCCAGCCATTCTTAATAGTGGAAGAATTAACTACCCTCTAAAACTGGAATCAAAGCAACAGTGTCTGTTGTCACCACTATTTAACATTACAATGAAAGTGCAACATTGTGCAATATCAGGAAAAAGAATTATGAGACACATATATGAAGGAGAAAATAAAATTTTCTGTTTTTTCAGCCAACTTTATTGCTTGTGCAGAAAACAACAGGGGATTAACAAAAAATTTCCCAGAATTTATAAATGAGTTTAGCAAGGTCACACAAAATAAGGTAAATATGCAGAATTATGTATACTTTATATACATGTATTTAATGAACATTTGTTAGTCAAAAATTTTAAAGCACCATTTATAATAGCACCAAGAAACATGAAATATTTAAGTAAAAATATAACAAAGTATGTGTACATTCTTCATGCTGAAAACTACCACAGATTAATGAGAGAAATAAAAGAGACCTAAATAAATGGAAAGAGAAACTGTGTTAATAAATTGGAAGTGTCAATATTACTAAGATTTCAATTCTGCACATATTGTTCAACAGCTTGAAAATAGAGTCAAAACCTCAGAGATAACAACAAGCTCATTCTAAAATTCATATGGAAAGGCAAAAAAAAAAACCCAGCTACAAAAAACATTTTGAATAAGGACAAAATAGATGGCACACAAAATCTGGTTTTAAGGCTTGTTTAAATCTACAGTATTTAAGAATGTATGATAATGGTGAAAACAAATGTGGATCATGGAACAGAGTAGAAAATGTAGAAATAGTGTCTTGCAAATACAGTCAATTATTTTACACAATGGCATAATAACTATTTGATTGAAAGATGACACTCTTTTCAACAAATAATGTGAAAAAATGGAATCCATACACAAAAAAATAAGACTTTAATCATCTCTCATACTTTACATAAGAATTAATTCAAGGTCAATTATAGATCTACATGTAAATTCCAATGCTATAAAACACCTAGGCAAAAATAATAGGAAAAATCTGTGACCTTGTGTTAGGCAAGTAATTCTTGGATACATTGTAAAAGAAAAATTTTATAAATTAAATTTTATCAAAACTAAAGCTTTTGCTCAATGGCAGACTTAAGAGAATTCAAAGACAAGTCACAAAGTGGGAGAAAATATTTGCAAGTTACATATTTGATGAAGAACTTCTATCCAGAATATGTAAATAACGCTCAAAATTCAGTACTAATAAGAAAAATTAATCCAATAAAAATTAGCAAAACATTTGAACCATTGAAAAGATATGCAGATGGTAGAGTAGCTCATGAAAGATGCTCAACATCATTAGTCATTACAAAAATGTAAATTAAAATTACAATGAGATCACACTATACATCTATTTGAAAAACTAAAAGCAATGAATGGATGAATGAATGAATGAATGAATGAGCTTACAATTTGAGATTTAGGCAAGGATACAAAATGATGGGAATTCTCATATATTGCTGGTGATAATCAAAATGAAATAACCACTTTGGAAATCAGTTTGTCAATTTATTACAAAGTTAAACATACAATCTCATTTCAAAGTATTTGCCCAAGAAAATAAAAATTTATGTTCACATTAAAACCTGTACATGAATGTCCATAGTAATTATAGTGGCTTTATTTATCATGGCCTAATGGATATAACTCAAAATGTTCTTTGGCTGGTGAATGGATAAAGAAAATGGTACATTTATACAATGAAATATCACTTCACCCTAAAAAGAAACAAGTCTGAGACATGCAATAACATAGATGAATCCTAAATACATGATGTTAAGTGGAAGAAGCCCAACTCAATAGTGTACATTTTGTATATTTCATTTATATGACATTCTGGATAAAACAAAACTATAGGTATAAAGAATAGATAAGTAATTGTCAGCTATTTTGGGTAAGGGAGAGGTTAACAGCAAATTAACAGCCTGAGAGGAATATTTAGGCTAATGGAACTATGTCAAAACCCAGAGCTGTTCATAAAAAAATGAGTTTTACTATATGTATATTGAAAAAGTAAAACAACATAAAAAAGCAATTAGGTCCTATATATGTCCCTTCCCATGTCATACATGTGTAACTTGGCTTCTAAGATCTCAATCAGTATTCTAAATGGGTACATGGAACTTAAAAAAACTTGTAATTTAAATATTCTAAAAGCCAAAATAAGTTCTTCTTAAATTTTTAGTTTGCCTACTTCGAAGTTTCCTATGATCAAAGTGTTTTTCTTTATCCATACATCTCCTGTTGTTTCCATGCTATGAAACTTAATGGTTTTGCAGTTTTATTAGACATACAGATAGTGGCATTTATTGCATGTTCACTCTTATGACCTGTGGTGTTATGGACTTTTCTTTTAAGCCTTGTGTAATGGATTTGGCTTGTATGTAACTTGTCTTACATAAAAATCACTTGTCTGTTTTTTATACTAAAAAAACCTCTTTTACTTTTTAATACTTCTGTAGATAATATACTGGTATTTCTGAAGTTACTTTTATCATATGGGCAATAGTTATTTATGTTTCATTTAAGATTTTTTCCCCACAAATAGTTATTCAACATATTTGATATGTTTTATTTAGCCTTGGGTATAAATTAGGAAGCAAATTAAGCATACTCCCTATTGTGAATAGCTTATATCTTGGTGGATTATAAAGGCAAATGAATAGGCATTGTTGTGTTATAATTAGGTAAGAACACAGAATAAGACCCCTTAATTTAGACTTGGAAGAGCAAGGAAGTCCTCCTGCATGGATAGACGTCTAAACTGAGAGCTAGGTCATTAGCAGAAGTTAGGTAAATGAGAGTTGAAGTGACTGTTGTTCTGAAAATTATTGCAGTTGGAAAGTAAAGCACTGTGAGAAGGTTGGTAGGTCAAAGAGAACATTGCACGTAAAAGACACTCTAATAGTTGTGTGGAGCATGAAGTGTGGAGTGTTGGGAGGTCATGGTCAAAAGTGACATTGGATTGCGGAATAGAGACTTAACAAAGTAAGGTTTGTAAATAATGTTAACAGAGTTCAAGTTTTTTCTTAGAGCAATGGGAAGCTAAAGTATGGAAGTGGCAGAATGAGTTCGTTACAGAAAACCTGTGGTAAGAGTGCAGAGAATGGGAGGGGTCAATATTAAGCAGCTATTGTTGAAATTCAAGTGAGATATAATCACATAATAGTAAGGAATGAGAATGATAATGGAGAAAATTAAACAAGTATTTGACCTGAATATACCTACACATAGCAAATTCATATCATGATAAGTATTTAATTTTTACTGAGAAGATATGAAATGCGCCATGAAGATCAATTTGCTTGCATCCTGTATTGTTATGTCACAAGTTATAGATACCTGGGGTCCTCTAAATCATAATCCATAACTAGCACAGGAGGGGACTCTTGAGGAGGGAGCACAGCAATCACCAGAAGTTAATTGTGACAATTCACTTCATTGACTCTGGTTGGAATTCCTAACAACACATGTTAAAAGGGATTCTAGGGCTGCCATTCTTGTATTGTGTGTCAATGCCTGACTCTATATATGCATATATTTATACAATATCATTTAACCTCACATTCTGAGTTGCTGTTTCTTTTGTGGTGAGCCACCCTGGTTCATAAGGAACCATTTCCCTTGCTCTTGAAAGTTCCATATACTTCCCTGGCCCCCACATGTATCCATACCCCACTAATAGCAGCTGTGGCTGCATTTATAGTTTAAGTCTTATGCCAATGAAGAATCTTCAGTTATTCTATGAATAATTTGTTTCTCAAATTTTCATCACTTCTACATATATTATTTCAGCTTGATAAAACTAAGCTAGGCATTGGTAATAATGACATAAAGTGCCAAAGGGAAATAGATGCAATTCAAGTACAGAAATATATTTGCTGCTTCTGTTTTTTATGTTTCCTTATTATTTTTAGTTGTTATTCTATTATGGTTGTCCCAATTTTTCCCCTTTTCTTAATGCATATCTGAAACACAATCATTTCCTTTGAAGCTGTGAGGACATACTATTGTTTCTGTAATTAATTTATCTTCTCTACTTATACAAAATATTTGGTACTAACCATCTTTGAAACATCTGCACTGAGGTTTACATAAGTAGGAAATCCTAGAAAATAATTATTTTAAGAATACTAAGTAGTAATAGCTACCAAAATAATAGACTAAAGAAGCTGTAATGCTTTTCTGTAATTTTGCACTGTGTCCCTCCCTCTAAAATTCTCATTATGTAAATTCCCTTAACCTTAATCTTAAATTACTAATCAATTAAGTGGGAAAAGTATTCAAAAGTGGTAGAATGAAATTACCCTTCGATTTCTCATTTTAAAACATTCTGAAATCTATTCCATTTTTTTCTCTAGGAAATAATGTGATTACTCATGTAAGAAAAAAGCAGGCTTGTTTCACTTCTAAGTTTTATTTTTCTAAGATTAGAATGTTCTGGGAATGTGAAATAAGTATAAAGTATGTACTGCTTCAATATAAGACCATTTTAGACCCCATTTGCATCCATTCCATATTTTGTAATCAGTGATGCTCATCAAGGCTACTCTCAGGATTTTAAAGAGCCTCCCTATCTCTCAGAGTGTCACCTCATGAGCAGGTATGCATTAATGGTGTAAAGGAAGAACATAATTCAGAAAATCTTAATAACCACTGAGAGAGTAGCTAGAAGTATGACGGACATCTTTTCATATGTCCCCATTATCATATATACATTAGGTCCAAGACACAAGTAGGTGCTGCACCAAATGGGTTTTTAAGGAGTAGTAGTTGATAGTGAATGAGAATAATCAAGCCCTGGCTGGTGTGGCTCAGTGGATTGAGCTCTGGCCTGTGAACCAAAGGATCGCTGGTTTGATTCCCAGCCAGTGTACATGCCTGGGTTTTGGGCCAGATGCCCAGTAGGTATGCATGAGAGGCAACCACACATTGATGTTTCTGCTCTCTCTTTGTCCCTCCTTTCCCCTCCATCTAAAAATAAGTAAATAAAATCTTTTAAAAAATGAAAGAATAATCAAGAAGATCAGCTGTACAGAGAGCTGTACAAGAAAGTAGACAAGGTACATTGCCAGCAGGGACTTTTTCTGGAGTAAGTAAAAAACTTGATTTTCTTTTATCTTTATGTTGTCTTTTGCACTGTCAGTGTCACTGGACTTCTCTTCTAAAGATTGCTTCTTAAACATCTTGGTTTGCTTGTGCATACTCTGAGAGGCATGATAGCCCATCACAAAAAATGTGAAGGGGAAGACAAAGCCAATCCCATACAAAACTCTGAGAATAAGCCTAGTGAAGTGATTTTCATAGCACTCTGTAGACAGGGTTTGTATATAATCCCATGGCACTGGAAGTCTTTGGCCAGATCAAACCAGGTGATTTGTACTACATACACAACTGAAATATACAGAAAAGTAAAACTGAACCACGGTTTGAGCCCTGTGTAGAAGTTTGTGGGGTCTTTGCTTATCTTCAATATGGTAGGTACCATAACTTTAAATCTAGCATGGCAAGGAATCTTGGAATCTAGGAAGACAAAAAAAAGTAGCACTAGGAGGAAAGAATGACTATTTATACAGTCTCTGCTAGCTTTTTTACCCTTTCATTTTTTATCTTTTAATTACAGTTGATTTCTATACTATTATATGTTAATTTCAGGTGTACAGCATAGCAGTTAGTCATTTATATACTTTACAAAGTGATCCCCCAATAAATCTAGTACTCACCTGGCAACATACATACTTATTACAATATTATTGACTGTATTTCCTATGCTATATTTTACAACCCCTGACTATTTTGTAACTATTAATTGTATTCTTAATTCCTTCACCTTTTTCACCCAGCCCCCAATCTTTCTCCCATCCAGCAACCATCAGTTTGTTATCTGTATCTATGAGTCTGCTTGTTTTTAAAATGTGTTTTGTTCTTCAGATTCCACACGTAAGTGAGATCATATGGTATTTGTCTTTCTCTGTCTGATTTATTTCACTTCTCTGCTGTTCTCTTAATAGGTGCTGTCTGAGAGGCTACTCAATTGTCTCAGGAGAGAGAATTCTAAAGAAAGTTCAGAAGAGAGTCCAAGAGAAATACATCCATTTAATACTATTTCTTATTCTTTCATTTACTAACTTCTTCTTCTAATTTCCCCTTATCACTCTCTCTTCCCCATCTAATTTTATTTCCCAACTTCTTTCCACATTTAATAAATCCTCTGTGTAGCTAGCTATTCTGTTTGCTCTCATCACAAATTCTGTGTCATTTACTTCTTTTTACAATTCATATACCAACCTGTGTCTGTTAACCCACTCTAGCAAACAGTACAGTTCCCAACTGTCATAGAACTCTCATAGATACCTGGACATAAGTGTTTAAAGGTAAGTCTTCATCATTTTTCTCTGAGATGTACCTATATGAGATGGCTTAACTGAACTTACTAGTAACATTCTGAAGCCAAGTTTTCCAAAGCCTATTACCTTTTCAAATTCTTTTTCTGTTTAACCAGTCAAGATGGATGAATTAATATATAGAGCGCAGCTTAAATTTTTTTATTGTTGTTCAGTTACATTTGTCCTGCCTTTTCCCCATTGCTCATACCTATTTGCATTACAATCTGCTAATCTGCCACTTAGTTGAAATTTTCATTGATTCACAGATGTTTTGAGCATCAAACACAGTTCTGAGTAAAGAAAAATGATGAGTGAGGCAGTTCTCGCCTTTAATCTGATGGTTCAGAAAGTGCTTTTTGCAATACATTTATTGTGACCCCTGTGGTTTCTGTAATTCACTTTCCCTCCTATAAACTAGAAAGACTTTATCAGAACAATTAGTTGTTATAATACTCTAAGACTCAATACTTGCTTTTCACTTCCCTATGAGATAGCTCAGACTTTTTGGAGCCTGCATTACAGTTCAACTTCTTCCTTTATTCCACCCTGTTCTCTCATACCCCTTCCCCTCTGTTTCCTTTCAAAGGAAGAAATACGTTTGCCTCTTCAATTTTGTTCCTGGAAAAGCCAACAGCAACACTCGTCTTCAAATATTTGGAAGCCTGAGAGATAAGCCATATTGAAAGCAGGGCTTTTCCTTCACCCTAAGCCACTGATTTTGTAAAGCTAAACATTCTCTCCATGGATTCCCACAATGCCTGAAGCCTTCTTTGTGGAGTAGGTAAGTGTTATCCTCATGTCCTCCTCAGACCACATCAAAATTACAACTAAGTTATAGAATAAGCACCCTTGAGAACCACCTGAAGACTATCTGAATAGAACTTATATAACTAAAATTACAAAGAATAAGCCATATAGAGGACAGTAGGAGAGACGGAGCCATGAAACAGTTTGGTCCCACACCCACATGTGGTTATTAAGATTTGGGAGAGATATCTCAGCTACAGAAGTCCCAACTGAGGAGCCAGAGGTCCTAGCCCCTCACTGGGCTCCCCAACCTAGACCAGCAGTGCTGGAGAGAAAAGTCCTCACAACACATGGCTGTAAAAATCAGTGAAGATTCTGTCCAGGAGAGATGGAGGGCTTCCAGAACCCTAGGAATTCCTTTTAAAGAGCCCATGTACAGACTTGCTCACTGAGAGATTGGAGCTCTGAGCTCCAATGTTGGACAGCAGCTCAAAAGGCACCAGGACTTTGGTAGTGAATACACAATACAATATACAGATGATGTAGTACAGAATTGAACCCCCGAAACCTATATAATTGTATTAACCAATGCCATCAAAATAAATTCAATTAAAAAAATAAATATTTTTAAAAAGAAAAGAAAAGCACCAAGGACATACAGGGAAGAACTGAACTGCCTGGCTTCAGGGCGAGGGCTGGAGAGACAGATCTTGGGCCCTCATCTCAACAGAACCAGCTGGCTGGTGCTATCGTTTCTTTGCTGATCCCTCCTACAACCAGGCCTGCAAACACAGGTGGGCACCACTCTGAATCTCCAACGCCGCCTCCCTGTCCCCAGTGATTCCCTGAGAAACTGTCCTACCCAACTTGCTCACAGGACAGAACCTCTTTCAGTAACTGTTATTCATAAGTGGCCAGCCTCAGACTGGGTTGTGGACTTGACTAAAATTGATGAAATGTCTATAAACCCCCCAAGAGCAACAGCTGGTCTCTGTGTGTCCCCAGCCCACATAGTGGCAGCCAAACTTGGTTCACGACATGGCCATTCCCTGGAGCCTCCGAGTCTAGCACAGGTAGCTATCAACCACAGATAACTTTGTATCTACAACAAGGTGGTCCCGAGCCAGACACACATAATGGCTGACCTAGGCCTGCACTGGAGCCACAACCAAGAGGCACCAGGACTAACACACTTGGTGATCCACTTCAGGGTATACCACAGTATCACCCAATTAACTGCAAAAATGACACCCTTAAAGGGTGGCATTGACAGGCATCAGAGCTTCAACTACAAATCCTACTCTGATCCCCTACACAAAAGGTCATTCACAGAAGTCACAGCCAGTCCTCAAAGCAGTTAACCTGAGGGACAATTTTACCCACTTATGTGCTATTAGCAATCAAGGCTCAACTACAAAAAGAGGGTACATGCAACACACACAAGAGAAATCATTGGAGCACCTGGCTCAGATGACCAGGGAGACTGCATCACTGGGGCCTGCAGGACACCTACAACATAAGGCCACAAAGCCAAAACTGGAAATGCAGCATATCTACCCGAAACATACAAAAAAAAAAAAAAAGGAGGCAGTCAAAATGAGACAAAGAAACATGACCCAAATGAAAGAACAGGACAAAACTCCAGAAAAATAACTGAACAAAATGGAGGCAAGAAATAAAAAGAAATGAAATCTTACCATTGCTAGAGGATGGATGGATCTAGAAGGTATTATGTTAGGTGAAATAAATCAGACATAGAAAGACAAATACTATTTGATTTCACGTATATGCAGAGTCTAAAAAACAAAGTAAGTGAACAAACAAAATAGTAACAAACTCAGGTACAGAGAACAGACTAGAGGTTGCCAGAGAAGAGGGGGATTGGGGGACTGAGTAAAAAGAGTGAAAAAATTAAAAACTGCAGATTTCTGGCCAAGATGGAGGTGTAGATAGATACACTTTGCCTCCTTGCACAACCAAGAGAAGGACAACAACATATTTAAAAACAAAAAATAACCAGAACTACCAGAGCTGTATGGAAGCCCGACAAACAAGAAGTTAAGGAAGAAACACTCATCCAGACCAGTAGGAGGGGCAGAGATGGGCAGCCGGGGTGGAGAGGATGGGTGGCAAGGTGGTGGCTGGAGGACCAGGTTGGTGAGGTGGCAGATGGTGGACAGGGAGATCCCACATTTGTGTTCAGATAAACAGGGAGGAACAACGTGGGAGAGAGACAGACTACACAATTCAGGGTTCCAGATTGGGAAAAGAAAGCCTTAGAGCCTCTGGCTGTAAAAATCTGTGGGGATTGTGGAGGCCAGAGAAACTCCCAGCCTCACAGGAGAGTTTGTTGGAGAGACCCACAGGGCCCCAGAATGTACACAAACCCACCCACCTGGGAATCAGCACTAGAAGGGCCCAATTTGCATGTGGGTAACCCGGGAAGTGACTGAAAGCCAACAGAGAGCCGAGCAAGCAGCATTGTTCCCTCTTGGACCCCTCCCCACACGCAGCGTCACAATGCAGGGACATGAGTTGTCCTGCTCTGGCAAATACCTAAGGCTCTGCCCCTTCCAACATGACAGGCACTTTTAGACAAAGAGACATGGCCCAAGTGAAAGAACCAATCAAAACTCCAGAAAAAAATACAACTAAGCGACTAGCAGATAGCCAACCTATCAGATGCATAGTTCAAAACACTGGTAATCAGGATGCTCACAGAAATGGTTGAGTATGGTCACAGAATGGAGGAAAAAGTGAGGCCATGGAAACTGAAATAAATGAAATAAATATACAGGGAACCAACCATGAAGGGAAGGAAAACAGAACCAAATCAACGATTTGGAACAGAAGGAAGAGATTATCATTCAACCAGAACAGAATGAAGAAACAAGAATTCAAATAAATAAGGAGAGGCTTTGGAACCTCTGGTACAACTTTAAACATTCCAACATATGAATCATAAGGGTGCCAGATGGAGAAGAGGAATAGCAAGAAACTGAAAACTTATTTGAAAAAATAATGAAGGAGAACTTCTCCAATCTGGCCAAAGTAGTAGACTTTCAGGAAATCCAGGAAGCTCAGAGAGTCCCAAAAAAGTTGGACCCAAGGAAGCACACACCAAGACACATCATAATTAAGTTACCCAATATTAAAGATAAGGAGAGAATCTTGAAAGCAGCAAGAAGAAAGGAGACGGTTACCTACAAAGGAGTCTCCATAAGACTATCAGTTGATTTCTCAAAAGAAACCTTACAGGCAGGAAGGGGCTGGAAAGGAGTATTCAAAGTAATGAAAAGCAAGGACCTCCATCCAAGATTACTCTAGCCAGCAAAGCCATCATTTAGAATGGAAAGGCAGATAAAATGCTTCCCAGATAAGGTCAAGTTAAAGGAGTTCATCATCACCAGGCTCTTATTATATGAAATGTCGAAGGGGGTTATCTAAGAAGAAGAAGAAGATAAAAATCTATGAACAGTAAAATGACAACAAACTCACAACTATCAACAACTGAACCTGAAAAAAAGCAAAAACCACAACAACCATGAAAACAACTAGAACAGGAATAGAGTCACAGAAATGGAGATCACATGGAGGGTTATCATCAGGGAGGAGGAGGGGGCGGATGAGGGAAAAGATACAGGGAATAGAAAACATAATTGGTAGGTATAAAATTGCCAGGAAGAGGTTAAGAATTAATATAGGAAATGGAGAAGTCAAAGAACTTATATGTAAGACCTATGGACATGAACTAAGGGAGGGATGCAGGGTGCAAGGCAGAGGTTATAAAGGGAGAAAAAAATGAGACAACAGTAATAGCATAATCAATAAAATATACTAAAAAATAAAAAATAATAAAATAGTTTCTGGAGCAAGGTAGTCATAATATACAAACTTCCTAATATACATAAGCTTCCTTACATACAAATGCTTCCTTATACATAAGCATTAGAGATATAGCATATATGATGAATTTAGTTAACACATATATGATAGGCAACATATAAAGTTGTTAAAAGAGTAAATCCTGAGTTTTCATTATAAGGCAAAATTTTTCTTTTTCAATTTTTCTTTTTATTGTATCTATATGAGATGATGCATTCTAACTAAATTTATTGTGGTAACCATTTCACAATATATGCAATTTGAGTCATTATTCTGTACACCCTAAATTTATATAGTTAAGTTTGTAAATTATATCCCAATAAAACTGGAAAATAATAACTAAAATAAAAATATTTCCTGGATTATGTTAGAGGAAAAATAATTTTTTTGAATAAAAATTTTATTATTCTATGAAATCTATCACTAGACAATAATAACATTTACAAACTTCTTTTGATGACTGTAAAATATATATTCTGTTAAGCTTATAAGAAGTATGTATTTTTAAGAGAATATAACCCTTGTCAGAATTTATTTAAAAGGGATACATAATGTAATAATTGTAGTGAATTAGACTGACATCACATTAATTGTCTTGTCTCCTGTTGCAGTTCATGGAGAATGGCCATCAAGACCTATTATCCTTTGTGACAGAGTGCCAGGACTCTTGGTTTCAAATTCTTCAACTATTATTTTTGAGTCTTCCTGGAAAGTTATTCAACCTTCATATCTGATTTTTTTTTTCTTTAAAACCTCAGAGTGCAATGTCTTTGGACTATTATAAGCTTTTGGTCTTTATTAACTAGTACTCTTTCTTAGATTATTTTCCCTTAATATTCTGGCATATTAAGCATAAATTTGAACTACACATTTGCAAACTCATCATTTGCACTAAACGTATGAAATGCAGATGTCGGTATTATATGGTACATGATGGTTGTGCACAAATAGTTCATTACAGGCTATTTATTAACTAACAGTTGGCTTTGATTTCATCATACTCTTATTTTTTTTCTCAGTTCTAGTAACTGGACTTCTGCTTTCTTCATGACTTACAACAGGCAACCTTTGTCATGTACTGTTTCCAGTAATTTGTTCCATATGATCTATTTATGCTTCACTTACCATCTTGATCATTCCTCTAAATCAATGGATGCTTTAAGATGGGGGGGTGGTTTTGACTTCTAACAGATATTTATGCATCAGAAACAAGACACTCTCTTTATACTGTTCTACGACCAGCCAGACACTGGATATTTTTCTCTTCAACAATTGCTATGGCTAAGTTACATAGTATCGCAACATTATAGTTCACGACTAGCTTTGTTTATTCTCTTAATTAGTGTAAATTGTTTTTCCATACCAGGTAACATTATAAGTTCCCTATACATTTATGATCACCCTGAAAATGATCATTTGCTTGGCCTTTCATTTGCTCTTAAGCTAATCAAATACAACCACACTCTATGTACACAACAGCTATAGAACACATGTTGTAGGTGATGCCACATTTCTTTCTCCTTGTTGTCAATCTTTTTCTCTTTCTCCACATCTCTTGAAATGTAAAGTAAGTCTTTGCTCTAAATCTGGACTCTGATTTTATCCCTTTTAGCTTAGATTTCGTGTTGGTGTTTGACATACTCAGCATTTGATATTTGAATTCCCGTATGTTCTTCAGCATAGACTGGCAACTCTGGCTTTTTCCCTTTAAGAGATCTTGTGAGAAAGCAGTTTATATTCACAATTTGTTTTTTCTCTCACCCAACTAAACTTAGTACAATATGGTTTCTACTCCATATTTTATATTTTTGCATATAATTAACAATGAGTTACCTGATGGTATCTGGAAAGAGCTAGAAAAACATGTATGAACATAATATATCTTTGGTCTCAAAATATTAAGACTGTCCAGATTTTCTAGCACTTTTAAGTACATTTCCAGTCCCACAGTTATTAACAGTCCATTAAAGTAAACTAAAGGTTTTGAACAATGTGTTGAAGTTCAATATCTTAACTGTATAAGAGTGACATAATCAGCCTTCTTCCTTTTTTTCTAATAATGTCTCTGTTATTTGTCCTGGCTCACCAATAAAATAAACTGGGAATTGGGAGGGGATTTTTAAAAAATATGAATACTGGCCAAAAGAAATTACAAATGTGAAAATTTGTCAAGATCCACAGCTCAGGCCTGGACTTTAGCTGAACTGATGTTAGTTACCATCATGAACAGTCATTTTTAGAACTTTAATGCTGAAACCAACTGATCAGAAATAGAAAATGAGTTGGGTTGTGGTCACATGCCTGTAGATAAATGGGAATTGGTTGTAATTTTTAAAGTATTACATAAATTGAATGTGTCAAAAACCAGAGAGGATATGTAGGATGGCATTGTACTTAATATTCAGCTGTGCTAAAATAAAGGAGATATCTTCCAGGAACTGGTATTGCAGCAGAAGCAGAGTTCGTCAAAGTTTCCTCCAAAGGTAGATATGAGAAAGTAAATATGAGTGAGAAATATGTGCTGAATAAACAAAAAATCAGCATTATGTTTGTGAAGATTTACTGGGTAAGACATGGAACATCTTTTTATTTTTAAAGGTTTTATTTATTTATTTTTAGAAAGAGGAGAAGGGAGGGAAAAGAAGATGGAGAGAAACATCAAGTGTGGTTGCCTCTCATGCACACCCTACTGAGGACCTGGCCTACAACCCAGGCATGTGCCCTGAGTGGGAATTGAAACAGTGACCTTTTGGTGTGCAGGCCAGTACTCAATCCACTGAGCCCCACCAGCCAGAGCAGGTATGGAACATCTTGATTTAATGTTTTAAACATTACAATATTTGAAGTAAAAGCAACTCCTGAGAAGGGGAACGTAGTATAAGAGAATTTAGTTGCTTTGTCATTCTCTGTAGGTTCCCAGATGCGTGGTCTTTATAATATATGAACAAACAAACATGGGGAAAGAGAAAGACAACATAAAACTATTGTGTGAAAGGAAGAGTTGAAATGGGGGCTTGGTGAAGTTAGCAAGGCTTGTAAAATGTTAAAAATGTAACTGTGATTAAATTTGGTATTGTAGGAAGTCAGAATGATAATTGAAAGTACAGAAAAAATAAATTTATGAGAATAAGCTAAATCTGGGAAACTCTGTTGGCTAGTGAGAATAAGAATGATTGATAGGGGATGAAGATTAGGAATACAGTTTAAGAAACAGAGATCTTTCTTAGGTATAAATCATAATGGATGGAAAAGAGAAATAATCAAATGTATAATTGGAATAACAAAAGTTTTCTAAATAAAGATAATTAAATATATAGATTAAAACATCATTTTATTCTGAGAAATAAATAATAAAAGACTCGCACATATTGTTTCACAACAAAGTTAAGTACAAGGGAAAATTCTGAGGGAAAAAATGTAAATTTTAAAAATAGGTAACATATATTCTAAAGGAATGAAATAACACTAGCCTCAGATTTATTTTCTGCCACAGGCACCAATAGACATAGAGGAATGCACTGTTGAAAGAAAATGTTTATGATCCAATAACTCAATCAAATTGTCTATCATGTGCAAAGACAGCAGAATATTTTAATTGTGTTATAATTAGAAATATACACTAACACTGTAGGCCCAAAATTATTTAAGAAATAAGAAATGCAAGTAACTAATTAACAACTATATGGGAAAGCAGAACAGGGAGGAAAACAAGGGGAGACAGAAGAAAATGCATGTCAGCAGTGCTACTGGTTAAGTCACTTTAGAATCAGCAAAACTAGGCATGAGAGGAAATGCTGAGTTTATTATTTTGGAGAATTTGTGGTTGAATTTTCACCTCTTTCTGTGCTTGTCTTCCTTCCCCAGTCCTCCTTCCTTGGCTACTGTCTCTAAGGATAGCAAGGGAAGGAGAAAGTAAGCATGAAGAGGAAGTAAATTTGGAAGAATAAGAATATGTAGTCAATATGAGGGCTACGACCTCTTCTGACACAGGGTAAGGAAGTAAACATGTGTAACTGAATCACATTAAGTAATATGAAGGTTGAAATGTGTTCAGAAAGGTTCATATGATTCTGAAGGCTATGGCTTTAGGTTAAAGGACTACTAATTTTCCATGTCAGCTTTTGTTACTGGTCCTTACACAGACATGGGGATGGAAGAGGGATGGCAACAACAGTTGTGTGGGACTCGGGGCCAGAGTAAAACCTTTAGCCTGTCCCAAGATTTGAGGACATTGTATTGAACACTTTCTTCACTCTTCTATATCTACAAAATCTTGATTTACCAGTGAAGGTAACTTGTTTCTTGTCTCCTATATCTAAGACTCTCCCATACCTAAGCCTCAATGAGAGAAATGACGATGAGTTGACTTTGTCCTATATTGCTGTTCTTTCATATTATTCTTACTTTGTAGTAATTCTGTTAAGGTTAAATGAGTCAAAGATTATAAAGTGCTTACTATACTGTCTGAGACAGAATAAACAAGCATTAAAATGTAGCTCTGGTTCTTTGTCATGGATTAAGCTGGGAGAGATTGAGTTGACATTAATCCTCATCCCAATTTTGGTTTATTTTCACCTCATACATTGGGTTTAAGGAATTATGATCAAGCTTTAAAAAGAATATTGCTAATTCTCAGGTAAGAAGGGTTAAAACTAACTTTTGCAACATAAATAATGAAAATATGTACACTCTGAAATTTTAAGAAATTCGAATAATTTGCTTTCTTTATTCTCTCTCAACCTAGTTGCATAGAGATTTCTAAAATAAAGACTTTAGACTCATGTTGTTATTATTATTATTGTTATAATCATTTCTTTTTATTTAGGTTTTCTATTTCTCTTTCAAGGATTATTTATTATATTCAAATACTTTTGTAACCCTGAAGCAATTATTAGGATGCAATTGCCATATTTAATTGGTTTTGAAGCTGTTCATGATCCCTTCAATATTTTTTCTAGATTACTTTTTTTGATTACAATTGAAATTCAATATTAGTTTCTGGTGTACATCATAGTGGTTAGACATTTCTATAATGTCTGAAATTCTTCCCCTGGTAAGTCTACTACCCCTGGACAACATACATATCATTACAATATTATTGACTCTATTCTCTGTATCATACTTTACATACCCAGGACTATTTTGTGACAATTTTATATATATATAAAACATTTATATATATATATAGACATTTTATATATATATAAAATATTTTATTGGTTATGCTATTATAGTTGCCCCATTTTTTCCTCTCCTTTATTCCCCTACACTCTGCACCCCCTCCACCAGCATTGGTCTCCCCTCCCTTAGTTCATGTCCATGGGTCGTACATATAAGTTCTTTGGCTTCTCCATTTCCTATACTATTCTTAACATCCTCATGTCTATTTTGTACCTACTATTTATGCATCTTATTCCCTGTATCTTTTTCTCCATTCTCCCTCTTCCCCCACCCCTCTGATCTCCATTTCTGTGATTCTGTTCCTGTTCTAGTTGTTTTCATGGTTGTTGTGGTTTTTGCTTTTTTTCAGGTTCAGTTGTTGATAGTTGTGAGTTTGTTGTCATTTTACTGTTCATAGATTTTTATCTTCTTCTTCTTCTTAGATAACCCCCTTCGACATTTCATATAATAAGAGCCTGGTGATGATGAACTCCTTTAACTTGACCTTATCTGGGAAGCATTTTATCTGCCTTTCCATTCTAAATGATGGCTTTGCTGGCTAGAGTAATCTTGGATGGAGGTCCTTGCTTTTCATTACTTTGAATACTCCTTTCCAGCCCCTTCCTGCCTGTAAGGTTTCTTTTGAGAAATCAACTGATAGTCTTATGGAGACTCCTTTGTAGGTAACCGTCTCCTTTCTTCTTGCTGCTTTCAAGATTCTCTCCTTATCTTTAATATTGGGTAACTTAATTATGATGTGTCTTGGTGTGTGCTTCCTTGGGTCCAACTTTTTTGGGACTCTCTGAGCTTCCTGGATTTCCTGAAAGTCTACTACTTTGGCCAGATTGGAGAAGTTCTCCTTCATTATTTTTTCAAATAAGTTTTCAGTTTCTTGCTATTCCTCTTCTCCATCTGGCACCCTTATGATTCATATGTTGGAATGTTTAAAGTTGTACCAGAGGTTCCAAAGCCTCTCCTTATTTATTTGAATTCTTGTTTCTTCATTCTGTTCTGGTTGAATGATAATCTCTTCCTTCTATTCCAAATCGTTGATTTGGTTCTGTTTTCCTTCCCTTCATGGTTGGTTCCCTGTATATTTATTTCATTTATTTCAGTTTCCATGGCCTCACTTTTTCCTCCATTCTGTGACCATACTCAACCATTTCTGTGAGCATCCTGATTACCAGTGTTTTGAACTATGCATCTGATAGGTTGGCTATCTGCTAGTCGCTTAGTTGTATTTTTTTCTGGAGTTTTGATTGGTTCTTTCACTTGGGCCATGTCTCTTTGTCTAAAAGTGCCTGTCATGTTGGAAGGGGCAGAGCCTTAGGTATTTGCCAGAGCAGGACAACTCATGTCCCTGCATTGTGACGCTGCGTGTGGTGAGGGGTCCAAGAGGGAACAATGCTGCTTGCTCGGCTCTCTGTTGGCTTTCAGTCACTTCCCGGGTTACCCACATGCAAATTGGGCCCTTCTAGTGCTGATTCCCAGGTGGGTGGGTTTGTGTACATTCTGGGGCCCTGTGGGTCTCTCCAACAAACTCTCCTGTGAGGCTGGGAGTTTCTCTGGCCTCCACAATCCCCACAGATTTTTACAGCCAGAGATTTTGAGGCATTATTTCCCCAAGCTAGAACCCTGGGTTGTGCGACCAGAAAACAATTTAAAATCTTGTCTCACTGTGTCTCACTTCATGCAACCCCAATGAGGATATAAAAAATTCAGGATCTTCAATAGCTAAATTTTTCCTTTCACTAGTGGTTATAATTTTAAATATTTGGTCCTGAGAATATTTTTTTTTAACCATACCCAGATAACAATTATTATTATAACGATTATAATGATAACAATGAACTTTTTATCATTGTTAATTATGTGCCAGGTGAACTCCATTACACTCCCTTTGCTCCAGTCACATATGAACCCACTTAAGGTTCCTCAACTATTCCCTTTAAAATGTAAAATATTTTTGTATTTTAATTATTTCGTCAACAGAAATTAAAATATCTTGTTACTTCATTTACTGATGTGAATATATTTTACTAATATAACAAGCCATGGTGATTTGCCAATCATGGTTGGGAAAAGTTGTATTATTCCAAATTTCCTGCAGTTTATATTCTATAAAATGTTATAACTCAAAAGAATCTCATATAAGATGTAGTTCAGTAGTTTTCAGACTTGAGTATCTGTATCTTTGATGATATTTCCAAAGGTCATGTTGACAAAGATCACTTAAATGGAATCGTTGTCCAGATCTTCAATTTCATACCACTTTGTTAAAATTTCTCCCTTTCAATCTACCCCATTACAATTGCTTTTGCTTTATTTTACAAGAGAAAGATGTGTATCTTTCTTTTTCCTCATTTTTATTATAGCTCACCTCCATGCAGGGTAGTAAACTCCAGTGTGACAATTAAAATAAAATACTGATGCATGTTTAGAAAAGGAATTACTCTACTTATAGGTGATGAATATATTTGAAAGTTAGAATGTTTCCGTTTCTTTGCTTTCAATAAAATTGAAGGAGTCTTTGGAGATGGTATTAGATGAATTGTTTTAAATAATAATTATTGCTAATAGTTCATTACATAATTTTGGCCACATAATTCAAAAAGAGTTCAACAAATCAAATGGCGTTGCTGTAACAAAGCTTCCTCCCTTCTCATCTTTATTTTTTATTTGACCAAGATTTCTCAGATTTGGTATGCATAAGAATTAAGGAATTTAGGTTGAATTTTATAAATTATAGTAATAAATAACTTTAATAGTTGCTTTTCAATAAAATAGTATTTTTTAATCTAATAATTATACACTGACATTTCAATATAATTTTGTTGTTTTCGTTGCTCATGCACTAGTAAAATTATAATAAAAACTAATTACAAGATTTTTGTCATCTAGAATTAAAAATTAACATAAAATAACAATTCAAATGGAAGTTGAAAAAAGTTACAGACTTTTCTTCTTCAGACTGGAATCAGCCATTTATCTAAGGAACCCTGGTTCTCTTTGTAGAGAATCGTATTTAGAAACCAAGATGTCAGCACTTAGTGAGTTTATTGCTTCTAGGTTGTCATTGCTTTTAGATTATTTGAGTAGTCTGATTCACTTATGCATACACATTTACACACATTTATATCTGTGTTCTTATGTATGCCCCTATTTATGTTAAAAACTATGATTTCATACCTCCAAGTCCAATTCCATATTCCAGGGACCATTCTAACTGCTCTGATTCTGTATTTGTAACTCTCTTTTCTTATAGTGGGAAATTTATCTCCCAGCATATTTACTCAATCCTAGAATACATAGAAGCCTTAACCAAAGGATCAAAGTTAATCTTACAAAAAATGGAACAAATTGATATCCTCTGTCCCTGATATAATGTATTGAGAAGAATTTTTAAAATGTCTAATTGTTCTAGATTTATTGTTATTACCTTTTTAATGTACAAAAAGTATTATAATCATAATTAAATGCTAATAATTAAAAATATAAAGTACAGTTTTATTGGGAAAAGCCTCTCTTAATTAAATGGATTGGAGTTTCAAAAATTATAGCATGTACTCATAATTGAATGTTAACTATTATAAAACATTAGAAAGACCAAAATTCATAGGTCTTTTACAAAATAACTGTCATGCAGTCTTCAAAAATATTACTATATTCAAAAACAAAGAAATATAGCAGAACTATTTCAGATTAAATGAGACTAAAGAGTCATGGCAATTAAATAAAATGGTATTGGATAGTAGACCAGGTGATAATTGGGGTGGGAGTAAAGAACATTTACATATTCTTAATATATCTTTCCACAAATTAACTTAAGTACAAAAGGAAAAGTCATAAATTGACATAGTAGAGAAACCTGGTATACATTAACCAAGTGAGCAAAGCAGCACATGACCTGGGATTTTCTTTTGCTATAGAAGATATTATTGAGAAACTAGCAAAATATGATTAAGGTTTGTAGATTCAATGAGAATATTGTACCCATGTAAATCGATTTTGTAAATTACTCTTGATTTTCATAATTGTACTGTGGTTATAAGACAGAAGGTGAGTATTTTAGAGAACACAAACAGTAAATATTTGCCTGTTTTAAGGGACTATTTGGGAGAAAATAAACCTATGTCTTCAATTTAACTCTTAGATGATTGAAAAGTGAAAATGTGTGCATGAGAAAATATATAATTGAAAATGTGTAAATGTACATTAATTCCCTAATCTTTTGACATGATGTCAAAGATATCCTTCTTGATTGGTTTTGCTGACTATAGTTCTACCTCCTTATCCTTGAAAAACTACATCTACAAAGTGTTTTCTAAGATAACCTCTTTTAGATTCTTTCAAATAAAATCGCAGGTAAAGACATTTATCAAACAATTTGTAGGTAGGATCTGTCTAGATTTTTAGGATTTTTTTCCCATCTTATTTGATTCTTATTCACATTCTAACCCAGAAACATCTTTTTATTGACTTGCTTTTTCAAAATGCTTCATATTTATAGAAACAATTAATTTTTAAATTTATTGTTTTTCAGTTACAGTTGCCCTGCCTTTTTCCCCATTGCTAACCCCAACCCCATCCCCCACACTCAGTCAGTCCCCACCAGTTGTCCATGCCCATGAGCCCTCTTTTTGTGTTCTTTTGCTGGCCCCTTTCCCTTCTTTCCCCTGTTATCCCACTTCCCCTCCCCTCTGGTCACTGTCAATTTGTTCTTTATTTCCAAGTCTCTGGTTCTATTTTGCTCATTTGCTTGTTTTGTTGATGAGGTTCCACTTATAGTTGAGATCATATGGTATTTGCCTTTCACTGCCTGGCTTATTTCATTTAGCATAATGCTCTCCAGATCCATCCATGCTGTTGCAAAGGGAAAGAACTCCTTCTTTCTTTCTGCTCAGTAGTATTCCATTGTGGAAAATGTACCACAATTTTTGATCCACTCATTTACTGATGGGCCCTTAAGCTGTTTCCAGCACTTGGCTATTGTAAATTGTGCTGCTATGAATGTTGGGGTGCATAGGTTCTTTTGAATTGGTGTTTCAGGATTCTTAAGGTAAACTCTGAGCAGTGAAATTGCTGGATCAAAAAGCAGTTCCATTTTTAGTTTTCTGAGGAAATTCCATAGTGTTTTCCACAGAGGCTGCACCAGTCTGCATTCCCACCAACAGTTTACTAGGGTTCCCTTTTCTCCACAACCTCACCAGCACTTGATGTTTATTTGTTTATGATACTCTTTAATTTGCATCTCTCTGATGGCTAGTGATGCTGAGTGTCTTATACATCTCTGGGCCCTCTGTATGTCTTCCTTGGAGAAGTGTCTGTTCAGGTCCTTTGCCCATTTTTTATTTTTTTATTTTTCTTAAATTTATAAATCATGTTTATTCTATTACAGTTGTCTCAGTTTTTACCCCTTTACCCCCTCCACCCATCCCACCCCCACACCACCCTCTCCCACAGTTAATTCCCACTCTGTTGTCCATGTCTATGGGTCATTCATACATGTTCTTTGTCTAATCCCTTCCCCTTCTTTCCACCATTGTCCTCTTTCCCCATCCCCTCTGGTCCCTTTCAGTCCGCTCCATGTTTCCATGCCTGTGGTTTATTTTGTTTGTTAGTTTATTTTGTTGAATAGAGTCCACTTATACGTGAGATCATATGGCATTTGTCTTTCAGCCACTGGCTTATTTCACTTAGCATAATATTTTCCAGTTCCATCCATTTTGGATTATCTGTCTTCCTGGTGTGGAGTCCTGTGAGGTCTTTATATACTTTGGAGATCAAACCTTAGTCTGAGGTATCATTGATAATTATATTTTCCCAAATGATTGGTTTGCTTTTCATTTTGCTGATTTTTATTTTAGCTGTGCAGAAGCTTTTTAATCTGATGAAATCCCATTTGTTTATTCTTTCCTTTATGTCCCGTGCTCTAGGGGACATATCAGTGAAAATACTGCTAACCTGGAATATCTGAAATTTTCCTGCCTATGTTCTCCTCTAAGACTTTTATAGTGTTACAAATTATATTTAAGTCTTTTATCCATCTTGTGTTTATTTTGGTGTATGGTTTAAGTTGGTGGTCGAGTTTCATTTTTTTTGCATATAGTTGTCCAGCTTTCCCAACACTATTTATTGAAGAGGGTATTTTTACTCCATTTTATGCTCCTGTCCCCTTTGTTGAATATTAATTGACCATAGGAACCTGGGTTTATTTCTGGGCTCTCTCTACTGTTCCACTGATCTGTTCTGTTCTTATGCTAGTACCAGACTGTTTTGATTACAGTGGCCTTGTAATATAGTTTTATGTCAGGTATCGTGATCCCTCATACTTTGTTCTTCTTTCTCAAAATTGCTGAGGCTATACGGGGTTGTTTATGGTTCCATATAAATTTTTGAAATGTTTGTTCTATATTTGTGAAATATGTCATTGGTATTTTAATAAAGATTGCATTGAATCTATAAATTACTTTGGGTACTATGGCCATTTTGATTATGTTAATTCTTCCAATCCATGAACATGGTATATGTTTCCACTTATTTGTGCCTTCCTTAATTTAGAAAGTGATAATATTTTGACCAGCTGCATAGTATTCCATTGAATGGGTGTTCTAAATTTTATTGACAACTTTCTTCTCCTATTAGACACGTTTGTTTTAATTTTTTCACTATTTTAAATAACTATACATTTACATTTGCATACCTGTTCACTTGTTTCCTTAGGATCTATGCCTCTAAGTAAATTCTGAAGTTCTTTGGACTTAAGCATTTAATTGTAAACACATGGATGAAGATCTGCACACTATACATTTTGTACTCAATTCTTATTGTGGATATAAAAGGCTGAGGTTTTTCAGCAAGTAACTGAGTGTGATGTTCCTGGTTTTCACAAACAGCTGCTTTCAAAAAAGGAAGAACATTCCACTCCTAAAATAATCCATTTATGAAAATATTCATCTTTATGCTGACAAAAGATGTCAATTTCACAAGGATGAACATAGAGCTCACATACCACTTTTAGGATTAAAAAAAAGTTTGATTGTTATCTAACATTACTTTTTCTTTTTAGAGAGAATAAAGAAAGATTCTTTTTACCATAAATAATTGACAATATCTTTAAGGTGGGAGCATTAAGAATAAGAATAGATATAAGTATCTCAAAAACCTACCAAATTATATTGATCATTTGTACTGGTACTTCTCTAAGGATTTAAGTCTTGCTTGGAGATTAGCAGATGGTCTCTTCTCTTCAACTTCTTAAGCCTAAACAAAAGATTCTGACTCTGGGTTTGTGTTCGTCATGATGGGGAGTAACTATGTAATTTGCTTTTTATTACTTTAAGGTTTTCTAACTCTGAGGTAGGATATGTTTAAATTTTTTTATTAATTGATTTTTAGAGAGAGAGAGAGAAACATCAATTTTGTTGTTCCACTTACTTATGCATTCATTGGCTGATTCTTGTATGCACCATGACTGAGGATTGAACCCACAACCTTAGTATATCCTGATGATGCTGTAACCAACTGAGCTACCCAGCCAGAGCAGGATATGTTTAAATGGAAAGGAAAATGAGCACAGAATCAAAACATTACCATATCGATCCTTGTTTTTCTACATACTGAATGATGTTGAGAAAGCCACTTCACTTATTTAAGCCTCAGCAATTTTATCTGTAAGAGGAAAAAATAATTACTTCATGAGGTAGCTGGCAAGATTAAATAAGGCAGCATGCCTGAAAATTTACAACATATTACTGTAGTGAAGAATGGGGTCATCTGCAACTGTTAGTAGGCAAGATTGGCTTAACTTTCACAAAAGCCTTGGTTTCCTTCTCTTTCTTCTTTACATGTCAGAAGCCAGTATTTTCTATTTCTCTTAGTCCCTGGAATATGTTTTCCTTCCTCATGTTCAGTATCTGATTTTTAATTGTCTTGTTCTTAAAATTTTTTAAAGGTTTATTCTTTTCTCCTTTGATACCCATTTCCCAGGTCTTATGGTTTTGCAGGCAATGAAAAAGTTTCTGTAATGTCTGGTTTCTCTTCTCAATATTCTACTCTATAACCCACTCACACTGCCAGTCTTGCTTTCTTGTGCATGTATAACACCGACCCATTTTGATCAACAAAGGCAAGTGTCCTCTTCCCTGACTTCTTGTCTGATGTCTAAACTGTGCTCCATTTCTACCTCATATCCTATGTATCTCTTTTTAATTCCCCCCAAAACCACTTGCTCTGTCCTACGTCCTAAGTGGTCTCTCTCATTAGGTCACCCTGCTATTTTCTCCCAATTCAGTCATTCTTGTATCCTCATTATTTATGTGACCTAATTTTAAAATGACTTACTTTTGTATTCTTCTCTTTGGTTCTTTTAACTTGAAATCATATATGCCTAAATTTAAAATGGATTGAAAATTGAACTTGTTTGCAACTTGGCCATGAAATAATCCAGATGCAAAAAACTAAAGCATCTAGCTTATGAGACACTTTGGAAATGCAATGTGACCACCATTTGGAAGGGTCTTAGGAAGCAAGTAAGATATTCAACTCAAATATTTTTCATTTCCTTTCATTTTATTACTTATTTACTCATATAATTATTGAAAACAGGTTATCTGACAATGCTGGAATTTGTTTTGAACCCCCAAGTTGAGTACTAAATTAATAGGTTTTCATATTTTTAATGTTCTTATCTGATTTTTTTATATAAATTTTATGACATTGTAATTGTTTAAGCTCTAAATTAAATAGTGAATTCTTTAAGGGCAGGGATCATACTTATTTTCTTCCTTGTGCTTGCCACAGCTTCTGGCATGCGCAAAGTTTCACTAAGTAAGTTACAGAATGAATGGACTATTAGATCCATTAAGTAAAAAGTTTTTTGTGGTTAATACAGACATTATCTTAGATCAAGACTCAAATGAGACACTATATTAAAAATCTTTTAAATAAGATACTTTAAAGCTAAAATCTTTTATTCATTTATTCAGTAAATGTATTTTCATTTAGTGCTTAAAATTAGGTGCCAAATCAATAAAATTACTGAAATATGGAGTGGTTTTTAGCTTTATTCTGTGAATTGTTTTATAAAATTAAATTTTGTTTTTGATAATTTTATTCTGGGGTTCATATTCTACATGTCTACTTTCTATCCCTTGCAATTTTCCTTACAGTCCTTAATGGCACAGTTCTCCATTCCTCTGGGTTCGATTCCAAAATCTTGACTTTTTAAAAACTATGCTTTTCCTTACTTTGAGAGTTTTACATGTTATTAGCAACTACTTATTCGGTAAAGAAATTCTGTTGGATTATTAACAGATACTAATGAGATGATATGTTATTACTCTGTGATATAATATCTGCATTTTTATCCTAAACTCAGCTCATTTTTTCCCCTTTAATATTTCATATTTTAGATATAGCTTTTCCTGAGGTCATTGCTTTCTGTGCAGCTTTGTTCTATCCAGAAAAAGTCCAGACATTGTTAATATGTTGAGAGTGGTTTGCGCGACATCTATGTAACCTGGCAGCTAAGGAGAGTGGACTGGAATGCACATGGTGTGAACAATGACAATTTCACTGTGCTAGTCAGTGGGAGCAGTAGATGCTGTTGAGTCATCATGTGTACTGTGTAGCTGTCACATTCAAAATGACTGAGCAAGTAGAGCAACGAAGCAGCATCAAATTTTGCATTAACCTTGAACATTCCTCTGCAGAAACTATTTAGATAACTCATGACTTTCAGGGATGATGCAATGAATGCAGCACAAATAAAAGTGTGGCACAAACACTTCAATGATGGCTGAGAACCTGTTGAAAATGATCCATGTCCCCAAGGCCTGAAACAAGCAGAATACCTGAAAATGCTGAATGTGTACTGGCTGCAATTAACAAATATCAGTGACTGACAGTGTGAGAACTAGAAGCTGATATGGGAATTCCAAAAACTATTGTGTCCAAGATTTTGACACAGGATCTTGGCATGAAATGTGTCATGGAAAAATTTGTTTCATGGCTTTTGCTACCAGAGTAAGAAGTAACATCGTGCTGCAGTTGCTAATGACTTGATTCAAACTGCTACCAATGAACCAGATTTCCTCAAGAAGCTCATAACCAGAGAAGAATCATGGATCTACAGCTATGACATGGAAACAAAGGCCCAGTCATCCCAATGGAAATCCTGGTTTCTCCACACCCAAAGAAGTTGTGGCAAAGTTGCAGCAAGATCAAGACCACATTTACTGTGTTTTTTGATTGGGAAGGTGTTGTCCATTATGAGTATGCCCCTGTAGGCCAAAGAATTAATAAGGAGTACTGCCTCAATGTTCTTCATTCGTTGAGAGATGCAATACAACTAAAACGGCCGCAGCTATGGGCAACTGGTGATTGGCAGCTTCATCACAACAATGCACCCACTCATGCATCACTCCTTGAACAGAGTTTTTGGTGAAACATCAAATCACCCAGGTTACTCAGCCCCCACACAGCCCAAATTTGGCACCCTGCAACTTCTGGCTTTTCCCAAAACTAAAATCACCTTTGGAAGGGAGGAGATTTCAGACTCTCTCTGAGATTCAGGAAAATACGATGGGGCAGCTGATGATAATTCCAACAAAGGCTTTTTTCAGAATGTTTTGAACAGTGGAAGAGACACTGGGAGAACTGTGTGAGGTCCCAAGGTGCCTACTTTGAAGGGAATGAGACCTCATTGTTCTATGTACAGTGTTTCTTGTATCTTATATCTTTTTCAATACTTGTCTCTATTTTTCGTATTATATGGCTGGATACTTCTGGACAGATCTCTTTGTGTCAATTTGGCTAGGCCATGCATGGTACCCAGATATTTGGTCAAACACTAGACTAGACGTTACTGTGAAAGTACTTTTTTAGATGAGATTAGCATTTAAATCAGTAGATTTAAGTAGAGCAGATTATCTACCTTAATGTGGCCAGGTCTCATTTTATTAGTTGGAAATCTTAAGAGAAAAAATATTGAGGTTCCCCAAAGGAAGGAGGAATTTGGCCTCCAAATTCTAGATTCCAGCTGCAATATCACCTCTTCCCTGGGTCTCCAGCCTGCCAAACTGCTCTTCATGTGAACCAATTTCTTGAAATAAGTCTATCTCTCTCTCAATCTCAATTTCTCTCTCTCTCTGTGTCTCTGTCTCTCTCTCCATTGGTTCTATTTCCCAAATCCACCAAGTAATATAGTATGGAGGCATGATGATGCATTAGCTGACCAGACGGTCTCAGAAACAACTGTGTTGGAATTTTAGACCTGTTATTTATCTGTTGTGTGACTTTGGGAAAATTATACAATATGTTACTCAATTTCTTTTCTGTAAATTGGGGGTGATAATAACACCTACTTTAGAAGGTTTTATTTTATTATATCCTTAGATTTTTATTATGAAAACGAGAAGTGAAACTAGGTACCTTTCAAACAGCGTCAAAGCAAAGGAACACGAATAGAGGAATCATGTACATGCACAAGGAAGGGGGGATCGACGGTGGGAGTGGAGTGGGGCGGGGCAGGGGTGGGCAACGGGGAAAAAGGCAGGACAACTGTAACTGAACAACAATAAAGAAAATTGTTAGGACCTAATCAGAACTATTTCATTTGTATCTCTCCCATTAACAAACTCCCAGACTAGATTGTATTAAAGCAATTACCAGATATCATGCCATTTAATATTTAAATATTTCAGTACATGATTCTTACAGTTAAAGGCATTTTGTGCTTAATACAATCACAACACCATTATAACTCCTGTGTTAGTTTTCTCTTAATGTGCAACAGATTACCACACATTTACCACTGGGCACAGCTTACCTAGGTCTCCTGTTCAGGGTCTGATGGGATACAGTTTAGATGTTTGTCAGACCACACACATTTCTGAAGCTGAGGTTCCCCCTGCAAACTTACGTTTTTGGTAAAATTCAGTTACTTGTGGTTGTAAGACTGAGGTCATTGCTTTATTGCTGGCTTTCACCCAGGGCTGCTCTAAGCTCCTGCATTTTCTTGCCATCTGTACTTTCACACAGACTCTCGAGACATGGAAATTTAATTTTTCAGAGCCAATAAGAATTCTCCCTTTCTTCAGGGAAGTGCCAGTCCCTTTTCTAAGGTCTTGTACTTGACTAAATCATGCCCTCCTGGGATAATCTCTCTTTTCATAAGCTCAAAATTGACTGGGGACTCATTTTTGTCTTCAAAATCCCTTCACCTTGACAAATAATAAAACGTGATATCTCATCATATTCACAGGCCTGACTCACATTCATGGAGAGAAAATTACACAGACCATGTACACCAGGGGGCAGGAATCTTGGGAGCCATTTTAGAATTCTGTCTACTTCAATGCCTAACAAAATTAGCAATAACTTCTTAATATATCTATTATCTAGTCAGCATTAAAATGTATGTATGTATTTATTTATTTAGACTTGTCAGAATTGGAATCAGAAAAAGAACACAGTTGTATTTGGTTAAAGTGTCTCAATGTCTCTTGAATCTCTTAATCATTAAACTTTGTTCATTTATTTTCTCTTTGCCATTTATTTGTTGGGAAAAAATGGGTCACAGTTTTGTATAGTATCTCATACTCTGGATATTTTGTTTACATTTCAATCATGTCATTTAACATGTTTTACTATTTTATAAAGTTATTTTAAAAACTAAATATATGTTAGGTGCTTAGAAACCCACAATAATGGCTATATGTGTTTGTTGTTATTATTATGCAAAGCACTTGAGATAAGAATTCCTACAAAGTCTGTCTAAATAAATTTTTTTCTCCATCCTCAATCCCATAATATTTCTTCTTATAGAATATAACACTTGAAACTGAGTTAATTCTAATAGCTCTTTGGACAATTGGCGTCCACATTTTGAATCGTGTTCTGGTGTTTTAACATTTTATATGATCGTTTTGACCATTTTTAATGTATTTTGCATCTCCAAACTGTACTTTATTCACTTGTCTATCCCAATTCACCTAATGGAATCACTTGGTCCAAATGATTCTTTCTTACTACTAGTAATAAATAAATAGCTGCCCTCAAATTTAAATTGTGAGATATATTTGAGGTTATTTAATATATTTTAGCTATGTACTTGCACAACTGAAATTATGATCCAGTTTTCCTGAGTCTTTAAGTTATTATTATTATTATTATTTTTTTTTTTTTTTTTGCAAAATTTTAACTATTTAGAATTGACAACTCTTGTCCTGGTACAAAGTATATTAACTTTGTAGAATTTAATGAACTTTTTCTTACATTTTCTTTCAGGAAATAATTGTATGTGCCAAAATGACTGGCTGTTGAACCAAGGGAAGTGTGATAAGTTTTCAACTTCTTCTAAAACTTGGAATGAGAGTCAACGTGATTGCACAAAGCTCCAGATGCACACTTTGAAAGAGCTTTGAAAGAGCTGGTGAGGAATCAAGAATGGGATCTACTTGCTCAAGGAGAAGTTGCTAGGTGCAGTTTTAAAATGTGTGGGTAGTTTTAGTCATTAATTTAAACTTTCATTAGCCCTAATATAATCACTATTGTTTATGATAAGAAATCTATTATTCAAGAAAGAAATAATTACTTACTTCTTCATTAATGTCTGGCACAGTGTCTTACTCTGTAGAAAGCATTGACATGTTTTTGAGTAAGTGAATAAATCAATGAACTATTCCTTCTGTAGGAATTCATACAGAAGAATTTAAAACCTGGACAGCCTAGTTAGATTGGACTATACATTGTATCCCCAGGAAAGCAATGGATGTGGATAAATGAACACCTTTTTGTGGAGCAAAAAAGTAAGTAGTTTTTTGAGGGAGAGGAATGTTATAACAATGCTGTTTTATTTATTTAAAAAGCATTTTTAATTAAGCTGCCTTGATTCTGAGGTTTTTTGTAACCTTTCTTCCTTCTTGCCTCATCTTTTAAAATTATTTTTCTCTTTTTCTTTCTAGCTTTTTCTTCTCATCCTTTCTTTTCTTTCTTTTTTTCTTTCTTCCTTTTTTTTCTTTCTTTCATTCATCTTCTTCCTTTTTTATTAACATTCAGTGATGTTGAGAAATGGGGTTAGCAAGTATTCATTAATGCATTTGGAAATTGTTGTCAAAACCTGATTATCTAAAAAAAAATTAAGCTGGCTTGAATCTCATTAAAATAATTTGAAGCAAATGTTTTCTATATAGTAAGTGCAAAAAATAAAATTCACTTACAAATAAAAGCTCCAGCAGTATGTAAAAATGTCTCTTGAGCTGATATCAGAAAGTATGAATTTAAAACTTTGCCCTTACAAAATTCTCCCATACTTGTTGATATTAATTCGTTTACTTGTATGAAAAGGAGAATGAAGCTTTCCTCACAATGTTCTTGTATGAACAACATAAGGTAATGGGTCGAAGAGTGCTTTAAAATCCCTAAGTGTCCTGTACATTTACCCGTTCTTCTCTGTGCTTTCATTTGCTTTACAGGCTACACTCTAGAGCACCTGAGACCTGGCAAGTTAGAGCAAAGGCCATGATGCGATGGTTCAGTTCAGCCTGGATATTTATACTTCTATTTTCATCATCTTTCATGAATATAAAACTAAAGCATAAAGTACTATTCAATTTTTGGACGTATTTTGATGGTAGTCTTTGAAAAAATTAGTAAGAAATATGTAGGCTCTTATTTTAAGTTGGAAACCGAAATATTGTTAGGGAAATACATCTCTTTATAAAAGATTTCAACTAATTATTTAACAAAAGTGATGTTCAGATGGCTACAATAGTGTTTGGTTATATTTTAAACAATAATTCGTAACTAAAAAAATATTTTAAAAAATAGATTTCTCGTAAAATATTCTGTCCACACATTTTCCTAACCTTATCACACCATAGAAATTAAACAAGGAAGTTAATAGTCATCTACACAGTTTTTACTTTAACTTTAAAAAGAAATTCTTTTTTCCTAGATTACTGTTTTTTAATTCCCTTTGGTTAAGATATTTATCACCAGGCTGTCTGTACCAAAACTTCCATTTTAACATCAAATTACCTTTTTAATAAAACTATTTATGCTGCTACATGGAAAATTAATATATGGGAAGCAAAACTGAACCTGAACCTTAGTTAGAAGACAATTACCAGAGATAAGGAAGAGGTACCGACAGCCTGGGCTAAAGTAAATGAATACGGGACTTATCTGGGGATAGAATACATAGGACTTGCTGATATAAGTAAGGCAAGAATTAAGAGAGAAGGAAGGAGACGGAGGTGCTTCTAGTCTTCAAGTTTGAGCCTCTGTGTTGATGTTACTCAAATAAAGGAGACATTCTGTAAAGTGCGAGGGTCGGGGGAGGGCTTGGAGGGCAAGCAAATCCACAATCATTGGCATTAACAGAGGGTCCATTTGAAAACCTCTGCAACACTTTGGGTGCTGAGGAGTTACTTATACAAATTTGGCTGAAGAAAACTTTAATAAATACAATCATTATTATAAATTCTCTAAAGCCTACCCTTTATATCTTAGCTTTCTAATTATTGTACCAACTGATAGCATGAGCTGTGCTTATCAATGCAGTCACAGGGCATCTAATTGTTTATTGTTACTTTGTTTGGTATTGCCTAATAGAATTTCCCTGACTTGTGCTGATAATGGGCAATTATGTGTTTTCAATTGATGAGGCTCTATCTATAATCATTAATTATTTCAGCAGTTTTTAGTTCCTTGTCACCAGACCAGTTCTGAGCTGAGTTGGCCCAGCTTGGCAGTTTGGTTCCTCCAGGCTCTTGATTCATTCAGGAAAGAATTCAAAACCCAGTCTGAGTTAGAAGAAAAGCAAGTTTTATTTAGATAGAAGTTTGGTTTCTGGGGATAGAATCAACAGTTGAGCCTTAGAGTAGCTGTCCCAGAGTGGATACACATGAACACAGGAGACAGGGTCAGTCAGCTCTTGGGATTTTGTGTTTACAAGGGTGGGTTGTTTCTGAACTTGGTGGGGCCAAATTCTCACTCCCTGGGCAGGGCCTCGGACCTACCACACAGATGTGTGGGAAGGTGCTTAGCTGGTCTGTGCTTTGTGCTCCGGCTAGTCCTGACGTGGGGCCAAGTGGCTGGCACCAGTCCTGTGGCCTGTGTGACGGAACCATAGCACATCTGCTGCAGTGGCCGGCGGCCACCCTGCCTGGTCCTGGATGCTGCCTTGCTAGCACAGTTGCAGAGGTGAGATAGCACAGAAGAGATGGGGAGCAAGGGCTGGACTGATGGGCAGAAACCAAAGGAGGAAAAGCATGCACAGACTCCAAGGGATACCTGGAGCAGACCAAGACCAGAAGCATGGTTCAGCGACTTGCATTTTTCCAAGGATAGTACATTTAAAGGGAAAGGGAATTCTGGGTGTGGCCTAGGACCAGTCTGGTCTGACAGAGGATGGCAGGGTTATTTTTCTTTGGATAGTTTTTTTTTTTTTTTACAAGGGAATATTTTGGGGCAGACACCTGCCTTTGTATCTTTTTATATTTTATTAATTATGATATTACAGTTGTCCTGATTTTATCCCGTTCTCCTCTACCCAGCACCCCCTCCTCCCTCAGACGATCCCCTCACCATTGTTCATGTCCATGGGTCACGTGTGCTTCTTCATTTCTTATACTGTACTTTACATCTCCATGGCTATTCTGTAATAATCTATGTGTACTTCCTTTTTTTTAAGAGTTAAATTGAGCATAGAATGTTTTACTTTACATATGTATATATTATTTCAAACATATTTTCCCTTTTCTAGAACAATGTCATCAGCTCTACCTCCATTAATACTGCTTAACCAAAATACAGAGTTCTCAAAAAAATCTTCAACATTAAATGCTATCAGGAAGTTTTTGAAGAATATACTATTATTTTTTCTCCCTAATATTTTAAAAACTACTTTGGGTTACTGTTTTAGTTAGTCTGCTAGTTTAGTGTAGTTTCTAGTTAGTTTTATTTGTACTTCTCATTTCCCTCACCTGTTCACCCATTCTACTCCTCACCCCTTCCGTCTGCAACCATCTGGTAGCTAACTTCATTTCTCTTGCTGCTTTTAAGAGTCTCTCTTTATCTTTAACCTTAGGCCTTTTAATTATGCTGTGTCTTGGAGTGGGCCTCCTTGCATCCATCATAATTGGGACTCTGTGCTTCTTGGACTTGAATGTCTATTTCCTTCACCTAATTAGGGTATTCTTTCACTATATTTTCAGATAGATTTCCAATATCTTGCTCTTTCTCTTTTCCTTCTGGCACAGCTATGATGTGAATGTTGGACTTCTTGAAGTTGTCCCAGAGGCTGTTCATGCTATGTTCACTGGTTGCTTTTTTTTGGATTCTTTTTTCTTCTTCTTGTTCTGTGTCTGCCTACACCGCCTTCTTCACCAGAAGTTTTCCCTTCCACTGAACTCTATCTCCAGAGTTTTGGCTGTATGGCGGTGAGTGCTGGGACCCCTTATTGGCTGGGTTCAGTAATGAATTCACAGTTTTTTCCTCTACTAAAATCTAGGCTTGCTGCAAATCCACTTCATATCAACAAATCCTCTGGAACTAGAGACTCCATCAGCATTCAGAAAAGCAAAAGATCCATTCCCACTAATTTCAAACCTGAAAAAGAAAAATCAAAGTCAGTTTGGAAACCACTTCCAGCTGTAATCAAAAATAAAATTAAGAATAGACTGATCTGAAACCTTTTATACAAAGCACTGGGCTCCATACCCATCTATTGCCATAAACTACACAAAAATATTTGGTACATTAAAGGAATGCAAGACTGGATGTAGGTGCTTATTAGTGTAATCTATAAACTTATTCAGAAGAATAGGAAGATTGATATAGAGGATGATAAATCAATGATATAAATATATCTTTAAATTTATCTACATTTACCTATAGTTATTTCTTTCTATTTATCTAGAGTTGTAAAATTCAAAAATCTCTGGAATTTTTTTAAAAAGTATTTTCTGCAGACTTATATATAGAGAGAATAGGTTGCTGGTTGACGGTGTGGAAGGGGTTTGAGGTATGGGTAAAAAGGACAAAGGGATTAAAAATACAAATTGGTAGTTATAATTGTCACAGAGATGTAAATTATAGCAGAGAACACAGTCAATATTGTAATAACTATGATGGAGTCAAGTGGATACTGGAAATATTGGGGGAGGGCCACTCAGTAAAGTGCATGATTGTCTAATCACTATGCTACACATCTAAAGCTAATACAGAATAATATTGAATATAAACTGTAATTGAAGAATATAACTAAATAAATAGCAGTTTCATGGCCTATTTTCAGCCACTGTTCCTTTTTGAAAATAGTAAGATTTACACTTATTTGGTACTTTTGCAACACACTGAGATAAAGACCAAAAAGACTATAATAATGTTTTTATTAATTTGTTCTGTTGGTGACCAAAATTTCTTTTCTGTAATAAACTTAATTTGTCCTATCATACATATTTCAGTACTTACTTAATTTTATCTAGCACTTACTGAAATATTAAGGCAGTAATACATGTATACAAAAGGAAAGTAGTACAGTTCCCATAGGTAAGTGGTACATAAGTGAGGAAACAACATTCATTCAACAAACCCTTACCTAAATAAGTAATATCGCTTGTGATGGGCATTTGGAAAGTTAAAGACAAGTATATGGTTCTATTTTAAAGAAGATTTTGTATAAATTTAAGTAGTTAAAAAAGGTGCAAGACATACTTGTGCTTTGGCTTGGGATTTGCAAAACAGTTGAATTTGCATTAGCAATAGATGGTCAGATTAGTGAGAGTCTGATCAAAAAATAAAATAGGAAGCAAATAAAAATAAAATGGAAAATTTTACTGTCATTTAACAAGCTGGAAGGAAGATGGGTTTTTCTAGGGTATGTTTTAGTGTGAAAGGGCACTTATCACAACTCAAAATGATTTAATTTTTTGTATAACCAGTATAAAATGTTCTCTACTATACTTGAAACTCACCAATCATTGAACATATTGTCATTTGTCCATTTCCAAGACTCTCCTTGTTTTTTGCTCAACCCAATCCAGTGCATAAATGTTCCCGTGTGCCTCTTCAAAAATTCCGTTCACAAAAATCAGGGCATGATCTACTTAATATTTTAGAGCATACTGCTAAACATGATTCTCACCCCAGCCAGATTTTATGATTTACATCTTAATTTGCATACCCTAATGCTGTTGTAGCCAAGAAACAGCACAGATGTTTAGTTTAATTTTACCTGGAAGACTTTTACTCTGCTCTTTTACTTCTTAAACTCTCTGAGCTGCCCTGACTTGAATTATCTTTAAAGGTAACTTCAATGTCTTCCTTGGGAAATGATGAGAAAAATATCTGACTTCTTCTCCTTCTAGTTCTAATGCATAAACTATCAGTATGTTTTAGTCACAGAGTGAGTGACACGGACAATAAATAAATATGATATTATATCTGTCTGGGTGGCAAAATCAGGAGCTAAGCAGTTTTTACAGGAATTAATACAACATGGTTTTTAGGGTGACAGAGAACTAATGCTCGCATTTTGTTTTGTGCACAGTTTTGTTCTCAGAAATCATAGAAGTAGGATTTCAGGGGGAAAAGGATTTAATTAAAAGTGTAAGCATTGTTAAAAATAGCAAAACCCAGTGATAAACTACTTTTGACTAAATATCAGAATAAGAATGCCATCGCTGTTGTGTCTTCTCATAGAATCAGAAATCAAGCTAACTTCTGAATATCATTTATTGCAATACAAGATATTGAGTGATTAGTATAGTCTCTCCTCTGTGTGATCCTCACTACTGGACCACAGACCTATTAGTTAGCTTTTCTTTATAAACTTTTTCAGTTATCTTGAGCCCTGGAGTCCAAATTCCTCTTTCTTAGCCCTCTTTTACTTATTCTATTCATTGTCTCTTTTCTTCAGACTGTGTGGATTTTGTTTGCATTCTCATTTCTAAATTCCAAGAGCGGTATCTTTCTTCGTTTCAATTTTCCCAGACTATTGTTGAGATCATGCAATTGTGTGGGTATTAAAAACAATCTACTTAATAGTCTAAGAACATTGAACAAAGACTTTTAGGTACATGAACAATACGCACTACAATTAAGGACATACCATCACAAGCTAACTTCCTTGTGTTCAAATCCCAGTTCAACAAGTTATGGCTGTGTGACATGACTGGGTTACAGAACATCTCTTGTGCTTTACTTTCCTCATCTTTTAAAGAGGGATATTTGAATATTTACTTCATAGGCATTGGTTGAAGATTACATAAGTTTTTATAGTTTCAGTGCTTAAAACATTGTCTGACTTACATTATTGAGTATTAACTTTTGCCATTTTATTCTCTTTTTTTACAAGCTTAAGCTCTGAAATGATGGAAAACTTTCCTCCTTTCTTACCAGATCTTCAGGTGTATCAATCTGAGCAAGTTCTGATCCCTGTGCCCTGCAAAATGTTTTACTGGCTGTCCAGTTTCTGGTATCATCAGAAAAATAGAAATACTTACATCTTACTCCAATCCATTTTCCTGAACATTTTATAGTTTGGGGATTTTTTGAAGCTTTTGTAGTACACACTGAAAAAAAAAAAGAAAGAAATGAACAAATTCTTAAAAGTTAAAATGTATTTCTACTCATTCTGTGAATCAATTTTACTTCTTACTCCTATGGTTTGAGCCCTGTAAAATTAGCTTCATTTATACGATGGTGAATGAATTCAATTCCTCTCTCTGCAAGGAAGACATTTAGTGGTCAGTAGTCTACACTTTAGCCTCTTGTCTTGGCCTCCATGTTGAGAAATGGAACCACTAGCCTCGTGTGGTCTATACTGAGATCCTACCAAAAACAATGTATAAAATTTAGCTATCAAGGAAGAGACCTAGAGACCTGAATATAATCTAAACCTCAAGGATTAAGATAAGAAATGAAGGCTTCATTTTACCTTGAAGAAATGAGAAGGTCATAGATAAGAGAGGATATCCAAGCTACAGAAGTGAACCATACATGATAACAAATCATTGAAATGTAAGAGTTAGTGAAACATTTGTTCTGCTTCAACAATATTCAGTGCCAAAGAAACTGGAGTAATAGTGAATATATTTATATGTACATTGTTTTGAGAATTTACTATTTTAGGTTTTTAGCTAGGTGCTGAGTAATGAGAATAATATTAAAGTTCCTGATCTCCGAATGTTTGAATAAATTAATGTGACTAAGAAAAAGCAAATTAGCTCTGACTGGTATGGCTCAGTGTGTTGCGCATCATCCCACAAACCAAAAGGTCATCTGTTCAATTTCCAGTCAGAACACATGCCTGGTTTGCGGGCCAGGTCCTTTGTTGGGGATGTGCTAGAGGCAACTGATTGATGTTTTCTCGTACAGACATTCCTTTTCTTTCTCCTTCCCTTCCCCCTCTCTAAAAATAAATAAATAAAATCTTTTAAAAAAAGAGCCAAGTAAATGCTCAAATAAAGGGTCAATTCCAAAGCCTCTTCATACTCTGCAATTATTATTTATTTATTTTGTTAGCTAGTTTTGTGATATGTAGAAGTGGATCCTCGTTACCACACATGGGCAATAAAATATATTGTGCTTCAACACTTTTAAAAATTAAATTAATCAATTGACCAATGTATGTAAAGACTCCTTGTAGAAACCTTTCTCTACAAATGTTTAAATTGCAGATGTTTAAATATTGATAACACTGAGCCCCTAGGATTCTATGGTGACAGAGGAGACTGAGCAAAATGTATATCCAGTGCTCTTGCAAATGACCCAAGAATCCAGAGTATAAAATGTTCCTTTAAGTGCTAACTTAAGTGCTAAATTAAGCAAAGCATGCATATGGACAATCAAGTACTGAAGACTATTAGGCCCTAGCTCAGGAATTAAAATCCAGCTTTGAATTCTTTTCACAAAATGAATCCATAACACCTAGAAGAAAATGAACATCTTTTTCACAAATCTTCACCAACAGAGAAAATCTTGCAAAATAACACTTGTGTTATTATTCTTTTCTTTCATCATAATAGGATAGAAATAAACATTTCATATAACCACTCTTAGTAATATTACTTACTTTTGCTCCAAAAGAAATGAGAGTAAAGACATACTGTAATTACAGAGGGAGCATTACATGGTGGTTAAAATATCAGGAATTATACAAAAATCACAATTCTGGCTCTGGAATGTACTTGTGAGAGGCAACACATTCACTCTGGCCTCTATTTCTTTATCTGGATATGGATTTCATAATTATACCTATTCTGTAGTCTTAGAAGAATTAAATGTAAATATGAAATGTAATGTGTTTGATATTAGCTCTTTAACTCACACAAAGTACTCTCAATTTAAAAAAAATAGTTTTTGATGCTGCTGTCTGGTTGTCATCTAAGAATTTATGATAATTTTACTCCAAGATCAAGATAAAACCTGCTGAACTGATAGGAACCCAAGGAAAAATCTCTACAAACCTATTTATTACTCCAGATTGAGATATTCCACATAGAGCTTGAGATATAAATGCATGGGCCTAACTATAAATACACACAGAAAGTTTATGAATTAATCCACTTACCTACTGTTATAAAGACCACTAGAATAATAATAAAAATGATGAATGCAAATATCATCCACTTGTGTTTCAACCTGTGAACTGAAAAATAAACAAAACTTTATAATAAAATTTCCAGAGAAACTATGACTGGATATTTGTTATTCATTTATGTTTCCATAATAATCAGTCAAGAAACTCTCATTAAAAGCATCTATCTCTTAAAGTAACAAAATATAAAATGGCCTTGCAAAGTGCAAAGAAGGTAAGTGGCAATGACTGGTGTAGCTGTTCAGAAGGGTGGCGGGGGAATGAGGAGATCCGTTAGACTTAGTGGAAGGCTGGAGGAAAGGGAAGGTTATTTCAAAAGGTGGAAACAGTGTGAATGGGGATTCTAATCTAGAAAGTGTAAGGGTCATCATTAAAAGGTCTATGACTGGCCCTGGCCAGTGTAGCTCAGTTGGTTGGAGTGCTGTCCTATAGCCAAAGTGCAGGAGGTTCCATTCCTGGTCAGGGAACATACCTGGGTTGTGGGTCCAGTGCTCGGTACGGGTGTATAGGGGAGGCAACCAGCTGATGTTTCTCCCTCTTCCTTCCTCTCTCTCTACAATGAAAAAAAGTGTCCTCGGATGAGGATTAAAATAATTAAAGTAAAAAGGACTATGATCAAACAAATGGCTATAACAGATATACCAACTTAAAAAACAAAAGGTAGGGAAGATAGGTGTCATAAGGTCATATGACAGAAGAACTTAAGTGTAAGATAAATTGTTTTCTTTATATCATAAGCAATATGGAGAAGAAGTTTAATGCCTTTGAGCAAGAGGATGTCAATAAAAGCAGTATTTTGGGGTAAGGAGAAGGAATTAGAGAGAAGATGGGATTTGGTATTCATGGAAGTGTTAGGAACAAACAGTAATAACTCTATAAATGATTAAGATAATCTTGTCTGACACATTATTAGCAGATGTAGAAATAATCTGGGAAGAATATGTATGTACAATGTGTATACACACAGACATATTTAAATACCAAAAAAGATTTGAAGAAAAAAATAAATAAGAGCAGAGCAGACCTACTGAGTGAAAACTGAGAAAAGTTACTAGGTTTTGTAGGGGGGGCAAATCTTTACTTTCACCCATCTTTCTTAGGTTTTCAGCTGGCATGAACAAAAAGAAAAACCAGACTGACAAGAGTAAAACAGTTCATTAACTGGTGTAGGACACATTACAAGAGAGAAAACTAAAGAGGAATTCAAAGCAGTGTTATAACTCCAGCTTATTTAGCATTTTCAACAAAAAACAATAAATCTGTAGAGAAAGGACAGGACAAAGAAAAAGCAGTTTCAGGCTTCCAAAGGTGGCAACTCTGGGAAGGTAAATATTTGGGAGGGAACTAATAGAGTAAGGTGCACTGTCTCTGGGCTGATTAGAGTCTGTCTGCAATAAAGGGAGAATTCATATTATGTCTTTAGACAGAAAAAGGGAGAAATAGAAGGGTGAGTTTTTCTTGCATTTGCTCCTTCTTAATTGCCTTCAACTCAAAATAATTTTTATGTTAAAACGCATACTTTGGGGTGACATACTCTTCAGTTTCATGCTCACACTAAAAGGGACAAGGATTCTAATGGAAGAAATACATCTGAAGTATTTCAAATAATTTGATTACATAAAAAGAAATAACAACAGAAGCAACTTTTATTTCCTTTGCTTTTCTTGTATCTGCCCTTACAACTGCTAATGTTATACTATATTAAACAGTATCAATAAGTAAGTGTATCCTGTTGTTAATCTTAAAAAAATCTGTGTAAAATTTAATTATTGAACTCCTGGTCAAGATGGCAGCATAGGTAATCATGACTTGTCTCCTTACACAACCACATCAAAATTACAACTAAGTTACAGTAACAACCATCACTCAGATCCATCAGAAATCAAGTTGAATGGAAATCTAACAACTATGGAATTAAAGAAACTGTATCTATTCAGACTGGTAGCGGGGACAAAGACATGGAATGGGCTGGTCCCACATCCACATGTGGTGGATAAAAATTCAGGAGGGATATCTCAGAAGCAAGGCGTTCCTGCTCCATATCAGACCCCTTGACCCAGGGTTCCAGTGACAGGACGGTAAGTCCCTACAATTTTTGGCTGTAAAAACCAGCACGGACTGAGTTGGTGGAAGAAACTTCAGGAGTCCCAAGCAGTTCCTCTTAAAGAACCCACACACAGAATTACTCCGTCTCACTCCCACTGAATTCCAGCACTGGGGTAGCAGCTTTCTCCAGACAGAAGACAGGCAGAGACTATTGTCCCTTTTCTGAACCCTCACCCCACATGCCAGCATGCGGGTGCCATACTGAGACTCCATCAACTTGGTTAACATTGTTTGTCCTACCCTGGAGATCTCTTGTGGCTTCATCCCACCCAGCTTGCAGCTGTTAACACTGGCTTTTCCATATGAATGGCTCGTCTTGGCTCATACTTCACAACTTCTTAAATCCTCTCAAACAAGCAACAGCAAGCATCAGTGAGCTGCCAGACCCCAAACTTTTTGCCAAGAAGCCCCAGGCATGGCACTAGCAGCAGTGGGCCTAGATTCACAGCTTGGCTTCCCTTGAAAATCTCCAAATCCAGCACAAGTAGCACCCATCTCAAATTGATTTATAGCTTATGCAGAGTGGTCCCAGGCAAAACAAAGGTTAGGCTGACCTCGGCCAGCATCACCTGAGAAAACCCAGGGTCTGTGCACCCAAGTGAAGAGCTACAGACCATGTTGGAGAACTACTACCCTGCCCCTGCATAGCATATCCCCCATGAATGCAGAGGTTGGTGGTCAATGGTCATAGCCCATCATTGCAAGCTGACTAGCTTTGGTAAATCCTTTCCATTGACTTGCTAACAGCAACCAAGGCTCAACTACAAGAGGATGATGTACTCGACATACACAAATGGCATACGTCGATTACCCAGCTTGGGTGATGGGGGAGGCAGTACCACTGGACCCTACAGGACACCTACTACATTAGGCCGTGCTACCAAGAGAGGGAGTCATAACAGCTCTACCTAATACATAGAAACAAATACAGGGAGGTATTTTAAAAATTAAAAAAAAAATAAAAAAATAAAAAATAAAAAAATTAAAAAAAAGGAAAGGAGATTAAGAAGTACAAACTTCCTGTTATAATATAATAATGTACAGCACAGGGAATAGCATCAGTAACATCATAACTATGTACGATGACAGATCATTACTAGACTTGTTGTAAGGCATATAAATGTTGAATCATTATGTTGAATACCTGAAACTAACATAATATTGTATATTGTATGTCAACTACAATTTAAAAAATGTTTAAATGATGGTTAAAAAGGGGGAAAATTTTGAAGAGACTCACATAAACGCAGAAATTCCACATCAACATGATGACCACCTTCTACAAGCCAAGGAGAGTGGCTGGACCCAACTCTTCCTTTCTGTACAGCCCTCACAAGGAACCAACCTCACCAGCACTGTAGTTTCAGACATTTGGCTTCCAGAACTGTGACACAACAAATATCTGATGTTTATACCCAGTTTGTCATGCTTTGTTAGGCAGTCCCAGTAAATTAAAACACCAAAGCATTTATAAACTAAGGTAAAAGAAAATATCTAATAATAACAATGAAATAATTGAAATAAATATTATCGATAATGAAATGGTAATATCAGAGTAGGCAGTTAGTTATTCAATACAGAGAAGGGAGCAAACAAAGCCTGATTATGTTGCGAAGCAGCAGTTTCACTCACCTTGGGGAGTAACTAGCATTGCTCTGGATGACATCCTGCCTAGTGAGCTTAGCAAGAAAGACAACCTTACAGCCACCCAGGACATAACGGGAATTGCTGCCCCGGATTTACAGGGAGAGAAAGTTATCTGAAAAGCCTCCCATGCTGACAGCATGAACAGTAGAACTCAGATGACGCAGACTATGAAGCATGCGCAGTAGAAGCCAAAATGGCGACCATAAAAAGGGGGAGGGCACTAACCTGGGCAAGTCTAGGAAAGAGATTGGAGAGAGGGAGGGCACCAGCACAGACCCAGGACAAGCCAAGGAGGAGATTGGGTAGCTTGAAGGAAAGCCGTCTCTTTCCCAAATACCCAAAGGAAAACATGCAGCCTTAGCGAGGACCCTATAGCCGGCCAGCGCTCAGCCTCTCTGAGAGAGTAGTATCACTTGTCGCTCTTCACTCTAATCTTGCCACTGTCGCTAATCTCCTTTTCTGCCAGTGTCCCTAAAATACTTTTCCTGTGATACCACTGGAAAAAAATGCTCTAAAAAATCTGCAAGAGAGGGCATGTGCTCGATTATTTAGAAATATTCGTGTTAGCCAGATGTTAATTATTTCTACCCAGCCTTGGGCTGTGCAGGTTGAGGCAGGGAAGCATTCTTGGTTTCAGGATGGGGCACAACTGTGGTCACCAACTTCTTTCTTTTCTGTAAAAGTACATTTAAAGAAATATTTATATCGGGATGTAAAAGACATACCATGAAATTTACTCCAAATGTCTTCATATGCACAAGCTCGTGCCCGCTCTTGCAGATATAATACTTTACATTTCTCCTAAATCATTTATTGCTTTACAGAAATGCTTCCCCTCACTTCACTTACTTTAGTAGTTGTCTTCTGTAAGTAAATAAGTGGGCATTCTTAAGCTGTCCTTTGTTTTTTATATCTTTTCCCTTTATTTTCACTCACCCAGTGAAACAACTGTCATACCTGCTGTCACATAGCTCAGACGATCATGGCAAATGTGATAAATCAGAAAGAGTATGAGCAAACTCATACTTGTTTTGATAAGAGATAACTAGACAGACTTGTTAGTTTAGGGAAGGGAAATAAAAATTGACTCATCCATAAAAAGAGTATCACAAATCAGCAAATATTTTTATCCTCAGATTAAAAAAACATGTTAATGTAGCATATTGAGTGTTACCACATGGAGTGTAGAGTTCATATTATTATAGCACCCCATGCTATTTTTTGGAATTATCTCATGTCTCATTTTTATAGAAAACCTATACACAAATTATAAATAATAATTATACATGTAAATATTGACTCTATACAGGTTCAAATGAATTTATTACTTGTGTGACATTCAGAAAGCTGTCTAGACTCTGTTGCTGGGTCTTTTTTTAAATGCAATATTGAGAACAAAGCTGTTCTTGTAGGAATGTTCAAATAAGAAACTACATGGAGAATGTTTAGAATGAATCTGATGCCTGGTATTTATGTCAAATGTATCCATCTGTTTATCTATCTATAGACATAATCAGGACACTTTTATCACTTTAAAATCTGCTTATGAATTGCAGCATATATGTGAGCTAAAATAGAACTATATATCCCTCACAGAACATTTTGTGTATGCAGCTGTGTTATGTTTTAAAAATTTTATATTTTCCATTCACAAATTAGATCATTCATCCACCTTCCTAGTAAGTCAGCATTTCTCTCTGGATTTGAATTTGACAAAACTTGACAACCAGAAATCTGTGTATACTTTGTTTGCTGTGTGTGCAGAGCCATCCCTCCATTTATTTCTGTAAAATTATATATAGGGGACAGCAAGCATCCCCTAAGTTTTGCTCAATCATGGTAAAGGCCTGGATACCTTCAGTATGGTGGGTCCATGCCTTGTGGACCTTTGGAAAGAGCCACTTTGGGAATCAGATGACCTGATTCTAATCTTGGGTCTATAATCTGCTAGTTTTTTTGTCTTGTGTAAAGTTACATGAATTCTCTTTATTAAATATTCTTCATTGCTCTTGCAGAAATGCCTAACTTTCTCATTCTATTTGGAAGGCTCTTAAATGAGATGACATAAAAGTGTTACTGAGCAAAAGGACCCGTGCGGGGGCGGGGGGGGGGGGGGGGGGTGGCGCCCAGATGCTATTACTGAAACAACGACACCCTCCTTCCCCGGGGTCCCTCGGTTGTCGGTCCTTTGCCCGCGGCCCTTGGAATTATGGCTCTGAATGGCAGAGTTTGGTGAAAAGGAAAGGAACTATTTATTCAAAAGTTTTACAGGTTTGATTAATGGCTAAATGTCACCCTTAAACCTCAAAATCCCTTCAAAACAACCACCAGCACACACACTCTCCTGCCTTCCCCCCTTTGCCCAGTTAGGCCAGTCAGGGGTACCGTCCTTCAGAAGAAAAAGACGAGAAGTCTAGGCAGGCCTCGTGCGGGTCTCAGCACCATCCACTGCATTGCCGGGATTTCCAGCTCTTAATCCATAACCATGTGGCACCTTCTCCTGGCCCACTAGCAAGAGTCCTTTCTCCTCTTTTTCTTCCCGCGTGGTCTTTACACTGTTCCCCAGAGTCTGTGTCCCTCCGCCTCTCCTGCAGCCGCACCCCCGCCCCCGCCCCCGCCGTCTCCTCTCTTCCCCCTGCAACATTCTGTATTAAGGCTTTTAAACCTTCCTGATTAGCTTTGGTGATATACAAAATAATCCTCTTTGCAAATGAGGAACGAAGCTATCCTGTTATTGACATGCGAAATGACTTCTCAATGGCCCTGCTCAAGGGTCCCATCCCCCATGGCGGCCCGCCCTGGAGTTGGGGAGAATATATTTTTCTTGGACACCCCAATCTCTGGACCCCGTTACAAAATACCCTTTTGGGGGGGCTCTGGCTGTGCCCCGTTACAAAATACACTGCAAACAGAATGGGCATTGTAGGTCGTTAGTATACTTTAGAAACCTTTCTGCTCCACATACTCCCTTATAATCTCTCATACACATCTATTAAAGCACCTTGGATTTTGTATTGCAATTACTACTTTTGTCGTTGTTTTTTGTTTTTCCCCAAGCCTGACAGAGGCAATCAAATACATTGTATTCCTACTGCCTGGTGGCTTGCCAGAATGCTATAAATTATTTGGTTACACTTCAAAAATATGGATTATTTGGTCTACTTCAGCTTCTGGGGCAACATCAAATCAGACTCCTCACTCTACTTTCAGGGAAGAATAGCCGTGGAATGTCCAGAAACAAAGATGTTTAGGATATTTTCCAGATTCTCAATAAGCAGTGATTTAATACATGTATCAAAACTTCTTTAGAAATACATTTTTTTCTTCAGTAACCCATACATGTAATTTTGCTTTTACTCCTATCTTTTGAATTTAAATATGTTTAACCTACTCATGGGTTGTTTTTTGGCTGATTTTGTAGTATTTTGCTCTGTGCTTTATTATTGGTTGATGAATAATCTGATGCAATGCTATCTGCAATGGGCTTGTACTAGAATAGAAGTTTACCAACCTTTTACAACACAAAATGCACCAACAGAAAAACTGTATTTTATTAACTGATAAGGTATCTAAAAGACTGGTAATCTGTTTTGCTTTTTTTTTTTTTGAAAACTGTGTTTCAAAATATTGTCAATGAAATAAAATGTGTTTGAAATAAAATAAATAAAAAATAGAATGAAGACTGAAGTCATGTTATTCTTATTAGTCTTTCTAGTGATTAATAAAGTAACAATACACTTATATTAGTCTTTATATGTTAATTGATAAATTCTTTATTGATAACTGAGGATGAGTAGAAACACCATCCTTTCTTATCCTTATCCAATTCAGTACTATTTATACATATACATATATATTTTTTCCCAGTGGTCACCTCTATAATTTTAAACAGCACACTTAAAGTCTAATTCTTATTTTATGCAGGAAACATATCTTGATTTCCTGCTTAATAAAAAAAAATAGAAATAAGACATTTCCCTTCATCACTCTTATGCTTTTTTTACATATTTTTAATGTTGTGGTTACAGACATATTTATTCAGGTAGGATAGAATATAAAATTATGTTAGCTTTAATTATAAACGTGAATATTTAAACACAGGAAATGTGAGCCTTAATTTGTTTTTTGGATTCAGGCTCTATACATTTTAAAGGAAGATACACACACACACGCACATGCACGCACACACACACATACACACACACATACATACACACTCACATATATTCATCTATTATATTTTAAAGATTTTTATTTATTTTATTTTTAGACAGAGGGGAAAGGAGGGAGAAAGAGAGGGAGAGAAACATCAATGTGCAGTTGCCTGTAGCTCACCCCCTGCTGGGGACCTGTCCCACAACCCAGGCATGTGCCCTGACTGGGAATCTAACCAGCAATCCTTTGCTTTGCAGCCTGCTGCTCAATCCACTGAACCACACCAGCCAGGCTTAATCATATATATTTTGGTATATACATATGCTCACATATGGGTGCATATATGTTTATTATACAAATGTTAACATATAGTGCACATTATTTTGTATTTTGTTTTTTAAAACAATGTATCTTAAAGATTTCTCATATAACACATATCTAAGAGCTACAAGTTGTTCTGTATGGGTAAAACAAATTATATCTTACCTGGCCCTTGGCAAGCATTCATTTGCTTTATGTCAATATAGTTTTGCCTTTCCTAGAATTTCATATTAATGGAACAATATATAGTGTTTGTGTCTGGCTTATTTCACTTTTAATAATGCTTTCAAGATTCATCCAGGTTGTGCATATAAGTACAAGTTCATTCTAGTTTCTTTGTGAGTATTATTCTCATTTTGTATTTATATCACATTTTATCTACTGATCATCTGATGATGGACTTTCATTTTCTGCGTTTGAGTATTATGAACCTGCTCTCCACATTTCATAACAAGTCTTTTATGGGCATAGGTTTTATTTCTCTTGGATAAATTCTCAGAAATGGGATTTCTGCATCATGGATTCCAGATTTCTCTTCTATGATTACTAATTGCTTATAGTTTACATATTGCCTCCTCTTGCATGTCTCAAAGAGACTTCAAACCTCACATGTCCAATCTTAAAACTCACTGCCTTTCATTACAAATCTGCCCGTTCTCCTGTGTTCCTTGCCACAGCCGGTGATAGATAACCTTGTCAGTAGTTCAATCCATAATCTTGAATTCTTTCACCCCCTCATCATCAATCATCAAAATCTATCTTTTAGACTACCAAAGTGTATTTTGTTCATATCCACTTGTTTGTCTATTCTTGGATGTCAAGCAGACATAACTTAATCAATGATACTTGAACTATGGCACATTGTTATTATTTATACATGCATATACCTTATTTACTTATTTAGCCAGTCAATCACTTATTATTGGTAATAATTAAACACTGATGAACCTACTACTACATTCCACCATCTCTATATATTACACAGGATACTTTATTCACTCATGTTTATGTCTGTTGTTTCTTCTGGACTTTGTGTTTAATGAGATTAGGCACTGAATAAATTAATGTCTAATGTATTCCAAGGAACTAATAGAGTACTTGACCTGAGTAGACACTTCAATATTTTTTTTTATTAAATGCAAAAATATAAGATATGGAGTAGACACTATACTGTATTAAGTTTAGTTGGGAGAGAGAAAAAGCAAATTGTGAATATAAACTGCTTTCTCACAAGAGCTCTTAAAAAGACAAAGCTGGAGTTGCCAGTCTATGCTGAAGAACAGTGGGAAACTGAAATATCAAATGCTGAGGATGTCAAGTACGTACATGAAATCTAAGCTACAAGAGATAAAATCAGAGGCCAGAATTAGAGCAAAGCTTACATTATAGGAGATGTAGAGAAAAAGATTGAGAACAAGAAGAAAATAATGTGTCATTAACAACAACTAAGAAATAGCTGCTATGTAGAGTATGGTTGTGTTTGATTAGCTTAAGAGCAAATGAAAGGCTAAACAAATGATCATTTTCAGGGGGATCATCAATCTATAAAGGAATTTATAATGTTACCTAGTACAGAAAAGCAATTTACACTCAATAAGGGAATAATGGAGGCCAGTTTTGAACCATAATGTTGTGAAATCAAGTAACTTAGCTATAGCAGTTGCTGGAGTAAAGAGAAAGATATCCAGTGTCTGGCTGGTGATAAAACAGTATAAAGAGAATATTTTGCTTCTGACTCATAAATATGTGTTGGGAGGCAAGATCTCCAGTCTTGAAGCATTCATTGATTTGGAGAGATAATCAAGATAGTAAGTGAAGCATAAGTAGATCATATGGAACAAATTACTGAAAATTGTACATGACAATTTTTATCTGTCATAAGACATGAAGAAAGCAGAATTCCAATTACTAGAATTGGGCAAAAAAATCAAAGCATGATGAAATAAAAACCAACTATTAGTTAATAGATAGCCTGCATTGAACTATTCAAATGGAATAAATGCTGTATCATATTATGAAAACATCCATATTTTATATGTTTATTGTAAATTATGTTTGCAAATGTGAGGTTAAATTTAAACTCAAAATGCTGGAATATTAAGTGAAAGTAATTTGAGAATAGGGATAATGTTGAGTTGATTAAGGCCAAGAGCATATAATAATCGAAAGACATTGCTCTCTGGAGATTTAAAAAAATCAGATGTGAGGGGTGAAAAACTTTCCAGATAGGATGAAAAATAATCCTTTGAAGAATCTGAAGCCAATGGAGTCCTCGCACTCTATCACAAAGGATAATTAGGGCTTGATGGCCATTCTCCATGAACTGCAACAAAATAGACAATTAATGTGACTGTTGATTCAGTGCTTGCTAGAGCCTTAAGATGGGAAAAGTTGAATTCGAGCTTGTTCAGCATTACAAAGGACGATAATTTAGGCCAATTAGAAATAAAACACAGATATTCTCTATGGTAGGCTAATGGAAGACTGAGTAAGGAAAAGGCATGGATTTGTTCTACAATTTATAAAATAATACTATAACTTTGAAATTTATATGTAGAGATATTTTTTAACACAGCACTGTCTTTATTATGGTAGCTTTATAAAAAAATCTTGAAATAGGTTAGTGTTCACATTTCACCATTGTGTTCAAATTTGTTTTGGTTTCTATACTCTTTGCATTTTCAAATCAATTTTAAAATTAATTTGCCAATGTTTATTAAAAATGTCAATAGAGATATTAATTTTAGTTTTATTGAATTTATTAATCAGTTTGGAGAGTATTGACATCTTAATAATAATGTCTACGTATCCAAGAATACAGTATATCTCTTCAATTTTAAGCTCTATTTAATTTCTCTCAGGAATATTATATAGTTTAAAATATTTAGAACTTTCACATTTTTGGTAAGATTTATCCTTAAGTATTCTGTGTAATTTTTATTCTATTACAAAAAGAATTTATATTTCCAATTTAAATTTCTAATATTTTGTTGCTTAATTTTTGTATGTTGACCTTGTTTCTTGCAAACTTGATAAACTCAGTTTAGTTCTAATAGTTGTGTGTGTGTGTGTGTGTGTGTGTGTGTGTGTGTATCCTACACAGACAATCATGTCATTGAAGATAAAGCCTGTTTTATTTCTTTATTTTCAATTTGGAATCATTTATTTATTTTTCTTCCTTGATTGCATTGAAAGGGAATGGTGAAAGTGGACATTCTTGTCTTGCTCTTGACCTTGAAGAAGTATTCAGTTTTTCAATGTTATGATATTAGCTGTAGGTTTTTTATAGATTCTCTTTACATACCTAGAATGCTGGGAGTTTTTAAAAATTAATTAATTAACTTTTAGAGAGAGGGGAAGGGAGGAAGAAAGAGAGGAGGCGGAACATCGGTCGATTAGCCCTAGCATGCACCCAATTGGGGACCTAGTCCACAAGGCAGGCATGTGTCCTTTTGGTTGAACCAGTGACCTTTTGGCCCATGGAGTGATGCACAACCCAGTGAAATACACAAGTCAGGGGTAATACTGAGAGTTTTTTACTGGGCTCTGACATTACATTTTGTAGGAGGCTTTTTTTACAATAAGCTGATTGAATTATTTTTCTGTCACAGGGTTTTAATATAATAAGTTTGTTCATTGATTTTTGAATGTTTAACTAACCATGTATTCCTGGGATAAACCTTGCTTGGTCATAAGGTATTATCTTTTTTATATATTTTGGAATTTCATTTCCTAACATTTATTCAGATTTTTTTCACATATACTTGTGAGAAATATTAATATGTAATTTTCTTTCCTTTTAAAGTCTTTTTCTGGTTTTAATATCAAGGTATACTGGCCTCATAGAACATGTTAAAAGGTGGTCACTACTCTTTATTTCTTGGAACTGTTAGTTTGGAATTAGTATTTTTTAAGTAGTATTTATTAGAATTTACCAGTGAAGTCAATGGGGCTTGGAATTTTCATTGTTGGAAGATCTTAAATAAATTCAGTATCTTCAGGTTGTTTTTTCTTCAGTGGGCTTTTGTAGTTAGTGTCTTTTAAGGAATTTGTCAATTTCATATAGGTTGTCAATTTATTGGCAAAGAGTTTTCATAATATTTTCTTGCTATCCTTTTAATTCTATAAACTTTATAGTGATACCTATTCTTACTATTGACAATTTATGTCTTTATTTTTCCTGATTATCCTGGCTTTAGCTTTATGCATTTGATGTTAATTCTCAAGGAACCAGGTTTTGGTTGCATTTATTTTCCCTATTTTTTGTTCTTTATGTCATTGATTTCTGTTTGGATCTTTGTTATTTCTTATCTTTTATTTACTTTGAATTGAATTTTTCTCCTTTTTCTAGTTTTCTAAGGTGAAAAATGATGTCATTTATTTGATACCTTTCTTCTTCTCTAATATGTGTTTGGTACTATAAATTTCCCTTATGTACTATTTTAGTGAAAATGCACATATTCTGAGGTGTTGTATTTGAATTTTCATTCATTCATAAATATTTTATAATTTCCTTTTTGAGTCATCTTTGGTCACTGGATTATTAAAATTGAGCTATTTAATTTCAAAATATTTGAAAATATTTTGCTATTTATTTTTAATTTCATTGAATTGTGAGTAGAAAAAAATATTTTGTATGATCTGAATTATTTTAAATTTGTTGAGAACTTTTATATATCCAAAAGTATTATCTATTTGAGGAAATGTCTAGTATTCCCCTGAAAATAATATAGGTTCTGTTGTTACTGAATAAATGTTCTTTAAATGTTGATCAGGTTAAATTGATAGTGTTGTTCAATTTTACTATATTCTTACTGATTTTCTTCCTATTCTATCAAATATTAAGAAAGAAATATTCAAATCTACTATAGTTATGGATTTGCTATTTCTACTTACAGTTGAATAAATGTTTGCTTCATCAATTTTAAAGCTCTGATGTTAATTTTACAAACATTTAGGATTGGTATGTACTGTTCACAAATGGTTCTATTTGATTTAAAATGATTATTTTTATTTTTTATTTATATTTTTGAATTTATAAATCATGTTTATTCTATTACAGTTGTCTCAGTTTTTACCCCTTTACCCCCCTCCACCCATCCCACCCCCACCTCGTGCTCTCACAGTCAATTCTCACTCTGTCCATGTCCATGGGTCATTCATACATGTTCTTTGCCTAGTCTCTTCCCCTTCTTTCCACTATTGTCCTCTTTCCCAACACCCTCTGGTCACTTTCAGTCTGCTCCATGTTTCTGTGCCTGTGGTTTATTTAGTTCGTTAGTTTATTTTGTTGAATAGAGTCCACTTATAGGTGAGACCATATGGTATTTGTCTTTCATCAACTGGGTTATTTCACTTACCTTAATATTCTCCAGTTCTATCCATGTTGTCACAAAAGGTAGGAGTTCCATCTTTCTTTCTTTCTTTCTTTCTTTCTTTCTTTCTTTCTTTCTTTCTTTCTTTCTTTCTTTCTTTCTTTCTTCCTTCCTTCTCTCTCTTTCCTTCTTAAATGCAGATTGATTTTATTTATTTATTTTTCAATGTCAAAGTTAATTATAAAATATTAAAAAATTTAAAACCATTATAAAGTCTCAGTAATTAAACGAACATGACACCAGCACAGAAATAATCAAGTAGATCAGTGAAATATAATGACCATTCTAGAGACAAACATACATATCTGTCTAACATTGTAGTCTATGATTAAGTTGATATTTCAAATCAATGGGTAAAATAAGGCTTATTCAACAAATAAGGTGCATGGACCATTATTACTTGAAATAAAAGAAATGTAGAGCCCTATTTCACACATTATACAACAGATATTCAGGTGAGTTAAAAATCAAATGCAGAATCTAAGGAGTTTTAGAAAAAAATACAAACTAATATTTTTCCTTACCCTGAAGTAAAATATTCAAACACAGAAGCTATAAATGAAAATATTGACAATATGACTATATTAAACATTTAAGACTGTATAATAATACACATATTAAAAAAGTTAAAGGACAAGTAATAGAATAGGAAAGGATTTGCAACACATCTAAAAAGGGGTTAATTTTTTTTTAAGGAAAAAATTCTACAAATATTTAATGAAAAAATGAATAAAGAATACCAAACAGTCATTTAAAGCTTTTTAAACATAACAGAAATAGGCAAGAAATATACAAAAAAGATTTAACTTCAACGATAAAGGAACAGTGAAAAGAACACATCATTGTCACAATCAGATTAATACGTATTAAAAAATATTGGTATTATCAACTATTGGCAACTGTGAAAGGAACTGGGTATTCACAGATTCTTTTAATTCATCTTAAAGCAGTCCCTTTAGCATATTTTGCAGTGCTGGTTTGGTCGAGGTGTATTCTTTCAGCCTTCTTTTTTCTGGGATATTCCTTATTTCGGCTTCCATTTTCACTGAGAGCCTTGTTGGGTAAAGCAGTCTTGGTTGCAGGCCTTTGCTTTTCATTACTTGGAATATTTCTTGCCAGTCCCTTCTGGCTTGCAGTGTTTCTGTTAAGAAGTCAGCTGTTAGCCATATTAATGCTCCCTTATATGTTACTATCTGTTTCTCCCTTCCTGCCTGTAGGATTCTCTGTTTGTCTTTGATATTGCCATTTTAATGATGATGTGTCTTGGAGTGGGCCTCATTGGGTTCCTCTTGAATGGGACTCTCTGTGCTGCCTGGACTTGTGTGACTTTTTCTGTCCTTCAGTTAGGGAAGTTTACCATCATGACTTTTTCAAACAGGTTCTCTATCCCTTCCTCATCCTCTTCTCCCTCTGGTATTCCTATTATATGGATATTATTAGGTTTCAGGTTGCCCTGCATTTCCCTCAATGCCTCTTCATTCTTTTTTAGTCTTTTTTCATTTTCTTGCTCCTTCTGGGAGCTTTTCTCTACCTTGGTCCTCCATCTTGTTGATTCGATCCTCTGCTTCATCTAGCCTGCTTTTGATTCCTTCTACTGTGTTCTTCAATTCAGAAATTGTATTCTTCATTTCTGCTTGTCTCTTATTGATAGTTTCTATGTCCTTTTTCATGCTGATATAGTTTGCAGTAAGTTCCTCATAGTTTCCCTGTAGATTTTTGTAATTCTCTCTGAGCTCACTGAGCTCATTGAGCTTCCTTAGAACTGTTGTTTTGAACCCAATACCTGATAGTTTATTTGCCTCTATTTCATTTAGTTCTCTTTTTGGGGATCGCTCCTTTTCCTTCAAGTTGGGGGTATTTCTTTGTCTTCCCATTATTTGTGAGACTCTTTTTTTTTTTTGCTTTTGATTCTTAAGTTGATCTGTCTTGATTTCCTGGCTTTGTGGCGTGAACTTCTATGGTAGGAGACTGCTGTTTTTACTTTCTGGATCTGCCTCTGATGATGTCAGATGTCCCTGTCTGAATTTAGGTAGTCTGTTTGATACTTCCAGGAACCTACTGTCTGTGGTTGTCTCCTTCAGCTGTTAACCTAGTCACTCTGTACTCAGCAGGCCACCTTAGACAGCTCAGGACAGGGTGGAGTCCCTCCTGGGGGCGGGGTTATTTGGGTCCTCTCACCCTGCTGCTGTATGGGGGAGGAGTCCACACTGGGATCCCGCCAGTTACTCTCTCCGTTCTTTCCCCAAGGCCTCTGTCCCCAGTCTCTCCTCAAGTGTCTCCAGACCTCTCTGCGCCCCCTTTAGTCAGGGATCTATTGTCTGTGGCTGCCACTCTGCACTCAAGAGGCAGCTTAGACAGCACAGGATGGGGTGGAATCCCACCTGGGGGCAGGGCTATTAAGTCTTCTGACACTGCTGCTCAGGGGGAGTGGTCTCTACCGAGAAGGATGGCTGCTGTTGCATGGGGGATGAGTCAGCACCGAGATCCTGCCGATTACTCTCTCAGTTCTCTCCCCAAAGCCTCCTTCCCCAGTGTCTCCTCGCGTGTCTCTAGCCCACTCTGTCCTTGCTTTTGCCGGAGACCAGTGTAAGTAGCTACATATAAAAATTTATGCGTTGGCCCTTTAAACGGTTCTTGTGTCTCCAGCTGCCTTTGTCTGGCAGAGAGCAACCCTGCCACTTTTCACAGCTGGCTGTTTTTTGTGTACTCTTTGGGCTCTTGTGCTGTAGGCTAGAGTTCCCCGTTTATGGTTTAGTCATCAGTCTTCTCAGGGGGATCTAACCAAAGCCCAAAAAGTACACAATGTTGTTTAGGCAGTTTGGCAGTTTGAGTTTGCTTTTTAATCCAGTTTGCCAATTTCTGTCTTTTAATTGGGTGTGCTTACACTATTTATATTTAATGTGATTATAGATATAGTTGTGTCTAAATCTATTATCTTACTCTTTGTTTTCTATTTGTCTCATTTATTCTTTTTTTTGTCTTTATAGATTCTTTTGGATTAATTGAGTGTCTTTTATGATTCCCCCTTATCTACTCTGTTGGCTTATTAGTCATAATTACTTTTTACTTTAGTGGCTGCTTTAGGTTTATAGTACACAATTTTATCTCATCTACCTTCAAAAGATATGTTATCACCTTTACCTATAGTACATAAACTTTGTGATAATATTTTTATTTGTCTACTCACACTTTGTTATTATTTTCATATATTTTGCTTTTACAGATGTTGTAAATTCCATACCACATTGCTATCATTCTTGTTTTAAAATCAATTATTTTTTAAAATACTTGAATAAATAAAAATCATATTTACCTATGTAGTTACCATTTCTGGTTCTCTTCATTCCTTGTATTGAACCATATTTCCATTGAATATCATTTTTTTTCTGCCTTAAAGACTTTCTTTAACATTTCTTGTGGTATGGATCTACTGGTAATGAATTATTTCATCTTTTCAAGGTAAGAATAAACTTAAGTTGGACATATTTTTTCTTTCTTTCAGAACTTAATAATGTTGTTCTAACTTCTTGTTTGCATATTTTTTGACAAGAAATCTGTTGTTATCCATTTTTTGTTCTTCTATACATATGCATTTTTTCCCCTTTGGCAACCTTTAAATTTTCTCTATCACTAGATTGAGAAAACTTATTGTGATGTGTCTTGTATTGTTATTTATGTTTCTTGTGCTTGAGGTTTGTTGATCTTGGATCTGTGTGTTTATCATTTTCACCAAGTTTGGAAAATTTTGAATTATTACTTCTTCAAATTTCCCTGTGTTTTCTAATTACACATATATAAGACTGTTTGAAGCTGTTCCACAGCTCACTAATGCTCTTTTAATTTTCTTTAATTTTTTTCTCTTTGTTTCATTTTTGAGTAGTTTCTCTTGCTGTGTCTTCAAATTCACGAATCTTTTCTACAATGTTTAATCTGCCAATAATCTCAGTGTATTTTTAAAATATTACTTTATGTAGTGTTAATCTCTAGAAGATCTGTTTTAATATTTTTACATATTTCTTATCGCTACACAACTTTTTGAACACACAGAAAATATCACTACTATTTTAATGTTCGTGTCTGCAGATTCTAACATCTTTATCAGTTCTGGTTTAGTTTCAGTGTAGTTTATCTCCTCATTATGAGTTGTAGTTTCCTGCTTTTTTTCCATACTAAGTAATATTTTATTTAGTTCCAGATATTCTGAATTAAACTTTCCTGGATTTTAATGTTTTTTAATTCCTTTAAATATTCTTAAATTTTAGGATACTCTTGTGTTACTAGGTAGTAATTTGCTACTTCGGATCTTTAAGATTTACTAAGTGGGATTGAAGCAGTATTTAGTCTAGGATTAGTTATTCCCCACCCCTGTGGCAAGACTATCCTGTGTACCCTACACATGAATTGTGAGTTTTCCATGTTGGATGAAGGGAACAGTTACTCTTCCTGGCCATGCCTATATAAGCCCTGTTTGAGCTCTGGGAACTGTTAACTCGAATCTTATCATTTTTTCCCCAGCTCAGTACTCAACTGAATACTCAACAAGCTCGGCCTTCTACAGAGCTCCAGTGTGCTTCCCTCTCTTTTTTCCCTGCCTCTCTCCCTCCCTGTCTCCTCTCTCTCTCAGCTGTTTCCTCAATGGGACTCATTCTTGGAAACTTTATAGCCATTTTCATCTCCTAAATTCTCAGCTGTTTCTTTCCAACTTAGGGACTCTTCTGATTGCTGTCCAGATTCCCTACTTCATGTTCCCTCAAGGCAGTAAACTACAGCAGTCATAGGCTCAGCTTGTTAGTTTCTACTATTAGATCACTATTCTTTGTTGCCTGATATGTGTTATCTTGAAATCACTATTTCATGTATTTTGTCTGTTTTTCAGTTGTTTCAGGCGGGAAAATAAATACACTTCCTTTTTCTTATCTTTAATGGAAGCAGAAATGTTCATTAAGATTTTTATTTTTGTACCTCCCAACTATTTTTTTAAATAATACTTTTTAAAAAGTATTATTCTTTCAGTAAATTTCTTAAATAACATTCTTATACTTTTAGTAAGTTTCTTAAATAACATTCTATTTTCATTGCATTACTCTTGCTTTCATTTTTATTTCCATCTCTGCCTACAATCACCCTCAAAATTGCCACCAAGGTAAGATAGGAAAAACACAAAACATCTTGATACTCTTATTTTAAAAACTCCTTAATGTCATTATTTGTTCACAATATAAAGTTCACATTCTTTAGTATGGAGCATAATGTCCTTCTTCATATAGCCTTTGTTTGCCTCTGCAATAATAACTATCAAAAACATTACTATGATAAAGATAAAATAAAATAATAAAAACATTGAGTGTCTACTATTAAGCAGGCACTGGTGGATGTCTTATTGAAAAAGAAGACAGAGTTCCTATCCTTAGCATATTAAGCCTAGCAAGTAAGATTAACAATAAACAATTATAAGTATGAGTTACTATCTTCAAAGTACAGGTTGCCGTGGGGCATATTTTCTGGAATAATTAAAGATTAGAGTTATTTTTCTTAGTGAGGTGGTATTTAACTGAGACATAAAATATATGTATGTGAGTTAACTTAGTAAGAAATAGTCATGGAGATTGCAGTGCATAAGAGATTTAGCATGCCTAAGGAATGGAAAGTGCATGCCCTTGAATATTGGAGTATAATGAATGTCTCCTTGGAATACTAAAAGTACTCCTTTAATTCCCCAGTTAGGGTCCACCACTAACACCTGACCAAATTTATGCCACAATGAACTATCAAATTTTCATTTTATTATATGCCTGTATTTTTTGTATGTGCTGTTTCTTTGCCTTAAATCCATTAATTTTTTTCCTTTTGGCAAAAGCCTTCCTGTGTTTTAGAACACTATTTAAGCATCTTCTCAGAAAATAGTTTTCTGGCTGTTCATTCCTGTCTTCCAGTTAATATGACCACTTCTTTCTTTTGTTTTCACCTATGTTTTGAACATATGTGCATTATGGATATCATATCTGATTCTCTTACTTAAATTTGAGTTATTTAAAGCTAAAATCATGTCATGCAAATTTTTATTTTACCATTTGTAGAATCTGTAATAGTCATGGCTAATTTGGTAATTTCATTGCTGCTCTCCATCTCATTAGGTAAGAAAAGCAAGTGCTGGACTTCCAGTCAAGGTGGTGGCACACTGAGACATGGTTTGCATTGTTGCACATCCACATCAAAATTACAACTAAAATATAGGACAACAATCACTCAGAACTGTCAGCAATTGAGCTGAATTGAAGTCTGATAATGATGGAATTAAAGAAACCACATCTATCCAGGTAGGTAGAAGGGGCGCAGGCATAGAATGGGCTGGTCCCACATCCACATGTAGTGGATAAAAGTTTGGGATGGATTTCTTGGGAGTGAGGAGTCCCAGCCCCACAGGTGTCCCCAGTCTAGGGTTCCAATGCCAGTAATATAAGTCCCCACAACATCTGGCTGCAAAAACCAGTGGGGATTCAGTCATTAAAGAAACTTCTGTAACCCAAAGCAGGTCCTCTTAAAGAACCCACACATGGACACATCTATTCAGACTCATTGCCTCTGAGCTCCAGCACCAGAATAGCAGCTTGAAAGACACCAGTGGCATACTGGGAGAAACTGAGGTGTCTGGCATAAAGGGGAGCAGAGGCCATTGTGCCTTTTTCTAAACCCTTCCCCCAAAGAATCACTGAGCCAGCAAGCTGGTGCCATATCTGAGATTCCGTCAGCCTGGCTAACACTGTTTGGCCCAACTTGGAGGTCCCCAGAATCTCCACCCCACCCAACTTACAGGCCTACTCAAGTCACTTTTCCATATGAATGACTGGTTTTGGCTCATGCTTTACAACTTCCTAAATCCTCTCAAAGAAGCAACAGCTGGCCTCAGTGAGCCCCAGGCATAGCACTAGCAACAGCCAGCCTAGATTCACAGCTTGACTTTGCTTGGGAATCTACGAGCCCAGCATAAGTAGCAATCTTCTCAGATTACTTTATAGCTCAGGCAGGGTGGCCCCAGGCAAAATACAGGTAGGGGCTGACCTTGGTCTGCCCCACCCAGGAAACCTAAGGGACAGCACACCCACTAGACAGCTACAGACCATGTTGGAACACCACCACCTTACCCCTACACAGCTGATCCTCCAAGGTGGCTGGAGGTTGGTGGTAAGTGGTCACAGTCAATCCTTGCAGCTGACTGCCTGGGTAAATCCCTCCTATTGATCTGCCAACAGCAACCAATGCTCAACTACAAGAGGAGGGTGTACTCAGCCTACATCATGGGCTTACCTTGAGTAACCAACTTGGGTGATGTGGTAGGCTGTGCCACTGAACCCTACAGGATACCTACTATATTTGGCCACACTGCCAAGACACGAAGTCAAAGCAACTCTACCTAATTCATAGAAACAAATACAGGGAGGTGGTCAAAATGAGGAGACAAAGAAACATGGTCCAAATGAAAGAGCAGATCAAAACTCCAGAAAAAGAACTAAAAGAAAAATGGAGATAAGCAATCTGTCAGAGGTAGAGTTCAAAGCACTGGTTATAAGGATGCTCAAGGAACTTAGTGAGGACCTCAGAAGTGTAAAAAATATCCAGTCAGAAATGAAGGTACACTAAATGAAATAAAATACAATTGATAGGGAAACAAGAGTAGAGTCAATGAAGCCAAGAATCAAATCAATGATTGGGAAGACAAGGATGAGTAAAACAAGCAATTACAACAAGAAGATGAAAAAAGAACCTAAAAAATGAGGATAGTATAAGCAGCCTCTGGGACAACTTCAAGAGGTCCAATGTTCATATCATAGGGGTGCCAGAAGGAGAACAGAAAAAACAAGATATTGGAAATCTACTTGAAAAAATAATGAAAGAAAACCTCCGTAATTTGGTGGAGGAAATAGACATGCAAGTCCAGGAAGCACAGAGAATCCTAAACAAGATGAATACAAAGAGGCTCACTCCAAGACACATCATAATGAAAATACCAGAGGTTAGAGATGAAGAGAGGATCTTAAAAGCAGCAAGAGGAAAGAAATTACTTACCTACAAGGGAGTTCCCATAAGACTGTCAGCTGATTTCACAAAAGAGACTTTGCAGGCTAGAAGGGATTGGCAAGAAATATTCAAAGCCATGAAAAGCAGGGACCTACAGCCAAGATTGCTCTACCCAGCAAAGCCATCATTTAGAATTGAAGAGCAGATAAAGACTTCCCAGACAAGATAAAACTAAAGGAGTGCATTATCACCAAACCACTAGTATGTGAAATGTTAAAGGGACTTATTTAAGAAAAAGAAAACCAAAATTATGAACAATAAAATGGCAAAAACACATATCTGTCAACAACTGAATCTAAAAATCAAACTAAGCAAACAAGAAGAACACAGACCTAGTCATGGATACAGAGAATGTCTTGATGATTGCGAGGAATGAGGAAGATGTAAGAGAATGGGTGAAGAACTGAGGGATTAGAAGTACAAATAGGTAGTTACAGACTAGTCATGGGAATGTAAAGTACAATATAGGAAATAGAATAGCCAAAGAACTTATACACATGACCCATGGACATGAATAATGGTGTGGGGATTGCCTGAGGGAGTGGTGGGTGCTGGGTAGAAGAGGCAAAGGGGGAAAAATCAGGACAGCTGTAATAGCATAATCAATAAAATATAATTAAAAAAAGAAAAAAGGAAAAACTAGTGCTGTCTGTATTCAATCTAAACAAAACTATTCCTTAAATTTAATTAGGGAAATCATATTAAAATTGGTATAATGATAAAACATTAATTACTTAATATTATTTTGCTTGTTTTACTTTAGTCTTCTGATATGATTTAACTACATAACAATTGGCTACTTTTGTTTCTAATATATTAGTCTAAAACAGTGATTTTCAATCAGTGTTCTATGCCTCAAGAATTTTTAAATTCAAAATATGCAATGCCTGTTTATTTAGTCAGGAACACTGCTCTTTTTTTTTTTTTTCCCACTTGCTTTGCATGTTGTCAGCTCTTTCTCCTGTGCGAGACAAACAACTGCAATAAACTTCACGTATATGCCTAACACCTCCATGGTGGTACAATTATAAGCAGTCCACATCGAGACCTTGGACTCATGGGTGTTCACAGCTTTTCTCCCATGGTTCTGGTGATGTAGCAACACTCTTGGAAAGAGGCAGCCTTGTTCTCTTTTCTCCCTTGAACTTTGTCTCACTTCTCCTCTCTGAAGGTGCCGCCCCAAGCTTCCAGGATAAGAGGCAGTGGCTTTTTACCCCCTTAGACTGTCAAATGGAAAGAATGGTAACAACCAACACAGTAACAGCAGTCTAGTGAGAATGAATCAAAATCATACCTTTTTTTTGTCAGATTGGCAAAAAATATAATACTGTTTTTGTGTATGCAGAATTTTAGCAGTTAGTTTATGTGTTCTGTGACATGAAAAAGATTGAAAACTGCTGGTAAAACAAAGTACAGAAATTTGAACTACTTAACTCAGTAACAATATATGAGTTAATATTTCCCCTTAATTTTCGTAAATCTATGATGAACATTTCTCAAATTTCTTTTGCTTGTTTTATGCCCTATATTAAAGAAAGCATGAGTAAAAGGAAATCTCACTCTTTTAATGACTTCCCTTTTTTGGTTGACTCCACCTCCATTATGAAGCCCTATGATTTTTTGTGGCAGTCAGAAGCGATTTAGAATTCTTAGTGGTCCTCTCTTTAGGAGGACATTTCTAGGGACTAATACAAGAAGATTCAGAAGTCATAAGACTGGAATGGACAAATTCAAAATGGTTCCACATGAAAACTCTGGATCTCCTGGTAAAAGCTTCTTATTTATTCTACATTTATTCTTTAACAGAGCATAGCATTATTCTGACAGTCATTGGATCTGATTTAATAGTAATTGGCATTAGGAAAGTAAGGAATGGGAAAAAGGCATTATGATTATATGCCAGTACCTCTTATCTGTCATAGATTCTAAATTGAAGATACACAATAAGGATTAGATTTGCCACCAATTTTGTAAAACTTGAAGTGAAATTAAGTAAAGAACTGAAATTAACTAAACTATATTGGGTATAAAGACAATACTTGTTAGAAAAGATAGAACATGTAGGAATGATTAATTGAAAGCTGACTGCCTAGAAGAAATTTAGAATAATACCCCTGAGTGTTGAAATCTACTTTATGATTTAAATGGATATGTTAAACTCATTTAGAATTTTTACTTTTTAAGCTTTTTCTATTGAAGTATGATATGTCACATGAAAGCATGAATTATAAGTGCAAATTTCAGTGACTCATTCCAAAGTGAGCGCTCCTTGGTTATGACAGTATTTGTTAAAATTTTTTATTTAATTTTATTCATTGACTTTAGAAAAGGGCGGGGGAAGGAGGGTAGAGAGAGAAAAAGACATCAATTTGTTGTTCCACTTATTTGTGCATTCATTGGCTGATTCTTGTATGTGTCCCAGCCAGAGATCAAATTCATAACTTTGGCATATTAAGACGACACGCTAACCAACTGAGCAACGCTGCCAAGGAGACAGTATTTTTACTTTTAAATTACTGTTAGGTTAGTGTAGAAAGAAGAAATGAAAGTGCTAGCAGGTTTAAAGCATTTTATGCTATATCTGGAGATAAGAGCCAATATTGGGGTTTTCCCAATGTAAACATTGTTACTCGATTCCATCAATGTATTGTTCGGCTATTATTTAGCAAGCACTGTGTCAGGTACCAGTGGAATTATGGCCAACGTGATGGAACTTACCACATAACAATGTGGATCAGGTAGGCTTGGATCGGAACACATTAGTTGAATATTGCTCTGTACTTTAAGGAAGAATTGCTCACTTCTAAGTTTAATTAATGCCTTTTCAATTTTGCAGGTTTTAAGGTTGATTTTGCAATTCTTTTTCTATCCCACAAGTTTTATAATTATGCACTTTTAAGATGTCTATTAACATGAACATTTTCAAAGCTGTTTCACTGAGACTATATGATTCTGGGTATGAATTTTTTTCTATCTGCTTTGCCATTTAGAAGGAAGGATTTTTCTATCTTGGTGTGACCTTCTTTGTTAATTGCAAACTTCTGAAACCATCTTCAAAGTCTCTTTGGAGAAGACTATACTTTTGCTCTCTTTCATTTTTTCTCAGACTTCAGAAGATGTTTCGTCCACGTGAGTCCCTTCATTATTGCTGTGATCTCAGTTCTTAGTGCCTCTCTGATCACTGGTTCTCCTGGTGAGTACTTTGTCAAATATACTTGCAATCTTAGCCTCCTCTGACAAGAATCATTGAAAAGCAAATAATTCTCCTGAAGGCCAATAGCATCTAAAAGCATACTTCATGGTTTCAAAGGATCAGATATTAAATGCACAAAATAAGAACCTAACCATAAGACACACACATATATGAACAAAATAGCATAGTTCCCCCCAAATAAAATAAACTTTCACAGAGAATAAATGCATTTTACCTAGAAATTTGAAATAATGTCTAACTGAAAAATAGGGAATAATGCAGAGGAGGAGAAACCTCAGAATTATTGGGATAAAAGAAAATTTTAGGAACACTTTAATAAATCCAAATGCCAAAACTTATCTAAAATTGTATTGATGGAGGCAAGATGTATATAACATGGGTTTCTCTGTTAGCTAAAATAATCATGAGGTGGTAGCTGAGACATTTGGAAGGAGCATATGGTAGAGGAAATTTATTTTGTGGTAGAAGATAATAGGAAATTATCTCAACTTCTGTTTAAGTAGATACATGTCTGTTATATTTCAAGTAGCATTTTTTAAAATATAGTATCTTTCATATATATGAAAAAAGTGTAAAATTCCTTGTAATTGGTCTGTTCATTCTTATCAGCTTTCTTTCTACTGATCTTGGGGTTTTAGAGAAACTTAAGTAGCTCATCCCTTTAAAATTTTGTACTGTCTAATTTAAATAATAAACCCTCCATGAAGATTACATAGCTTGATGTTATAAAGAATGTCAGCCATAAATTAAAGATATTATATAGTGTTGTGCTACTTAGCTCTACTGGTTTATGCCGTTGTTCAATCTGAAGCTTGTGATACTGATATTTATATTTGAATTCTTATGAAATAGCATTCTCCTATTGTATCATGAATGGGTCCAGGAATGTTTCTCAAACCTGGATTTGGAAAATAAATAGATAATATAAAGAATAGTAATTGTCTGCTTGCTCTTTGGATCTTGACCAATTGCTGCCTTTACCCAATGATGCAGGAGGAACAAACAAGGAGCTGAGATTAACAGATGGTGAAAACAAATGCAGTGGGAGAGTGGAGGTGAAAGTCCAGGAAGAGTGGGGAACTGTGTGTAACAATGGCTGGGACATGGATGAGGTCTCTGTGATCTGTAGGCAACTTGGATGCCCAACTGCTATCAAAGCCACTGGTTGGACTAATTCCAGTGCAGGCTCTGGACGCATTTGGATGGATCATGTTATTTGTAGAGGGAATGAATCAACTCTCTGGGACTGCAAACATGATGGATGGGGAAAACATAACTGCACTCACCAACAGGATGCTGGAGTAACCTGCTCAGGTAAGACCTGATAAGTCAAGCTCTTGACATGAAATGCTTTATGGGAAAAAAATACATAGATGCGTTACAAACAAAAAGGAGCCAGTTTTCTGTATGCAATCAAGTCCATATATAAAAGGACCCAATCCATTGTTAAAAGACCAGAAAACACATGACAAAGCTCATATTAAAAAATAAGTCAAAAGAGATTCTGAACACTTCTATCAATGAAGAAGTGACTGACTTCAATTTTACATGTAGTAATCCTACTATGACTTCCTACTTCTACATAAAAAATCATGTTATCTAAGTTAATTCCTTGTCTTCTTTCCCAGTGACATGCTGCTTTTATGCATTGACTCAAATTATTAACTTTTTATGTAGTAACTGATAATCAACTTAATCAAGAAATAAATATTCTGAGTATTAATTTTTCTTTATGGAAGAAGGAGGTATCACAAAGTGTCACTGCTTTTTCAGTGATTTTTTTGTTTTGTTTTGTTTTTTAATCTTCATCCATGGACATGCTCATTGATTTTAGAGAGGGGAAGAGAGGGAGAGAAAAATCAATGTAAAAGAGAAACATCAATCAGTTGCCTCCCGTATGCAACTGGGGACAGAACCCACAATCTTGGCAAGTGCCTTGACTGGGAATCAAACCCACAACCCTTTGGTTTAATGGGACAACTCTCCAACCAACTGAACAACACCAGCCAGGACTATGTGGTGGTTTAATTTATAAAATGTTTTATGTTTTATATCAGTTGCTCTGCAATAACTCATAAAATCATGTCAAACCTTTATATTGACAAATCCTAAGGTCAAGTTTCTTACCCAATTCAGATTCTTGGGCTTCTCATTTTTCCTTGCTTGCTTCATTGAACTTTATGTAGCCCTCTCATTTCCCAGCCTCAATGTTAGAGACTCTCTCTTCCATAGGACTGATTTCAGAAGGAACTAATTTCCACACAGGCATTGTGGTGTAATGGGAGCAACTAAGGACAGTATCTAGAAAAATGTGGAACTAAATTCTAGCTCAGCCCCTCATTAATGCTATTATTTTCAGCAAGTTGTTAAATCTTTCTAAACTTCAGTTTCTGAGTTTGATGATAGAACACATGAAAAGCTACTGATACACTGTCTGGTATGTAATAGGTGTTAAAAATTAAAGTTAGTTTTCTCATGGGTTACTGCTTCTCATTACCTTGACAATTCAGTTCTTTTCGCCTCCTCTCTTCCTCTCCTCTACCATCCTCCCCTTCTTCCCTCATTTTCCCCTTCACTTCTTCCTCCTCCTTCCCCCCTCCCTTTTCTCCTTCTTCTCTTTGTCTTTTATGTTAATGATTCAGTGAAAAGCAATAGTAACATGTGCATCAAACATCTACAGCAAAGTTAAAAGTCATAATAAATCTTGCCAAGCTTTCACCGTAATTATTGCTGTCTCTAGAGTTCTTTCTAAGCTAAGGAACAGCACATAGTACTTTTAACTCCTGTTTCTACTTTTTTTTAATGCCTCAGGATAAAGTTACTCAAACTTGCTTTTACAAATTTACACATATAAAACTCCAACTGGTGCATAATAATAGCGATGCATAACCACTCAATTTACTAGTTTCATGAGGTTACAGAGTCTGCATTTCTGAGATTCTCCACTCTGATTAATGCTTGAAGCCTCTGCCTCCTCAGAGATTTTATTATTATCATATGTACAGGGGCAATACAGCCTAACAGTAAGGAGAATACTTTCTGTTGAGTATTGTAGCAACTCTGGTGCTACACTGCCTTTTTTTTCCCCTCTACATCCTAAGTGTTTGATTGTGTGCCAATTATCTACCCTCAGTTTGCTTATCTGTAAAGTATCATTAACTTTTCATAATAAAAAATCTTGCTAAGTAGAGGTCTTTGCTTGGAGTTTAGAGCTTTTAAAATGAATTACTTTTTCAAAAGATGCCTTCTAAACATTTTGTTCAAAAATAAACTGTTTTTGTTTTTTATGTGTCCCCAAACTTAATTGCAAATCTCCTTTTCTTGGGTATTTTAGTCCTCACAGAAAATCTAACAGAAAGTGTATAGAGAATATTTTCTTAATGAAAAAATCTGTTTTTTGCTAAAAATGGTACCAGATACTTTGCAGATGGAAAAATAAAAACCTTTGGTTTAAACAAGAAATTGATAAGAAATGAATTATTTTAATTGATTTTGGTCCTCAGTTTTTAATAATTTGGTATACCACAGTGTGTTCTTATATTATGCATGCTTATGCACTTTATTTTTGCTTTTTCCTGTTTTCTAATTTCAAATTCAACTTCCGACAATTATTCATGCTCTGATTTTTTTACAAATAAAGAAAGATTAAAATAAAGATTTTAAATGTTCCATGAATTACCAGTTTGTCATTTTTACTATTTTGTATATGAACCAATTTTATTTTTTTCAAGTTTTTAAAAAATAAATACTTTGGGTCAATTTTATTATTTCTACCAAAAAAGAGTGTTCACTCTGTCCTAGTAAAGGAAGGAAATGAAATAAAACAGAAAGTAAATTTAATCTGTAAAACAGTTTTCTTGGTAAGTAGATGTAGATAAAAGTTATCATTGCTAGTTTGTATTTTAAAAGATTAAAATTCTCCAGTATGTGAGAGAACAGGAAGCATCTGAAAAGATGCACTGTTTTAAGGAAAGCATGAAATTCTAAGTGTCTTGAGGAATCTTATTCTCTAAAATTACTTCTGAGTGAATATCACTTTGAACTCTGTTGTTTTCTTTGTTCTAGATGGATCTGATTTGGAGATGAGGCTGATGAATGGAGGAAACCGGTGTTCAGGAAGAATAGAAGTCAAATTCCAAGGACAGTGGGGAACAGTGTGTGATGATAACTTCAACACAGATCATGCTTCTGTGGTTTGTAAACAACTTGAATGTGGAAGTGCAATCAGTTACTCTGGTTCAGCTAATTTTGGAGAAGGTTCTGGGCCAATCTGGTTTGATGATCTTGTATGCAATGGAAATGAGTCAGCTCTCTGGAACTGCAAACACCAAGGATGGGGAAAGCATAATTGTGATCATGCTGAGGATGCTGGAGTGATTTGCTTAGGTAAGGACTGATCTGGGTTCATTCTGTTCTTGAAGAGAGGGTGAAAAAACAAAAAGGAGGGTGTGGTAAGAGTCTGCTTCCTTGTCATTTTATCATTACCTAATCTCAGGTTCCAATTCTGATACTTTGGAGTTTTTAATGTGACTGAAATTAAAATAGATTAGGGGAGATGGATGAACAGTGAAATTGAGATTCAAGTTATGAGGATTGAAGGAGGTGTTTGAACCATTGTTTGATCCAGACCTGGCCAGGTAGCTCAGTTGGTTAGAGTGTCCTGCTGCTACACCACGACTGCTGCGATCCGTGTCAGGACGTATACAAGCATCAACCAATGAATGCATAATTACGTGGAACAACAAGTCGATCTTTCTCTCTCCTTCTCTCCCTTCCTTTCTTTCTAAAATCAATAAATAAAAAATTTAAAAAATATCCTCCCCCCCAAAAAAAATCAAGAAAGAAAGAAAAGAAAAGAAGAAATGGCTTAACTAGCAAATTTTGCTTTCTGGATGAATTTAAAAGCAAATCGCCACTCCCTTCCTCTCCCCACCCCACTCCTGCCCTTCTTATCATCCTCTTCCTACAAAATTCCTCCCTTCAGACACACTAACCACCCCTTCCCAAACTATTAGTTCAAATTTACAGAGTCAAATGATTAAACAAAATTGTTGTTTTCCTATTACAATTTCATTTATGCTATGACTATGGTGTAAGTATAATGAGGAGGCACTGTGTCTGTCTACAGACTTTAATATTTCATACTTGATCAGGGAACAGAGACAATGGATTTTTATACGTACAGAGATGATATTCTCCTTTCTTCATTTGAGTTCTTAGTTTGAAGAAGACCTAGTATTTCTTGAACCCCAAGGAACATTTAGGAAAATGTAGTTAGGGTAAAAATGTCCCTGTATTCACCAGCTGTCTCTTTTAGTGGGAGGGGAAGGAATGAAGGAAACTCAGTTCAAATTAATTTTAAAGTAAGATAACACTGACTTAAAAAACTGAAAAATTCAGGAAGTGTATGATGAATACAAGCACTTCAGCAGTGCCATGTGGGTTCTGGATTTTTTTTTTTTCTTGAATTGGTTTTCTTTTCCCTTGTTGAACAATGGTGCATCTTTTAGCTGAACCACAAAGAATGGAATTCCTGCAAAAAATATGGATTTTGTTAGCTGAAGAAAATAAAGAATTTGGGGTAGAAAAAACACTGTACCTTCCATTTTTCTTTACCCATCAAAGTGTTTCTAGGTCTCCAATCAGCTCACTTCTTCTCAATGTGTTTTATACATGCAGAAGAATCACAAGAAAAGAGTGCTGTGGCAACATAAGCTAAAACAACCAGAGGAAAATCCCAATTTATTTATTACAGGATATTACTCAGAATTAAGTTCTGTTCTTTGAGGAATACTGATTGGGAGAAGGTGAAAACAGGAAGGATTAGGTATCTTTTTCTCTTTCGTTTGTTTTAAAACTGAGGAAGTTGTCACAAAGGAGCCTGGCATATACCAACCAGGTAGTGTGGATAGGTAATAGAGTCAGAGGCAAAAGTGAGTGTTGCATATAGGGGAAAACTGGAGTGTATGGGTACCACCTAAACACATACAAGTATATATTTAAGAAGAAAAACAAACAGTTACAGCAAATATTCTGGTGGTCAAATAAGTATTTCATTAAATAAAATTCAGCCCTTAGACCTCCTGTTAGGAACTATTCCTACAGTGCATACTCTCAATACTGAAAAGTTCTGTCTTCTTGCCTGATGTATTCCTTCAACCATCTTTAATAATTTTTTTCTTTTTCTTAACATTTATTTAATTTGTATTCAAGTACTTTTTCATTTTATTTCTTAATTACAATTTATATTTAACATTATATTGCTTTAGTTTCAGGTCACCTTTAATAATTTTCAGTAGTAGTGTATTATTGTTTTCTCTATCTCTACTTATATCTCCCCTTTTCCTTAACTGATTTCAGATACAGGTATTTACGATCCCCTTATTCTTATTTCTTTTTTAAAATTTATTTTTCAATTACAGTTCTCATACAATATTATGTTAGTTTCAAGTGTACAATGTAGTAAGTAGACATTTATACAGCATACAAAGTAATTACCTTGACAAGTCTAGTATCCATTAGACACCACACATAGTTATAATAGTATTATTGATTATATTTCCTATGCTGCACTATATATTCTTGTGACTATTTTTATAACCGTCAATTTGTACTTCCTAATCCTTTTATCTTTTTCACTTAGGCCCCAAACCTGTCCCATCTGGCAACCATCATTTTTTTTCTGTATCTGAATTTGTCTCTGTTTTGTTGTTCATTTATTTTGTTTTTAGATTACACATATAGGTGAAATCATATGGTATTTGTCTATGTCTGATTTACTTCACTTAGCATGTACCCTCTAAGACCACCCATATTGTTGCAAATGGTAAGATTTTATTTTTTGACTGGGTAGTATTCCATTGTACATGTGTACCACATCTTATATATTCATCTAATCAATGGACACCAAAGTTTCTTACATACTTTGGCTATTGTAAATAATACTGCAACAAACATTGGGATATATATATATCTTTCTGAATTAATGTTTTCAATTTCTTTAGGTATAAAGCCAGAAGTGAAATTTCTAGGTCATATAGTAGTTCTACTTTTAATTTTTGAGGAACTTCTTTACTCTTTCCATAGTGGTTATACCAATTTACAATACCACCAACAGTGCAAAAGGATTTCCTTTTCTCCACATCATCACCAACATTTGTTTGTATATTTATTGATGATAGCCATTCTGACAGGCATGAAGGGATATCTTATCATGGTTTTGATTTGCATTTCAATCTTCTTTTCTACTGAGATTTATTTTGTGACCTAACCTGTGGTATATCCTGAAAAATGTCCCATGTGCACTTGAAAAGAATATATATTCTTCCGCTTTTGAGTAAAATGTCCCAAAACTAGCAATTAAGTTTATCTGGTATAATGTGTCACTTAAGGCCATTGTTTCCTTGTTGATTATCAGTTTGGAAGATCTATCCATTGATACTGATGAAGTGTTAAATCGCTTACTATTATTGTATTACTGTTGATCTCTCCCTTTATGTCCATCAATATTTTGTTTATATATAGAGGTGCTCCTACCTTGGATGCATAGATGTTTACAAGAGATAGTATCCCCTTGTTGGATTGATTCCTTTATTATTATGAAATGCACTTCTTTGTCTATTTTTATAGCTCTTGTTTTAAAGTCTGTTTGGTCTGATATAAATACTGTTACCCCAGATTTTTTTTTTTTCATTTCCATTTCCATGAAATATCTTTTCTATTCCTTTATTTTAAATCTGTGCATGTCTTTCAATCTGAAGTGGGTCTCTTATAGACAGCGTACATACAGGTCTTATTTTCTGATTCATTTTCTCACCCTATGGCTTTTAGTCCATTTACATCTAAAGTAATTACAGATAAGTATGTAGTCATTGCCATTTTATTAATGATTTTCTGATTGTTTTCAGAGTTCTCAGTTCCTTATTACCTCAGTCACATCAACATATAGTTGATGACTTTCTATAGTGTTATGTTTCGATTTGTTTCTCCTTAGTTTTTGTATATTTTAATAGGTTTTTGGGTTTTGGTTGCCATTTTCTTCATATATACCAAGCAATGTTTACAGCAGTCTATTTTAAATTAATGTTTGCTTAAATTCAGACACATTCTAAAATCACTGTTTTTACTCACCCTCCTACATTTTTGTTTTTGTCATTATATTTTACTCCTTTTATTTGTGTGTTGGTGTGTCTTTTTGTTTTTATTGTTGTAATTACAATGGGTGTGTTACTTCAAAAGCTTTTTCGTTGGGACTCCTATGGTGGCCAAGGTCATCTGCCACTTGTGCCTTTCTTAGAACCTCTTGGTAAAACATACAAAATGATCTGTTCCTTAGTTGCCACATGTGCTGGGCTTGGGAGTGTTTGGGAGGGGCACAAACCAGGGCCAGCTGCTGCTTGTGCCAGGCTTGTGACCCCTTAGTTGAAGTTACAATATAGGCCAAGATTGGCCACCACTTACGCCAGGCTTGGGGCCCCCTGACAGGAGTCACAGTGCAGGCTGAGACCATTCACCACTTGTGCTAGGCTTGGTACCATTTAGCAAGCTGAGGTTGAGTTGACTACAACTACTGTCTGTTTGGGATCTGTGGACCTTTAAGAGATTTGGGGAAAGTCTGCACTGAGTGCCCAGGCAGTCCACTTGTTTGCAGGAGTCATTGGAAAAGGCCCAGGCTAGAAGAGTGAGTTGGGAGGGGGGCAGGTCTCAGGGAATCACCAGGGAGCAGAATAGTGTTAGCCAGATTATTGGAGAATGCAGATTTGATGCCCACCTGCATCTGGCTGGCAGAGTGGAAGAGAGTGCAACAAAGCAGCATACTTTCCCAGAGAGAGTTGCCCCAACCTCTGCCCCTCTTGTCCATGTAAAATTCAACTCAGTTTCTCCCCAAACTCCCCTGGAGCTTTTCAAGATGTTCCCTTGCACTGGAGCTTAGAGTTAGTGAGCTTGTGAGTGACTGAGTCAGTTCATAGACCTATTTGGACCAGCAGTGCTTTAGTCTCTGGAAGCTCATTGTCTTTCTTGGATACAATTCCCTCTAGTTTTCACAGTAAGATGTTGTGGGGGTTCCTTTTCCCTCAGTTGGGGAGCACAGAATGGGGCTTGGACCCTTGACTCCTCAGGGGGACCTCTGCAGCCAAAATATCCCTCTGATTCTTAGTTGCCACACTGTGAGTGTGGGACATGCCCATTTTTCATCTCCACGCCTCCCATCAGTCTTCACACAGCTTTTCCTTTATGTCCTTGGTTATAGGACTTCTATTCAACTAGTCTTCAGGTGTTTCTCAATGACGGTTGTTCTCTAATTTAGTTGTAATTTTGATGTGGTCATAGGAAGAGGTGAGCACAGAGTTTACCTACTCTGCCATCTTGACCAGAGGTTTCTTATTGTTTCTTTGTCACTGATTTGTTTTGTGTACCTTTTACAGATGGAACAGATCTGGGCCTGAGAGTGGTAGATGGAGTCAATCAATGTTCAGGAAGATTAGAAGTGAAATTCCAAGGAGAATGGGGGACCGTGTGTGATGATGCCTGGGATAGCAATGATGCTGCTGTGGCATGCGCGCAACTTGGATGCCCAACTGCCGTCACTGCTATTGGTCGAGTTAATGCCAGTGAGGGAACTGGACACATTTGGCTTGACAGTGTTTCCTGCCTTGGACACGAATCTGCTATTTGGCAGTGTAGACATCACGAATGGGGAAGGCATTATTGCAATCATAATGAAGATGCTGGTGTCACATGTTCTGGTAAGTTAAAACAAAACAAAAACAGAGAAGGAAGGACTTGTATTTTTTAGGAGTAAGAATAGGTATGAGATGAGAGAGACAGAAATATCTAATAATTTTTTTTGTTGGGAATTCTTTTACAGTTGTGATGAGTCTTTAACACATTTCCTTTTTTTTCATTAAAATAGTTTATTTTAAACAAAAATTTTCAAGCACAAAACTGCTCAGGCATTACAATGATTTCAGTTATCTCTGAATCTACTTATACACATTTCTTTATCTGACTAGTTTAGAGGGTTCTCTGACTCAATTTTCTGTAATAATTATCCTAACTGCTATTAGGTCGTAAGTCTACCTAGGGCTCTGAGACACAAAATGATAATGCTCTTTTAAAAAAATATCTGTCTTATTCATATTTTTCTGCCATTGACAATTTGTGTTAAAACTTGAAACTATAATCCCATTTCTAAGCAAATTTATGATCAATGCCAGCTGTCAGAAAAGCCATGAGATAGTTAAGCCATAATTTCCAGTGTCTTATATCTGGGAAGGAGCAAGATTTTTAAAAATCCTTAGGGAGTTAACTTCCACATATATCTATAGCCTAAGTTTTTGTTTCTTTTGCAGATGGATCAGATCTGGATCTGAGACTTGTAGGAGGAGGCAGCCGCTGTGCTGGGATGGTAGAGGTGGAAATTCAGAAACTAGTAGGGAAAGTGTGTGACAGATTCTGGGGAATGAAAGAATCTGATGTGGTTTGCAGACAGCTGGGATGTGGATCTGCACTCAAAACATCCTACCAAGTATATTCCAAAATTAAGCCATCAAACATGTGGCTGTTTGTAAGCAGCTGTAAGGGAAATGAAACTTCTCTTTGGAACTGCAAGAATTGGCAATGGGGTGGACTTTCCTGTGATCATTATGAAGAAGCCAAAGTTACCTGCTCAGGTAAGACTTTTAAATGTCTTAAGAAGTTTGATTTCAGGTTGGGAAGTACATATAAGTAGAGAGAAAAGTTTCTGCACAGAATCATGAAAAATCATGGTGTGCTCAGGCACCTTTAGGCTGGGGTATCAGGTATGATTGATAGAGCAATAGATATTAGGGCTTTTAAGGTAATATCATAGAATACTTTAAAGTATGCTAACTTATTAGTATTGGTCATTTCTCCTTAACTTTAATAGATGTGTGATATAGGGTAATCTATTAAAGCTCTGTGTGCTGCAATTTCCTCAAAAGAAAAATAGTGGTAACAAAAACACCTACCTCAGAGGAATTATACATCAATTGATTAATAAATGATTATGATTATTATTAGTAGCATTAGTATTATCTATCTTCACTGACAGACTAAACTCTATAATAGAATTTTAAACTCACCTACATGCCTAAAGCATTGCAGGTGCTTAGTAATATCTGTTGATAAGATAAATTATTGTATAAATAGTAAAGAAACATTGAATTATCTTGAAGACAAAAAGATATGTGAAAATATTTGAAATGTAATTAATATAGTTGGGATCATGACATAGATTTATTAGAAGAGAACTTAGAAGCAAAGAAACTATTGCAAGGGACTATGTCACATATGATAATAAATTATAGTAAAGCAATAGCAACAATATGCAGAGGAAATATGCTGGAGGACTGACAGAGACTGTTGACTTTCTACATGTGTAGGGTTATTGTGAGAGTCAAGATTCTAGGCTCTACAATATACTGCCTACCTTCAAATCCCAGCTTTTCTCAACTCACTGTATAAACTTAGCAAATTGCTACAACTCTGTTTATTTTCTTATCTGCAAAATTGGAATGATATTAATAATTATCCCCTAAGGCAATTGTAAAAATAAGGTAATGTTTCTTAAATACTTAACAAAATGCATAAAAATAGGTACTCAATGTTCTTTATTATCATTATTCTATTTAAGGTGGATGAAGAAGTGGTTTAATTTCAGATCATTCTAATTTAGTCTAGATATCATTAGTTGAATAAAGAATGCAGTGGGCATGTCAATGCATAATTTATTCAATTTTGATTACCCTGAGTTCTAGATGTCCAAGCAAATATGTTTATGAATGCAAATTTAAAGAGGAAAGTATAGATGAAAACATTTATTGGCAGTTAAGAGACGTCCATTGATAAAATAGTTCAGTGTAGAACCTTCAATCAGGGAATTCATGAATAATTCTGTCAGGCAGAAAGAAGGAGAAATAAGTGACTCATGTATCAAATGCAACAAATATCAAAGGGAAAAAAGAGGTGTAATGTATATTTGGAAAACAGGAAGTATATTGTAAATCTTTCCATAAAACTATTCAAAAATGTTGGAGCCGACCCCAGATTACAGTAGGTAGAGGATTGAGCACAGAGCTAAAAGATAGTGTCTACACATTATCTGTGGTTTCCAATGTTATGAACAAAGTAAGGAAAATACAGAAAGGAAAAAGTTAGCATGTCTCCATGAGTAATTGGCTCTAGGAGGCAGAGTTTCAAAATTCTCTCAGATGAATTGGTCTAATGAGGAATGGGGAAGTCTAGATTTTGCTATGCTCAATTCTAGGCAGAAAAGCCAGGAGGGATGAGGCGGGGGGAAAATCACTCAACGCCATGGCCTCTCTTTCTCACTCTTCACTCCTTTCCTCACTTCCACCATGAAGGAAAACCTTGGAATTATGTTACCTCTCACTGAAATACTATTTTTCAGCCCACAGGGAACCCAGACTGGTTGGAGGAGATATCCCCTGCTCTGGTCGTGTGGAAGTAAAACATGGTGACACGTGGGGCTCTGTCTGTGACTCCGACTTCTCTCTGGAAGCTGCCAATGTGCTGTGCAGAGAGTTACAATGTGGCACAGTTATCTCCATTCTAGGGGGAGCTTACTTTGGACAAGGAAATGGACAGATCTGGACTGAAGAATTCCTGTGTGAGGGGCATGAGTCCCATCTTTCACTCTGCCCAGTAGCACCCCGCCCAGATGGGATTTGTAGCCACAGCAGAGATGTTGGAGTAGTCTGCTCAAGTAAGACACAAAGGACATGTTCAATTTGTTCCCTTACCTTGAAGAAAGTAGGGTTAGAAAATCACAGACATCTTTTTAAAGCCCCGTTTCCTTCCAGGATACACAGAAATCCGCTTGGTGAATGGCAAATCCCAATGTGAAGGAAGAGTGGAACTCAAGGTTCTAGACACCTGGGGATCCCTCTGCAACTCTCACTGGGACATGGAGGATGCCCACGTTTTGTGCCAGCAGCTTAAATGTGGAGTTGCTCTTCGTATACCAGAAGGAGCACATTTTGGGAAAGGAAATGGTCAAGTCTGGAGGCACATGTTTCATTGCAGTGGAACGGAGCAACACATGGGAGATTGCCCTGTAACTGCCTTGGGTGCATCTCTGTGTTCATCAGGGCAAGTAGCCTCTGTCATTTGTTCAGGTAAGAGGATCAAGGGCAGCCAATGATAAGCCTCTGCCATGGTGGTGTGCCTTCAGAGCTGGTGCACGTATAGGGATGAAGAACAAAAGTAAAAGGGAAAGATCCAGTGTGAGGGATCATGAGAAATGTACTGAAGTGTTAACCTCATTCATTTTTTCAAATAAAGTGTAAACTTAATTTTCATGGACCTCGTCTTTATCTAGTGATTACCATGTGCCAGCCCTTCTCAAAGCACCTTGATGAATCCCCAGCCTGGTTAATCCATCCCCCTTCCTTTTTCACTAAAACTGTGTTTGCTCTCATCTCATTTATCTAATGCATCATCTAGCCTCCCTTCCTCACCTTACTTGTATGACTGAACACTTTGATGTTTGCAGGAAACCAGAGTCAGACACTATCTCCATGTAATTCATCATCTTTCGACCCAACAAGCTTTACCATTTCAGAAGAAAGTGATGTTGCCTGTATAGGTGAGAATCAATGATCAGTTTATAAAAATGGTCTCAATCCTTAGGAATGCATTTTATTAATATTTTACTTTCTCTTTTCAGCAAGTGGTCAACTTCGCCTAGTAAATGGAGGTGGTCGCTGTGCTGGGAGAATAGAGGTCTATCATGAGGGCTCCTGGGGGACTATCTGTGATGACAACTGGGGCCTGAGAGATGCCCATGTGGTGTGCAGACAGCTGGGCTGTGGAGAGGCTATTAATGCCACTGGTTCTGCTTATTTTGGGGAAGGAACAGGGCCCATCCTGCTGGACGAGGTAAACTGTAATGGAAAAGAAGCTCGTATTTGGCAATGCCCTTCACATGGCTGGGGACGGCACAATTGCAGGCATAAAGAAGATGCAGGAGTTATTTGCTCAGGTAAGGTCTGCATATAACTTCTGGTCACAATTATGAATGAAAGGACTAAGGTGAGACAAAGGGTAGTGGGAGATATTAATCTGTGAGAATACCCTGCAAAGTAGGTACAAAGGAAACTATTGTGAGAGTCAGGGTCCCAGAAGTATAGATTTTATTAATTAGTGCTTTCTCCTGAGCAAGGTAGTATAAAGCCAGGAGAAAAATTCAGAAATGAGCTTTCATATCACAAAAATGACAAACTAATAATGAGAAGTTCTTTTATAAGTATATGTGGAGCTAAATATTGGGTAAGGATTCAGGGCACCACTTGATAATCACTGTATTAATAAAGAAGTAGATTTAAAGGGACCAGAAGAAAGAAATCAGCATTACATTTTACAGGGAAAAAGAAAATTACCATTCCCAAGTACATCTTTATGACAGATAATGAGGAACTTTTTGTCATGGGAGCAAAAATTATAAGAGACCACTGGTCTTGTTTTGTATACATGGCAAGCTTTAGAAACTGTTGTGAAGTAGAAAAATGTACTCAGTTGTTATATATTGGGAAAAACAGTAAAATGATTTGGTAACTTAGGGAAATAAAATATTATATATGTCAGGAGTGTTTTGGATATCATTTACATTTAATGGCACAAATTTGGGAGAGAACATATGCAGCAAAACTGTGACCTGTCACAAAGAAAAATATTTTATTTTAAGGTAAAGCACACAAAATCTTGGTTTTAGTGTCTTAATGTTTCAGTAAACTTTAACTGTCAAGGACAGTTGTAAAAAAAAATGAATGGAAAAACACTCCTGAGGATAAAATATAGTAACTTAGGGAGAAAAATCCAAACTATGTAATTAATAAAGGGCTTTGGGCCTTTTACTGAGATCTAGGAATCAACAGAATCATTGGTAGCCCTGAGTATAAAACACAAGACTAGAAAAGCAGAAGGTATAGAACAAATATTATATTTTACTAAAATCTACTAAATCATCCAGAAGTTACTACAGGATTATTACTAATTGACATAGCATACCTATTTTTGAAGTCATTCTCTCATTAGAATAAAGGGAGGCAAAATTGTGAATTGTCAGAGAATATGTGAAACTACTAACTCCGTATTTCACCCCAGAGTTCATGTCTCTGAGACTGACCAGTGAAACCAGCACAGAGACCTGTGAGGGACGTCTGGAACTCTTTTACAATGGAGCTTGGGGCAGCATTGGCAAGAATAACATGTCTTCAACCACCGTGGGGGTGATATGCAGACAGATGGGCTGTGCAGACAAAGGGAACATCATCCCTGCATCTGTAGCCAAAACAACATCCAGCCACATGTGGGTGGACAATGTTCAGTGTCCAAAAGGACCTGACAAATTATGGAAGTGCCCATCATCGCCATGGCAGCGGAGACTGGCAAGCCCCTCAGAGGAGACCTGGATCACATGTGCCAGTGAGTATTTTGTTTTGCCTATATGAAAATTCCATTCTGTGACTCTATTAACATCTTTTGATCTCCTTAAGTAGGAATGAGTAAACCCTAGTTAAAACCTATTCTACCTGGATTGTATAATTGGTTTTATTTATTTTGACCTATAGATTTCCGAAATCAGAGATCATTTTTCAAAAAAATATTTATACTCCCCATGCTATAAATGTAAACAAATGAAGACAGTGTGTGGGTGGTTCAGTATTTGACTATTGAATGGTCTACTTTACTTTTCCAATTTTTCTTTCAAATATTATCTTGCTATACTAATGTAAAGAGAGAAGCAGTCATAAAAATCAAATCTAAAGTATTTCCACATTCTCCATGTTCTTAAAGTGGAAGATTTTTATGTACCTGGCAATTTTCCAAATTCTTTTATATTTGAGAAAACTTAACATGATGCAATGTTAACATTATTCATTTGACATTTCCTGAGTCACACTAATGTCCTTATCTCCAATATGAAATATTTTGCTGAAAGGACATGTACTTTTGTGAAAAAAAAATTTTGTTGAGTAATTTTAAATGCACATTAAATAGTAAAATTGTAAAATAGAGTTTTAAAAAGAGTTTCAAATATCTCTCTTCCCCTGTGACCTCTTAGGAGTTTTTGTCTTCTCAGAAATGACCTAAGGGATCTCTGATTTTTCAGACAAGATAAGACTTCAAGAAGGAAACACTACTTGCTCTGGACGTGTGGAGGTCTGGCACGGAGGTTCCTGGGGAACAGTGTGTGACGACTCCTGGGACCTTAACAATGCGCAGGTGGTGTGTCGACAACTGGGTTGTGGCTCAGCTTTGAAGGCACTAAAAGAGGCAGCGTTTGGTCAAGGGACTGGGCCCATATGGCTCAATGAAGTGAAGTGCAAAGGAGATGAATCTTCCTTGTGGGATTGTCTTGCCAAACCCTGGGGGCACAGTGACTGTGGACACAAAGAAGATGCTGCTGTGATATGCTCAGGTAAGCGGTAGTATATTGGATTAAGCTTAGAATCTCAGGCAGCAAAGAAAGGGGGGCAGTCAAGTGCATTGTGTAAAGACTGGGTATGTCAACATAGGGATCTAGTGGGGAGATAATCAAGATGTTTCAGTTGAAGAAATGATGAAAATATTAGTTGTTATATATTACCCTTCACCAAGGAAAAGAATATTACTTATCTGTATCCCTGTGCAGAGGGGAAAAAAAAAAAAGAGAGAAAGATTAAGTTTAGGTGGGAACAAGTAGTTTCCTTGGTTGAGAGGTACTAGAGGTTTACATAGAAAATGAAAAAATTACAAATTTTTTTTCAGTAAAATCTGTATTTCTTAATCCAGGAAGTAGCATCAGCACCCATCCAAATCTCCCGTTTGAATTTCTTCCTTTACTTCCCATCTATCACCTCCCCCAGTCAGTCTCCAAGTCCTATACATTCTTCTCTTTTAAGTTAAATTTATTGGTAATAACATTATGTAAGTTTCAAGTGTACAGAAATAGAAGTATTTGTTCTATATACGGCACTTAGAATTAAGTCTCCTTCTTCTCTTTTTCTTCTATAGGCGGAGAACCACCAAAAGCTTCAGGTATATCATGGGGTTTATGAGCATGGGACCAATTATCTGCATTATTTGGAATCCTTATTAACAGACTTTAGATCAGAAGAAGTTCTGAAGATATGAAATTTACTTCAACAATTCTGAGTCAGAACTAAGAGAGGGATAGTAATTAGGGACCCAGTTCTTTTAGCTATGACATCATTTCTTGTGATATTTACTTGTGCTTAGGTCACACGCTCCTTGTTGCATTTGGAGTCCTTGGGGTCATTGTGATGACTGGTCTCATCGTGTTCCTCTTGTGGACTAAGAAGCGAAGACAGCTACAGCAACTTACAGGTCTGAGCCAAATTATGGTCTCTCTAATGTTTTATGAGATAAGAATGTTCTTGGGATTAAAAAAAAAAAAACTAGATTCAAGTATCAAATGGCCAGAAAGAGGCTTAAGCAGTTTCTCAAAAAGGGGGGAAGGTTTCAGAAATAAAAAAGGATTTTGGTTGTATTGATGACTTTTGTGCTTCATCTATGTATTTGATTGTGACATTATAGAATTGATAATTTAGAATAAGTGTGCTTATATGGTTTAAGGTGAATCCTTTATTGCCTATTTATTTGCTCTTACTATATACGTATTACTGATTTTACTTTTCTGTCAAGCAATGTGCCTAGGATCTGATGATTCAGTCATGGATAATCAAGTGTTTGTTTGTTTTTTGTCTTAATAGAATTTCAAATCTAGTGGAAGAGATATATATATGTAAACTAATAAATTTCAATGTAGTATTATACATTCTTATATATAAGGAAAAAAGTGACACAGAGAAGAAAATGACTAACAAAGGAAAGGGGAGTATCAGAGGCTTCTAGGAGGCACTTAAGGCAAATTTTGAAGATAACAGTTCAAAGAGCTGGGTAGGGTCCATTATAGGGAAAGAGAAAGGTATGTACAAGTGAAGAAAAGCTTAAAGAATGCCACATTTGCTCTTTTAGGGGTAAGTAAAAGTTGAGCTCAAGGAGAGAAGCTGCTGTTAAGGCTGGAGAAGAGAAGAGATCATGAAGTTCTATATTCCATAAGAAGATGAATAGTCATTAAGAATATTACGTAGGGAAATGCAATAATCAGGCAGCCTTCTGGAAAGTTCTATTTGACAACAGGAAGTATGAAGGATTGAAGGAGGACCACATTATTGATAAGGGTAGCATCTTGAAATAGTTGGAATGAAAAATGAAAAAGACTTTGTAATGAGAATGGAGGAGAGATAGATTTTAGATTTTAGAAAAAGCTCCAATGAATTAAAAAAAAACTGCTGGCTGCCTTTAGGGAAGAAGCTGGATTGTTCTGTGATGGCAATAGGTGTAGCTTGGTAGTGGAATGGGATGGAAATGAGACAAGGGTATGAATGAAGCCTGGGTATTTTGTACTGCTAGGAAAAAGCACAGAGAAGGAGAGAAAGCTTTATTATTTTTTTGCTGGTCTCTAATCTAGGATGTCTCGCATCAGTTTCTTTGAGAGGAGAGAATTTTTTCCATGGAGTTCAATACCGGGAGATGAATTCTGGCCTAAAAGCAGATGATCGGGACCAGCTGAACTCCCCAGGTCTGTGGGTTCTTTATAGGGCTATATAACTTTGGGATTTAGACCAGTAGCTGCAGTTGAGGCTAAAGCATTCTACTTGGTATAGCAGTGGAAAGAAATCTCAAACATGTAATAATAGGAAGCTTATGATGCATATAAGGAAGAAGGCAGGCATGAACTGCAAGTAATTCTTAGAGAACATAAAATTTGAAATCATGGAGAGACCTCTGGCTAAGAAGTCTATATTTCTGATAGAGGTACAAAGAACCATATAGTAGAATATTAGGACTTGGGCCTCATTTTATTAAAGCACAAATTAATCTTCTAAATGTTGTTTAATTTTTCATACATCTCTTTAATGGTTTCTTCCATTCCCTCTCCTATTACTTCCCTTTCTCTAACTTGATAATTATCATATTTTCCCTAAAAATCTAAAAGCTTTAACTTTTTATATCTTTATCCATCAGAAACCATCACTATTGACAGAACTAGCCTTATTTCCCATTATATAATGCTTCTGTCTTTGTCCTCTGACTTCTATTTAGCACTGGTGCACTAATTCTACTTCTGGGAAGCATATTTTGCCGGTTTGGAAAAAAAAATTCCAATATCTTCTTACTCCAAGAAGGCTCAATGTCTTCTCAATAGTCCTTACCCTGTGACAGGGCATGCTTCACTTCTTCAGCCCAAGGGATTTGTATCTGCTGCAACTATGTCAGGAACATATTCAAGGCATTAGAAAGACTTTCTGTGCCCCTAAATCACACTTATTTGCCTTCCTAATTGTAGACGGTGTTTTTAAATGTTCAAAGAGCTTCTAAGGCACTTGAGGGAAGGTCTGACTTATCTCCTAGTAATTGTTGTTTTTCTTTCAGAAAATTTCAATGAGTCAGATGGTGTTAATGCAGATGGACTAATTTCCACATCCAAATCTCTTCCTATTTCAGGAAGAGATTTAGGGGACCATTCTGAAGTACACTGAAAAAGGAAATAAGAATCATAACCCAGTGAGGTGAGTGAGGAAAATTTATTCATCATCGTTTTAAATAAGTACATTTCTTTGGAAAATTGAGAATTCCTCTAGTATTAGAAAAATGTATATACACATATATTTCCATATATATGATTATATGTTTATGTATGTACATCCATATGTAGAATATATAATGGATTTTTATTACTATGACTTGTTCACCTTTCAGTTACATATATATTCTAAGCCATGACAATGGTACATTATGGAGCTAAGAAGAAACTGGGTAAAAAAAAATGGGAATAAATCTTTTACAGATATTAATGGGGTCATTTCAGGAAAAAAATAAGACGTATTTATGGTTGTATAATGTTATGGTAAGTATAAGATGCTATAGGAATATAGAAAGTTTGCTTAAGAAAGTTTGGGGAGATTGTAAAGAAGATGTAATGTTCAAGTTAAACATGAGATGTCTGAAAGACTATTTTAGGGCAAGGACAAAATATGTACAAAATATGAAGGCATAAAAGAGAAGCACACTTTTGGGAAACATGTAAGTTTTTTATTCAAAAACATATATTGAACATATTTATGAAGACAAGTGGAATCCTGTGCATTGAAGATACAAAAATTAAAGAGACAAAGACAAGACTGTTTAATGAAATAAGTAGGAGTACAAAGAGCTTATGTGAAGAGAGGGGAAGTGATGAGAACCTAAGATGAAATGACTGTACAGAACCCTATAATGAATGGTCTCATTGGCTAATTTTATTTTAGGGGCTCTTGAGAGGGTGGGCTTTGAAAGATTAAGCTGGGACAAGACATGATAAGATTTGCATTTTACAATTTGCTTTTCTTTTCTAAAGTATGTAGTTTTTAAAATTTCATTTTAATTTATTTTCTCAAATACATTTGTCTCTGCCTCCCCCCCACCACTTTCCCTTGCCCCCTCCCTCCTTCCCTCCCTCAGCTCTTCCCCTTTGGTTTTGTCCATGAGTCCTTGCTATATGTTCCTTGACTTTCCCCTTCCCTTCCCTTTCCCCGCCCCCCCTTCCCTCTTGTCTCTGTTGATTTCTTTTCCTTTCAGTGTTGCTGGTCTTTTATTGATTATGCTCTTACATAATTTTTTTCTCCCCTTTATTCCCCTCTGCCCTGCACCTCCCACCCTCCTGCATTGCCCCCGTTGCCTTAGTTGCCCCCGTTGCCCATGTCCATGGGTTGTATATATAAAGTATTTGGCTTCTCCATTTCCAATATCCCCTGTTTATTTTGTGCCTACAATTATGCTTCTTATTCCCTGTACCTTTTGTCCCATTCTCTCGCCTCCCTCTCCCCACTGATAACCCTCCATGTGATCTCCATTTATTCTGTTCCTGTTCTAGTTGTTTGCTTAGTTTTTTAGTTTCTTTTTAGCTTCAGTTGTTGACAGTTGTTAGTTTGTTGTCATTTTACTCTTCATAGTTTTTGATCTTCTTCTTTTTCTTAGATAAATCCCTTTAACATTTCCTATAATAAGGGCTTGGTGATGATGAACTCCTTTAACTTTACCTTGTCTGGGAAGCACTTTATCTGCCCTTCCATTCTAAAGGATGGCTTTGCTGGATAGAGTAATCTTGGGTGTAGGTCCTTGGCTTTCATGGCTTTGAATACTTCTTTCCAGCCTCTTCTTCCCTGTAAAGTTTCTTTTAAGAAATCAGCCGATAGTCTTATGGAGACACCTTTGTAGGCAACTCTATCCTTTCCTTTTGATGCTTTTAGGATTCTATCTTTATCTTTAATTTTGGGTAATGTAATTATGATGCACCTTGGTGTGTGTCTCCTTGGATTGAATTTCTTAGGGACTTTCTGAGCTTCCTGGACTTCCTGGAAGTCTGTTTCCTTCACCAGATTGGGAAAATTTTCCTTCATTATTTTTTCAAATAAATTTTCAATTTCTTACTCTTCCTCTTCTCTTTCCAGCACCTATGTGATTCATATGCTGGAACGTTTAAAATTGTCCCAGAGGTTCCTAAGCCTCTCCTCATTTTTTTGAATTCTTGTTTCCTCTTTCTGTTCCAGCTGAATGTTTATTTTTTCCTTCTGTTCCTAATTGTTGATTTGAGTCCCTGTTTCCTTCCCTTCACTGTTGGTTCCCTGTACATTTTCCTTTATTTCACTTTGTATAGCCTTCATTTCTTCCTTCATTTTGTGACCAATCTCAATCAATTCTGTGAGCATCCTGATTACCACTGTTTTGAACTCAGCATCTGATAGGTTAGCTATCTCTTCATCACTTAGTTATATTTTTTATGGAGTTTTGATCTGTTCTTTCATTTGGACCATATTTTTTTTGTCTTTGCACAACTGATAAATTATAAGAGGTGGAGCCTTCGGTATTCACCAAGGTGGGACAAATCACTTTATTGTGGCACTGTCTATGGGGGAGGGGTCAGAGAGTGAACAATGCTGCTTGCTCAGCTCTTGCCCCACTTTCCCTGTGAGACTGGGAGTTTCTCCTGCTGCCACATCCTGTACAGGTTTTTACAGCCAGAGATTTTGTCTTTAGTTTCCCATGTTGAAACCCTGGTTTTCACAGTGTGTCTTGCTCCCCATTCGTTCCTCCCAGCTCATCCACCATGAATGTGGGACAGCCAGGTCAGCCAGTCCTTGCCTTGCCTGTTCATCCTCTCTGCCCCTCCTGCCAGTCTGGATGAATGTTTCCTTAACTTCTTGTTTGTCGGACTGCCATGCAGTTTGATTTTCTGGCACTTCTGGTTGTTTTTTGTTTTTAAGTTGGTTGTTATCTTTTTGTTGGTTGTGTGAGGAAGCAAAGCATTTCTACTTATGCCTCCATCTTAGCTGGATGTATAATTTGCTTTTATGAGGAAAGTATAATAACAAAAAAATAAACAAAGCAAGAAATTTGCTCAGTTATACTTCAAAAAAAGGTGATGAAATGAGTGGGTGCATTTTCTATTTTTTTTATACAATATAACAAAAAACAATATAACAATATTAAAAAGACTATACATTTAGAAATGATACATTACAAAAGGAAGAGTTTTTGTAGAAATATTATATATGACATATAAGAAATACAGACTGAGGCAAAAAATAAAAGTTGGAACTCTTAAAAATATATAAATGTAAAGTGTGAATATTGTATATAGACACAGAGAACACTTGCAACTTGTATATTTCATGGAAAGAGTAAATATTTGTATGTAAATTTTATATATACATATATCTTAGCAATTGTTAAGACAAAAACAATATCTAATGGATAATTGGGGAAGCTATGAAAAGAAAACTCATAAAAAGTGAATTTCATCCCTGACAGTTGTGTCTCAGTTGGTTGGGGTCAACCCGCAAAGTGAAAGGTTGCCAGTTCAATTCCTGTCAGGGCACATATGCTTGGGTTATAGATTTGGTCCCAGGTTGGGGCACATGTGAGAAGCAATCATTTAATGTTTCTCCCATTGATATTTGTCACCCTTTCTTTTTCCCTCCCTTCTTCTCTCTCTAAAAATAAATAAATATAATTTTTAAAAAATGAATTTCAAATGACAAATCGACATATTAAAATGCTCAAATTCACCAGTGTGTCTGGGCAATTCAAATTTATGACTAATGATTATATGTCACTTTATATAAATAGATTTTTGTGAATTTCACCTGAAAGGCAAAGGAAGGAAAGGCAAAAATAAATGAATGGGACTATAACAAGCTAAAAAGCTTCTGCACAGCAAAAGAAACCACCAACAAAACAAAAAGGGCAGCCAACTGAATGGAAGATGATATTTGCAAACAACAGCTCTGACATAGGGTTAATATCCAAAATATGTAAAGAACTCAAACAACTCAACATGAAACAAACAATTCAATTTAAACAATGGGCAGAAGACATGAACAGACGCTTCTCCCAAGATGACATACAAATGGCTATTTTCAACATAGTGAAAAGATGCTCAACTTCACTAGCTACTGGGAAAATGCAAATCAAAACTATAATGAGATAACACCTCATACCTGTTAGAATGGCTATTATCAACAAGACAAGTAACAATTGTTGGGGAGGTTTTAGAGAAAAAGGAACTCTCATCCACTGCCAGTGGGAATGTAAATTGGTACAGCCACCAAGGAAAACATTATGACTGTTCCTCAAAAAATTAAGAATGCAGTTACTATATGATGCAGCAATCCCTCTCCTGAGTATCTACCTGAAAAATTTTGAAAACATTTATTTGCAAAGATATATGCACTCCTATGTTCATTACAGCAGTATTCATGGTGGCCAAGACATGGAAACAACCAAAGTGTCCTCTGATAGAAAATTGGAAAAAGATGTGGTAGATATATACAATAGGATACTACTCAGTCATAAGAAAATATGAAAGCTTGCCATTTGTAAAAATATGGATGGACCTTGAGATTATTATGCTAAGTGAAATAAGTCAGACAGAAAAAGTTAAGAACCATATGACTTCACTCATCTATGGGACATAAAACTGAAACTCAGAGGCAGAGACAACAGTATGGTGGTTACCAGAGGGAAGCAGAGTGAGTGAAGTAAAGGGTGAAAGGGAGGTGACAGAAGATGATTTGACTTTGGGTGGTGGACACACAATGCAATATACACAGAATAGATCATAGAAACCTACACTTGATACCTATATAATCTCACTAACCAATGTCACCCCAATAAATTTAATTTAAAAATCAATATAAAAAATAAAATAAAATATAAGGAAAAAATAAAATGCTCAAATTCACCAGTATGACTAATGATGATATGTCACTATATAAAATTCAGAGCAACAAAAATTTAAAAGTACCAATAGTTATTGCCAGTGGGAATACAGAAAAAACATGTAATCAAACATTGCTATTGGAAATAAGAAGTGTGGTAGCCTTTGGAGAAAGCAACCTGGAAACTTCTATTTAATATTTTTAAAAATATTTCACAGATTTTTTTTGACCCAATGACTCTATTACTGAGAATTTTTTCCAGTCAGATAAATATGCTAGTATGTAAGGACATATATAATGGATTCTTTTTAGCAGTGTTCTTAGTAGTGGCAAAAGTTGGAAACAAAATGAACGGTAATCAATCAGGTAATGTCTGGAAAATTATGGTGCAGACAGCTAAGAAAGGAAAAATAGTCCATAAAAATGCAATAATATTCCATCCATGTACTCATGTTATTGAACATATATATATTTAAATATAGTGTTTAAATCCATAAGATTATATATATATATATGTATAAAGAACTATTTACAAATTCTGACACTATTGTAAACTGAGGACACTGAATGACTTTTGATTTATAATCTCAAACACACGAATATTATTCTGGTATAATAAATAATGCTCAAACTACTTTTTCCTTAAAGCGTAATCACTTATGAATAACTGCTCCAGGATCATGTGGGGGTTATTTCAAAAACAGCACTTCTGGACACTACTGCAGTTCTTTGTAATAGAAATAATCATTATGCACACTGAAGTGTGAAAATTGTTGCATTTAAATTTTCTGTTCAGGAAAACTGTGCTTTTTTATGTATGTGAGTGAGTGTATGTGCGGTAATATAATATATCACATTACATTATAATGCAACTCTTCTAAGCATGTGCATGTGAAGAGGAAAATAACAGTTTTTCTATTTATGGCTTTAATTTAGCCTTTAAGATACCTGATGAAGACCTAGACTATTGAATGGAGCAAGAATTCACCTGGTTCACTGAAGTTCACAATACAGTCCTTTTTCTCCGAGTACTCCAAAGACTGCTGCTGAATTATAAAAATTAAATTGATGAATGTGACTGCTAAAATTGTATATAAGACTTTCAGGGGGGTTAAATAAAAATGAATATTGTTGATTTAAACTTTTCTTAACTTCTTGTTCTTGACTTTATGAATTTCTGAGTGGGCTTTCTGACTTTTTTAGTTTCATAAATATAGTATGATGTCTTTTCATTTGACAATGTTTTCATTTGCATATAAAACATGTTTTATAGTTTAATTCAATAATTTTCTTCTTATTATCAAATCAGAACAAATTTATTTTTCCTTAGTTTTTTTAGAAATGAAAGTCAGTGATTTTTGAAGCATTTGTTAATAATATATGGTTAGCTGCACAAGGTATGACTTTCATTGATTCTTTAATTGCTTTTTGTTTCTGTAATTCTGGTCACTGACAAAAGTGCACAACAGCAGCTGGTAAGAGAACAAAGACTCTATGGCTCATTTCCTCATTCATTAGGACAGTAAAACAGGCTGAAATAAATGCATAAATTATGTTTTTTCTATGTAACTATTGTAATGAAAATTCATATTTTACTGAAAATCACTTATCAGTGTTTCATATAAAGAGAGAACAACATTTAAAATGAGTTCTAGTAATCCAACACTAAGAGCTATTAACTCGTTCAATTTGCATCAGTGTTAGATGCATACTGATTTTTAATCCTTTCTCAATATTCAGGTATTGCATGCATCCTTTTCTGACATATAGGGCTTCAGAGCAAGTATCTCATAGAAACATATTTGTCTCACTTTATATTTATTTCATACCCGTTGTCAATTCAAGAAAATTTATTAAACACCTACTGTTTGTGAGGTATTGCACATTAAATACATTATATACCATGTACTAAGCACCCCATGTCAGGTATTATACACACATACATACACACACACCCCATATTTTACTGTTTATAATGCACACCCAATTTTTTTGCCCACACTTTCAGGGAAAAAACTTTTTGTTTTAATTTTTTTATTCAATTTTTTATTTACTTACATTTAGATATTTGTTTTTTGTATTATAAAGGGCATTATTTTGCATATGGATATAGTTGTTGCTTTCTAGAAGTACATTTTTATTTTTATTTATTACTTATTATCCATAAGCATAAGTAAAATAATTAAAAATATTTCTGTAGATATGGAATTAGTACTACTCATGTATAATGCATATCCTTATTTTTCCCTCAAAAATTTGGGCAAAAAAATGCACATTATATGCAGCAATATACAGTGTCTGGCACAAATAATGCCCCTTCTTTATTAAAAAATATTTTATTATAAAATCATAAACATGTGATTCTCTAACATAACAATATCACACTCAAGCACACCATAAGACATTTTAGGTGAAATGTACAAATTAAAACTACAAATTATTACATCCATATTATCCTACTAACCACACTCAAGCAGGCATTACTTCTGCTGCACCCTGTATATATATAATCTCAATTATCATTTACATACCTAGAAATTCCACATATATAATAATTAACAGAAGTCTTTATGTAAAAATTTTAAAATAATATGTAATTAGAGCCTTTTCCTGTATTTACATTTATTTTACCAAAATTGTGTATGAGACATCAGTTGTTAAAATATTTCCTTATTAATACACTAGTAAGTGGTAAATGAAAATTGATGGTACTTTCAGAATTTCCACCACTTTTTGAGAGAGTTAGGAGGAATGTTCACAAACCCCCTCCTCTTATTGTTCAATATGTCCCCTAGGTGGTGAAACTCTATGTTTAGTAGTTTAACATTTGTTACTTACTATGCACAGATACTGCTTTAAATGTTTTCATGAGTCAACAATCCTCTCAATACCCTGATAAGGTACATACATTTTTACACCCATTTTAAATTTGGGAAGACTAAAGGACAAAGAAGTTTAATGACTTGCCTAAAGGCAGGTATCTAGTAAGTGACAGAGCTAAAATTTGAAACTATTCTCTGGAGGCCATGCTCTCAGCTTTCATATAATATATACTGACTTTCAAAATGAAGTACAGTTTATATGGGGCTAAGACACCTCCAACTTTCATTGGCTTAAACCCATTGTAACCTGTGATACTGTTACTATTTGTAAAGAATGCATTTACTTTAAAATAAGGCATGAATAGAGTATGGGTCATATCAACAGAGAAAAGGACTAAATTTGTATTATCAAAATTGTCCTTGAATTTTGCCTGTGTCTCTCACTCCAAGTTTATCTCTGTTCTCATCTTCCATGTCTGCATCACTTGGCAACTTAAAACACATAGTTAAAATATAATGTTCTTTTGAAGAGGGAATATTTTAGAAATGGAAATATTTACTTTTTTCCTCTTAACACTTGGATTACCTTTTTTCAATGACTCCTTTACAGAATTCTCCCATCTGTGAACCAATAAAAACGCAATACATTTATTCATTTATTCATTCATCTCTCTCTTTATCTAAGTATCATTCTTTCTTCTCCTCTTCTTTCCCTTGTTTTTCCTCCTTCTAGTTTTCTTCTCTCCCTCTCTCTCATAAGTTGTCACATGAGTCCTAATGTTTCTTGTTAATTTATTACTACATAGTTCATGTTTGTTGTCACTATAAATATCTTTTTTCTTCAACTTTTTAATTGAGTTATTGCTAATATAATCCAAATTTCTGATTCTCTTGAAAAATCAGACAATCTGGAAACATTGGGCCATCATTCTAATATGACAACAGTGACCCAGAGTTAAGCAGCTTGTTTTTCCTTTCAATGTATATAGAACATGCATTTGCCATTTTACCATATCCAACTCTCAGCCAGTTCTAAGCATTTACATTTCCTGGCCATTATGGGAAAATGCATTTATTTAGAGTTGGATTCATCATAAATACAGATGTTGACATTACTTGGATGAAATAAGACTATGTCTTCTGCTTGGTGCTACCTTTGACTCTATGACCTCACCAACTTGGTCAGTAAATATAATGTCTCCTGACTGACATGTAGAGTTTTCTACATCCTTCTAGCTCCTTCTTTTCTGCAATCTCATGGAGGGCAGGACAATAAAATGGTATTGGTCTAATCAAGATGGTATAAAATATATAAAATAAAGTGGAATCACTCATGTTAACCAAGATGGCTGCCAGTCAGCCATGACACTTTGGTTTAAGAGTGAAACTACCTAAATCAGAGTAGACACATTTGGCAAGGAGACACACCTGAGATATCTGCACACAAAGTCAGAGCAGATATGTCTGCAGAGTGGGACCACCCATAGATAAGCTCCTTGGGAAATTCCACACTTGTCATCAGGAGTGTCAAGCAGAACAGCCATGGACCACCCATAGGCTCCTGGGAAAACTCCACACTTGGCATCATGAGTGCCAAGACATTTATGGATAAGACCCAGAAGGGTGGAGTACACAACTTTCAAGGCATAACTGAGGCAGGTCCAGACCACTGCTGAGACGGCCGTGCTTCACTCCCCAAAGCGCTGCTCCATTCCACACTGATCTTCTCTGGCAATGCCCACCAGAGTCTCTGCCGTCCTGGATGGGGGACCTCCCCTGCCTTGCTGTCCACCTGGCTCCGGAGATCCTTCCCTGGAAGACACTGACAACTGTCTTGTCCACAGTGCTGTCTCCTGGACCTGCAGACTGAGATTCTGGGACTTGGATTCGTTATCCCGCATTGATTGTTGTGTGTGTGTGTTATATTTCTTTTAGACTGTTAGAGTGTGAGTAGGATATTAATGTATGTTGATGTTCTACTTTGAATGAACCCGCATTCAATAAAACTAGGTGAATAGCATAGTTACCGTGTGTGACTCGTCTCTTCCTTTGTGCTGGACTGCTCAGCAGGCAGCTAGCTGAGCAGTTGCCCAGCTGACTTACAGGAAAGACTATATCACAAACCTATGCTCGTTGCAAATCTGCCCTCAGCCTCTCAGATCAGAAACAAATGTCACATCCTCCCACTTAACCGCACTCTCCAGTCTTGTCCTTCTACAATGTTTGCATTCACAAACATAGAAAAGCTTGCCCATTTGCTTATTTCCTCAAACATTTTATGAGCATAGCTTTCACAAAGATACCCTTCTCATTTATTTAAAAAAATTTTTTATTTTAGAATAATTTTATATTTACAGAAAAGTTGAAAAGATAGTAAAGAGCATTTCCATTTGCTCCTTATCTATTTTCAATTGCACCTAATATTATCATCTTACATTACTTTGGAACATTTGCCCAAACTAGGAAACCAACATTAAAACATTACTGTTGTGGGTTGAATTGTGTCCCCAAAAGAGATATGTTCAAGTACTAATTGCCAGTGCTTGTGACTGGGACCTCAGTTGGAAATAGGGTCTTTGGAGACATAGTGAAGGTAAGATAAGGTTGTAGTGTATCAGGTTGTGTTCTAACCTAATGATTAGTAAGTAGCCTTGTAAGAAGAAAAAATTTGGACACAGAGATACACAGGGAGAATGCCATTTGATGATGGAGGTAGAAATTGGAATAATGACTCTAGAAACCAAGAAATGCCTAGGCTTCTAGCAACTGGCAGAAGATAGGAAGAGGCAAGGACGGATCCTACTTTAGAGCCTTTGAAGGGAGCCTAGTCTTGCTGAAATCTTGAGTTAGGATGTCTAGCCTCCAGAATTGTAAAAAATTTGTTTCTATTGTTTGAAACCATCCAACTTAAGATACCTTGTTGCTTTAGCCTTAAGAAACTAATATAATCACTATGAAATACATCCCAGACAGTATTTGGATTTCACCAATTTTTTCATTAATGTCCTTTTTCTGTTCCAGGATCACATCCAGAATATCACATTGCATTTGGCTGTCTTATCTCCTTAGTCTCCTCTGGTCTGTGACAGTTTCTCAGTCTTTCCTTGTGTCTCATGGCCTTAAGAATTTTGAGAAGTCTGGGTCAGGTATTATTAAATGTTCCTCCTTTTGAATTTGTCTGCGTTTCTCATGAATAGATTGGGATAATGGAGTTTTGAAAAGAATATCACAGAAGTAAAGTGCCTACTTATCAGGACATATAATGAGGATATATGTATATGCTTGTCATCACTGGGAATGTAACCTTTGATTATTTGGTTGAGGTGGTGTTTATTTTGTTTCTCCACTGAGGTTATTATTCTCCCCTTTCCATACTTCACTCTTTAGAAGTAAGTCACTAAGCCTAATGAAGGTTTGTGGGTAATGAATTCTATCCAATTTTGTTTGAGGAATTTTTTAATATCTCCTTAAATTTTAAAAACTTAAAACTTGTTTCACTGTGCATAGTATTCTGGATTAATGGGTTATATCTTTCTTTTAGCTCTTAATAAATGTCATCTTCACTTCCTTCTAGCTTGCATAATTGAATAAGAAGTCTACTGTGATTGCTATTTTTGTTCTTCTCCATGTTTTTATTTCCTCTGGCTGACTTCAATATTCTCTCTCTTTCTCTTCCTCTATTGAATGCATGATACCTAAGTACAGAATGAATGTATGTGTGTTCCTTTTCTTGTTTAGCGTTTTTATGTATTTTGAACCTGTGGTTTGGTATCTGTCATTAATTCTTGACCATCATTTTCAAATATTTTTTTCTGCTCCATTCTGTCATCATTTTCCTATTGGTATTCCAATACAAATAGGTTACACTGTTACATATTATACCATATAGCTTTGGATGTCCTGTCCAATTTTTGTTCATTCTGTGTTTTAGATTATTCTCAAAATGATTGCCAATGTCTTCAAGTATCTCTTCAGGTACTATGTCTACAAGTATGCATGCCTTGTATAATCCCCTCCCCTTGTTGTGGGCTAGCAGTAGTGACTTGCTTCTAATGAATAGAACATGGCAATAGTGCTGAGATGTCACTTTCTAGATTAGGTTATAAATTATTATAATTTTATATTTCTAATATTTTCTCTTTTGCTGCAAAATCTCATCCTCTCTGCCCTGTGCAGAGGTCAATATGACAAGAAATTTAACACAGCCTCTGTCTAACTCATCAAGAAACTGAGTCCCTCAGTACAATATCCCATTAGTAACTGAATACTGCTAAAAATTTCACAAGGAACTGTATTATTCTGCTTGGGCTACCATAGCAAAATACCAGAGATTGGGTGACTTAAACAACTGAAATTTATTTTATCACAGCTCAGGAGACTAAAAGTTTATGGTAAAGGTGATGACAAATTTGGAGTGCAGCAAGAATTCTAATCCTGAGTTAGATGACCACCTGTTCTTATACACTCTTTTCTATATATATGTGAGGAAAGAGAGAGAACTCACTGGTATCTCCCCCTCTCCTTATAAAGACACTTATTCCATTGTATTGGGCCCCACTTTTAAAATGTCACTTAACCTCAATAACCTCCCTATGTGTACTTTCTCCAAATAGGGCTCATTGGGTTTCAATTTTCAAATCTGGGGGGATACAATCAGTCATAAATGTAATCAGGAAAGTATATTCTTCCTAGTTCTAGTCTTCAAATAAAACCAAAGCCCCAGTTGACCACTTCATTACAGCCTTTATGAAAAAGCAGAATACCCAACTACTTCCTAAAATAGAAAGTAATCATATTCATTGTCCTTGCCTATTACAGAGACAAGAAAGGGACTCAAACTTTTAGATTAGGATCTGCTGCCAAGTGCCTGAGAGAGATAATTTTGGAGACTATAGATGGAAGACTCCCAAAACAGATGCAACTTTACTGTGAAGACAGGTGTTGATACAAACATTTTGTCAAAGAATGTCAATAACCAGGTTTTTGTGTTTTACGTTTTTAGTTCTCACTTCTGTGAGATTGAAATCTAAACATTTATCAACAATGGTTTGCTCTGGATTGCGTCATGATGAAAATGTCAAAGAAGTGAAAATATTTTCTGTCACCCTGTATTTTGAAGATTTTGGGAAGTTGTAGCTGGGAAACAAGGTCCAGGAACAAGTTTCAGTACTCTTTTTTGTACTCCTACTTCTCTCAGTCATATGACCTTGTCCTAGATAATAAATTAGATTTCTCCTCTAACCTGTTTTTTAAAAATTTTTATTAAATTTACTGGGGTGACATTGGTTAATGAGATTATATAGGTTTCAAGTGTACATTCTTATGATACATAATCTGTATATAAGCTTTCCTAGAAAAAGCTTCTCTGTTTTCTGGTTGTTTCTGATTTGGGCATGTACCTCTCCTCAGATAAAGAGAAAGAGACTAGGTGAAAGGCACAACTAGCTCATGTTTAGCAAGCCCTGAGATTTAATTGCCTTTCTTCATACATTTGGTGTTAATTGAAGCATAATTTTATTTAACCTTTGTTATGTAGTCTGACATGTATTCAGGTTGACAAAGAGGGGAGAAGGAAAAGCATGGTCTTGAATGTAACAATGAATATTTATTAGAGCTAAGTCATTTATCTATAGTCTTTCTTTTCTTACATCTCATTTTAATTTCTGTATGATAGCTTCATTTTTAGTCATCAGCCTACTCCACAAAGAAGTATGGTATGAAAAATCCTGATAGGCACCCTGAGGAACTTGTTGACTTTTCCTTAAACCTGTCATTATAATGAGGGAGACATGGGTTTGTAAGATGTGAGCTCTAATTATTAATATATTAAACATCGGGGAAAAGAATTCCCAAATAAGCTAGGTAAGATATACAGGCCCATTTGAACATAGAATAATCAATGTGAGCTGAGAAGCCACTTCTGGTTTTCCAACAAATGTTTTAAATCATTTAAATCAATGTTTTCCAAACTCATTTGAGAACTAAACGTTTTTCACATTATCATTAATACTAAAAAATTAATTTCCCAAGGACTTAATTTTTTATATATTCATGGAATATAGAATATTTTAAAACATGTGTTTATCCAGGTCCATGTCGACACCAGCAAAATTTGCATAGAAAGTCCACCTTGAGCAATGTAATTTCCCTCTGATCCCTTTAACATAGGTTGTTATAATGTGTATGCCAAAGGAAACAAACCTAATGACCTATTTTATCTTTTAAGTAGAATCCATGTAAATCATTAACGCAAAATATGACTCTCTTTGAAAATTCAGGGTGGCATTTCGCAGTTCCCCTTATTCTGTGGTAGTGTTCTGGCAGATTCTTTAACTTCCCTTGGTGTACCATAGCCAAACATGATAAGGAAGTAACAAGGAAAAAACAACCTCAGCTTTTATAATGACTTCTCCTTTCAAGTACCAGAAACTTGATTTTATGGTCTTATTTCCAATGACAAATCTGTTTTCACATCATGAGTACACCTATGGGGGTATATGTAAGAAGGTCCAGGAATTATTTTTTAAGACTCAGGAAGAAGTAATCTCATAATGATGCTACCTCAAAACTCTTGGCATATTGGTAGGTGTAAGGTAAGTGGAGGCAGTCTGGCTCCCTCACCCAGATGTATGGGTAACTGGAGGGAGCAGCTTCTCACAACCTTGAAGGAGTCTGATAAAGTGGTGTTCTTGTCCTCATAGCCTTGAGCCTGCATCGCATGGCCTTGAGCCCAGGTGGAATAAACTGCCCCACAGCCTTGAGTAGGTTCACATGTGCAGCTCGTGCTAGTTACTTCACTTTCTGGCCTGCAGGCTGCTTTGTTTGGGGCTAGTACTTAAGGTAGGAGCTTTGGACGAGGTGGGGAGTTGGACCCCGACTTGGACACAGGCTTGTGGCCTGCGTGATTTCCCCAGACACAGGCTTGTGGCCTGTGTGACTCTCCCCTATAAAGGCATGTCAAGCATCCCCATGGCTCCATGCATCTTCTTCTTTCTACCTGAGCCCTGGGTAGACCTATCCAGGCTAGAGAGGCTTGCAACACAGTAGGGTTTGGTTTGGTTTTGCTCTGCCATCTTGGAAAGGGCAGACATGGTAGGGGCAGGTATGTCACTAGAGAGATATGAATATTACGCAGTAAGGATAAAAATTGAAATAAATGAGAAATATAAAAAATATCAAAAGTTTTGTGGAGTTTAGAGTAGACCCAAAGATCATGAATAGACAGTTCTCAAATTGGTTTTTGCCTTTGGTCAATTTCCGGAGTTCTAAAATAGTGTATTTTTTTTTAACTGTTATATTTGGTGTATAGTTTCTTTTGCCAACCTGCTTACTCCATCATGCCTCACTGGTGTTACTCCATTTATTATTTTGCTTGAATCAATTATTACTATGATGATTACTGGACAGTGACTTTTAAATCTATAATTTCTATTTTGTTTATTTGTTATAATTCTACAGTAGAGATTTTTCTTCTTCCCCATTATTTATAAATTCATTTATTCAATATAAATATGAGTTTTTATTTTATTGAAGGATTATAGTCCATTACTAATGTTATTAACATTGGTGCACAAATTGTCTCACATTTGACCAGAAGGAGCCACTTCATGTAAGGCCATAAGTCAATTAGACACATTTTCATTGTTCTTTGAGTGCTTCTTAAATTGATGTCACAATTAGTTACAGACTTCTGGTCAAGGTGGCAGAGTAGGTAAACTCTGTGCTCACCTCCTCACACAATCTAATCAAAATTACAGCTAAATTAGAGAACAACCATCTTTGAGAACCTCCTGAACATAACTCCTGAACATAACTCCTATAAAGAAGGATCTAAAGAAGAAGCAATGCTGAAACTGGTAGGAGGGTCAGAAACATGGAATGGGCATTTCATACTCACATTGAGGCAATTAAGAATCAGGATGGATACCTAAGTTGCAGAGGTCTCCCTGAGGGATCCTAGACCCATATTGAATTCTCCAACCTGGGGCATCAGTGGTAGGAAAATAAGTCCCCATAACATCTGTCTGTGAAAACTGGAAAGGACTGCATCTGAGAAAGACAATAGCCTGCCAGAAACCTAGGTGTTCCTCTTAAAAGTCCTGTATACAGACACTCTCTCACGGACTCACTTGCTCTAAGCTCTACTGCAGGGAAAACAGCTCAAAAAGCAGAATGGACATACACGGGGAGGAACTGAATTGACCCACTTCAGGATAAGGGCTGATGGGGCCGGGGTTGAGACAACTCTCTCCATGGATGGAAGTGCCGGCAGTGTTGAACCCTCCTCCCATGCAGCTGGCATGGCACAAGCAGACGCCAAATGGGTGCTCTCTATTAACCTGGCTAGCACCAGTCAACTCTCCCGGGTGATTTCCTGCAATCCTGCCCCACCCAACTTGCCTTCCAGGACCAAGCCTCTTCCAACAACTCCTCCACAAAAGTAGTCTACCTAGTTTGTGCTGCAGACTTTTCCAAAATATCTCAAAGGTCTACAAACCCCAAACAAGCAACATGGACCTCAGTGTTAACTTGTAGCTTTTGCTAAGTGGCCCCAAGCTCAGTGAAAGTGGCAACCAGTTTCAGCTTGCATTGTAACTCCCATCAGGTGACCACAAATTTGGTATAAGTGGCAGCCAGTCTTGGCCTGCAATGTAGTTCCCACTGGAGTTCCAAGCCTGACACAAGCAGCAACTGACCTCAGTAGACAGTGTAACCTTCCCCAAGCACCTCCAAGACAGGGCAAGCAGCAACTAACCTCAGATCATTTTGTAGCTCCATCAAGAAGCTCCAGCCCTGGCACAAGCTGACCTTCTGCACCTGAGTTTCTCCCAAGAGGCTCCAGAACCAACACACCCACTGAACATCAATAGGCCACACCGGGGCACCACTGAATCCACTCTACAAAGACACACCCGAAGGACAGATTTGGCTGCTACTCTGTAGAGCCCCACTATATTGACTGCTTCATGTCAATATAGGGTCAGCATAGGGTCAGCCCACACACAAAAGCTCATCTTCTGTGGTCATGGCCAGTCCTTACAGCTTGTCAGCCTGAGGGTCAACCCCACACTTGGACATGCCAACGTGAGACAGTTAAATTTTAGGGCTATAGATTTATTTGCTCAAAGTATGTGTCTCACTTAGACAACTCTCCCCTGGCTTATAGCTCCTTGTGCTTACACATTACCACTGCCTCTGGAAGCTAAGAGAAGAGAAGAAAAACAGTTCCTTCTAGAGCCTTGTAATTTTAAGATCAGAAGAATATGTAGAGTAAAGGAAAAAGAAAGAGAGGGCATGGTGATTGTTCCCAAGCTTTGTCCATTTCATGTATGAGACATAATGCAAACAGGGGTCAAATCACTCCTCAGTGAGCGCAATGAGCTATTTTATACAAGAAAAGTGTAGGCTACCCTAACTGCTTTATAAACACCAGGTCATACCCAGCTTACACTACTGTTCCCATGATTCCAGAAAAAAATTTCTGAAAAATAATTTAATTTGTCCGGCTAACTTATAGAGCAACTAAAAATGCCCCAAGTGGTACATGGCAATCTATCTATGTGATTCACATGGTTTGGTGTGGTCATGCTTTACACAAAGGAGGAACATACTGAAACATGATTTTTGGCTAACTATGATGAAATGTGCTTCCTGGAAAAGGGATAGATTTGTTCAACAAACTGAATTGTAAAGCAGCTATAATGACACAGGCAAGTAATAAAATGCTCCAGGACTATGATGAAGACATTGCATGTGTTTGAGAGATGTGGACAGGAGAGGAAGAGAAAGAAACAGTGGGACTTGGTAAACAAATGTGGCAAGTGAAGATAAAGGAGAATTGCATGTCAGTGTAGGACAGAGAGAAAAATTACTTTAAGTTGGTAATAGAAGAGCAATATTCAGGGGCTATGAAGCATAAGACAGAATAAGAAAATCTGTAGCAAGTTATTTCCCATACACCTATTCATTAAACCATATTCCAGTGTAGGATGGGGGAAAAGCATGGCACTTACATAAGAAAATTATGAACTCTGGACAAAAAACTTCAGAACATTTAGTAATCTTGCTGTAAAAGCATTTGAGGTGGAGAGAGGAAGGGCTCTGCTGTGGTCCTGGGATTTAGTATCAGTCTATTCTGATAAAAACCATGAGCACCTCTTTATCTATAGACGTGACTCCCTATATAACCCTGGGAAAGAATACAGCACAAGTCTCTCACCTAGTACTTGGTCTGAACAACAAAAGTGTGTTTGGAATTTAATTCACTGAAAGACATTGGATGAAAGAGGATGGAAATTCAACAAAAGATTGCTTGTGACACAGTACTCTTCTGAGACTATCAAAGTATTTATTTTCAATTTTATTTCAGTACAAACAGTTAAGGAGGGCCTCAGAAGCCCTCTCCTGTCTGAGACACAACGTCACAGGGGATCCCTTGTAGGTTCAGCCACTCTTAAACAAATGTTACTGGGCAGACATTCTGAGTCCTCTCTCCAACCACCAGAGTGACCTTCTCTCATAACAACGTCCTCTAGTCTCAGAGCTTCTTTCCCAGGGGAGTGAAGAAGATGTCCTGAAACAGAAAGAACACTTCTTGGTTATAGCTTAATGCAGCATAATGACAGAACCGTATTTAGGCAGAAACAATTTCAAGAGACTCAGATTGCAAATATATCAAACTTCATCAAAATCTCAGAGCATTTATATCAGGATAGAACTGTGGTCTGGTCAATACTTATCACAGTAAATTATTGCCAGACAACACATTTCTGCAGAACTCTTTCCCTGTCTGCATAACCAGCAAGGATATGAGGGTGAAGATGGGAACATTCCACTTCACAAGATATGAATATGTTCACAAGGAATGGAAAGGAGGAAAAAACAGCTCCAGATTCCTCACTTCCGAATGACAGATGATGTCTTTCTATGGCCCTGTCCCAATCTATCAAAATTCCCATGTGGATAATGCCAGCCTTATTAGTTTATACCCAAATAGGTAAGGTTACTTGCACTCCAGGAATAAGAATCACCAATAACCACATAACTTTCAACTTACCCACAGAGCTAAGAGGGAAAAAGAATTTTCTAATCTGTAATTGGAATGATTAGAGTTTATATTTCCTGTGTTTCCTTCCAACTACAACTTTCTATGAAACTATAAGAAAATTTTCCATAGTTCTCACATTTGACATATAATTGACTGAAACTACATATTTATCAGGAAAATCTTGATCTAAATTAATAAAGTCAGTGGTCATCATCTGTCGAACACATCACAAATGGGCCAATATTTTAGCATCTAAACTCATTCACACAGCTCATAACACTTAGAGTTACCACACACAAAAATCATATCACTCCAAGGAACTAACTTTTGGATTTAAGAAATATGGTCATAGTAACACCACATCTGTGCATGAGTGACTGAGAAGAGAGGAGGAAGAGTGAATAATCACAGAACCTGAGATTTACCAGCCTCCAGGAGGATACAGAGAAATGAAAAAATGCCTTGAAATGGGCAAAGGTGGTATATGAAGGAGATTGGAACCCACTCAGATTCTGAACTCTCAGAAAAAATAACTTCTTTGACCATTTACATAAGCCTCTGGATGATAAACCTGTGCCTCTTTACCCTTCCATGAGGGAGGTACCTTTCTCATTGCTGCAATAGTGAAACTTTCAGAAAAGCTACACATTTTACCGCTTTGAAATCATCATTTGGTATATTGTTGTGACTTTGGTCTCAAAGATCAAACAAGGGTCTCAAGAACAGTAGCAGAGGTGAAATGTAACAAGAATTGGGGAAGTGAAGACATTTGTGCAAATGACTGGGAATTACAGTGGCTTCATGTGAAATTTGGGGTAATTCGCTTAACTTTTCCAATTATAATTATATATTATTCTCATTTAAAATTACATATTTTTATTACTGTAATGACAGTTTTGGGCTGGACCTTGTGTTTCTTTGAAATTAAAACCACCATATACTTTGGTTATATTGGGGATGTGAAAAATGTAAATACACGGTGCCATCATTCTTCCCTTAAGTTAGTAAACAAAGAAGTTCTCAAATCCAAATATTTATTCAGCCAAAATTTATTTTCCATCTGTTTTACCTACCTCAAAGCAACACAATAACCTTATAAAAGACCAGGCATTTCAATTTTGTGTGTAAAACCTGGTCAGAGTAACTGTAAGACCATGTTAATATTCATATTGAGAGAGTGATATGGTGAACACAGACAACCGAAGAATCGGGTGTGTTCTCCAATTGCAATGTTGTAAGAGGTCGTAGAACAGCACAAAGGAGGGAAGATCTAACCTTACCTGGAGAGGCTGATTCATATATATAGTCTCTAATACTTATAATCAACACATAGATCATTCCACACAAAACTTGACTTTCAATTTTTCTCTGAAGGTTTCATCTTTACAGATGCCAAGGTCTTTCTGTCCTTATCCTTATTTCAAAATCAAACTTATAACCACTACCTAGAAAAGTTTCACAACCACTTTTTTTTTTTACTGTCTGGCATGTAATCTTGAAATTTCACCACTGAGTCACTTGAAAGGAGCTTTTAACAGGAGTAACATCATGGAAATTGAAAAAAAGAGAGAAACTTTCCCAAACACAGGAGCTAATAAAAGCTTAGAACAAAAACTCAGCTTGATAAATGTTCTACCCAAAGAGAAGGCTCAGATGTCTTCCTTAGGCTTAGCTGAGAGGAAGGGAAGGTCATGTGCAGAACATGAGGGTGCTATCTCACTGAGGCCAGATGTGTGCATGGTGTCTGAAACCATCCAATGCATTCATTATGAAACTGACTAAAGCTGCCAGCTTCTGCCCGGAAAAACTCAAGAGGCAAAGGACAAAGAGTACTCTTACTTGGCCTTCCCAGTTGGTCCTCCTTTATAGTATTGTCATCTTTATCCTTACACACAACATTATGTAGAGAATATCTGTATCTGCGCAAGACTAATGCAAAGTTCCCTGAGTCAGAGACAATATTAAGAAACTCTCTAACAATCCCTCAGATTCTACAGGACCTCTCATAGACTCAGCTCTGCCAAGGCCCCAAATACTTCTTCATGCTCCATAGGTGTACCAAGAATGGACTTCCTATCCCATTCCTGAATTCTGTCACCTAGTTTTTCTATCATATATAAAACAATGACTTTTAAGAACTCTTAGCCCATGGTCATTAAAAGACCTTAAAGTCCAAAGAAAAAGAATTATTTCCCTAGATCATGTACTAAGGAGCATATTTTCAGGTACATTACATTTCAGTGGATCCCTTACGTTTCTTGCATATATACATATCCTAGATTCTACATTTCTTTATGTGTTTATCATCCTTACTAAAGGAGGGGAGGAATGAGAAGGCAATGAAAAAGATGGTCATTGCAAGAGACTGTATAGCCAAGGACCACATTTAGGAGTAAACAGGTATCTGACTCAAACACACACATGAAGATGAAATTAGGGATAAAATAATTCTCTGTTCAAACTCTCTCACTTCCTAAGTGATCAGAGTGATAAAAAGTCACAGCTTCAGAAACAGTGGAAGTGATGAACATCTCAGTGGGGAATGAACTAAGCCTTTTCCTATATATACCACACAGGACACATTGAGTAAAATCAGATAACTTTACTTCTATAAAAGCCTCAATGGCTCCCAAAAACTAGCATATCAAAACTTGACTAGAAAGAAGAAAGACTCATACTCAAATATTCAGAATACGTGCCCCTGCACTGGAATCATACCTGCAAACAAAGGAAATGACCTGTTTCCTCAGACTCCTCAACTTTAGAGCCAATTTCTTTAGAGAAAAATACCTCTAAGTTGAAGGATAAAGAAAGATCAAATGTTGTTGACAAGAAAGTCCAGATCATTCCCTAGAAGGTCCCAAATTCCCTGTCTTGGTGTACTTATTCATGTCAGGAATATATGTGTTTCATTGATTGTGTATCCCAGTCGCATGTGTTAGGGGAGGGAATAGTTTATTTTCTGAAATAAATGCCATGCTGTCTTCCAAACTAAACAATATGAGGCACTGAGATTGCTCCTACTATCACCAGAATGTGCTCCCTTGGTCCTCAGCAGGAGCTCTGGAAACACTGGGGAAAGAGCCAAGGGGTCAGGCCATAGCATATTTGGTACCAGAACACAGCCTTGTTCACAGATGGAATTTCCTTTGAAGAAATATCTCTGTGTTTCTAACCTACCACACACACCCACCTGACATATTTCAAAGGAGCACCTGACAGCAGAAGGTGTCTAATGCTTCCAGCCCGGTTCCCCGGGGATTCCCAGCCCACTGCCACGGGGAACACTCGGTCCCACCACCGCTCCCCAGTGCACACTCATCCCAGTTCCTGGTCTGAGCTCAGCCTTCTCTCAGGTGGCCAGCGCAGCCCCAATGACAAGGTGCTAATGTGCATTCATAGCCTTTGCCAGCTCCCCAGACTAGTTGCATGCCGCCTCCAGGAGCCTTAATGCCTAATCTCTCTCTGATGAGAAAAAGTGTTTCCCCTCAGGGTCCGCAAGCTCCCGGTTTCTCACCTAAAACAACAGAAAAATCACTGACACCACTGCGCAGCCTAAGAAGAAAATTGTGCTCAGTGCAGGACTGGACAGGACACATGCAGCCTAAATACTGTCCTGCGAGTTTCTCATCTGATTGAAGAAATAAAATCCCAGGCAGAAAAGGTAAGCATGACTATGGGCTGGAATAATTGGGGAGTTATTTATAGAACATTAGAGAGGAAAACAGCAATTAAACAAATAAAATGAAAAGGAAATGACGAGAGTCGTGGTTACTTTCTGGCTTCAGGGGATGAAAACAGGAACTAAGATGCTTATGTGCATTTATGTTGAGCACACTCAGAAAGTGAAAATTTCTCAACCTAATTTTTAAAATAATTATAGAGATAAAAATCCATGTTTACAAAATGAAATGAAAAGCAGTTGTTGATATTATCCTTATTGTCACTAATAATCACTAGAACAGTATCTGCTATGTGTTTCTTTGAATTCTTTCCACAGAAAGACCTTGAGTGCTTATGGCATGTGTTTTGGACCTAAAGACACTCAGTGACTTCTGCACATCTTTTTCCTCAAAAAAAACTCTTTCCTGCTTTTGAAGAGCTTCGTTCAATACTTTTATTCTTTTTCAAATAAAGTCTGCTGGTGTCCTCTGTACGCATAAATATGAGGAGAAAAACACTATTTTAATAATTATAGGTAAGATTTTTAAAAACAATGTGAATATTTGTCTTTCCATTTAAAAACAATGTTTACAGATGATGTATTATAGAATTGTACACCTGAAAACCATATAACTTTATTAACCAATGTCAACCCAATAAAGTCAATAAAAAAGAAAAACAAATAAATAAAAACAATGTTTGAAACTTTAAGATTAATTTAATGACCAAAAGTATTAATATATAGTTAAAGGAGAAAAATGTGAAGGGTTGTTGACATTTAAATGTTATATGAAGATTATATGGAAAGATACTAGTAGTTTAATGGAACCATTTAATATTTGATATTTAGCATTATTTTATCAAGGTGGTGGCAATTGAGGGGTTTATGGAAGTTTTCTTATATGGCACCATTAGTATAACAGATAACTTTTTTTGAGTTCAGCAATTAACCATAACAAACTGTTTGTTTATACAAGTGCAAGGGAAATAACCACCCATTATCTATGAAGAAAACTATTAGATCTCAGGGACTGGTTAACAATGAAGATTTTTAAATAAATTCTTCAGGCATATCACTAACCAAGGAGTATCTTTCAAGAGCAATGGTTTCCTGGGAAGCAAATTAAGTCTAGAATGTCAGTGCCCTGTACACAATATATAACTTACATTTGACTTGTCAAGTAAGTCAAATAAGATTGGGGGGACATGGATGGAAAGCCATCATGACTGTAGTGTGCTTTTAGAAAGATAAGGGAGAGGATGACTTCCATACTTAGAATTAATTTCTCAACGGATGGGATCCTGGCATAGCATGTGGGCAACATTAAGCCTTCCTAACTCAGCACCCTGAAGAATCCCTGTTCAAAACAGAAACAAAAGCAACTGGAAGAGTCCTGTGGTGCGATCACTAGCTGTTCTGCTGGAGCTAAGCAGCGCTGAATGAGCAACTGAGCTGAATTAACTCATAATTCTTCAACTCTCCTGCTTACTTTATGGTCTTCCTGGAAAGCTGGGACTGGGAAACTGAGGACTGCATTTCCCACAACCCCTTCAAAATCAACCTGGGCTAAACTCCACCAATATATGTTCTCCCGTTCACAGATTTAGTTGTGGAGGGGTCCTTTGTACACTTACCCTGAAAATTGCTAGCCCTGGTGTTGCAGCACTGTGACCTTTTAGGAGTGGTTTCCTGTCGTTTTTGAAACTCTGATGAGGATTTTGTAAGATAAAATTTCCTGTAATAAACCACTTCCTTCTATAAATACCTAGAGGTCTTTCTGTTTAATATCTGATTTTAAGCCCTCAGTCTCCTCAAATTCATTTAATCCTGGGTAAAGTGACATTTGGAGGAGTGTGACAATAAAACCTTACGGTTCTATCTGTCTTCCAAAGTAGTGAAACATGAAGAATGACAAATTTACAAGAAATTTGTTGGTCAGGTAGGCAGAAAAAAAGGAGGAAGTCAAAGAAATTACATTCAGTCAGAAATAATCACAGACTTAGGAAACAAATAAGAAAGACATGCACAAACCCAAAGATAAAGGAAGCAAAAATTATTTTAAACTTTTAAAAACAATCATTAATATTAAAAAGAATTAATACAATTTAAGAACATATAAAAGAGAACAATAAAAATACAATATAAAATAAAAGAGAAGAAATGTGCACCCAGAAATAGCCATAGAAAAGATATACAAACATTCAAGGTCATGCTCATCCCAAAGAAACAGAGGCAGACACAGAAGACCAATATCACATGGCCAACTTGAGTATCATCTTTACAGACAACCCTACAGTTTTATAAAAATCAAGGTGAATTGGGATTTTAGCAGGTTTTTAATATTTTATTGTTCAATTTCAGTTTACATTCAATATTATTTTATATTAGTTTCAAGTATACAACACAGTGGTTAGACAATCATGTACTTTACAAAGTGTTCCCCACAATATTTCGAGTACCCACCTGGCACCTATACATGGTTATTACAATATTATAGACTATATTCCCTATGCTGTAGTTTACATATTTGTGGCTATTTTGTAACTACCTATTCGTACTTATAATCCCTTTACCTTTCTCACTCAGTCCTCCAATACTATACCCTCTGGGAAGCCATAACTCTGTTCTCTGTACCTATGAGTGTTCCCATTTTGTTTGCTTGTTTGTTTTATTCTTTAAATTCCACAGGTAAGTTAAATCAAATGGTATTTGTCCTTCTCTGAGGGACTTATTTAACATAATACCCGTAGGTCCATCCATGTTACGGTAAGATTTCATTCCTTTCTATGGCCTAGTAATACTCCATTCTATATATATGTACCGTCTTTTCTTTATCTGCTCATCTCTTGATGTGCACTTGCATTGCATCCATATCTCGGCTATTGTAAATAACTCTGCAATGTGCATAATTTCTACCGTATTAGTGTTTTGGGTTTCTTTAAATAAATCCCCAGAAGAGGAATCACTGGGTCATAAGGCAGTTCCATTATTAATTTTTTGAGGACCTTCCATACTGCTTTCTATAGTGGCTGCACCAACAGTGCAAGAAAGGTCCCTTTTCTTCACATCCTCACCAGCACTTGTAATTTGTGGATTATTGATGATAGCCATTTTGACAAGTGTGAGGTGATGTCCTATTGTGGTTTTAATTTGCACTTCCCTGATGATTAGTAATGTTATCCTTTCATATGCCTATTGGCCATCTATGGGTCCTCTCAGGAGAAATGTCTATTTGGATTCTCTGCCCATTTTTAACTCAGATTATCTTTTTGTGTTAAGTTGTATGTGTTCCTTATATATTTTGGATATTGACCCCTTACTGGATATATCAATGGTGAGTAACTTCTGTTCAGTAGGCTGTCTTTTCAGTTTTTGTGTTCTAATTTTTATTGAATTTATTTGGGTGACAGTAAATAAAATTATATAAGTTTCAAGTGTACAATTCTGTAATAGAATACATCATTTCTGTATTGTATTTGGTCTTCACCACACCAAGCTCATGTTATCATTTTGCTGATGGTTTCCTTCACTGTGCAAAAACTTTTTAGTTTGATGTAGTTCCATTTGTTTATATTTCCTTCTATTTCCCTTGCTGGAGGAATAGTAAAAATTATGAGAAAAAAATGGGACTGTTATATCAGCAAAAAACCTTGCTAAGAAAAATATCAGAGATTTTATTGCCTATGTTTTGTTCTAGGAATTTTATGGCTACAAGTCTTACATTTTTTTAATTGCTTTTACCGTACTTTTTTTAAAAAAAAATTTATTTAAATTTATTTTTTCAAATGCATTCATCTCTGCCTACCCCCCACCACTTTCCCTTGCCCCCTCCATCCTTCCCTCCCTCAGCTCTTCCCCTTTGGTTTTGTCCATGAGTCCTTGCTATATGTTCCTTGACTTGCCCCTTCCCTTCCTTTTCCCCGCCCCCCCCTCCTTCCCTCTTGTCTCTGTTGATTTCTTTTCCTTTCAGTGTTGCTGATCTTATTATCCTTGCATCTTTGTATTGTTGGTTAGGTTCCACTTATAGGTGAGATCATATGGTATTTGTCTTTCGCCCCCTGGCTGATTTTGCTTAGCATAATGCTCTCCAGTTCCATCCATGCTGTCGCGAAGTTTAGTAGTTCCTTTTTTTCTTTCTGCTGTGTAGTATTCCATTGTGTATATGTACCATAACTTTTTGATCCAATCATCTACTGATGGGCATTTAGGTTGCTTCCAACACTTGGCTATTGTAAATTGTGCTGCCATGAACATTGGGGTGCTTAGGTTCTTTTGTATTGGCGTTTTGGGATTCTTATAGTCCCAGCAGGGGAATCACTGGATCAAAAGGCAGTTCCATTTTCAGCTTTTTGAGGAAATTCCACACTGCTTTCCACAGTGGCTGCACCAGTCTGCATTCCCACCAACAGTGCACTAGGGTTCCCTTTTCTCCACAGCCTCGCCAGCACCTGTTGTTTGTGGATCTGTTTATGATGGCCATTCTGACCGGTGTGAGGTGGTACCTCATTGTGGTTTTGATCTGCATTTCTCTGATGGCTAGTGATGCTGAGCATCCTTTCAAATGCCTCTGGGCCCTCTGTATCTCCTCCTTGGAAAAGTTTCTGTCCAGGTCCTTTGCCCATTTTTTTGATTGGATCGTTTGTCTTCTTGGAGTGGAGTCAAGTGAGTTCTTTATATATCTTGGAGATTAAACCTCTATCTGATGTTATCATTAGCAAATATATTTTCCCATATGGTTGGCTCCCTTTTCATTTTGCTGATGTTTTCTTTAGCCGTGCAGAAGCTTCTTATTTTGATGAGGTCCCACATGTTTATTCTTTCCTTTATGTCCCTTGCTTTAGGAGACATAACGGTGAGAAAATTGCTGCGTGGGATATCTTAGAGTTTCCTGCCAATGTTCCCCTCTAGGACTTTGATGGTGTTGCAACTTATATTTAAGTCTTTTATCCATCTTGAGTTTATTTTTGTGTATGGTGTCAGCTGGTGATCCAATTTCAATTTTTTGCATGTAGCCATCCAGCTCTCCCAACACCATTTGTTGAAGAGGCTATTATGGCTCCATTTTATGCTTCTGCCCCCTTTGTCAAATATTAGATGTCCATAGAGACCTGGGCTTATTTCTGGGCTTTCTATTCTGTTCCACTGGTCTATGGGTCTGTTCTTGTGCCAGTATCAGATTGTTTTGAGTATAGTGGCTTTGTAGTAGAGTTTGATGTCCGGTATTGTGATCCGTCCTACTTTGTTTTTCTTTCTCAAAATTGCTGAGGCTATTCGGGGTCATTTATGGTTCCATATAAATTTTTGAAATGTCTGTTTTATTTCTGTGAAATACATCATTGGTATCTTAATAGGGATTGCGTTGAATCTATACATTGCTTTGGGTAGTATGGACATTTTGATGATATTAATTCTTCCAATCCATGAGCACGGTATTTGCTTCCATTTATTTGTGTCTTCCTTAATTTCTTTCTTCAATGTTGTATAGTTTTCTGCGTACAGGTCTTTTATGTCTTTGGTTAAATTTATGCCTAGGTACTTTATTTTCCTTCTTGCTATATCGAATGGTATATTTTTTCTGATTTCTTCTTCTTCTATTGCATTGCTGGTGTACAAAAATGCCTTTGATTTCTGAATGTTGACTTTGTATCCTGCTGTTTTGCCAAATTCACTTATTAGGTTGAGGAGTTTTTTGGTAGAGTCTACAGAGTTCTCTGTGTACACTATCATGTCATCTGCAAACAATGATAGCTTTACTTCCTCCTTTCCTATTTGGATGCCTTTTATCTCTTTCTCTTGTCTGACCACTGTGGCTAGGACTTCCAATACAATGTTAAAAAGAAGCGGTGAGAGCGGACATCCTTGTCGTGTTCCCGATCTTAGTGGGAAAGGTTTCAGTTTTTGCCCGTTGAGTATGATATTGGCTGTAGGTTTTTCATATATGGCCTTTATTACGTTGAGGAATGCCCCATTTATTTCCATTTTGCTGATTGTTTTGACCAGAAATGGGTGCTGTACCTTATCAAATGCTTTTTCTGCACCTATCGAGATGATCATGTGGTTTTTGTCTTTTCTTTTATTTATGTGATGTATCACGTTTACTGATTTGCGTATATTGAACCATCCCTGCATCCCTGGGATGAATCCCACTTGATCGTGGTGGAAAATCTTTTTAATGTATTGCTGGATGCGGTTTGGCGATATTTTGTTGAGGATTTTAGCATCTATGTTCATCAGTGAAATTGGCCTGTAGTTTTCTTTCTTTATAGGGTCTTTATCTGGTTTTGGGATCAGGGTGATGCTGGCCTCATAGAAAGAGTCTGGGAGTCTTCCTTCCTCTTGGATTTCTTGGAATAGTCTGAGAAGGACAGGGGTTAGCTCTCCTTTAAATGTTTTGTAAAATTCTCCTGTGAAACTGTCTGGCCCTGGGCATTTGTGTGCCGGGAGTTTCTTGATTACTGCTTCAATTTCCCCAGCTGTTATCGGTCTGTTCAAGCTTTATGTTTCTTCCTCCTTCAGAGTTGGAAGATTATACTTTTCTAAAAACTTGTCCATTTCATTAAGATTCAAGGGGGAGGAGCTGGGGGAGGGAAGGAGTGAGGGGGCAGGGGAAAGCGGTCGGGGGGGAGGCAGAGACAAATGTATATTAAATAAATAAATAAATAAAAAGATTTTAAAATTTCTTGGCATATAATTGTTCATAGTAGTTTCTGACAATCCTTTGTATTTCTGTGGTATCAGTTGTTATTTCTCCTCTTTCATTTCTGATATTATTAATTTGGGTCCTCTCCCTTTTTGTCTTGATGAGTCTGCTTAAAGGCTTGTCAATTTTATTTATCTTTTCAAAGAACCGTCTTCTGGATTGGTTGATCCTCTGAATTGTTCTTTTTGTCTCTATGTCATTCAGTTCTGCTCTAATCTTGACTATTTCCTTCCTTCTACTTGTTCTGGGATTTATTTGTTGTTGTTTCTCCAGTTCTTGAAGTTGTAGTGTTAGGTCTTTTATTTGAAATGTTTCTATCTTTTTTAGGGAATCCTGTTTTGCTATGAACTTCCCTCTCAGGACCGCCTTTGCTGTGTCCCATAGGTTTTGGACAGTTGTCTGTTCATTTTCATTTGTTTCCAGAAATTTTTTGATTTCTTCTCTTATCTCATTATTGACCCATTCATTGTTTAATAGTGTACTGTTCAGTCTCCATGAGTTTGCAAGTTTTTGAAATTTCTCTTTGAGGTTGATTTCGAGTTTCAAACCCTTGTGGTCCGAGAAAAAGTTTGGTATTATTTCAATTTTCCTGAATTTGCTGAGGTTTGCTTTGTGTCCTATCATGTGGTCTATCTGTGAAAAACTGCCATGAGCATTTGAAAAGAATGTGTATTTTGCTTCTTTGGGATGTAAGGTTCTATATATGTCAGTTAAGTCTCTTTGATTCAGTGTTTCATTCAGCGCCACGATATGTTTATTAATGTTTTGTTTGGAAGATCTGTCCATTTTTGACAGTGGGGTGTTGAAATCCCCTACTATCAGTGGGTTGCTGTCTATATCTTTTTTGAAGTCATCCAACAATTTCCTTATAAACTTGGGGGCTCCTCTATTGGGAGCATATAAGTTTACAATGTTGATGTCCTCTTGATAGATTCTTCCTTTAAGTATGATAAAGTACCCCTCTGGGTCTCTCTTTATGGCCTTTGCTTTGAAATCTACTTTGTCTGATACAAGTATGGCAACCCCAGCCTTTTTCTCATGCCCATTTGCTTGGAATATTTTCTTCCATCCCTTTACTTTCAATCTGTGTAGGTCTCTTGCTCTGAGGTGGGTCTCTTGTAGGCAGCATATGTGTGGGTCATGTTTTCTTATTCATTCAGTCACCCTGTGTCTTTTGATTGGGGCATTTAGTCCATTCACATTGAGAGATATTACTGATAGGAACTTACTCATCTTTTCTCTTTGTACCGGTGTTCCTCTCTGTCTCATTCTTTTCCTTCATCTGCTTAAACCAGTCCCCTTAACATATCTTGGAGTGCTGGTTTGGTAGAGATGTATTCTTTTAGCCTTCTCTTGTCTGGGAAACTCTGTATTTCCCCTTCTATTTTAATGGAGAGCCTAGCTGGGTAGAGCAGCCTTGGCTGTAGGCCGTTGCTTTTCATGGCTTGGAATATTTGTTGCCATTCCCTTCTGGCTTGTAGTGTTTCTGTTGAGAAGTCAGCTCCTAGGTGTATCGGGGCCCCCTTGTATGTTACTTTCTCCTTCTCCCTTGCTGCTCTGAGGTTTCTCTCTCTGTCTTTGACAGTTGCCATTTTAAGGATGATGTGTCTTGGAGTGGACCTCTTTGAGTCCCTCTTGAGTGGGGTCCTCTGTGCCTCCTGGATCCACGAGAGCCTTTCTCTCCTCAAATTAGGGAAATTTTCCATCATTACTTTTTCAAGGAGGTTTCTCTATCCCTTGCTCCTCTTCTCCTCCTTCTGGGATCCCTATTATATGGATATTATTGCATTTCAGGTTGTCCTGCATTTCCCTAAATGCCTCTTCATTCTTTTTGAGCCGTTTTTCCATTTCTTGTTCTTTCTGGGAGCTTCTTTCTACCTTGTCCTCCATCTCACTGATTCAATCCTCGGCTTCATCCAGGCTGCTTTGGATTCCTTCTACTGTGTTCTTCAATTCAGAAATGGTATTCTTCATATCCTCTTGTGTCTTCTTGATAGTTTCCATGTCCTTTTCCAGGCTGTAAGTTTGCTGTAAGATCCTGATAGTTTCTCTGCAGTTTCTCATAGTTATCTTTGAGCTGGCTGAGCTCATTGAGCTTCCTTAGAACCATTGTTTTGAATTCAATATCTGATAGTTCCCTTGTCTCTATTTCATTGAGCTGTCTCTGTGGGGAGTCCCCTTTTCCACTCATTTGTGGGGAACTTCTTTTTCTTCCCATTTTTGTGAGAGTCTGTTAAGTATTTTTGTCCTTTACTTTTCTTTCAGGGCCTGCCTCTGATGATGTCAGTTGTTGACCCTATATGACCTTGGGTTGTTTGTTTGAGCCTTCCGGGAGTCTACTGTCTGTGGCTGACTCCTGCTTGGGGCAGCTCTGTGACCCCTTTGGTCAGGGCTGGGCTATTTTTTGGGATCGCTCTGCACTCTCACGCGGGCTCCTTGAGCGTGCTCCAGGTGCGGCAGGATCCGCCGCCTGCCTCGGCTCGCATGTGCTTGCCCCAGACCAGGGGGCTTATTCACAACCTCACGTACTCATCTGGCACCCCTGGCCGGGGAGCTCCCCCACACTGGTCAGTTTAGGGTCTTCTACTGTGTGTTTTCCCCGCTTTTGGTTCTTTGGGTGGGTTGCTTGCCCTTTCCAAATGGGGGCTACAGAAATGGGAGGAAGTCAGCTCCAGGACTCTCCAGTTAATCCTGTCTCCGGTCTCTCCTCCAGGGACTCTGGGCAGCTCTGTGTCCCCTTCAGCGGGGGATCTACTAATTTTGTGGGCCGCTCTGCAATCGCAGGCGGGCGGGTCAATTTACGCCTGCCCTTGCCGCTCTGTGCACTCCCTCGCAGACTGTATCGGTGCCAATCTGTGGGAGGCCTTGCCATCAGGTGCAAGCGTTCACCAGCCCGGGCGGGTCACACACACGCTTGCCAACCCTCCCTGGTCACTCGGTGCAAGTGTGCGGGCCTGCACTGGGTGGTTTTGGGCTCTGTATCATGTACTTTTCGGCTTTTGGCTCTTTGGGGGTGTGGCCTCTTCCCGTGCAATGGAGACTTTGGCAAGGAGGAGTCAGGACTCCCTGGTTCCTCCTCCCGTTCTTTCCCCAACACCTCTGTTTCTAGTCTCTCCTCAGGGGTCTCTGGGCAGTTCTGTGACCCCTTCGGCCAAGGATCCACCACCTGTGTGGCCTGCGTTTCAATCGCAGGCAGTCTGGTTCCTGCGCGCCCCGCTTCTGCCTCTTTGGGGATGCGCCTTTCCAGCCCACAATGGAGACTACAGAACGGGGAGGGAGGCAGGACTCCCCGGTTCCTCCTCCCATTCTTTTCCCAATGCCTCTGTCTCCAGTCTCTCCTCAAGGCTCTCCCAGCCAGTCTGCACTCAGTCCCCCAGCTCACGTGCACAAGCTGTGTGCAGAGTGCACAAAAGGCAGGTTAATTGATTCCCTTATGCCTGAGCGAGATGGTAGCTGCAGAGTGGGAGGCATGCCATCACCAGGGCTCCACCGGCCGCCGTGGCAATTCTCTTCACAAAGTTTTCCTCACCAGTCTTTTCCCAGGCACCAGCCTACCCTCTGCCGCCTCTACCCAGAGATCAAGGAGGGTGGCTGCCACTGCAATTTTTGCGTTGGCCCTTTAACTGTCTCTTTGCATCCCCAGCCACCTGTCTCTGGCAGAGAGAGCCCCTAAGCTTTACGGGGTTGTGTTTTGTCTGTGTGTTTTCCTGGTTTTGGCTGCTGTAGTCTAGGGGTCCATGTTTATGATTCAGACCCCGTTCTTCTCAGGGGGAGCTAACTGGCCGTTTCAATGTCCCTCTGGTGCTAGTGCCCGTGGGCACCCAGCCCACCCTCTCAAGCCTCCACCACACTTCTCACCCGTTGGGATGTGTGAGAGTCAAATCCACTGTCCACGGACCCAAGGCTCCTCTTCCACTATCGTTCCATTGTTTTCCAGGTGATTTACCTTTTTGCACTCTACAAGTCTTACATTTTAAGTCCATATTGTCAACAGTTCTTTATCACAAATTATATTAGACAATGAAGGAACTTTTCCTAACAATTTCAATTTCCCATTCAACACAGAAACTTCTCTGATAGGTAGCACCAGAGATACTTCCTTAACATTTCTACTGACAGGAATTTTTTCCATCTCAAAACACCCTATTTTATGTCTCCAATCCAGATGATCTCTCCTTTCCTTTTCCCTCCCTTCACCTCTCCTCCCGTTTCCTTTACCCCTGTTCCTTCTCTGTCTTGACTCCTTCTTCTCCTCCTGCTTCTTTCTTCCTTCCACCTACCGTCCTATCTCTCCAACTAGAGATATCCACTTGCATGCACTATGACCCAATATAACAAAGACATTGCGCTTTGTTAAAGAGGCGAACAGCAAGAAAACCAGGTAAACAGGTGTGTGTGGTAGGTAAAGAGGAGGGAGAATCATGTGCAGGAACTTATATGAAAAGAAAATCTGATGTGGAAGAGGAGAGATAAAAAATTAGTTTCACTTGATAGTTAAGAAGCAATATTGATGAGAGGCCATAAACTTAGGGTAGAAAAGAAAATCCACACTAATTCCTTCCATGTGCGTCTATCTCCATGAAACCACATTTTACCCTAAAATGGGAGAGGAATATGGCCCTTATATCAGAAAACAGTGTGGAGGTTAGGGGGTGGAGGGATTGAGCAAAAAAGAAAATGGACTCATGGACATGGATGAACAGCAGTGTGGTGACTGGACAGCAGTGTGGTGATTGCAGGGGGAAGAGTGGTATAAGGGAGTTAAATGGTAATGGAAAAAATGCAATAAAATTGTTTAAAAAATGAAAACAGTGCCGCCTGGACAGAAGCTCTTAAAATGTTCAGAGGATTTTGCTGTGCAATCACATCGGATGGAGACAAAAGGCTCAGCTGTGGTCCTGGATTTAGTAATTATTTTTAAACATATAGGGACCTTGAGCTATTTTCCTCCCTTGTAAAAGTGACCACACATGTTTCTTTAGTAGAAAGAGATGTCATAAGTAATTCCCCTAGTATTTTACCTGGAAGTAAGAAACTTGAAATCCAAATTTACTAAAAGCAACTGAGTTTAAAATATTATAACTATGTATGGTACCAGATGGATGCTGGATTTATTAAGGGAAATCATTCCTTAAACTATATGGATGTCTAGTCACTGTGCTGTGTACCTGAAAATAATATGAAATAGTATTAAATGTCAACTCTAAATAAAAATAAATAAATAAACAGATATGATTATGTGTAAGAGGCTATAAGTTAAACAAAAAATTGTGGTAACACAAATTTTCAGAGTCAAAATATCTTTTTTTTTTTTTGTCAGTATAAACATGGATGACAAGGGTCTCAGAAGCCCTTTCCTGTCTGGGATATGATGTCACAGGTGATTATTTACAGCCTCAGCCACTCTCACATGGATGGCCCAGGTGTACAGATCTCAGAATCCCTGGGCTCCCTCGCTATCCTCACAAATAGTGAGGCATCATTTCCCATTCTCTCTTCCTTCCCTCCCAAAACTTCTCTCTGTGATGACTCCAGGGGACAGCCTGAAATAAGAAGAAAATTGTTTGATTATACTTGTGACATAGCAGAATGACAATACCCATTGTAGATAGCAGAAGCAACAGAAGAGATACAAATAGTAAAAATTTCTGTACATCATTAAACACTCAGACCAATTCCATCAGGACAGGATTATATGACTCTTGACCTATAGACTGGGAAATACTTGTTATAAGAGATTACTATTTCTTAAGGTGAATATGCAAGAAATGTTTTAAGCTTCCAAACATTCATTTTTCAGTGACAGATAAATTTTTTCTTTGTGATTTTGTCCTAATTCCCAAAATGTCTATGGAGATAATCCCAACTTTATAAAGTTGTTGTATCAAGAGAGTTGTTACATGAGCTATAAAAGTCAGTCTTCACCAAAGGGTCCATAACTTGTACCTTAAACAACATGGAGAAAACAAGAGGGTATTCATATGCTAATCAAAAATATTCAAGATAATATAGTACATTTACACAATGGAATACTACTCAGTCATTAAGAAGAAGAAAATTTTACCCTTTGCAATAGCATGGTTGGACCTGGAGAACATTAGGCTAATTTAAATAATCCAATCAGAGAAAGACAAGTACCATATGATTTTTACTCATGTGTGGAATCTAATGAAATGAACTAAGAAGCAAAATAGAGACAACGCATAGATAGCAGGCTGAGGGCTCTGGTGGGGGTTGGGGCTATGGAGGGACAAACAAAAAAGAAAAAGAGAGAAAACTCATGGACATGAACAACAGTGTGGTGATTGCTGGGGGAGGTGGTGGGTGGAGGTGGAAGATGGTATGGGGGGATAAATGGTAATGGAAAAAAATACAATCAAATTAAAAATACATTCAAAAATATTTTAGCTGATTTTTAATACATCAGTGCTAGTACTTCTATCTATAAGCTCCCATGAGTTTATAAGGAAACCTGGAATAATGCTGACCCCTTCTAACTCCAGAAGCATGTATCTGTAAGGAAAGTCAGTCTAGTATATCAGGGACAATGGTCATCATAAGGTAGGAAATGCCACAAAAAGTGTTCATAGTTTAGTATCATGTCAGACTTTGTACACTCTGGTACACATGCAGAATTAGGGCAAAAATCACTTGACTAATATTCAAATTTGAGGAATATGGTCATAGTACCACAAAAAGTGTGCATCAGTGACCAAGAATAGGGGTGGAGAAACAGATACCAGCCTCTGGAAGGACAGAGGAATGACAGAAATGCCTTGAAAAGGGCAAAGGTGATGAATGAAGGAGATTGGAGCCCACTCAGATTCAGAACTCACAAAAATATCCTCTTTCTTGGCCACTTATGAGAAGCCCTAGGTGATAAACCTGTGTATCTTTATCTCGCCATGACAGAGGTACTCATTGCAATAATAAGGGAAGTTTCAGGCAAAGAGACCTCATTTAACCTCTTTGAAATCATTACTGGGGGTATTGTTGTGACATTGGGCTCCAAGGGCAAACAAGGGTCTCGAGCAGTAGCAGAGGCAAAGTGTAGCATGAATTGGGGAAGTGGAGACATATTACACACATGACTGGGAGTTAGTGACTTCATATGAAATTTGGGGCAATTCATTTAACTTTTTTAACACAATAATAAATTATTCTCATTTTAAATTTCATATTCTTATTTCTATAATGGCGGTGTTGAGCTAGACATCCTGGCTGTTTGTAATAAAACCACATACACTTTATTTTATCTGCCTCAAAACCACACAATAACAACCTTTAAGAGACCAGGAATTTCTATTTTGTGTGAGGGAAACCTTGTCAGACCATCTGCAGCATATACTCAAAAACAGGTGACGATGTCGTGGGCACAGAGAACCCAAGCATCCAGCGTGTCCCCTCCTTATGAAGTCAAAAGGGAGCCACAGAATAATGCAAAGGAGGGCAGAGCTGACCTTCACTAGGGAGGCAGGTCCCCTCACACACACAGTCTGCAGGAATCGTGGTCAACACATGGTCACAATATTCTCCAGAAAAATGGATTTTCAGTCTCCCCAGGTTGTTTGTATGATGACCTCATCTCTACAAAGTCCCTCTGCACTTAACCCTATCACAAAGGCAACATTCCAACAACTGCCTGGAGGAGAGTCGCCTTATTTGTCATTGTCTAACATGAAAAACTGGTAGTTTAGTCATTGAGTCACTTGAGAGGGAACCTTGAGTAGAGGAGAAACATCACCAGTATAGATGAAAAAAGAGAAACTATTCCAGCTACAGCAGGCCCTAGATTATAACACTGTGTTTATTATGGAGCTAATGAGGTCTCCACAAACTTCTGCTAGAAAAAATGTTCTCCTTGGAAGATTCAGAGGTCTTAAGGCCAAACTGAACATGAGGAGGTTGTCTCACTGAGACCAGGTCTGAGTGCCGGGCCCTTAGCTATCTTGCACATGTCTATGGGAGCACATAAAGTTGCCACATTATATCCATATAAACCAGAGATGAAGGGCAAAGAATACTGACCTGGCCTTCCCAGAGGATCCAGCTGTACCTCATTTTCTTTATTCTTATGCAGAGCATTACGCAGAAAATACCTGCATCTGATCAAGACTAAGACACAACATACTGGGTCAGAAACAGTCATCTGGGAATTCCTGCATATATTTCCAGACTCTATAGGGTCCCCTTTATTCTTATACCTGGACTCTCAGGCAGGGCCCCAGATACTTCCTCATGCTCCACAGGTAAACCAGCAATGAGCTTCTCAACCCAGTTCTGCCCTGTGCCCCCCAGGTATTTCTATCAGATATAAGATTTTGATTTTTAAGATTACTTAGCCCTTGATCAAGACCTTAGAGATCGGAAGAGAGTAGACATTGTTTTCATGTTCTCCACATTACAACGTATACTACCACCTCCTCCCTCCATCTACCCATTCTCTCGTTACAGGTTCCCTGTGCCCTAAGGCCCACCATGGCACTTACATTTCTTTATATATTGGTCTATTTCAAGTAAAAAAGGAGAGACCATGACAAAAAGAAAAAACACAAAGAGCATAGCGAAGAGGGCAGAGGACCAAGACACCCCATTTGGGAATAAACTGGCCCCTGGTTCAACCTCTGCCATTGAGATGTCAGATCAGATGCGGAATTCTCTGCCCCAGCTCTTTTATCACCTAGGTGATCAGAGTGATGAAGTCACAGCTTCAGGCACAATAGGGTTTATGACAGCCTGGGAGGGGATTGGCCAAGCCTCATTGCTCATATGTTATCCAGGGACTAGAAAACTCAGGGAGCTTCAGTTCTACCACAGCTCCATTGAACCCAAAATACTAAGCCAGCAGGCCAGGCCAGTAAGAAGGCAGATTACCACACAGATATTTAGAATGTGCATCTCACTGCATCAGAATTACATCCATTCACAAAATGAAAGAACGATTTCCCTAGAGTTCACAGCCCTAGAGCCAGTCTTATTAAACAAAATATCTAAGTTGAAGGACCAAAAAGGACAGGTTTTCCTGAAGAAAGATTTCAGATCCTTCCCTAGAAGATCTGTAAAACCTTGTCTTTGTGTGCTTATTCATGTCAGAAATGTGTATCACGGATCACAGAATATCTTCCCAGTGACATGTGGCAATGGGAGGGAACAGTTTCTTTTCTAAGGTGGGGGTTGTGTTGTCTTCTGAACTAAACAGAACTTTAGGCAGTGGAGTTGGTCTGCATAACACTATTGTCTGAATGACACTTTATTTTTAACCTACCACGTACACCCGTCTAACATTTTTCAAATCTAGATCAATAGATTCTCCCCATTCAAAAGAGCACCTGAGAGCAGAGGTGCCTAATGCTCTGAGTCACTTTCCCTAGGGATTCCCAGCCCCCTGCCACAGGGAGCACTCTGTCCCTCCACCAGTTCCTGGTCTGAACTCACCCTTCTCTTAGGTGACCAGAGCAGACCCAGTGACAAGATGCTCATGTGCATCCATAGTCTTGGTCATTTCCCAGCATTTGTCACATGTCATCTCCAGGAGTAAACTTTACTCTTCTATCCTCCATGGAGAGGCTGTCTCATCCCATGATTGGCTTCCTGTCATTGGGGAGGGCTCACAGCCCTAATGTGGAAATGTCTTTCCTGTCCTCTTCGATGTCTTTTCCTAGTTCTGTGCTCCAATCAGGTGCTGTAATCCCTCACCTGAAACCCTTAGCTCTTCTGAAGGTATTTTTGTCTGTGGATAGTTATTAAAATTAATATCACTGGCAGGGGACAAACACCAGAAACTTCTATATTATCATCTTTCTCAGAAGTATAAAACACATATTCTTCATTTAGAAAATTCTTAGGCTTTCTTGAGCATGAGTTTATATTCCAGAAACTGTGCTACAAAATTTATATTCTTTAATATATGTTGTATATCTAGTATATTATGCCATAGAAATGGTCTTTTTTGAAACTTTTTTATTTTGAAGAAATTACAGCTTTGCAGGAAGTTACAAAGATAACATGTTTTGGTTGTTTACAGTTTTTGGCTTTTACAAATAAAACTGCTATGAGCAACCCTATACAGATTTCAGTGTAGACATAGGTTTTTATTTCTCAGCAATAAATGTCCAGGCGTAGTTGGGTAATATGGTAAATGTAGGTTTAATTTTTTTTTTGAACACAAAACAAGCCTTGGCCAGTTTAGATGACTGAATTAATTCAGGTAGATTATTTGACCAAAGCAGAGAAATTACAATAAAAATTATAAAATCTTTTGAACTGAACAAAAATAATGTAAAGATATGAAATTTGTGGAAAGATTAAATAAAGTAACCTACAGAAGGAAATTTATATCTGTAATTACATTATCTTACTTCATAGCAAAGTCAACCTAAAGAAAGTAAAAGAACAAAAAAAATAATGGAGACAAGGTTAGTAAAGTTAAAATAGAAAACATACCTTCAATAGAACAAGTCATCAAAGACAAAAACTGGTTCTTTGTAAAGATTAATGAAACTGAAAAGCCTCTAGCAAGACTGATACAGGATATAAAGAAAGCACTAATTGCTAAAATCAGGAATGAAAAAGGATACACCACTACAAATTTCTACAGATGTTAAAATGATGACAATGTAATAAACATTGTATTAGTTTAGATGAAGTGTGCAATTTCTTTTAAAAAATTACAAGAACTGTTACAGGAAGAATTAGAAGAGCTGAATTGCAGCCACTGCGGAAAGTAGTATGGAATTGCCTCAAAAAACTAAAAATGCAACTGCCTTTTGACTTGGCAATTCCACTGTTAGGATTATACCCTAGGAATCCTGAAACACCAATTCAAAAGAATCTATGCACCCCAGTGTTCATAGAAGCACAATTTACAATAGCTAAGTGCTAGAAACAGCCTACTTGTCCATCAGTAAATGAGTAGATCCATCAACTGTGGTACATTTATACAATGGAATAGTATGCAGCAGAAAGAAAGAAGGAACTCCTACCCTTCGTGACAGCATGGGTGGAACTGGAGAGCATTATGCTAAGAGAAATAAGCCAGGCAGGGAAAGACAAGCACCATATGATCTCATGTATAAGTGGAACCTAATCAACAAAACAAACAAGCAAGCAAAATAGAACCAGAGGCATGGAAATAAAGAACAAATGGACAGTGACCATATAAGGAGGGAGGACAATTATAGAGTAAAAAAGAAGAAGGATCAAGTCAAGGAATGTGTATAAAGGACCCATGGACAAAAACAATGGCGGGGCAGGATGAAAGTGGAATGTGGGTGGTGGGTAGGGCAGGGGAGAGTAATAGGGGAAAAATGGGATAACTGAAATTGAACAACAATAAAAAAAATAAAAATAAATGGACAAAAATATCCCCACAAAGTAAACTCCAGACTCACATGGCTTCACCAACTATTTTTCCCAATTATTTAAATCAGGAATAAAAGTACTTTTAAGCAAACACTTTCATGGTATAGAACCATGTTTTATGAGGCAAGCATAACCTTCACACAAAGACTAAGAAAAGGATACTATCAAACCCGCTCATGAACATAATTGTGCAAGGCAAAGCAAAATAATCACTAACTGAATCCAGTAATCCAGTAGTGTTCATGAAGGATAATATATCACAGCCAAGTAAAGTTTTATTCCAGGAATGCAAGGGTGATTCAACATTTGAAAAATCAATCAATGTCTGTACCTCCCACTCAGCTTTGCTGTGAACCTAAAACTATTCTACAAAATGAAGCCTATTTTAAAAATTCTTCAATAACACAAATAAATTGAGATTCCAATGCTATATAATACAGCAGTCTCAAAGATTTGGTTTCAGGGTCCCTTTACATGCTTAAAAATTATGGAGAACAGTCCAAAGTTTTATTAACGTAGCTTATATCTCTCAATATTTATTTAAAAAATTTTATATTAAATTAAATGTTTATATTAAATTAAAATAATCTTTTATTTAATTACTAATTAGAAATTATAGTAACCCCGATTACATGTTGACATAAATGGCATATTTTAATTTCAAAAGAACCATATTTTTCAGAACAAAAATTATGAATGACATCATTTTACATTTTGACAAATTTCTCTATTGTCTGGTCTAATAAAAGACAACTAGATTCTCACATCTTCTCCACTAAGTCTGTTATGATCTCACACATCATGTACCCTCTGAAAAACTCCTTGGACCACTTGTATTGTAAAATAACATTTCCAGTAAAATGAATATAAAAAGCTCCAAAATAGCCTGCCAATAGGTCTGGAAATGTGTAAACCACATAAAAAATGGCTTGTTGAGGTCCACAAAATATGTACATACTATAGTTATAGCCAATAATCCAGCAGTTCTCTTCTGAGTGTATTACTAAGAAAAGTTTTCATCAGTTTTAGGTAATGTTTAGCTGATATGAATATCTTTATATGTGTTTTGGTAGAGAAAATCATTATTTTGTTCCCTTCTATTTCTAACACCAGCTCTAACATAGCCAAAAACTAGAAATAATTTAATGGCTAAAACAAATAGAACAAATAAATAAATTGCAATACAGTCTTGTATTAGGATATTAAATAGAAACTTAAAAGAAATACTGACATGTAGCAACATATGGGAATCTGACAGATATAATATATTGTAAAAGAAGCAAGCAAGAAAGAATTCTCACTGTCTAAACAGCTCAAAAATAGGCAGAACTAATCTAGGATAATTAGAGGTCAATGTAGCAATAAGGGAGGCAGGCAGGAGAGAGCCTTCAGTGCAGAAAACATGCTTTATCTACTATACATATGTGACAATTCTTGAGTTATACACTTAGTATGTGTGAAATGTACTCTATGTAAGATTATAACTCTATAAGAAGGTGAAATTTGTATTGTACTAAGCTTTTTAAGTGAGCTGAGACCTTTTTCCTCCTATTTTCTGTGGCTTCTTTTTTTTTTTGTATAAAATAGTAATTATTGCTTGAGAGTTTGATGAAACTTACCAATGAAACCATCTTGGCCTTTGTTTTAATGAGAAGACTCATCTTTAATAACACTTAAATTCAATTATAATCTTTCTTGAATTCAACTTCACTGTTTCTTCTTATGTTAACAGCAACATTATATATTTTTTATAAAATTGTGGCTTATATAACAAATTTCCCTCTCACTTAGAATATTTTGCTCTACATACAATTCCATGTAGAATATTCTTGTTTCTTTTAAGCTATTACTTTGTCTCCTTATAAGAAATGAACACACAATACACTATACAGATGATGTATTGTAGACTTGTACACATGAAACCTGTACAATATGATTAATCAATGTCACCCCTATAAATTCAGTTAAAAAATGAAAGGTTGCTACTGAGAAGTTTAGAGTCAATCTGGTTCTTTCTCAGCGGAGGATATGCTGTTTTTACTGGATGGTTGGTATTTTTGTTAATTTCTGTATAGTCTCAGTATGAATGTTTTTCTTTATCTTATTTAAGTGGAAATCTACAAGTCCTTCCAAAACAAGATCTTATATACTTTTTTTGTAAATTCTGTGAAATTTCTATCTACCGATTCTTTAGCTCTTTCTCTCAAGTTTTAATGTTTATTATTTAAGGGGCCTCAGCTAAATGTATGCTGGCACTTTGCTTCCGTCTCCTACATTCTTTAGAATTTTGTATTTTCTACATCTTCATTCTTTTCTATTGCCTTCTTGGAAAATTATTAAAATTGATATTCCATCTCACCAATTTGTTCTTCCGCTACATTTATACTCTTCGTTTCTTAATTGTTTTCTTTAACTTCTCAGCTTTGTAGCACTTTTGAACTTGCCTCATATTAATCACGGACACAGTAAATATATAGCTTAGATAGCTACTCTAGGTTTCTGTGGCTATAAAACAAGCAATAAAATAAATTGGGGTAATGCAAAATCAGAACTTTCCTCCATTTTCATTTTCTCCCCTTTCAGCTCTCTTCCCAGGTTGCTGCCCTTCACCAACCTCCGCCCAGCCCAGCACTCTCCACTCCCCAGTTGTATCTCAGCTTCAGTCTACTCAGGGAACGGTCTTGCTCTGATATGGTTCATCCTTCAGATATTTATTTCTCTTTTATCTCTTGGAGTTGGTCTTGGCAATTGGCAGCCGCTGCTGGTTCACTACTTTGGCAAGAATATGTTATCATAACATATAAAACAAAATATCCTGTTGAAAAAAAAGTATTTTGAGAATATAATATAAATATTTGTCATGTTTGAGCTAAACTACAAAAAAATTATCAATTAGTACATCAAATTCAAATTTCTTTAATTAATTATGTTTTTATCTCTGTGATTGATCAATGGTGAGATGACTATTTTTAAAAATTATATATATATATATTACTGTAGATCTTTTACAGCAATCTAAGGTGTACAAAGTATGCCACAAACTCCTGCCAAGTAGAGAACCACAAGGCCTCTAATGTTACTGTTAATCAGATATTACCAAGGATGCAGGATGTTTTTCTGCTCATCAGTAAACCCACTTGTGATTGTAACCACCATGATTTGTAACAGGAAAGAAAATTTTGCTATATCAAAAAAAATGATAAGAGCAGATGTTTTTGCATTTAGGAAAACATAGTGGCTTGTGGGTAATAGTAGTAAAAGTTAATATTCTAGGTGTGTAGTTTATTATATGAGGCCTCCCAGTGCCCAAAGATTATTAGACTCATATTATTTACAGTAAGTCTACTATGTGGACAAAGTTCCTGTGGGTACCTACTAAATAGACTAACCTATTTACATGCTGAAAGTCTGACATGTTCTTATATGCAATTTAGGCAGTCCCTGTTAGACCAAAGCACAAAGCTGACCTAAATTGCAAATGGGAAAAATGAGCAAATTCTGTGTAGTGGGGTCAGTTTGTGCACAAAAATACCTCAAATATGAGAATCAGGGAACCAAAAGCTGGCCAGGCAGCGACTGCTAGAAGCAAAAATCTCTTCTCTGATTCCAGCCCTGAATCAAGCATGAAGTCTCAAGTGCACAAAATTCTTCTACTTTGTCTTAGTTGAAGGAAGAATGTTTTATTGGCTTACTCTCCCCTTACCTCCCTATACCTGAGGCACGAAGGTCAATTTCAAGAGGCCTATGGGAGGCATTTCAGAACTTGTGAGAAAGAGAAATTCAGAAAAGTCAATGGAGAGGGGAAAGAGTGTGTACTAAGTAATGGTGACAGCTGGGGTTAAAAATGGAAAGAGCAATTCCCTCAAGCAAAGGGGTGCGAGAGAACAGTAGTGGGATAATAAAGTTAGGTCACATTTCCTGTTTACATCTTGTGCCAGACTATATTCCTTCCTCACCCCTCTTTAACACTGAACTAAAATAAATGTTGGCTACATAAAATAAGCTTTTGATAGCAATGTTTTGGAAGAGTAAGAAGCAGCAAAATGTCCACACATTAAATGGTAAAATGAGGCAGAGAGAAGACAAAAGGCATAGAAACAAAAGGAAGAAAACAGGTAGAGGATTAGACACAAACACAATTTCAGGAAGTAGTAGAAGTATAATAGCCCAAACACACCCAAGAACCCTTGGAAATACTAGGGACAGTACACAGAGCTAATGGCTCAAATTACTTTTATTTTTTATTATTTAAAGGACTGAGAACTTAGAAGTGTTTTATGTAGATGGTATATTTGTTCCCAGTAGATGTGTGAACTCCAGTAATTTTCCCAGGAAGCTCTAAAGGTTAGCAAGTCTGACCATACTCTGTATAATACGTGATCCTATTTACCCTAACACAGCAGCTCAGAAATAAAGGACCTCAGCCCCTTCCCCTTCCACTGATAAACACACATTAGGATGGAATTGGGGTATAAATGTAGGTACTTTTGGCCTTTAAGGATTTCTCATTAGACTTCCTTGAACTCCTGGCTTGGATGTAGGGGGTTACTTCATTTCTTCAAAATAAGCAAGCAACTCAGAGATAGTGGAATACAGAGTAATTTTACGAAGAGAATATAATTGCTTACAATAGAGCTATTTTCCAAAATGTCATGCACCAGTGTCTCCTAGTCTACAAGTTGAGAAGACTGTCCACATTCACCATGGCCATGCTGAGGGAACAAAGTAGCCCAGCTCCTAAAGAGTCATCACTAACCCTGACACTGATCCAACTGCCAGCACCTGGGATGCACCTGGGTTTTCACCCGCGTGAAACAAATATATACTTGAGCTACAGTGGCTAGGGTATGAATACTTAAAAGCAGTCATGCTAGGTCTCTAGATAGTCACAGAGTTTTCTCCATGACACAGAACTGGTCTTAAAGGACCAAAGTATTTATTATTGGACAATGTGTATGAAAATGGAACACAAGTCAGCATTATCTGATCAGGACATAGACTGATATTTTCTGATCCTCTAGGATGGACCAACATGTATCGGAGTTTCAAGAGAGGCATATTTGTTCAGAGGACATTCCACCATCTCCAAGCTCAGCATCCTCACTTCCAACCACATCCTCTTCTTTCAGGAGTTTCTCCTCTCCGAGATCTTTCCTTGAGAAAAGTGAAAAACAACTTGAAAAAGCAAATTCATGGCCTGGTTATAATTGGGAGACTAAACAAAGTCCTTTGGAGGCAACAGAATCATCGGCAAGGTGAAAATAGCATTCCTGAGATCCCAGATTGAGCTCATATCTGCACCACATAACACACATCAGGGAAATCATTTTACATACAAACTATTGTACCAATGATTGTCTAGGTAATATCTATAAAAGAGACTGAAGACCTCTATGAATAGTTATTTTTCCGTCTGCACAAAGAGCAGGGACATGAAACTGGAGGGTGAAATAATTGTGAACATCCTACTTTTCCCAATAAGATTGGGCTAAATCATAGGAATTTGGTGATGGGAAGGTACAATTCCATTACCACCCATTCCATGAGGACACTTAAAGACCAAGTCCTGACTTCCCAGATGTTCACAAGGGTAATCCCAGCCTTTTCTGGAAGTCCTTAAATGGATATAGCAGTTTCAGAGACTACAGTCTTTTTCATCCCAAATGACCCACTACCCTTACATGGTCTATGGCAGCAGTAGTTTTATTGGGCCTTCCAGCTCTGAAATTCTGTGGATCAGGCCCAGCGTCATGGACATGCAACCTATGCAGTAGTGCAGGACCTCATGCGGCCACCATCTTCCAAGTGGTAATAAAATAATTTTTGAACACAGGATCCCACATTTTAATTTTGCTTGGGCCTCAAAAATTATTAAACTAATCCTACCATGGGTCTTAAGGAAATAAGGAGTAATTCTCACCCTTCATACCATACTTGTCCCCAGTGAAAACACATATTTATCAGACTAATTTTGATATATTAGCAACTACATGGTATCAAAATATAACGTCATATCAATGTTTTGTCTTTTTAACTATATTTCTCAATTTGCTTTAAAATAACCCCAAAAATCTTTTGATAGTACCTAATTGTTGTGATTGGGAAAACAAGGTCTCAGCATTAAAAAAATATGTGTGGTTGTAACTATCATGAAGTCCAGTTATTCCCATTCTCCCTACAGATAAATACTAATAACAGAAATGACTTCAGAAGGTAACTGGTTGTAATTAAGAAATATAGGGCCACTCAAAAATTGTCCCTGCTGTAAAGACTGGCAATTAAGGACTCAAACACATCTTCCCAGGAAATAAGATATTTAACTTCTCTTTTACTTGTCTATGAGGGACTCCTTGTCTCTGGGCTACACAATTTGTGGCATTCGGTGCAACATAAAAAGCAGAGTCTCTTTTTCAAAAACTATCGATGGGCTCAAGATGAGACAGGAAAGCAACAAAGAAAGTGTGAGAAAGGTCAGGTCCTTCTCAGTGTGGTGGTCCGTTGCAATTGCATGGGTCTCATTTTTATGAAAGTGGTCCTGAGCATGTTCATCTCATCCATTTCATATAAACTAACTCCAGGAAGAATTTCAGGCACAGAAAACCCTTTATATTGTAATTGCATCCTAGATCACCTGCCTTCTCCCCTCTAATAGCAATATCTTTCTTTGATAGAAAGCATGTAGGTAAAGTGGACCTATTCCTAGAAATAAGGGAAGGATCATCCTGAATCCAAGAGTGACTTTTTTTGTGTGACCTTGAGAAAATCACATGCTATCTACTTTCAGTTACTTTACTTACAGAGCAGTATTTGACCATATAATTCCTATGATACCTTCAAGTACTGCATTCCAAAGTCTATAATTAAAGGCATTCTGGGTAATTGGTAGATATACACCTTCACAATTTTATTACATAATCCCCATAAAACTAAATAATGTTCACCATATCATAGTTCAGTAAGATGATATTTCTTAGTTGACTCTCACCCTAGAGGCTTAAAATTTTTAGGCTAAAATTTTAGGAAGGAATTAAGATATGCAAATTGTCAGTCAGAAAAACAGTCATGGGAATGTGAAGTACAGCCTGAGGAGTATAGTCAATAATATTGTAATAATTACATGTGGTGTCAGATGAGTACCAGTGGGCTGAGGTTGCAGTTTTCCAGAGGTATATTCCTTTTATGATTTCCTTCACACAAGGCCTTTCTATCTCCCCTCATGCCCATTCCCAAGAGCAGATTGGCCTGCCTTGCCTGGGACATGTCTATGTCCAAAGCAACTTCATCTTCACACTCCTTGGCACACAGTGGCAGCTTGGCCACAGAATCATCTGACAAGGAAGAAACATTCTAAGAACAAATATGAAAAAAGAAATCTGCATATGCAATAACTAGATAAGCCTTCAGAACAGAACTGCATATTTGAAATATTTTCTTTTTAGAGAGAAGGCTCGGTGCTCCCTGGGGAATATGCTGATATCAGCAGAGAGCTATGATTTTGAGACGGGACACAGGATGCCGTGTGCAGATGCTATGCCCAGAGATGCAGCAAATCACCCAGATGGTGGCTTATGGTCAGAACAGGAAGTGAGAGTGAGGTACATCCACCTGACTCTAGCTGTATCTCCTCCGGCCTCATGGTCATCGTCGATGTCCTCATATGTAGCCTCAGGTAGATATTTACATGGAGACAAGATAGGTACAAAGGTTCTGAATCAGAAACTCAACATCCTGAAACACCTTTATATAGAACCACCGTTGACGTCTCTAGGGCTGCTCTCGACTCATCAGAACTCCTATCCCTTCAAAAATATACCCAGAACTTCTGACCCTGTCCTGCCCCAACCCTGGTGGCTGAAGTTATTGCTGTCTTACATGATATACCATGTTTCCTTGGCCCTCCTGATCCAAAGTCACTGAGGCTTACAGTCCACAGAAGTAGAGGTATCATTGTCCATAAATGCAATTAGGACAAGATGCAGATTCTACATCCCATATTGCAATGGGCCACATCTCACAAACCCACAAGCTCCCCTCATCCTTCTCTGCTTTTTAGAGCCTACCTTGGCACTTTATTTTGTTTCTGCACTGCTCAATCACAAGAAAATGAGACAGAGAAACAGGCAGAGTCCCAAGATAAAACCAAAGGTAGCTGCCACAAATAAGATCCCAGTGCCAAGATTTGAGCCTGCATGGATCCCTGAAGAAAATATAACCTCAGGATAGGAAAGGGCATAGAGGAATCATGCCCCTTACTGTCACCTGTTAGGTGTTCAGGATAGTGAAGTCACAACTTTGGGCTCAATGGGTGATTGTGAGAGCATGACGAAGACTGGCACAGCCTCTGTCCTTTGCAGACCTCAGCCCCATCCTATACTACTCCAAATTTATATAACAGAATTCTAAGTAATATCAGAAAGTTTCACAGCTGCCACAGACTGGAGGTTCAGAAGCATCATAACCAGCTCCCTTTCCAGGGAGAGAGCTCATCCACCTCAGAACAGGAAGGAAGCTCAGAGGACTCCTGTTCAGGATAAGAATATTCCCAAAAGGGACTGCATCCATGTGCATGGTGAGGGATCTCTTTCCCTAACTTTATGCCCTAACTCAGCCCAAGGAAAGAAAAAAATCCTGAGAAGGAACTCATTATACTTTTCCAAAGGGCCAAGGCTACCTCAGGGCACATCTAGTCCTGTCTGAAATGTGTGCGCCCGACAGAACCTTAGACTATAGCTCCTGTCACATGGGGCAGAGGGAAGGGAACACCATAGCTATAAAAAATATAAGCAAATGTTCCCTACTGTCTAGGCAGCAAAGGAAAAAACAGAGCTGTCCCACCATCATCAGGATGTGGACCCTGTATTCTTGGAAGGCCCTAGATCCTCCTCCTCCAAAAGTGCCTAGAGAAATCTATCAGTTCAGGCCATAGGTTCATCTAGTGTAAGAACCATTAGAGTTCATGGAAGCAGTTTCTGGAAGAACAGACACTTCTCCAAGGAGGACATACAGAGGGCCCAAAACATGTGAAAGGATGTTCAGCATCACTAGTCATCAGAGAGATGCAAATTAAAACCACAATGAGATACCACTTCACACGGTCAGAATGGCCATCATAAACAAATCAACAAACAATAAGTGCTGGTGAGGCTGTGGAGAAAAGGGAACCCTGGTACACTCTTGTTGGGAATGCAGACTAGTACAGACACTGGAAAACAGTATGGAATTTCCTCAAAAAACTAAAAATCAAATTGCCCTTGACCCAGCAATTCCACCACTGGGATTATATTCTAAGAATCCTGAAACACCAATTATAAAGAACCTATGCACCCCAATTTCACAGCAGCATTATTTACAATACCCAAGTGCTGGAAACAGCCTAAGCACCCATCAGTAAGTGAGTGAATCAAAAAACTGTGTTGCACTAACACAGTGGACTACTATGAAGCAGAAAGAAAGAAGGAACTCCTACCCTTCGTGACAGCATGGGTGGAGCTGGAGAGTATTATGCTAAGTGAAATAAGCCAGGCAGTGAAAGAAAAATGCCATATGACCTCACCTATAAGTAGAACCTAATCAACAAAACAAACAAGAGAGCAAAATAGAACCAAAGATGTGGAAATAAAGAACAAACTGACGGTGACCAGAGGGGAGGTGGGAGTGGGATAATAGGGGAGAGAAGGGAATGGGTCATCAACCCGTGGACAAAGACAATAAGCTCGGGGGAAGATGGATTGAATGTGGAAATTAGGGGGGATAGGGCAGAAGAGAGGAATAGGGTGATAATGGGGACAGCTGTATTTGAAAAACAATAAAAATAAAAGAAAAAAATTCAAAGCAGAAAGTAGAATGGTAGTTACCAGGGGCTAAGTGGGTGAATTGGGGAGATGTTAAAGGTACAAACTTGCAACCAGTAGATAAATAAATCCTGGAGATCTAATGCACAGCATTGTGATTATAGACAACAATAATATATTATAAACCTCAAAGTTGCTAAGAGACTAGATCTTAAGTTTTCCCACCACAAAAAATGAAACATTAATTATGTGACATGATAGAGATGTAACCTAACTATGGTGGTGATCATTTTTGCAGTACATAAATATATCAAATCAACACATTGTACACCTAAATTTATACAATGTTAAGTGTCAATTATATCTTAAAAACATTATTTCTAAAATGATGACATTAGTACTTATTTTGTTGATACCAAGGGTGAAATAAGAAACTGGTGTGAGATTGATTCCATTTCCAAGCATTGTTACTAGAGCCACCATATGTATTTTTTTCAAAGAGACCTGAAAACAATGTGAAAGTGAACTAACCAGTTTATATGAAAAAGAACAGAAGGGGAAGCATAGGAACAGAAATGTAGAAAAAGAAGACCCAGGAGTAGAAGGGCATACACTTTCTAATCACTGAAGACTGGATTGTCTGGTGCAAATTGCCACATTGTAAACTAGGGATTAATTTTGTAACTAGTTTATAATCTATAGTACCACCATGTCCCAGGAAACTATAATTATTCTTAGGGGAAGTGTCTGTTCTGATTATGGTAGCCTTGGGGACAATAAATTCTTTGTGATGTGAGAGAAGGAAAGGAAAGACTTTATACTTATTGCCATCAAAAACTCTTAATCTTTATGAGGCTTTTACTAACAAACCAGAAATAAAATGAGAGAAAAGCCGACCCTATGAAGCCAATAATCATGTTCCCTTGATGTGCTTCACTGTTTTTTTCCCATTTACCTGATAACTACTTAAATTAAATTTATTGGGGTGATATTGGTTCACAATATCATACAGGTTTCAATGTACAACTCAACAAAACATCATCCGCACACCACATCGTGCACCTATCGCCCTAAGAAAAGTCTCTATCTACCCCTCTTCCCAACCCCTTTTACCCACCTCCACTTATATCCAAAGAAACCTGAAATACCTGAAAATTTTTATCTTTGTAATCCTAATTTTTTGTTCTTATTGTTAGGTGCTTCTTGTTTCTTTGTACCCACAACATGTGACATCAAAGATCTAGACCTAATTAAGCAAAAATCATTTTTATTTCGCCCACGGGGTGGTGGAACTGTCCCAGAAACAGTGCATCTGACTGACCTCACCAGCTGCGCTGAACCAGCCGTGAGCCAGGCCTGTAGGGTGGAGAAAAGAAAGCCACACATAGTTTTCAGTACAGATTTTCTGTAGCAGCTTTGCGGGAGCGGGGAGGGGGCAGAGTAACACCTGACATTAGAAAGCCTTGTATCTCATATAAGGAGATATCTAAGATTCAGCATCTAATTGGTGTTTGAATTTCAGAAAGTTTCCTTTCATATAGTCTCTGATGGCAGGGAAGATGTTAAGTAGGGTTTCTATTGGCTGCTGGGAGATGGCGATGTCAGGGGATGGGACTATATAACCCCCTTCCTGCTGTGGGAGCCCCCATTAAGGGTCAGGAGGATCCCTTGTATGGTTTGAGGAAATTGAGGCTGTTGCCTGTAGACAAGAGGGTCAAAACGATCATGAGTGGGCACTGCTTCCTGCAAGGATTTTCTTTTTTCCTCCTCAGTGTCCTCGCGAGTGCTCAAGGTAAGCAGAGCCTCACTTCTGAAAATCAGCAGTGATACTGGGTTAGCTCTCAAGAGTCTGGGCAGATGATCCCTGGGGTTGTAACGGCAATGCCTCCCTAATGACTATTTGGTTTTCACCAAATGTAATCTTTAATGACAGTCAAACTTGATTTTTCTCCTGTGGGGACTCTGTTTTTCAACTTTAAAAGTAAATTATGGCAGAGATATAAACCTCATTCTCAGATTGACCCAAATCGATGTTTCACTCCTCTCCAACATCTAAAAACTAAAATCACCTTCTGCAATGGATTATGGCTGAGGGTCGACCACAGGCTGGGCGTCTGATCTGTCCTTCCTCTATTCTATATTATGTCTCTCTCAACCAGTATTTTGGTAGTTCTTCTCTTTTATCCAGTAGATTGTGTGTGTGTGTGTACATACGTGTGCATGTGTTTGTTGAAGGGCATGAGAGAGAGAGAGAAATGGGTGAGGGGAAGTTTGAAGAGTATGTGAAGCTTAAGTATGAAAGCAAGAACATGTCTGCCCAGGGGAATCAACACTTTAGATAGGAGTCCATAGAACCACACTCTCTAAACCAGACTGTGGGACTTGGTTTTGGAAGTGGTAGTTAGTGGTGGTGATGATACATGTGCATGTACATGATGAGGGCAGAAATAGAAACCTTCCTGCCTATATATCCCTTCCAATTTGAAGTATAATTGCACCTCCAGCGAGCCCTGCACCTGCAGTCTAAGCCTGACTTGAATTTTCTTTATCTTTCCCATAAACCGACAGCTCAAATGTTTTTCTACTTCACTGTAATTTTTCCCCAGCATTGGGTTCTTGGCTCAATTTTGTCTTCCTGTCTCTCATGTTTTCCCTTCTTAACTCTTAGATTGAAGGTCCTCAAACCCCATTGTGCAATAGAGAAAAGTGAGGCCAACTGTAGGTGATCATGAGTGAATTAATATTAGCCTTGAAGGCAGAAGGCTCTTTCCATCCCCACTCCCCACCCCCAGCAGAAGGGGAATGGAGCCTCAGAAACGTCAGGATGTATCTCTCTTTGTCAATTTTGCCCAGCCCCACAGGGTTACTTGAGCTTGGTCTGTGACATCCTACAAGATCTGCTAATTAAGAAGAATCCTCTGCTGATCAACTTCCTATGATGAATTTTCTCTCTTGTAGTTCCTGCGGATCCTACATGAAATCTGGCCCCAAATTGGGCCCCTGACTCAGGATATCAGTGTGTAAACTACTACAATGAGAATAATCTAGCCATGTGCCTGGAGAGCCGGCTCCTGTAGGTGTGGGCCTTGGTCTCTGGCTGCTTTTGCAATGCTCCTCACCTGTCTGTCCCTCCCCTTGTTTCCTCTTTATTTCCTCTTTATTTCAAGCCCCTCCAGTCAGAAGTCTTTGTCTCTTTTCATTGGGAAATTCTGCTCCTCCCAACAGGAGCAAGTTCTGTTTCTCACTTCCTTGTTATATTTCTTGAAACTTCCAGTTCCTTGGATCTTGGCTAAATGGTAATAATGGTTGATTTTGATATTTTTATGTGTATTAAGGGCTTATCCCATTATAGTCATGAAAATTCTCCCTTTAACTCAATTAGTGTATCTTGTTTTGAAGTCTTCCTTTTGTGATATTGATATAGCTACTCCACTTGACTGACGGTTAGTGTTTACTTAGTATATAAATACATTATTCCATCATTTTACTTTCAACCTTTTTTTGCCCTCAGACATAAGGTATCCTTCATATAGCACTTGCCTGAATTCTGTTGTTTCATCTACATTGGCTTTTGCTTGAAGTATTTAACCATTTACATTAAATGCAAATACTAATATTGTTGGGTTAGTCTCTATCATTTACTTTTCACTGAGCCATCTGCTTTATATTCCTTTTTCCCTCCTTGTTTGCCTTCTTTATAGTAGACACATTTGTTATTATCTTACATTTTTCTCTTTTTCTTTGATTTTCAGCACCTCTACTAGGTATGGGTCATATCATTCTTAGGGCTCTTTGACCTTCTGGAATATGTGTGTTATACTGTTCAACCATTATTAAAATTCTCAACTGTTATCTCTTCGAGTATTACTTCTGTGGTCTCTTTGTCTCTGTCTCTCTCTCTCTGTGCCTCTCCATTCCTCATCCCTGTCCTCCTCCTCTCCTCTCCTCTAAGTCACTTAAGTTCTATATAAAACTTTTAATCTATTCATTTAACTGTTCACTATAGACACTTTATTTTCAGTTGACACTGTCACTTTGATTTTTTATATACTTATAAAACTTTATTTTATTTTCTCATCCTTTTACCTGTTTTTTCTCTTTCCCTCTTTATTCTTAAATATATAGATCATAGATAAAATCCTTATCTGCTAACTTCACCATCTCTATCATGTGTGTTTTTGTCTCCTCTTTTTTTCCCCACTTTGTTAATTTGTCATATGGTCCTCTCTCTTTACATGCCTTGTAAGTTTTTATTGAATGCTAGAAATTGATTATGAAAAAGATAAGATACTCTAGATGTATTTGTTTCTAACATCTGAAAGGATTCACCTTCTGTTCTGCTAGATAGGTGGGCAAGGAGTGCTGATCAGCCAAATATCAAAACAACCTAGAACTGAGCTGGAAAAAGTCTTGGTTACAGTTTTGGCAACACTCAGTCTACCCCTGATATTTCCCTGTCTCTAGGGCATGGGCTCGCAGAGATTTCAGTGGAGAGCGTGGATGTTTTGGTAGCTTAGCACCCAAGACAATGAGAGAATATCCACTCCGCTTTCCAAAATTTTTGATGTAGTTCTTTGGCCCCCTGCTCTTCACAGCTTTTACACTGGTCAAATATTTGAGGAGAAAACCTGTTGTGTGAAAGTGGCCTAAAAGCCTCAAATTTGGTCACTCCAGCATCCGGTATCCCCCAAAGTGAGGCTGGCTTCTCTGTCCCAACAGGAGTCCTCTGCCGTGCCTGAGCCCGGATTCGGTGCTATTAACCCATGCACTGGATTGAAAAATTCCCATAAAGAAAAAAGAAAACTGTAGATCCTTGGTTAACAGTGAATTAATCTCCACTTTTTAGAGTTTTCGCATATACAGTCCATGTGGTATCCACATATCTAATAACTTTCCTTTTTTAAACATTTTCTAGCTTTTTTTGTTGTTCCCATTAGTACCATTCTTAATGAAAACAAAAGTTCTAGATTTTAGTCTCAATTTATCACTTACTTAAAGTAAATTGATAGACATTATTTAACTTCTCTTTCCATCCTTTTTCATGTGTAAAAATTTAGAATAATAATGCAGTGGATCTGTCAAAATTGACTGTTTAAGTACTTTCAAGCAGGAACATAACCTGTTTTTGTTCTATGTTCAAGTTAGAAACACATGACATTTTCCCCAGAGAACAAATAACTCTGTATTTTGAATAATAGCAATTGCTGACATGAAGATTAGATTTGTTAGAGGGAAGAAGTAACATTCTATGATTCCCAGTGTAATGTCTGGCCAATATCAATCAATATCATCTGACATTATCTCTCGTGGAAGGTTGCCCAATGTACTCAAAGAAAAGTACATTTTTTTTAAAACCAAATATCCAAATCTGGAGTCTGAAGCCTAAAAGCCTAAGTGAAGTTTCCTGGGCTAAAGCATGGCCTGTGTCATGGTCCTTTTTCAGCTCTGAATAGTACATACCAAGGAAAGCAGTTCTGATGTGCACAGGATGGATGGCTGCACCCCGAGATGTCTGATGAACTCGCCTCAGTTCTTCATTCCATTCTCTTTAATCTATTTCTTCTAGTTCTCAGATTAATGACACCAAAGTGCATAAACCATAAGAAATCCATCCAGCTGGCAGTCCATTACAGTGACCCAGAACTCATATACCTGCTCAGGGTAGCGATTTTAACACTTTCTGTATATTTTTTACAGGTGCTATGCTGAACTCTACAAATCAGAAGGTTAAATCTAATAGGGCCCATGTAACACTTTCCTATCTGAGACTTACCACAGTATTTTCTGCTTAATTTGTCTGGATGGTCCCCCCCCCCCGCCCCATATTTCAAATCTATTACTCTGATTACTGCCATAAGAAACCAGACACAGGTGTGATCCTAGTGCATCCCAGCTGCTCAGGTGAATTTGTCCCACAGGAGCAGAAAACCCTTCTCTCTTTCCCCATTGTACATACTCCATTGGCTTCTCTCTTCTCAGGCAGCGGACAGCTCCGCCTGATGGACGGGGAGGGTCGCTGTGCCGGCAGAGTGGAGATCCTTCATCAGGGCTCCTGGGGCACCGTCTGTGATGACGGCTGGGGCCTGAACAACGCCCAGGTGGTGTGCAGACAGCTGGGCTGTGGACAAGCCCTCGATGCCACGGTCTCTGCTCACTTCGGGGAAGGATCAGGCCAGATCTGGCTGGATGACGTGAAGTGCACAGGAAAGGAGTCCCACCTGTGGCAGTGCCCTTCCAGGGGCTGGGGAGAGCACAACTGCTGGCACAAGGAGGACGCGGGGGTCATCTGCTCAGGTCAGCGCGGCGCATTGTCCATTGGCTGGGGAGGAGGTGGGGGCCCTCGAGGATGGGAGTCTGAGCCCTGGCATGGGGGCTAGGGGGGCGCGTTGCGGAACGGACCGGAGGAGAAGGAGGCTTCCCTCCACACTGCCCGTGCAGACAGCTTGGCTGTGGAGAAGACTTCAAGGCCACTGACATTGGGGCAGGAATAGGACGGATCTGGCTGGACAGTGGGAAGTGCACAGAAAAGGAGTCCCATGTGGGGAAGTGCCCTTCCCAGGCCCGGGGGCCGTTTTATTGCAACCCTGGGGAGAATGCAGGAGTCATTTGCTCAGGTATGGTCGGGAGAGTGAATGACAAGTCCCAAGGAAGCTCGTGTCCGATCGCTGGGGCAATAGAAGGTGGATGGGCTAGGGAATATGAGACCTCTACCCACAATCCCCAAGTGCACAAAACACCTGTGAATGACAGGATTCTTCTACTTTCTTCTTAATGTCTCAATTACGGTTGTTCCCTTCTTGGGTGACAAAAGTTCATTTTAGTACTATCAATTAAAATCAATCTTCATGATTTTTTAAAATTTTACTTTTGTGAGAATGATTTTGTAAGTGATTTTGCAAATCACTGCACACATATTCCCTTTGTATGGTGAGCCAGCCTCTCAGAGGGAGGGTCAAGAATGAGGATGTCCTTTCCTTGGTTGAATTGTTTCTGTGTGTACAATGTGAGACACTGTTTTGCACTAGAGTAGTAGGAACAGAAGCACAGGGGATATCATTAAACAAATCGGACAGGAATTGAGGGATTTGTGCCAAATTGCAATGCTCTGTAAATTCACACCTAAGTGTTTGTCGTCTTTGGCCAGTAGAACCAGAGATCTTTGGATGAAATGCTTTGGGTCGTAAGTTCTCAATTTATTGTTACATGAAAAGATTCTTCATTTTTTCTTCTAAATGTCAGTATAAACACAAACTTTGGAGGGACATTTGCACCGTTAAAGCAATGGTGAAGGTAAGAAAGTATTAATATGTGTCTTTTATGTAAGAATTATATGATTTATCCCTGACAGCTCACTGCATTTGGGGATTCATTTGACAAGAATAGGAATAAGGGTACAAACAATTTTTGCAGGAGGTAGAAGAGGTTTCCAGTAGCTGTGGGTGGTGAGAATGACACTGGGATCTTCCAAGGGCACATATGGGGCTCTCTGAGCAGCACAGAGTACAGGTGTGGTGTAGAGAACACTGTGTGGGCATTTATGATAATTCTGTATGGCTGGTTGTAGAGATTGAGAAGAATGAGTTACAAGATTGATTCAGGTTGAGAAAGGGAAAAGATGAAAGTGGCAGAAACAGCATCCCAGTAATGAAATATTAAGTAACTTACATAAGGATACAGGATATCTATATAGCAGGACACCAGACAAGGATATATCTGACCATAGTTTTCATTTAGCTTTTGATGAGGTCATTTAATATAAATATGCCTCTGAAGAGGCAATTTCCTTTCCTTTCGCTATCTACATCTCTCAGCACTGAGCAGAGGCCTTAAGCCTGTGTACTCAAGTTTATCCTCCACTAGAAATAAAGCCCTACAAAGATAAGAACTTCCTTTTATTATGATTTACCTATCAGAATTCCCGAAACATAGCAAACTCTACAAAAACGTTTGTATTTTTTTGTACATGAAATGGACTCCCAATATTGTTTTCAAATATTTTTCTCCTAGGTAAATATCAGACCTGTCTACAAAATTTGGAGATGCCTCATTTGTAGTCTCCCTTCTCCCTCTCTTTTGATCTTCTCTCAATCAGAGACTCAATTTTTGTCTCCATTTCTGGGCCTCCAGCGTCCCACTCTCCTTGCTCTTTGCTGGACCCTGATAGAAAGTTCATGCCAACAACCTCTGGCTTCATAGGGGAATGCACAGCCCACGGGCACAGAGCAAGTTTGGCCTTAAGGAAGACACTTGGACCTTTGTGGGTCTCTGAGTGGCCAAATACCACAACCAATGGAGACATTTCCCACACCTCAGACAGTAAGGCTTTCTATTTCAATGAGAATAGTATGATCTTGGACTGATGGATGAGGAGCCAGAGGGTACAGATGTAGGTGAGGCTGACATCAAAACTTTGAGAGTTGTTGGTGTGAAGGCAGGTCAGTCACAACTACAGGCAGGACAGAGGAGACAGGGTTGGTCAAAGGTGAAGTAATAAAAATGGGACCTTGATGAAGTGTGATAATACCCAACCTGGCCATCCTTGCTCTCTTGCTTCTCTAGATAAAAATCAAGACAAAATAAGGCTATAACAGTGAGAGGGAGTATTTCCTGTGGCCAAAGGAACCCTAAGCACAAGCAGAGATATAGAAAATTGGGGATCTTCCAGGCTCAGGCCCAGGTGCAGAAAGAGTAGTTTCCTAGACACCTGGCCCCCTGAGATGCCTCCTGTAACTCAGGTTGATGTCTCTCATGCAAATGAGCTAAATTTGGAAAATAGATAGATGTGTAGAGGTGAATCACCCAGGATAATGGGCCACAATATGTACTTAATAGTGGGCCCTAGGGGAATTGAGATGTTGTGTAATAACCTGGGACATGGAGCTGGCATTGAGGGAATAAAACAGGCACAGAAGAGGCTAAGTCTGGAGCCAACTGTATTCCCTCCCTCTGTAACAAGTCTCTCTTATGAAAAAGCCTCCCCAGATTCTGTCTTCTCTGGCTTAAAATAAGAACACAGTGCTTGAGGATTCCCAGTATTATGTACAGCTTTTAAAGCTTGTTGATCTTTAATCTTAGCCCTGAAAGGGTCCATCCATATTCTCCTTGGTGTGGGCTTCGTACCTCCCTCCTTTTTAACCAGAGTAAAGGTGTGTCCATTTCTTTTCTTATTTATGATTCATAGTAAGCATAGTTAACTACAGCACAAGACACAGATTTCAGATTTTATGGGGTTTTTGTTACTTTCAACTTACGTTGGTACTTTGGGGTTTCTGTAGTATTAGGTTAAGCATTAATTCCAGATTCAGTATTTCTTGTCAAAACTACTTGTCCTCTGTCATATCTTCTGCTTAAGCAGATTTTTGAAAATGTGTCCAGACATTTTTCAGGTCAGCTCAGGGAGACGAATTTCCAATAAAAGGATAAAGAGCTGAACAGAAACTCTCAATGTAAGCCTAGAGCCAACCCTGAAAATTTCACTCACTCTTTTTTCTCAGGTAAGCCAAAGCCGTTCAGAAGTTCAGTGAGAATCTCCATGTCAGTCAGCTTCTTCCTGCGCTCATATGTACAGAAACTTCATTTACTGTTCCATAAGCATATAAATAGCACAAAACAAATAAATATTATCTGTGGAGAATTCCAATATTATTTTACTTTAGACGATAACACCTATGGAAGTACTGAGTTATTAAAACTTCACTTCTCACTAGCAATACCAGTCTTGCACAGATATTAAAATCTCCTTACCAATCAGAGATCAGTGGGAAGATTTGTCACATCGCAGAAGTGAATACCTTTAGTCAATATGAAAATGTAGGGTCATGTTATGTGACATGCTGAAGAAATGTATTTTAGTAAGGGAGACTCAGAATGAGTCTTTTTTACAATGTGTGTTAAAAACTCTTTTTCAAAGTGTGTGTGTGTGTGTGTGTGTGCACGCGCGCACGCGCACGTGCATTCACATGTATATAAACTCATTTTTTCTCTTGTAGCCTTGTGGTTAAGTGATAGATTGGAGGAGCACAGGTGATAAAATGTGTTAAGACTTGTTCCACAGGTACTTATTCCAAATTTTATACCTTTCATCTATACTAAAGCTTTTGCACTTTAGAAGTCTCCAAATTATAGTTTGTTTGCTCTCTGCTTCCTTCTTTTCCCTCTCCTTTTTACAGCATGCTGGCGTCTCACCTCAAGAATCCAAGAAGGAGAGGTATATACACTTAGCATACAGATAGATTAACATACCTCAGTTACTCTTACTCCTTAGCATTGGCTTAGATTCCCCAGCATGTAGCCATCAGCAAACTCAGCTGTCTGACATATTCCCCCTGAGGGCTCTCTCTCTCCCAGGTCCATCAGCAAATCCTAGGGTTCAGGAAAGATGACTAGGACCAGCACTCCTTTTCCTATGACTCTTGGTGTTTTCTTAACATCCAAGCTCATCTTCGGACAGCTTCTTCCACAATCAGGTCACCTAAAAAATTCTTGGAATTTCTGCCTTCAAAAATTATGGCAAAAATAAAATGTGAAACCATAAAAGTGGACCGGTTATATCTATGTGTCCTCCCTTGAGTTATAGGTCTCTCTACAGTTTGGCCTGCACTCATGGATCCACCCTCATCATTTTCCCTGTCCTCAGTCACTTGAAGGTCGGCTGCTGAGATAAAGCTGCATAGACTTCTAACCCCAGAAATCTCAGTATGTGCTTCTAACCTTCTCTGCCTGATAGGCCTCTAAGCTCTTGGATTCCATGGACATTTTTTATTTAATTGTGTGTTAATTTAGTTATTCGTACTTCTACACCCAACTTTAAAAGCCCACTACAGTGCCACAGTGCAATTTCCTTGTGCCCTGTAATTGCTACATCACTACGTAAGGAAATCTCATTTGTAACAACTTCAAAGTGTACATTTCTCTTCAGAAATTTCTTTTGAAAAAGCAATTCTGACAGTAATTGTCACAATCCTTTTCCTTTCCCCACCACCAGTAAAGCAAAACTTTCACACCATTGCCTATGACATATTTCCAATTGCCTAACCAGAATCATAAACACTTCACTCATTTGTTCGTTTTTTCTCTTAGGATTTCCTCGTCTGGCTGGAGGGGGTGGACCCTGCTCAGGGCGAGTCGAAGCACGTTCTGGAAGAGACTGGATTCCAGTGACTGATGAGAACTTCACATGGCCCACTGCCCAGGTCATCTGTGCGGAGCTGGGCTGTGGCAAAGCTGTGTCTGTCCTGGTGGATGTGCCCTCCAGAGGGTCAGATGGACGGGTGTTGGCTGAAGAGTTCCGGTGTGAGGGCCAGGAGCCTGAGCTCAGTGTCTGCCCCAGGCCGCCCTGTCCAGGAGGTGCTTGCCAGCACAGAGGGGCTGTTCAAGTTGTCTGTTCAGGTGAGATGCAGAGCAGGACTTTAACCTCCCTGCATACTCTCTTGGGGAAAGAAAGACATGAGGTTTTGATAAAATCCTGTTCTCTCCTACCAGCATACACGGAAGTGCGGCTCATGAAAAATGGCACCTCTCAGTGTGAGGGCCAAGTGGAGGTGAATATTTCTGGAGGATGGAGAGTGCTCTGTGCCTCCCACTGGAACATGGCCAATGCCAACGTTGTCTGTCGTCAGCTCGGCTGCGGAGTCGCCCTCTCTACCCCAGGAGGAGCCCACCTTGTGGAAGGAGGTGACCAGATCTGGAAAGCCCAGTTTCACTGCTCAGGGGCTGAGTCCTTCCTGTGGAAGTGCCCGATGACTGCCCTGGGCATTCCTGGCTGTACCCACGGGAACACGGCCTCTGTGATCTGCTCGGGTAAGAGAAAGGGAAGGGCTGCCTGGTACTGAGGGTGTTTCTTAAGTGAAATGTCTCTATGACCAGAAAGTGTGGAAAAGCAGCCTTCAAAAGTAAGGTATTTCAGAGAAATAAGATATATGGTTCTTCTCATAGTTCATTCTTTTTTTGTTGTTGTTGTTCAAAGTAAGAAGTGTTAGGAGAAATAGTATTTTTCAAATAAACATTTTATTGAAGTATGATCATAGAGAATGTGTAAGTAATAAGTGTACACCTCAGCCATGTGCCCCACCCCAGATTAATCAAGAGATGATTAAAAGCACCCAGGAAGCCACTTCACTTCCCACTAATCACTCTGCCCTCCCTCCTCTCCAACGAGACCACTTTTCTAACTTCTACTACCATAGAATATTTTTGTCATTTTTTGAACTTCAAAAAAATTTTGAAATGTTTTTTGTGTGTCTAACTTCTTTGACTCCATATTCTGTTTGGAATTCATTCATAGTATTGCTTAAGCAGTATTTTATTCATATTTATTGGTACAGAGCATTCCATTGAATGATCACATGACCATGCATTGGTCAATTCAATTGATGATAGATTTGAGTTGCTTCCAATTCTTGACTATTACAAATATAATGCTACAAATTACCATGACAATGATTTTTGCTGCAGGTATGTATATTATATTACATGTTTAATCCTTAGCCTTTTATTTACTCTCTTAATTATATGATGTTCTTTGTTGAGCCAAGTTCTTAATTTTAATGAAGTATAACTTATCAACGTTTTCCTGTACATTTAAGGTTTCTTACATCTTTTTTAAGAGAACTTTGCTTACCTGAACATCACAAAATATTCTCCAAGGGTATCTTATACAAGCTTCATTATTTTTCTTTTACATATAATTGTACAATCTTTCTGGGGAATTAATATCTGTGTATGGTGTGAGTTAAGGGTCCAATTTTGTATTTTTTAATGGATATCCAACTGACTCAGAATCTTTTTCTTAACAGAGTCTTCCCTACTGCAGCGCCACCTTTGTATAGACTGCATGTATGAGTCTTTTTCCAGTTTATTTGCTGCTCCACTGTATCATTTGTCTATCCTGGCACCACTACCACAATTTCTCAGTTATTGTAACTCCATAGCAGGTCTAGAAAATGTAAAAGAAGTTACTTTATAATAACTCCTCTAACTTTGTTGCTTTTCTTGTGTATGTGTTCATCTTTCTCAGCCTTTTGCATAGCCTATGAATTTTAAAATCAGCTTGTCATTTTTCATCCCCTAAAAACGTAGGATGGCATTTTGATTGAGATTAGATTTATTCAACCATTTGACTTGAAGATAATTAACCTTGAAAATATTGAGTCTCCCCACTCATTTACATGGTATTTCTTTGTTCATTTCAGTCTTCATTTTCTCTCAGAGGTTTTACACATCTTCCACCAGGTTTTTTCCTAGGCATTTCATGTTTCTGATGTTCTTAGTATGTCTTTTAGTGAAAGTGTCTCAAAGATTCTCTCTGAATTGTTTTCACCTTTTATATTTCTATATTTTTATTTTGACTAATTTGAGACTCACAGAAAACTTGCAAGAAAAAAATTCCCAGATAGTCTTTTCCCACATTCCACCAATGTTAGTATCTTGTTATAATTTCTCTCTCCCTCTCTCCCCCTCTCCCTCTCTCTATCTCTCTTCTTCCCTCCCTTTCTCTTTCTCTCCTTCTCTCTTTTTCTCTCTTTCTCCTGCCCCATTTCTCCCTGAATATGTAAAATTGTTCTGAATTAGTAGGTAAAATTGGTAGGTTGCCGACATGGTGTCCCTTTACCCTTAAAATACTTCAAAGAATTCCCTTAACATAACCTTGGGACAATGATCAAATTCCAGAAGTTAACATTGTTATAATATTAGTATCTTCTATTATTATTATAAGGTCCATAAGCTGTATTCAGATTTTGCTGAGCGATCCAAGTATGTTGTTCACAGCTAAAAGATCTGAGTAATGTGCTATATTCAGTTATCATGTCCATTTAGTCTTCTTTAATATGGAACACTTTCTGACTCTTTATATTTCATGACACGGGTCTTTTTAAAGAATACAGGCCAATTGTTATGTAGAATGTTCATCAATTTCAGCTGGAACAATACACAGGAAAATTAAATATAGTAGAAATGCAGTGAATTGATATTAGAGTCCGTCCCACATAAATGTAAATTGACTTTTACTTTTTTTCCTAAGTAAAAATAGAAAAGACAACATCTGCCAAATCAATCACAAAACACCAATTTCCCTGACTTGTACAGCTTGAGCTGTCAATATACTAAGACAGCTCATGCTGTAGTGAATACTATGTTATGATTTCTGTAAACCACAGTTTGCAGGATCCACCAGTTTTTTTCACAGGTCATGCTAGACACATCCTTAAATAAGGCCTAAATTCCTTTTTTTACTGTTGTTTGGTAACAGTTCTCCTGTCTTTTCCCCCATTGCTAACCCCTATCCAGTCCCTCCCCGCCCCCACCGTCAATCCCCCACCATTGTCCATGCTCATGAGCATTCGTGTTCCTTTGCTTGCCCCTTCGCCTTCTTTCCCCTGTTTTCCACACTCCCCTCTAGTCATTGTCAGTTTGTTCTTTATTTCCATGTCTCTGGTTCTATTTTGCTCACTTCCTTGTTTTGTTGATTAAGTTCCACTTACAGGTGAGATCATACAGTATTTGTCTTTCACCGCCTGGCTTATTTCAATTAGCATAATGCTCTCCAGTTCCATCCATACTGTCTCAAAGGGCAGGAGCTCCTTCTTTCTTTCTGCTGCGTAGTATTCCATTGTGTAAATGTACCACAGTTTTTTGATCCATGCATTTACTGTTGAGCACTGAGTCTGTTTCCAGCAGTTGGCTATTGTAAATAATACTGCTATAAATATTGGGGTGCATAGGTTCTTTTGAATTGGTGATTCAGGATTAGTCCCAGCAGTGGGATCACTTGATCGAAAGGTACTTCCATCTTTAGTTTTTTTCTCTTTTTTTCTGAGAAAATTTCATACTATTTTCCACAGTGGCTATACCAGTCTGCATTCCCACCAAAAGTGAACAGGCGTTCTCTTTTCTCCACGACCTCACCAGCACTTGTTGTTTGTTCATTTATTAATGATGGCTATTCTGACCATCACTAATGTAAAATGATGGTCATTAGTGTGACCATTGGTATCTCATTGTGCTTTTAATTTGCATCTCTCTGATGGCTAGTGATGTTGAGCATTTTTTTCATGTGTCTATGGGCCCTTCGTATGTGTTCCTCGGAGAAGTGTCTGATCAGGTCCTTTGCCCATTTTTTAATTGGATTGCTTGTCTTCCTGGTGTGGAGCCATGTGAGTTCTCTATATATTTTGAAGATCAAACCCTTGTCCAAGGTATCATTGGCACATATGTTTTCCCATACAGTTGGTTCCCTTTCCATTTTGTTAATGTTTTCTTTAGTGCAGAAGCTTTTCAGTTTGATGTAGTCCCATTTGTTTATTTTTTTCCTTTTTTTTCCCTTGCCCTGGGTGATGTAGCAGTGAAAATATTGCTGTATGGGATATCTGAAATTTTCCTGCCTATGTCTTCTTCTAGGACTTTCAAGGTGTCACAAGTTATATTTAAGTCTTTTATGCATCTTGAGTTTATTTTGGTGTCTGGGGTAAGTTGGTAACCAAGCTTCATTTTTTTTGCGTGCACTTGTCCAGATCTCCAAACACCACTTATTGAAGGAACTACATTTAATCCATTTTAGGTTCCTGCCCCCTTGGTCAAATATTAAATGACCATATTGACATGGGTTTATTTCTGTGTTCTCTGTTCTGTTCATTGGTCTATGTGGCTGTTCTTATGCCAGTACCAGACTGTTTTCATTACTGTGGCCTTGTAATATAGTTTGATATCAGGTATTTTGGTCTCTCCTACTTTGTTCTTCTTTCTCAAAAATGCTGAGGCTATTCAGGGTTGTTTATGGTTCCAGAGACATTTTTGAAATGTTTGTTCTATATCTGAAATATGTTATTGGTGTTTTAATAGAGATTGGATTGAATCTACAGGTTGCTTTGGGTAATACGGACATTTTAATTATGTTAATTCTTCCAATCCATGAACACAGTATATGTTTCCATTTATTTGTGTCTCCCTTAATTTCTCTCCTCGATGTTCTGTAGTTTTCTGAGTTCAGGTCTTTTACTCCTTGGTTAAATTTGTTCCTACAAAAATGCATTCAATTTCTCAATGTTTCTTTGTATCCCACAATTTTACCAAATTCATTTAGGTTGAGTAGTTTTTTGGTGGATTATAGGAGTACCTCAAAAAAAAGAGGTTACCTCCTTTTTCATTTGGATGCCCTTTCTCTGACCACTGTTGCTAGAACTTCCCATAATATGTTGAATAGAAGTAGTGAATGCAGACACCCTTGTCTTGACCCTGATCTTAGTGGGAAAGCTTTTAGTTTTTGCCCATTGAATATGATATTCGTTGTAGATTTCTCATCCTGGCCTTTATTATATTGATGTATGTCCCTCTATTCTCACTTTGCTGAGTGTTTTTTATCATGTATGGGTGCTGAACTTTATCCAATGCTTTTTCGGCTTCTATGGACATGATCACGTTTTTGTCTTTTGTATTACTTATGTAGTGTATTACATTTATTGCTTTGTGAATATTGTACCACCCTTGCCTCCCTGGGATGAATTCCACTTGATCATGGTGTATTATCTTTTAAAGTATTGCTGGAAGAGGTTTGCCAATATTTTGTTGAGGATTTTAGCATCTGTGTTCATCAGTAATGTTGGCCTATAGTTTTCTTTCTTTGTTGTGTCTTTACCTGGTTTTGGAATTAGGATAATCCTGGCTTCATAAAAAGAGTTTGGAAGCCCTCCCTCTTCTCGGATACTTTGAAATAGTTTGAGAAGAATTGGGATTGGCTCTTCTCTAAATGTTTGGAAAAATTCTCCTGTGACTCCGTCCAGCTCAGGGCTTTTCTGTGCCGGGAGCTTTTCAATGACCTGCTTCAGGTCCAATATCTGATATCCGTCTATTCAGGCTTTATGCTTCTTCTTGACTCAGTCTTGGAAGATTATACATTTCTAGAAATTTGTCCATTTTGCTCAGGTTTTCAAATGTCTTAGTATATAGTTGTTCATAGTGATTTCTTATAATCCTTTTAATTTCTGTGGTATCAGCTCTACTTTCTCCTCTTTTGTGTCTGATTTTATTTATTTGGGTCATCTTTCTCTTTTTTTCTTGATAAGTCTGGTTAAAGATTTGTTGATTTTGTTTATCTTTTCAAAGAACCAGCTCCTGGATTCATAGGCTGGTACTTCTATGAACTTCCCTCCCAGAACTGCCTTCATTGTGTCCCGTAGGTTTTGGATTGTTGTGTGTTCATTTTCACTTTTTTCCAGAAACTTTTTAATTTCTTCCTTGATCTCATTGTTTAACAATTCATTGTTTAATAACATGTTCTTCAGTCTCCATGAATTTGACTGTTTTTAAGATTTTCACTTGACGTTGGTTTCTAGTTTCAAGCCATTGTGATCCAATAAAATGCTTGATATGATATCAATTTTCTCGAATTTGTTGAGGCTTGTTTTGTGTCCTACCATGTGGTCTATCTTTGAAAATGTTCCATGTGTATCTGAAAAGAATGTGTATTTGCTTCTTTGGGCTGAAAGGTTCTATACATATCAGTTAAGCCCATTTGATCTAACATGCCATTCAATGCCACAATACCCCTGTTGATTCCTTGGGTGGCAGGTCAGTACATTGTTTATATGGCATGTTGAAATCCCCTACTATAAGTGTGTTGCTGTCTATCTCTTCCTCGAAGCCCTCTAACTTTTCCTTATATATTTGGGTGCTCCTATGTTGAGTGCATATATGTTTATAATGTTTATAGCTTCCTGGTGGATTCTTCCCTTTAGAATTATGAAATCACCTCTTTGTCTCTTTTTATGGCCTTTGTTTTGAAATCTATTTTTGTCTGATATAAGTATTGCTATTCTGGCTTTTTCTTTCCCCCTCCATTTGCTTGGAATATTTTATCCACCCTTCCCTTTTAATCTGTATAGGTCTTTTTTTCCAGGCCTCTTGCAGACAGCATATATATGGGTCATGTTTTTTATCCATTCAGCTACCCTATGTCTTTTGATTGGAACATTTAATCCATTTACATTTAAAGTTACTACAGAAAGGTACCTATTCAGTGCCATTTTTTCCTTTTGTACCTGTGTTACTCTCTTTCTCACTCTTTTGCTTCATCTTCTTAAAGGAGTCACTTTAGCATGTCTTTCAATACTGGTTTAGTGAAGTGGTGTCCTTTTAACCTTCTTTTTTCTGGGAAACTCCTTATTTCACCTTCCATTTTAAATGACAGCTTTGCAATGTAGAGTAGTCTTGTTCGCAGGCCTTTGCCTTTCATTACTTGGAACAATTTTTGCCATTCCCTCTGGCTTTAAGTGTTTCTATTGAGAAATCAGCCTCCTGCCTTAGCGGAGCTCCCTTGTATGTTACTATCTTTTTCTCCCCTGCTGCCTTTAAGATTCTTTCTTTGTTTTTGAAATTTGGCATTTTAATGATACTGTGTCCTGGAGTGGGCCTCTTTGGGTTACTTTTGACTGGGACCTATATGCTTCCTGAACTTGCATGGCTTTTCCTCTCCAAGTTAGAGAAGTTGTCTGTCATTATTTTTTCAAACAGGTTTTCTAACCCTTGCTCCTTTTGTTCTCCTTCTGTGTTCCTATGATTCAAATGTTGTTGCATCTCATGTTGTCCCAAAGTTCCCTTAAGCAATCCTCATACTTTTTTTGAGTCTTTTTTCATACTGTTGCTCTGCCTGGTTATTTCTTTCTACCTGTCTTCCAGCTCACTAATTCGGCCCTCTGCTTCATCCAGCCTGCTTGTAATTCCTTCTAGTGTATTTTTTATTTTAGATATTGTGTTCTTCATTTCTTTCTGGTTCTTGTTAATAGTTTCTATTTCCTTTTTCATGCTGTTGTAGTTCCCACTCAGCTCCTTGTAGTTGCCCCTAAGTTCCTTGAGCATCCTTATAACCATTCTCTTGAATTCTAGGTATGATAGATTGCTTGTCTCCATTTCATTTAGCTCTATTACTGAGGATTCTTCTATTCCTTTCGATTGGGGGTTCTTTCTTTGTCGCCCTATTTAAGTGAAACTTTTTGTTTGTTTCTGAATCTCAGGGTGCTCTGCTATGCCTTGCCTGTCTTTTTAGAGTGGACTTCTGTTGGACTCAGTAGTGCAGTGTCTTTGATCTCCTTATCTAGACACTCTAGGATTGTCCTTTCTTCTGTTTGCATGGGCTCTTTTGTTGTACTTGGCCTTTACCTGGTGGTTTATTTGTTGATACATTCTCCCATCCAGCAGTCTTACTGGCAGTCACAACTCCCAATTTGTCTTGTATGCTGTTGTATAGGCATTGGTTAATGAAGCAGTGTTACCAGACAACCAAACCTACATCATCAGAAAGAACCCCTCTACCACACCAGCAATCTCAACCACAACTGAGCAAAGGTTAATATAGGTTAAGAGATTACAGAGATTATAAAATATGACAAAGGAAATATGAGATGACTAAAAGTGGGGAAATGTTATTAAGTGGTAAGAGCAAAGAGAACTGATAAAAGGAGGGATAGAACCAAGGAAGAAAGGGGGAGAACAAAAATTAAAATGTAAATAAAACACAAAAGGGTGAATAAAACAATGGGGTAAGAAAAGGGAATAGTATACTATGAGGTTTGAAGTAAAATTGAAAATGTATTGGACCAACAGAAGCAAAATCGAAAAAACCACAGCAGGGTCAATAGCAATGACAGCTGAATGAAGTATAATAAAGGTAGAGAAAGAATAAGAATATTGTACAAAAATGAAAAGTGAACATGAGATGTCTACCATAAAGAAAAATGACTTTGAGAAGATAGGTGAAGTAAACTATAATAAGAGTAAGAAGTAAATCCCAGGTTGAGACAAGAGGAAAGAAATGAAATAAAATTCCTCACTCAACTGATCAGGGGGTGGGGGAAGGTGAAATGGAGTAAGGAGGCTGAGAGTATTCTGTAGGATTTAAAGAGCAAACAAATACTGAACAAATAGGACTTTCACTGGAGAAGTACACCAATAACCATGGTATTTCACCCAACTAGCCACTGTTTATAAAAGGTGGAAAAGAAATAAGACTCTTATAAGAAGGGAAAAAGAAAGTGAAAGAAGAAATATTAAAATGCTATATGAAAGGAATAAAAGACAGAGAAAGAGAAAAAAACACACAAGTCCTGATGAAGACCAAGGTGGAATTCATCTCAGCTGTTTGTATTCACCTTCTGACTTCCTTCCGGATCTGTCTCTGGTTTTCTGTCAGCTCAGGGTCCTGGGGTGGGTCATCCAACTTCTGGCAACACTGCCTGTGTCTCCTCCCCTGACTCTAGAGGGAGCTTTTTTGGGGATCAAGAAGGTGAGGCGTGTGTGTCTCACCTGGGAGGCACTGTTCAGTCTTCTGGGAAAATTGTGAGTGCAATCCTTCTGCCCCTACTCCTTCCGTCTTATCTGTCCCAGTTTATTTCCAATATTGTATAGTTTCTGCTAAGATAGATGTGTGTTTCATGAGGGGTTGGGGACAATCTGTGTAAGAGAGTCAGCTCTCTCCCGCTTGGTGTAGTCTGCAGCTCTGTGTGTGAGCCAAGTCTGGGCAGCACCCAGAATCCCCCTTGTTGTACCCTTTCTTAACTTTCTGTTTTGATGGCCTCAGTGAAATCGGGCCCTGGGACCCAGTGTACTTTGTCTGCCAGTGAGGAAATTAAAACTTGGCCCTTTTTGGGATTATGCTTGCTGTCTTACTTTTGCAGAAAAGCCCCGTGCAGGGTGTTAAGCCTTCCCAGCTGGTTTTACAGATCTTTCCTGTTCCTGCCAGATTTGGGCATCTGGGTTCAACTTCCCTTCCCTGAAGTTCTGCCAAGGAAGGGGGCCCAGCCTGGTCTCACTTGATTTCAGGTGCACAGTCCCCAGCCCACTGCCCTCACAGCACGCTGCGGCCCACACTCCCTACTCTATGCCACTCTACCAGGCTGGGGCCAAGAAACCACTTTGATCAAACCTCCCCGGTGTACTGATTGGGAGCAGATTGTATCCACAGTCCTCCCTCCTGTTGCTTGGGCAGATGCACATGCCCGGGGTCCCTGCACATCACACCTCAGCTCCCCTTTTGAAAAATGTCTCTCTGGGGGCTACTGCTGCAGCCCCGAGGCACTGCCTAGCTTTCCACACACTCCAACTCTCTGACAACCCAAGAGTCCATCTCAGTCACGGCCAGTTGTGGCCCTCCTCCTCCACCAGCTCTAGGTGCAGCCAGAATCACCCCACTCTCTGGTACTGTCCCTGTCAGTATCCGGCGCTCCAGGTAAGGTACACTGCCAGCTGTGTGCATGTGTACAGCCTGTTTCTCCCCTGCCACTCTGAGCATTCAAGTTGCTCCCAGCCCAGGTCTGTGGATTCCCCGCCCTGGAAGAGGACAGAGCCGCTGGGGTGCTCTCCCTGACTGGGCTTTCGGGGATGATTACCCCCGCCCCCGCATCAGCCCCGGTTTCTGGCACCATGCCCTGTGACTTTCCCCATCCACCTAGAAAACCTCCTTACCACACGTTTTGAAGTGTCCTCTGCACACTTTGGCTTCCAAACATCAAATCAGCTAATATTCTGTTGATTGTTCGCTTTGTTTTTGGTAGATGAGCTAAGTGTCCCAGCTGGGTGACAAACAAGTGGGCTTAGCTCCCACTGACTTTGCTGCCATTTTCCTCTCCTCTACCAGGATATATTGTAAATACCTATTAATCCTTTCTTGTTGGCTTGCTCTCTCCATTACTGAGACAGGTGTGTTTATCTTGTTTTACTGAATAACAAAAGACCTGTAAACCCTCACCAACAGCATCTACAAAGCCCATAGAGCTTCTCCCAATAGTCTCTCTAAGGCCCTTCCAAGGCCAACTGTCTTGATACAAAAACACGGCACACTTTTCAGTGTTACTACGAATAAAAAGATGTTATAATCATTCATGTTCAAGTCCTTGTTCAGACAAACATTTTTAATTCTCTTTAGTAGAGGTTAAAAACAAACATTTCTCTGCTGAAAACAAATAACACATGTCATTTTGCTCATGATTTCCGGGGTCAGGACCTTGAGAAAGACTCAATTTGGCAGTACTATCTTGGGGTCTCTTATGCGGTTTCACTTAGATACCATCCGGGGCTAAAGTCACCCGACGGCTCCTCTGAGCTGGAAATCCAGATGGCTCCCTTACATGGAAAACACCTGATAATTCAGCTTCACAAGGCCTCCTGCATATGGCCTCTGCAACATGACAGTCTCCAGAGAGTCAGACTTCCCTTAAAGCAAATGTCCTAATGAATCACAGGAAAGCTGCACGATTTCTCTGACCGAGTGCTGAGAATTAAGCGGTGTTGTCTTCCCTGTCTTTTGTTGCTTTAAAGCAGCTCTCGAAGGTCAGTCAAGATCAAGTGAAAGAGATATGGACCTCTCTTCTCAAAGAATGTATTATCAAAAATTATTTGGAAATGTTTAAAAAATCATCACGGTATATTAAATATCCAACTGTGTGCATTTTCGAATTTCCTCTGCATTTTGTTTTGTCAGTTACTGCTTTATAAATCTAGGACTTAATGTACATGAAGATTACACCTTTTCACCATGTTTTTTGTTTCCCTTTTTGTATTTTTCCATTCTTTGCCTGTCTGGGCTTTCTTCTATATATTTGCCTCTGATCTTCTGTTTTACTATTTATACTATGTGTTGATCTAATGTGCCGTTACACTCATTTTTTGAGTTCTGCCAACTTTTTAAGTCTTAGAATTTTTATTTGCTTTTTGTAATAACTTCTCTGCCAAGATATGCATTTTGTCATTTAATTCTATGTGCATTTTAATAACGATTATCTAAACTCCTTGTCAGGTAACTATATGCCAGATGCCTTGTGAAAACCTTTGTAATGTTGCCGTTTTCCTCTTGGTTTTCCATGAGATCTCTACATGGGAATTTATTTAATGACAGACATTGTAGAAATCCTTCAGAATTCATCTTATTTTGCTTTCTCCAGGGACCTGATTTAATGGTGGATAACCATATTTAAAAGGAAACGCAGTGATTAGAAGTTAAGCACCCTTTCCTGTGAGGAATATTTTTAGTTTACTTTGCCTTCTATGATACAGGGTTAACAGGGAAGGTCCTCCGGGGCTCACTCTAATTGTACTTTGTGTTCCCTTAACCCCACGAGTCTGGCAAAATCTCTGCTGAGCTGTTCAGAATCTCAGTCATCCCCTTTGAATTGACAAAGTTCTCACAGGTAAGTGGCTCACTTCTGCCCTTTACTTCTTTCTGAAAGTGGGGATCTTAAAATTCTCAATGCCTTCCTAGCTCTGCAACACTTTCAAAGAGTACTAATATATTCCATTTTTTATTTCTAAACTCATTTTTCAGCAATGCTTAGTTTAAAAAAGATATTTTGGCATTGTTGGAGGCAGAACTCTCCATAAAGAAGGTGACCTCTAATACTATGATAACATTACTCTGAACTTACAGCTTTATTCTCAGACCCCATCATTAGGTTATTATATAATTCCATTTCCTGTTCTTTAACCCTACTAACACTCTGCCTACTGCTGTTTCTGTAGGAAATCAGACCCAGGTGCTGCCCCAGTGCGACTCGGTGTCTGAACCAGCAGGCTCTGCAGCCTCAGAGGACAGCGCTGCCAACTGCTCAGGTGAGGGCTCCCACGGGGCCAGAAAACCCTATTCTTTTTCCCTCTGTAAATGCCCCATTTACCCCTCTCTCTTCAGAGAGCAGAGCGCTCCGCCTGGTGGACGGGGACAGTCGCTGTGCCGGCAGAGTGGAGATCCTCCACAGGGGCGCCTGGGGCACCGTCTGTGATGACGGCTGGGACCTGAACGATGCCCGGGTCGTGTGCAGACAGCTGGGCTGTGGACAAGCCCTCAATGCCACGGTCTCTGCTCACTTCGGGGCAGGATCAGGCCGGATCTGGCTGGATGACGTGAAGTGCACAGGAAAGGAGTCCCACCTGTGGCAGTGCCCTTCCCGGGGCTGGGGACAGCACGACTGCGGACACTACAAGGACGCAGGGGTCATCTGCTCAGGTCAGCGCTGCACATTGTCCATTGGCTGGGGAGGAGGTGGGGGCCCTCGAGGATGGGAGTCTGAGCCCTGAGACTGTTGCCGAAAGGGCCAGAGGAGAAGGAAGCTGCCTTCCACAGGGCCTGCCTGTCTAGCAGGTATGACGATTGGTGATTTCATTTCCTCCTGCGGCAGCGGGGGCTCTGGTCCTTCCTTCTCAGCAATATCTCCTGACAAAGCCATTTTTTAACAGAACTTCCATTGAAAGCAGGGCTCACTCTTCAGTTGCTTATGGTAGTAACATCTTGAGATCCGACTGATGCTGTAATGAATTACCATATGGCTGAAAACAGCACAAATTTATTATTGTACGGTTCTGTGCATTAGAATCTGACAGCAGGCCCCATGGGCTGACGTCAAGGCGTCAACACCGCTGCACTCCTTCTGGAGGCTCTGGGGAAGATGTCCGCTCCCTGCCTTGTCTACTTTCCAAAGCTGGTGTGCATTCCTTCCTGGCCCCATGCTCCGTTTTTTTTCTTCAAACAAACAACGTTGCTTCCCTCTGACCCTTCTTCCTTAGCCACATTTCCCTCTGAACTGAAGTTGGGAAAGTTTATTTATTCTTAAGGGCAATGGGTCTAAGGATGTGATTAGACTGAAGTCACTTGCTTAATACACAATATCTCAGGTTAAGCTCACCACCTCAAGGTCTTTATCTTAATACAGATTCCCTTTAGGCATGAAAGTGAACATTTTACAGGTTCTTTGATGCGGAATATAGAAATCTTTGGGGGTCCATTATTCCACCTACCACCCACTATCCATACTCCCTCCCACATGCTCTGTCAGAAGTCTTGTCAGGAAGCAGGATTCAGCTGCACTCCCGGCAGAGGGCCCAGGCTGGAGTTCCTCTCTGTTCATGTTCCACTACATCACTCTGGTAGAGACAGACAGACACAAATGGACGAAGTCAGGGAAAAGGGACACAAATGTCAGTCTTGCACTTACTGGGTGTCTCCTCAGCGGAGTCAGCGATGAGTGTTCACATCCGCTGGGGGAGAGAAGAAACGCAGAGCTTTGCGTGGACTGCTCACTGTGCCCTGTTTCCCCTTTCATTTAGAGTCCCTGGCGCTGAGGGTGGTAAGCGAGGACCAGGAGTGTGCCGGGTGGCTGGAAGTTTTCTACAATGGGACCTGGGGCAGCGTCTGCCGCAGCCCCATGGAAGCCATGACCTTGTCCACGATCTGCAGACACCTTGGCTGTGGGGACAGTGGGACCCTTGACTATTCTATTGATTTTAGAGAAGGTTCCAGACCCCGGTGGGTGGATGGAATCCGGTGTCGGAACACTGATATGTCCCTCTGGCAATGTCCTTCTGACCCTTGGAAACACAGTTCTTGCAGTCTGAAGGAGGAAGCTCATATCACATGTGCAGGTATTTGCTGTCTGTTTCTATGCATCTGTCCCACCCATGTAGGAAGCTGTTAATGATATTTCTATTTTCAAACCTAAGAGAAGACTTTAATGTGACTGTACATGATGGAGATGGGTGAACATGATTTAATCCACATATTACAATTTGGTTTCAAAAGAAAAAGAAAACCTGTGCTCATAGCAATTATGTGAAAAATATGAGAGATTGGCAAAAACTCGTGGGAGTACCATTAATAGTCTCACAAACTTTCTAAGGAATCGCTAACTCATTAGGAGTAGTTAAAAGATATGGCCAGCACCTTAAAGTAAGTTAGGGTCAGAGCATAGAATCAATCCTGACTGCTCCATCTCTTAAACTCTTGATGTTTTACTCTGAAAAGCATCTATACCACTTAGACTGCTTCTGAGCTCAGTGGATTGGCTGGTAGTAATTGAGTCCTGTAGGTACAAATTTATACTTTAGGTAAGAAGACAGAGAAGAGAAAAATTATAGTCACAGCTATCATAGCACTTACAATCCAGTGCTGAAACACTCATGAGGCAGAAATTTCAAGTGTCATGAAAAATGAGAAAGTGCTTGAAAGCCGTAATACAGGCAAAAGAAGAATCATATTTAGATGGAGACCTATAGGATGAGCACAAGTTTCTCAGAGGAAGAAAGTGGACAGATCATTTTGGTCATTGTAAGTACTGAGTTGGGATAGGACATGGTATATTTGAGGTACTGAGAAAATTCCCTCATGGCCAGAGCAGAAAGAGGATGAAGTAGAGAGACACAGGATTAGCAAAGGCTTAGCCTGGAATTGAGAGCAGAGCAAAGACCTCTGTTAGGCAGGATTTAGGAGAATAATCCTATTAATGAGGGTTTTTGTTGTTTTGTTTGTTTTTTTGTTTGTTTGTTTTTGTACTTCTTGGCTGCCAAATCAGGGAGAACTCCTGGGAGGTCAGTGGCCTCATTCCCCATATTTTTCAGTTTGAATTTGTCTCTTCTAAGAGGCCCTCAGTATATTGGTCTTCTTGGCTAATACTTCATGTTCTGGGCCTTTCTCCTTTACTCTTGTGTACTCTCAGCTCCCTCATTCCATTCTCCCAAAATCTTCTGCAGAATTTGGGGCCCATCATCCTGAAAATTCTCTTATACCTTCAATGTCCCCTTCACTTCTATGTTCAGATCAAAATCTGACTTTTCCTGAAAACATCAATTTTTCTATCAGTTAGAGGCTGTCTGTATCTCTTTCAATACATCTTTCCCTGCACTGAGACTTGGAGTAGGTATGCTCCTTGCTCTCGGTTGCCATTTTCAACAATTTCTGTTCTGCTTTTGTCTCAACATAACACTACATTGAAATTAACAGCATGAGGCAACACCACCTACTACGTCTGTCTGTTGCTGTCATCGTGCAACCTTCTGCTCAATGACCCCCTGGCCACCCTGCTTGTCCACTGAAGACTGAAGCACCAGGCTCACCAGGTTCTTCATCTATGTCGTACTCCTGGAACCATGAGTAGTTACTTCAACATACTTAAATGCAACTAAGGCAACAACCCTGGCCTCCCGGTTTGTTCAATCCCTCATTTCTAAGCAGCTTTCCTTCCATCCAACCTCTGGCTCTGCATACACTACCAACCATCAGTAACCGTACACCTTGAAATCTTGATCTTATTCCACTCTCTGGTCATTGCTTCTTATGCTATGGCTCATAAACTTAATGATCCTTTTCCAATAATTTTTATCCTCATGGATATGCCCAGTCTTTCCCCTATTGATTTTTCTTACTCTTCTCTCATGTCTTCACATTTTTCTTAGCAATATTAGAAAATACGATCCATCATTATAATCATTTTCCTTTAATTACACTCAATTCTCTTGCCTCCTCTTTGTCAGTCTTAACAGATACACACATGAGAATGGTTGAAGTCAACTACCTAACTTCTCTTTGCCTGTACTGGACAAATAAGGCAAGAAAAGAACACAGCATGTTGCTACTCTATTTTTGAGTTCATGGGCACAGTCTCTAATGGGCATTCCACCCTGACTTAATGCTTTACTGTGCTTCTCTAATATGTGTGCTTTCCCTATCTTTAAAATTTTATTTTCCATATGGAGTGTTTTCCTCACACAGTCAAAATGGAGTAAAAAAGAGGACAACTGTAATTGAACACCAATAAAAAAATTTTTTTAATAAAACTTGATTCCTACTATCCATTCTCAAAATCATGATCTTGCGACTTCCCTCACTGGGAAATTAGAATAGAAACAACTCCTCATCTTCCTTTCTGCACATCTACCGACTTGTGGCCTGAGCACAGGCTCTCTTCTAGGCTCCATCAGTGGCCTTAGTCCTCACTTTAGGCCAGTGTTTCGTCTCAGGCAGTAGATTGTAATCACACTTACATTGTAAAAGTCTTCAGATCTTCAATTATTAGCTGTCACAAAGCAGGATGTTGGGTTTTTTTCCACATGCTCAACCCTTGTTCCTAAAGTTTTCCTCCCTACTGTATATCTCATTTCAGTTAATGTCACTACCATTACACAAGCGCAATAGATAAGGACCAATTTTCATTTCTTTTACATCCCTTCCCCTCTATTCCAATATAACAGCAAGTTATGTTGGCTCTCTCTTCTAATGTATCCTTAATCCTCCTACCCTTTCTATTTTCATTATCAATTTAGTCCAGAAAAGAACCTCTCACCTGGATTAACCAACAGTTCGCTAGAGGTCACCTAGGTTCACTTTTTGTCTCCATGATATGTATTTTTCCTCTGTCAGCCAGAGACAAGTTTTAAAACTTAGTTTGTACATTTTTACTTTTCTTTTTTGTTTCTTTTCTTTTTTTCTAAACCACCAGTGGCTTTCTATTGACCTTATGATGAAACTCAGATTTCTTACACTAGTTAACAAAGCTGTACATGTTCCTTCCCCTACCCACCACTCAGTCCTTCTCTCCTATCACTCTTCCACTCAGCGGGTATGGATACTGTAGTCAAAAATAAAAAATATCATGAAAGTGTAATGAAAACTAATTGAAAGATTTTTAAGCTCAGAAGTAAATTAATCAGTTTTGCATTAAGAAAACATCCTTTGGCCCTAGTAGCGTAGCTCAGTTCATTAGAGCATCATTCCAATACACCAAGGTTGCAGGTTCAATCCCCAGTCAGGGCGCATCCAAAAATCAACTAATGAATGCATAAATAAGTGGAACAACAAAATGATGTTTGTTTCTGTCTCTTTCCCTCAAAAATAAATTAAAATAAATAAATAAAAGAAAACATCCATTGAGGACAGGATAAACAAAGATTATTTCAGGGGAAATGGACATGCATAATGGTAACTTAAAATAGCTTGAAGGAGTCAAAGCTGACTGCTAGAGATACAGGGGTGCCTTTTATTAATATGGTAAATACAGAAGCCTATGAGAGGAAATCCTAAGGCTCAGTTAGGATACATTAAAGTCCAAGTGAATAAGGACACTCAGGTGGAGATAGATGTCATCAGGCAATTTGAGTTTTGGGAGAAAATCTGGGTGGAAGATACAACTTATGAAGCTGTCATAGAGATATTTAGATTTGAGTGAATGATATCACCAGGAAAATAAAGATTCCTAGGACAGAATGCAAGGAACATCAAAATTTAAAAATTGAGTGGAGCATTCTATGAACTGACATGGAGTTTGATGCAGAACAGACAGAGGAATAGGATCCAGAAAATATTGCATTTGGAAGCCAGGTTAAAAAAAATTTCAAGGAAAGGGGAATAGTCACATATGTTAACACTAGTAAGAAATTAAGTAAATGAGAACCGAAGTGCACCCTTTAAAGTCATTGTGTGCCATTGAATGTCTTACCTGGAGTTCATTTGAGGGTGGAGTGTTGGGTGGAGGGTAGAAACCAGAAACAAAAATATCAAAGAATAAGGCGATGTTGAAAATGCACACAATACTTTTGAGAAACTGGGAAAGGCAGAGAGTTGGAAGTAACATGCTGGAATGTAGTATCCAGTACTGGAAATAAATTTCTTTTAATTACCAAAGTGATTAATTTGTTGACACAAAGCAGAATGAACTGCCTTTAGAAGTGATACTAGCACATTTCACTGCCTAGGTGCATGTGTGCCATTTGCAAAAACAACTAGAAACCACATCACAGGAAGTCTGTAATGAGGCTAATTAACAGAAATGCCAGAGTAGATGTAGCCTGGTTGTTGGCCTCAGACTCTGGGGGACTTCCCATGGAAGAGGGAGGGGACTCACCATGAGCTGCTCCAGGGGTAGGAGGGGAGGAGCCCTGATAAGATGGATGGAGGTTACCAGGAGGCAGGCTTGGGTTTATTCTAAGTACAAGTATCATAGGGGACTCTGGCGACTCTGGTGGTCCCCAGGGAATGAACACTGTTCTACATTAAAGAACACTGGGGGCAAGTAGGACAGCCTGCCAATTTTCCTTGTATCCCCTTTTGCTTGTCTCTCTTCTCTGAATCAGCTGCACTTGTTCCCGCTGGGCTCACACCAGGCTTGGCTCAGGGGAGTTTGTGTTCTTTCCATTAGTTTGGTTTAGGATTAGAGAAAGGCTGATTCCTTTCTCTTCCATTTAAATTACAAAAACGTTGCTTACTCACTGCAAGCAGGGAAGACATATGAGATGTAAAAGGAGAATCATATCCTATGACTCCTTGTTCATGCATATCCTCCTGATATAAACAGGATTATTGGACTAGTAAGTACTATTTTCTAAATCCATCCATTTTCATTGAAGCATATCCAAGCTCATACCCGTAAAAGGATTTCTGTGAGTGGTGTTTTATTATTGGTTTTTACAAAATTGAGATTCAATCATACATATTATTGTTAAATTTGTGTTTCTAATCATGTATATTTGTGGGTTTTTTCCATTACCATTTATCCCTCTTATGCCCTTTTCCTTCTCCACCCACCCTGCTCTCCCCAGCAACCATCACACTACCCTCCAGGTGGATATAACTCATTTAATAATGGCAAATACCTCATTCATGAGAAGATTCATGAGAAGATGGTACTACAGTTCATGTACCATTGCTTATTTATTGGTAGTCCAATTATTTTCAATTTTTCCCTATACAAATAATTTTGTGATAAATATCATTGTCATGTATCTCTACATACTAGTTAGTTTATTGCTATAGGATTACTCCCAATGTTTATATTATTAGATTAAAGCATAAGCAGGTGCACATACATACAAATGTTATGCTATGGTGAAATTCTTTTCTCAGGTTAATTATTTTCAATTGTCTTCTTCATATCTAGATGTTGAGATTGACTCTTAAAGAAAGCCAAATCATATAGATGCTCCAAAATTAATAAGCTTACAAAGCCCACAAATCTCATTCTATCTGAAGTCTGAATAAGGGTAACAGTTGCTTTGCTTCTCTTCCCTTTTCTTCCTTCCCTTATCCCTCTTTACTTCTCTCTCGTCTTTCCCTCTCTTCCATCCTTCTTTTGCATTTTCACATTGTTTTCTCTACCCTCAATATTTTCCCCTGCCTCTTGGGTTGTTCCCCCCAACCACACTACACCCCATTCAGGTTTACTTTGGACTATACGGTGGGAGTTGCTCGAAATCCACAACAGTGAGAAACAGGTATTTTACAGGCAGGGGCTTGCTCCCTTTCTTGTCTCTCTTTCTTCATCTTTGTGCTCTCACTCTTGTAAAAGACTGAAGATATATTAAACTGTAAGACCTTATATTGATGATAATTTTCTATAATCAAACACAATAATTGAGGGGTAATGAGGTTTTCAATCCTGCAATAACACCACCCAAGAGAGGTCCTACCATCACTTTCAGAGATGTCCTCTGCATAGAGCAAGAGGTTTGATATGAGAACATGGAAAGATAAGACCAACTCTGATATGTTATGGCAAGTACTGTGGATACTTCTTTTCTCTTGTGTTGTTTTGAATTTATGTCTATTTTCTTTTATTTCAACTCTTACATATGCTTTGTTTTGATCCTCTGTGTCTTCTTAATGTTGTTTTACTTAGTATATTTATCTGAGTCTCATAGATACATTTCTGTGTTGCTGACTAGCTAGCAGTCTATCTTTCTATAAATTCTACTTGTTCTAGTCCTTTTTAAAAAATATATCCTGTTCCTATAGTAATCTTTATTGCTTGTCCATTTTTCACACTGGTAAAATTATAAGAAAAGTTTGCTGTATAATTTCCCTTTAAAAAATGTAAGTATTGAATACAAATTACATATGTTATTCTGGACTTATTTGTTTTTATCACCCACTATTTATTACCACATATCATTAATATTAATTTATATTTCCTTTATTCCTTTGCCGATTAGCAAGATTTAAAAGAATTATATTTCACTGGATTTTATTCATTGATTCAGTCATCCAATAAATGTTGATCAAGGTCCCATACACAGCATTTATGGAAGATTCTCAAATTCTACCTGTTGAGTACATGTATACAAAGTGCCAGGCACTGTCTTAATATCTAAAACACAGAAGTGAGTAAACTATGCAAGGTCCTTACTCTAGGGGAGCTTTCATTCAGGGGTGTGTGTGGGTGTGTGGCTGTATGTGTCTGTGTTTGTATTTGTAGTGGAATATGGAGAGTGATAAACAAGTAAACAGATAAAGCAATGTCACCTAGTGCTAGAGGCTATGATCCACTGAATGTCTCAGTAATTCAGGCCATTAGATTAATTATGAGGTCTGTTTTCACTTGTCATTGGACTCCGCCAAGGACCCTAAATTATCTGGTTGTGGGGCAAGACCACACCCAGCTGACCCTGATCCAGTGCTTCACCATTGTCTGTTTCTGCAGGAAAGAGACCCAAGAGCTGTCCCACTGCTGCCCCCTGCACAGGTACGTCTGCCCCTCCCACCTCCCCTGTGGGCTCCCAGGGCGCCTTCCTTCCCCAGGGGTGGTAACAGGAGGTGCTGCTCCCTTGTCAGACAGAGACAAGCTCCGACTCAGGGATGGAGACACCGAGTGCTCAGGGCAAGTGGAGGTTTGACACAGTGGCTCCTGGGGCACGGTGTGTGACAACTCGTGGAGCCTGGCAGAGGCCTAGGTGGTGTGTCAGCAGTAGGCTTTGGCTCTGCCCTGGAAGCCTTGCAGGAGGCGGCGTTTGGCCCAGGAGATGGGCACGTCTGGCTGGATAAGGTGCAGTGCAGGGGCAGGGAGTCCTCCCTGTGGGCCTGTGCTGCGGACCCCTGGGGGCAGAGCGACTGCAAGCACGAGGAGGACGCTGGAGTGAGGTGCTCCGGTGAGTGGTGGAGCCTGGGTTGGGCTCTGGTTGGGCTGGTGCAGGGGCGGGGCAATGGGCTGGGCTGCGGTAAGATGGGCACTTTGTGTTCAGGAAGCATCTAGGAGCTGTAGCCCTGGATTAGCAAAGGAGGGGCAGAGAGGACTCAATACTAATATTGTGGTAGCCAAAGGGATGTATTAGGGCTCAGGTGGGAAAAGTGGGCTACCAGGGTTCTGACCAATTTCTGTGCTCCAAACTCCTGTTTTTCTCTATAGGTAAAGGATCAACATTGCCAACCACTACAGCAGGTACAGTACCACCATCCATGTATGTGAGAGAATGTCCAAATTCTTGGGACATTTTCTGTAGAGTCTCTGACAGAATTAGCCAACACAGGAAAGGAAAGATCCCAAGGAGCAACTGGGTGGTGGGGAGTTATCAGTAGAAGGTTTGATGCTCTAGTCTGGTGAAGCCCAAGAGATGGGGCTGAAGTTGTGCCCTCAGAGATTGTTGTACTTATGGGGATCCCTGAAAACCCCCAGCACTCTCATGGACCAACCTGGAGTGGAGTTGACTTTATTTTAGGACATAGTATGGGACATGGCCCAGGAGGGTGGCAGTCAATCCCATTATGTTGGAAGCTGGGACTTCACTGTCCTGAGATCTCTGGAAACGGTGTAAGTGAGATTCCCTGTACATTTGCCCTTCTCCAAATCCTCCTGGCTTTGTTCTTTTTAGGGACCAGATTAGGCCCACGTTCTGACCCTGGCATCTTCTCTGTCCCTGGGATCCTTTGCCTCATCCTGGGATCCCTTCTCTTCCTGGTCCTCGTCATCCTGGTGATTCAGCTGCACAGATGGAGAGTGGAGCGCAAAGGTGGGCTGCAGAGGGTACTGGGGAACATACAAATTGTATGGAAGCAGGAAATGGGACCAGAAGTGCCAAGGGGAAAACTGGGCAAGGTATCTGTTCTTACCTCATTAGTCTGCAAAATCCACCTGCCCCTCATTAGCCACTAAAAGCTGAATATACAGGTGTTCTAGAGAATGGGGTATGAGCTATATATGTGAGACAGGAAAGACCAGGAGCTGAGCTTTGGCTACAGGGTCACACGAAGGTAGATGGTGCAGACATGGTGCAGGAGTATAAGACTATAGAGGGTCCCTGGTAGCCTTGAGGGTTTTTCCACATGTGAGCCTAGGGGACAATGAAGGGTCAGCCTTTTGCTTCAGTGCTGTGTCAGGGGGTAATCTCTGACCTGCCACTGTTTTACTCAGCCTTGTCCAGCTTTGAAGATGTTCTTGACCAGGCCTTGTATGAGGAGATTGATTATATTTTAACACCGAAGAAAGAGGATCTACTGAGCAGCCCAGGTGAGTGTCCCTGCCTTGCCCTCCTGGGACCTCTACTTCTCAGCCATCTACTAGCTGTGAGCCAGGTCTCCTCAGCATCTGCAAACTCCACATATACCCCAGGCTCACAGAGGCAGGAGGAGCCTCTCCAGAGCCCCTGTAAGCTCCGAGCCTTCCCTTGACACCACGAGAGCCATGCTAACCCAGCATTTATTCTCAGCCTTCCTGTGGAGGCTCTGGGTGTGAAAAAGGTTGTTCTGTTTGTTTTTGTGATGTTTTTCTCCACTTTAGAATCCCTGTCAGATGACTCAGTGACAAAACTGCCATATTACACCAGGGATGGTGAGTAGAACAATGACTACAAATCTGTTCTAGGTAGTAGAGGAGGATCTGTCTTGGCTGTCTGAGGGACAAGGGAACTTCCCTCAGAAGTGAGAGCCAGGCGGAATAGTCTGCCTTTGACTGAGATGAGAGAGTTCTTGTTTCACTGGACTCCAGTCTCCCTCTTGTCTGGTGGCTCTCCAATGCCCCAGGCTCTCATTTTCCAGAACAACCCTCATTCAGCCACAACAGCACAAATTGTTTTTAAAAAATAACTGGAAAGGATAACCTGATCAAATATTTTAGTAATGTTCATTGGTGTAAGATTTGCTTTGAAAAGTACTTAGTTTTATTCCAAAATATTGAGATATTTGGGTCATTTGCCAATTTATTGGCACATAGAAATGAAGTGCATAGCCTTCGAACACCCGTTAAAACATGGGGTGAATGGTGCCTTTGATTAGGAGCCATCAGAATCTCTGGGTCAGAAAGGACTATAGGCATTACCTAAACCAATCTCTTCACTGTGGTTCACCTGATCCCGTTGTCTGCTCATAGAAGCCCCAGCTCAGAGGACTGATGCCTTTAGCGACGGTTATGATGATGCAGAAGAGGTACCAGTGCCCAAGGCTCCTTCTGACTCTCAGATGGGTGAGCAGGACGTGCCTGCAGAGAATGGGGTGAGAGCTTCTCAGACAGGTGAGTGGGATTAGATGATACCTGTCATATCTTGTCTCTGGCCTGGACAGGATGAATTTGAAAGTCTTAATGGCCATTCTCATTGTAGATTCAAAATTTGGATGTCCTCATATGTTTGATAGCATAACTTAGACCTTATGACTTTCTCTAACTTTCAGATTCCTTGGACTGGAGGAAGCACTCTGTAGTCTTGGTAGCTGTTTTTCCATCACTTCATCCTTTTTTTTCTTTTAAATATTTTTTTAATTATGTTATTACAGTTGTCCCAATTTTCCCCCTTCTTCCTTCTCCACCCAGCCCACCCTTCATTCCCACAGTCAGTCCCCACCCCGCTGTCCACGTCCATGGGTCATTCATTATGTTCTTTGACTAATCCCTTCTCCTTCTCTCAACCAGCCCCCTTCTCCCTCCTCTCTTACGGCTGTCAGTCTGTTCCATGTTTTCTATGTCTCTGCCTCTGTTTTGCTCATTAGTTTCTGCTTTTCATTAGATTCTGCTTATTAGTGAGATCTTATGGTATTTTTCTTTCATTGACTGGCTTATTTCACTTAGCATAATAGTTTCCAGGTTCATCCATGCTGTTGCGAAAGGTAAGAAGTTCCATTTTTTTACTGCTGCATAGTATTGCATTCTGTAAATGTACCTCTTGCACAAGCCCAAACCTGGGCCTAAACTCGCAACCCCAGCATATGCCCTGACCAGGAATCAAACCCATGATTTTTCAGTTTGCATGATGATGTCCAACAAACTGAGCCACACCAGTAAGGGTGGTTATCAATTCCTTTTAAATTCAGACTTTCTTCTCCATCACTTCCTCTTAATTCTTCAGAACATTGTCATTTCTTGTCTGTTTAATTATAAGGACTTCTAAACAAATTACATCAACTCATCTCTCCTTACTGGAAGTTGATGGAGGACAAATTGGCACTGGCCCACACACCTGCATCTAGGTGGACAAGAAAGCAAAAAAATAGGACACCTAGACAGAGGAGATCCAGAATGAGTATACACAGAAGAATCAGGAACTCTTGTCTATATGAGTTTTATGGATATAGAGATAGAGTCATCAAAATCCATGCAAGGTACAAAGCATATGACAGCAGTAGCACTGGCAAGAATAAAACATTCAGTTTATACTTTACCTGATGTAGTACAGTATTACCTGAAAGGAGTCTGTGATAAGACAGTGGTGCATGTTCTAATTTCTAGAGGAACCACTAAAAAATGATGCAAAGATATATAGCGAAAAAGCCAGCAGAGGAGTGAAACTAGAATATTACATATCTTCAAGTAACTAAAAAGAAGGCAGGAAAAGATGAACAAAAGAAAGATAGAACTAATAGAAAATAGAGAGCAAAACGGTAGTGCTAAACCCAACCATATTATAATGATATTAGGTGTGAATGGACCAAATATTGCAATTAAAAGACATAAGCTGAGTACTGCACATCAATTAGAGTAGCCAAAATAAGCAATGGTGTTCATATCAAATGCTGACAAAGAAGAAAAGAAACTGGTTCTCTCATACATTGCTGGTGGGAATGTAGTCACTTTGGTGGTGTCTTCAAACTAAACATGCATTTACCATGTGTTGCAGCCATTACATTCTTGGACATTTATCCCAGAAATATAAAAAGTTATGTTCATGCAAAACCTGTACACAAATGTTCTCAGCAGTCTCATTTGCAAAACAAAATACTGTAAACAGTCCAAATGTCTTCAATGTGCCCACGGTTGAACAAACCCAGATATACCCATACAAGGGTACACACTTCTGCAATAAAAAGGAATAAAGTGCTGATACATGCAACAACCAAAACGGGCTTAAAGAATATAATTCTTAGTGGAAAAAGTTGCAGAAATGTTACATCCAAAGGTTATACTATTCTATTTATATAGTTATCAAAATGACAAAACCATACAGATGGGGAACAGATTAGCAGTTGCCAGGTGATAGGGAGAGGGGACAGGTGGGATGGGAGGGGAATGTGAATACAGAGAGGTAGCATAAAGGGATTTTTTTGTGGTGATTGACTAGTTATATATTTTGACTTTGGTATGTTAGGATTTTTGTATTTTGTATACTTTTTCAAGTTTAGTTTTTAATACTTCCATGTAAACATAAATTCATGCTTTGTCCTTAATAATAGAGGAGATTGCTGGGTAGTAGAGTATAATACTAAACTTCCCTGTTGTTTGTATCTACAAATGCACATAATCATATTTTTTTTTACATCTTTCCTTGTTTCTTCCACACTTGCTGAGTCCATAGTGGTGAGTAGGTTTCCTATTTTATTTACATAATTGTTTACACTTTTCAATGGATATAAGCTTTTAAATTTAACTTTTGGACACCCACAAATAACCATCTCCTTTGCGGACATTCAGAAACCAAAATTAACTCTCCGCTTAACAAGCTTATTTCTCTGTAATCCCTTTGCTCTTTTTACTCTGTCACATCACATAACCTTCACAGCCTCTTGTGAAAGGTGCTAGGCATTTATTTCTGTATGGTTCTTCCCTTGATGGATAGAGGGTGGAGGTGCAAGAATGTTATCCTGCAGACCTTCAGTTTATTTCTTTTGCTCTAATTTGGATATTGATTTGGATTTTTAAATCATATTCCTGTGTTTATATTTCAACAGAAAAAATATGTTCTCCAACTGTTCCAGATCCATCTTCCTGACTCTGGCCCAGAGCTGACACTGGGATTTAATGGGTTGATACAGACCTAGATCAGAAGAGGTAGTGACAGGAAAATAGTCCTCACACAAAAGTTGGTGCAAAGTCTTTCTCTCAAACTGTCTTTAGAGCAAGAGGATCTTCAGCATCTCAATGAGATGGCTTCTCTTTGCTTTATGCTGCTATTCAGAGTCTGATTCTGACTTAGTATATAGATCTTTCTTCTCTTTCAATCTTTTTCTAATTTGTTTTTCAGGTACAGTTGTCCCCATTACTCTTCCCTCCCATACTTACATCCTACCTCCCACATTCCATTCCCCCCTCCATTGTCTTGGTCCCTGAGTCTTCTATACATGTTCCTTGACCCTTCCCCTTCGTTCCCCCATTATCCCTCTTCCTCTTTCCCTCTGGTTACTGTCAGTTTGTTCTTTATTTCCATGTCTCTGGTTCTATTTTGCTCATTTGTTTATATTGCTGATTAGGTTCCACTTCTAGGTGAAATCATATGGTTTTTGTTTTTCACTGCCTGGCTTATTTCACTTGGCATAATATTTTCCAGTTCCATACATGTTCTCATGAAGGGTAGGATTTCCTTCTTTCTTTCTGCTGCGTATTATTCCACTGTGTAAATGTACCACAGTTTTTTGATCCATTCATTTACTAATGGGCACTTAGGCTGCTTACAACATTTGGCTATTGTAAATTGTGCTCCTATGGACATTACAGTGCATAGGTTCTTTTGAATTGGTGTTTCTGTATTCTGAGGGGATAATCCCCGAAGTGGGATTGCAGGGTCTAAAGGCAGTTCTGTTTTAAGTTTTGTTGAGGAAATTCCAGTTTCCACAGTGGCTGCACCAGTCTGCATTCCCATCAACAGTGCACTAGGGTTCCCTTTTCTACATAACCACGTCAGCACTTGTTATTTGCTGATTTGTTTATGATGGCCATTCTGACTGGTGTGAAGGCGTATCTCATTGTGGTTTTAATTTTCATCTCTCGGATGGCTAGTGATGCCGAGCATGCTTTCATATGTCTCTGGGCCCTCTGTATGCCCTCCTTGGAGAAGTGTCTGTTCAGGTCCTGTGCCCATTTTTTAACTGGATTGTTTGTCTTCCTGGAGTGGAGTCATTTGAGTTCTTTCTATATTTTGGAGATGAAACCCTTGTCCAAGGTGTCATTGGAAAATGTATTTTCCCATATGGTTGGTTCCCTTTCATTTTGCTGATGTTTTCTTTAGCCACACAGAAGCTTTTTAATTTGATGCAGTCCCATTTGTTTATTCTTTCCTTTATGTCCCTTGTTCTAGGGGACATGTCAGTGAAAATATTGCTGCATGGAATATCTGAAATTTTCCTTTCCATCTTATTTTCTCTCAATGGAATCTGAGTCTACTATAACTTGGAAATTTATCTAAGGTCGTGCACTTAGGACAATTATTGAGGGATTAAAACTCAGATTAGGTCTGGGGATTTATACCACTCAGAGATCCAGTCAAACTTTTCTAGCAGAAAATATAAAATGGTAAAAAGTGATGTGCAAAAAAAACTGGGATCATCAATTAATGAATTCATTATAGTGCTCATTTGATGATTGAATGAAGTCAGAAATTCTTAAAGCTTGTTTTTGGTAAGCTAGAGTGAATGTTGCTTCTGTTTGTCCCTTGTGTTTGAAATATGTGACACACAGAAACAGAATCAACTCTAGTTTTACCGTTTCTAGAAAAAAGAATTGTGATAACAAGAGTCAGAAAACATTATTCAAGACATGCACCTATTAAAAGCAGTAGTAAAACCAAAGATCACTTTTTAAATAAGGTATTTTGGGAGTACAAAACAAATAATATATAGATATTCTCCAGCAGGTCTCTATCTCACTTAGTATTCGATGATTACCCTAACCTAGTTTCACTTATTGAACTGGCATGAGAAAAAATGAACAATTATTTAAAATTGGGAAAGAGGAGGGAAAAAAACTAAAGGCTGGTGAGTAAAAAACGCCATTTCAGAGAGGAGAGATATGTACAAGACACAAAGTTTCAAAAGAACCTGATGGCTTAGGAAATGCTAAGCAGTTCAATATAGCTTGTTCCTAAAATAACTGTAAGGAACTAGCTATGAGGATAAAGAAAGAGCTGCACATGTGGAGAGCCTCATACATAGGCTATGGGTTTTGAACTTTCTAATGTAGCATACTGTTTCCTGAATTTTGTTTTCAGTCGGTGCACAGGGAGTTTTGGAAAAAATAAATGTACATATAGTTTATGATCTTCAGAAAAATTTCTATTAATTTATAGATAGTTTTGGTAGTAATTTGTGAGGTCTGTCCAGTAAGTATCTAGCCATGTAATATGGAAAAGAGACACTTATTGAAGAAGATTGTACAAGAAGCATTGTACATTGGACAATGATGCCTCAGTCCCCTTCAAAGCAGGCAGCTTGGGACCTCACACATTTCTCCCAATTGCCATCAGCTGCCCCATCATATTTTCCTGTATTTCAGTGCTGGTCTGAAATCTTTTCCCTTTCAAAGGTAATTTTAGTTTTCGGAAAAGCCAGAAGACACAAGGCACCAAATCTGGTCTGTAGAGGAGCTGAGTCTCTTGGATGATTTGATGTTTTGCCAAAAAATTGAACGAGACATTATGCATGAGTGGGTGTATTGTCATGATGAAGCTGCCAATCACCGTTGCCCATAGCTGCAGCCTTCTGAATCATCTGAGTAGTTTCTGCAGAGGAATGTTCAAGCTTATTGCAAAGTTTGATGTAGGTTCATTGCTCTACTCACTCGATCATTTTGAATGTGACAGTGACACACACGCTTTCTAACAGCGTCTATCACCCCCACTGACTAGAACAGTGAAGTTGCCATTGTTCATGCACGCACATTCTAGTTCACTCTTCTTGGCTGCCATGTTACACCGGTTTCACACAAACCATTCTCGTTATATTAACAATGGCTGGACTTTTTTCAGGCAGCCCTTGTATATTCTACATTTGAATAGAATATTTAACTATCTTTTAAAGGTAGTAAATGTAAAGAAAATCTTGGTTATATAGTTATACAGTTAGAACACTGGTATGAACATATTCATTATGTTAGTTTGCAAATAAGTATTGGAAACTTTGGTATAGCTAATAATAAATCAGTAGAGTTTTTTAGTCAAGAGAATTGCATTGTTTGGTGTGCCTGACCCTCTTCTCCCAGCTTTCTCTTTCTTTTGATACCACTCCTGTAAATATGTAAGGATGGTATGGGATTTGAAGAGTTCATTGTAAATACCCATAAATGGGTTAATGTGGTGGTGTACTGATATTTGTTTTTATGATATTGAAATTATATCAACAAATTATTCTTATATAGGCTTTAATCACTTAATAAACATGAATATCCCTCCAGGGAAATCTAACTCATTTGTAAAACAACAGCAAGTATTTTATTCACAATAGCCTCATACTGAAGTTTGTGCTATTCTTTGCCTATTTGTTGGTAGTACAGCTGATTTCAATTTTTCCAATCTACAAACAATTTTGTAATAAAATATTTGCACATAATCTCTGTATACTGGTGAGTATATTATACCTTCTTTCAATCTCTCTCTCACACACACATATACACAAATATACACACCCCTTTTGTGTATACATTACCCAAAGAATACACTGCGGGGTACCTGAAACACACTGTAGAGGAGAATATGGCAACAGATATTGCATAGACAGAGGCTTATTCCTTTCCATGCCTCTCTTTCCTCATTTCTGTGTTTTCCCATGTTGAAAACCAAAGACACAGGTATGGGCAAAAATAAGTTGATAGTTGTAATACAAATGAAAGCTACAATAATTAATAAATAAAACAAGAATAAACTTGCATACTCATGACTGCAAACCTACTTTTGCCTACCTTGTATGTTAGACCTTATACTGATTATATTGTTTCCTACATTAAACATCGTGAATTGAGAGGTAGGGAAGTCTCTGACCCTGAAAGTGAGCAACCAGCCCACAGAGAGCACCTGCCATCATTTTCTGAGATGTTGTCTGCATAGGGTAGAGCTTTGATAGAATTATGTTGAAAGAATATATGAATTTTGATATTTCATAAGTGTCATATACACTTCTGTTTTTATCTGTTTCTGTGTTTCTTTGTTTCAATTCATTTAGGTATTTTTAGTCTTTGTTATCTCTGTGTCCTCACAATATAATTTTTGGTTAGTAAATTTGAGTTCATGCAGATACTTCTGTCTTAGTATCTCAGTACTTACTGTTCACTTATCTTTTCTGAATTCTACTTGTTCTACTCTGTATATTACCTTTTTTAAGTGTTTCCTCTTACAACTGTAATTTTTACTTGCCCATATGTCGAATTAAATAACAGATGAGTAGTTTCGAACCTATTTTATACTTTTCCGCTACAAATTATGCAAATGGATATTGAATATAAATTAATTCTGTGCTTATAAACTAATTATTTTAATATGCACTATTTATTACCAAAAGCACTATCATTAATTTATATTTCCTTTATTATCTTACTGAGTGACAAGAATATAAAAGAATTCTATTTCACTGGATTTTATTCATCTATTCATTTACTCAATAAATATTTGTCAAGCACTTATACATAACATTTACAGAAGGTTCTCAAAGTGTACTTGTTGAATGAATGTGTACAATGTGCCAGGCACTGTCTTAATAGCAGAAACACAGAGGTGACTAAGATATGCAAGGTCCTTCCCCAAGGGGAGCTTTCATTCAGGGGTGTGTGTATGTGTATGTGTGTGTCTGTGTGTTTGTAGTGGAATGTGGAGAGTGATAAACAACTAAGATAACATAATGTCAGCTGGTGCTAGAGGCGAAGATCCAGTGAACGTCTCAGTAACCAAGGCCATTAGATTAATTATGAAGCCCTTGTTTTCACTTGTCATTGGACTGAGGCAAGGACCCTAAATTATCTTGTGGGGCAAGACCCCACCACCTGACCCTGATCCAGTGCTTCCCCATCATCTGCTTCTGCAAGAAAGAGATCCAAGAGCTGTCCCACTGCTGCCCCTGCACAGGTACCTCAGCCCCCTCCAGCCTCCCCTGTGGGATCCCAGGGTGCCTTCCTTCCCATCAGGAGTGGTGACAGAAGGTGCTGCCACCTTGTCAGACAGAGACAAGCTCCAACTCAGGGATGGAGACACCGAGTGCTCTGGGTGAGAGGAGGTTTGGCACCGTGGCTCCTGGGGCACAGTGTGTGATGACTCCTGGAGTCTGGTGGAGGCCGAGATGGTGTGTCAGCAGCTGGGCTGTGGCTCTGCCCTGGAAGCCCCAGAAATGGGCACATCCAGAAATGGGTGCAGGGCAGGGCAGAGTGTCTTCCCTGTGGGCCTGTGCTGAGGAGTCCTGGGGGCAGAGCTCCTGCCAGCACAGGGAGGATGCTGGAGTGAGGTGCTCTGCTGAGTGGGAGGCCCGGGACGTGTGACTATGGTTGATGGACGTATGTGTTGTAGTAGATTCACCTCCTGAGTTAACCTGCTGTTCTGTGCTCTGGCTCCAAGAAGGACTATTGCCTGATCGCCTGTGATAGAAGAGACACCCATATTTTTGGGACCTGCTCTGTGGAATTTACATGTTTTTGGCAAAATTAAGCATGTCAGTATAGGAAAGATCTAATGACCAGCTTTCTACAATCCTACAAAGTTATGGCAGCTGTAATACTCCAAAAGTTTACCAGCTACTATTTTATAAAAAATCCTTAAAACCAGGTTCAGTTTGGGTTGACAAAGCTCAGGGGAAGACCTGGGTTGGTCACATCTTGGGGTTCAGGCAGACGCACTGCATCTGAATGATGATTTCCTGATTGAGGACTCAGGAGATGACCGGAATAAGGTGGGGGGATAGGGAAGGGTTCTCCTGGGCTTATTCCCTCTCTGAAACTGCATGCACAACCCTCTTCTCTCCTCCAGCACCAATTCAGGCTCAGCCCCTGTCTCTGGCCTCTCCTCCTTACTGAGATCTTCTGTGGCACACTGGGGGCTCTTCTCTATCAGGTCCTATCACACTGGGGATTCAGCTGCACAGATAGAGAGCAGAGCACCAAGGTGGGCCGTAGGGATGCTAAATGATCGGGAGAGTAGTGGGAAGTGTATTGAGCCAGTCAGTTGTGATATCAAGGACAGTGTACAAGTATTGATCATCTTCTCATTATCTAGCAAAACTCTACCATCTCTTCAACAGACTTCAGAATTTGAAAGAATTGAGTCCTTTGTCCTGGGTTGAATGTGAAACTGCTCAATACTTTTGGCTTCCTTAAAAAAAAACTGATGAGCTCCTTTGTGAATAGTGACAGTAGAATTCACTGTGAAGTTCAAGATCAGGATCGGGAAAATAGGTCTGTCCTAAAGGGGCACAAGGCCAAGAAGAAGGCCCTGGTAGCGTGCAAGGGATTTTCCTAATGGTGAACACTGAATGCTTTGTCTCTTGGTAAAGGGAACATCTGCAGGGCAGTCTCTACTCTCATACCACATTCCCCAGCCTTATCTGCTGTCAAAGATGCTCCTGATGAAATTGTGTACCAGGAGATTGATTACCTTGTAAAACCAGAGAAAGATGACTTGTCGGACAGCGCGGGTGTACCCCATACCTACCCTCTGTTCATGAGCTGGCCATGGGTTATCTTCAGCAAGCACAGACTAAACCACTAACTCAGCCTCACACAACATTTTCTCCTTAACCCAGCAGCTAAAAGCCCTCTCTTTATAAGTCTGAAGTCTCAAGTTTCTTTCTGAACAATGACATTGGGCCTCATACTACAGGAAAAGTTTTTCTGTTTTTCTGCATTGTTTTTCTCCCTATCAGGTAACATGTCTGATGACTCAGTAACTAAGCTGCTGTATTATACAAGGGGCAAGGAGGGGAATGGAGATTCTGACTCTGCTCCAGACAGTAGGTCTTCCCTTGGGTGGTGAGGATGAAGAGGAAGAATCTCATCTGAGAAGAATTCCTCCTGTGATTAGGTTGGAAAAGATCTCTTCTCTCTAGTTCATAATTTTCCTCCATCTGTCCACTCTGTAACTACAGAACGGGAAAGATCAGACTGAGTTCTCTGTATCCACAGCTACTTCTACTCAGTTACAAACATGCAGCCAATGTATTATGGATTCGAAGGCCATTTTTTAACACATCTGAAACTGATCATCTTAAAATTTTCATATCAAGAGAAAACTTTGGGAAATATAGTTAAATCCTGAGATAGTATGATATTTGGATTATTTAGTGGATTATGTGTGTATTGAGACAAAAAATGATTTTAATAAGCCCTGAAAAACATTGGAGTGCTATACTTATCAAGTACCAGAGGCTGTTATTTATAAGGAACCTGAGAGAGAAGAATGTTCTCCTGGATCTTCTCCAAATGATAATGATGAACAGCTCTCAGAATGAACCCTGCCCAGAAGAGTTCCTGGGGATTAGATCCTGAGGTCAACTGAGTTTAGTGGGAATTAAAACCCAGACCTTCTGTCATGAGGACCTATGGGAAATCCTATCTTTGAGTGGCCTCGATCCAGGCTTCCCTCTGCCAGCTCTGTGTCTCCCACATCTTCAGAAGGTGCATGGACAGCCTGGGTTTTCTTGGTCCAAATGCCTCCTCCCTCAGTCACTGATTTGTGTATATTATATGTTACAACTCTGTACCATATGCTTGAAAATAGTACCTGAAACTCATAGCAAAATACATTTGTTTATGTTTTTTGTATAAGAACCCATGTTAGAAAAGTATTACTGACCTTGATATACTGGAATGTTTAGAAGGTATAAATAATGTCTGAGAATATTGAGATAAAATATATACCTTTGAGACAGTCATGGAATATGGTAACTATATTTATTAGCTATTAGAATCTCTGCATCAGAATGGACTTAGGGCGTCACCTTGTCAAAACATACTTTGTTATTCACTTAAGTCCTTGTCTGTTTTCAGAGCCTCCAGGACACGTCAATTCCATAGGAAACAGTTATGATGATGTTGAAGAGTTACCTGCTCCTGAAATTCCCTCTCCCCCTTACATGAGTGAGAATTATTTTATCCCAAAAGAGGGAGGTGATGTCTGGTATCCCCAAAGAGGTGAGTGGACAGCCTGGCCTCCAGTAGCCTCACTTCCTTGTGATGGAAAAGATGAGTGTGGAGTTACCAATAGTCATTTTTTCTTCACTTGGATACTTAGATAAGATTAGCTCTTCTCTATCCCAGGTATATTATAACCAGTCCACCTCCTCTGAGAGGAGAAACAACATACTGTATTCTCTGGGTTCATGTCCACCATCAATGGATGTAGACATGTCTATTCGTTGCAGAGGCTTTGTTCCAATTTTACACCACAGACTGAAATATATGTTCTGACAATACATTTGGGGTCTCATTTAGATTGTGAGAAGAAATCTGGAAAGTTTTTTAATATCGATGTAAATTAAATTTGTGAGCTACAAAAAATTTGCTTTGGGAGAACCATGTCACCAAATGTTTTAAGTTTACATGCCCACTATTAATGCAGAATATGCAGTGGCCTAAACTACAGTCATAACATCTTAGCACTGAAAGGAAACTAAAATACAATTTCCTCTCAATGTTTCAATTGGAAAAAACCTTCATTCCTTAGGACTAGGCTTTCTGTTTATATGTGAGCATGTGGTTCCTAGGCTGCAGGGGGATTTGGTTGAGCTGCTCCCTTTCAGCATCTGACAGAGGACCCAGACTGTTCTCATGAACACTTTGAGGCAGGTGTGGTCTGCTATTGAGGTGTTCAGGAGAGGTCATCTGAGATGCTCTGGAGAGGTCATCTCCTGCCTCCATTTCTTAAGAAATCGGATCACTGGTGTGGAAGTGAGCATTCACATCTCTTTTCCACTCCTTGCCATTGTTTGTCCACCTCTTTCAAACTGTCAAGATCAAGATACTAGTACACAGTCACTGAATCAGTCTAAAGTAGCTCTGTCTAGCCTTCCATACAAGCGCTGGGCCCCAATACATATTTTGTGCCTACTTTGTAGTAATCTCCTTCCACCAGAGGACTCTGTCTTGTCTTTTTCTCACCACTGAAATCTTGCTGTTTCAGGCATCTCTCTACAGTCTCCTGGTGAAGCTGTCAACATTAGCATGAAAGAAAAAGGATCCTCATCGTTGTTGAGACAAGACCCTGGGTATGATGATGTTGAGCTTAGCACCATGTAGTGCCATTCTTGGAGCAAGTAACTCTTCGAAGAATGCTACTTAATATTGTTTTTAAATAAATGACAGTGCTGACTTCTTTGTTATTGTAAAGTTTATACTTGTACCTATAATGAAAGGAAATTATTCATAGTAAATACTCTGAGCTTCATAGATGAATGCCATTCTTTTAAATGTCTAGGTATTCTCACCCCCACTGACCTTGGAAAATTGAGTCTATGAATATTCTTCTTTTCTCAAGTGAAATCTCAGTGGAAAAATCAGTGTTGTCACCTCCCCTCAGGCTGCACTCTCACCTTCCTTTAGGAACAGAGACGTTCACACCTTCCTTGAATAGCATAAAGCTCTGAAATCTGGACCTGAACTGGAAGCTTACTCTTAGGAAGATAAACTCAGAAACACACACTTGAATATTCCAATATATATCACCTCTCTCTAAAACCTAAAAGAGACGTTCAAAGTGACGACTGGTAGGTAGAGGGGTAATGGTGGCAGCTAATCTAATTTGGCTGAAATTTTTATGGAATATTAATAACAAACATCTACTACTACACAACAATATCTTTTACTCTAACTGCTTTTTCTCTTTTTTAGTTATTCACTAACATCCTAAATCTCCATCTTCTCCAACAAACTGTATCTTTTAGTGTTCATAAATCCTATTGTTTTCTATCCTTTTTTACCATTATCTCTTTCCATTCTCTTCTCTCGCTGTATTTGTATAGACACCAAACAATTCTAACCACCCCTATTGCAAGAGCTTAAGTGGCTGTATTTACTTTCAACTCTTCTCATCCCAAGCAACTGCTACAGATTTACTGGACCTGCATCAAAAGAAAAGGAGAGAAGGGAGAAGAGGGGACAGGCAAGCCAAACAATGTAATTCTCCTGCATAAAAAACACCATTGGTTTACTATCAGCTATACCAAAGTTTCCAAAATGCAGTAAGTTGCATACCAGCATAATGAATATTTCCATACCTGCATTTTAACCATATAACTATATAACCAAGTAGTAGGCTATATATTACTACCAAAAATATCTATAAAACTTTGGAAAGTGTTCTGATGTTAACAAACTATATGTATATTTATTTTCCCAAAACTCTCCATGTACTACATGAAATCAAATTTGGGAAATAGTACATTACATTAGAAAGCTCAAGAGCAATAGCTTATGAGGCTCTTCACATTTTGAACTGTATTTCTTTATCCTCATTAGCTAGCTCCCTACAGTTATTTTAGGAACAAGCAATATTGAACAGCTCAGCATTTCCTAAACCATCAGGTTCTGTTGAAACTCTGTGTTTTATACAGTTTTCTTCTCTCTAAAATGATGTTTTTCACTCTACATTCTTTATCTCTTTCTCTCTCATCACTCCCAATTTTAAATAAGTTGTCATTTTTTGCTCATGTCAGTTCAATAAGTTAAGCTGGTTTAGTGTAATAATCAAGTGCTTAATGAGATAGAGTTCTGCTGGAGAATTTTATATATTATATCCTTTGTATTCCCAAAATCATTTATTTAAAAAGTGAACAAATTTCTCACTTCAGAGAATAAATTTCACTGTTTTTACTACCACTTTTGATAGGTACATGTATTCAATGAATATTATCTGACTCTTGTTATTGCATTTCCTTTTTCCTGAAATGGTAAACCAAAAGCAGATTCTATCTGCTATGCCACATATTTCAAACACAAGGGACAAACAGAAGCAATGTTCACTCTAGCTGACCAGCAATAAGCTTTTAGAATCTCTGACTTCATTCAGTCATCAAATGAGGACTATGACAACTTCATTAATTGATGATCCTAGTTTCTTTGTACATCACTTTTCACATTTTCTCATATCCTGCTAGAAATGTTTGACAAGATGTCCCTAACTGGTAATAGCTCCCTGGACACAATCTGAGTCTTAATCCTGCAGAGTTGTCTTAATTAAACTACATTGAATGAATTTCCCAATAAAGAAGACTTAGCTTCCATTAAGAAGAAATAAGATTGAAAGAGAAGTAACACCTGTTTACTAAATCAGAATCTGATTATGAATAGGAGCATAAAGAAATAGCATGTCTTTGAGATGCTGAAGATCCTCCTATTTTCAAGAGAGTTTGAGAGATTGACTTTACATCAACCTTTGTGTGAGGACAACTTTCCTGTCACTGTCTCCTCTGAACTAGGGGTATATCAACCCCGTTAACCCCAGGGTCAGCTCTGTGCCAGAATCAGGTAGGTAGATCTGGAAAAGGTGCGGAATGTGTTTTCCATTTAGACATAAACCCAGGAATAAATGTACAACAAAAATCAATATCCAAATTAGAACAAAGGAAATAAACTGAAGATCTGCAGAATAACATTCTTTGACTTCCATCCTCTGCCAATCAAGAAAAGAATCATACACAGCCTGACTGCTGCGTGCAGAGTGACTAGATTAACAACTGAATGAGATGGCCACAGACAGTAGATTCCTGGAAGTCTCCAATAGACTGCTTAAGGTCAGACAGGGTCACCATCTGACATCATCAGAGGCAGATCCAGAAAGAAAAAACAGCTAGAGCAAATGTAAAAGACATCCAAAGGCCAGCCAGTTCAGGAGATCAAGGAGACCACACCACTGAATCTCACACGTCTCCTACCATAGAAGTTCATACCACAAAGTCAGGAAGTAAAGATAGATCAATTTAAGAAGCAGAAGCAAAAAACAAGATTCTCACAAATCATGAGAAGACAAAGAAACACCCCCCAGTCACAGAGAAAGGAGGAATCCCAAGAAAGAGAACTAAATGAAATAGAGGCAAGTAAACTATCAGATATTGAGTCCAAATCAGTGGTTCTAAGGAAGCTGAACTAGCTCAATGAGCCCAGAGAGAATTACCAAAACTTAGAGGGAAACTAAGAAGAACTTACTGCAAACTATATCAGTATGAAAAAGGACATAGAAACTATCGATAAGAGACAAAAGGAAATGAAGAATACCATTCCTGAATTGAAGAACACAGTAGAAGGAATCAAAAGCAGGCTAGATGAAGACAGGATTGAATCAGCCAGCTGGAGGACAAGGTAGAAAAAAGCTCCCAGAAAGAGCAAGAAAATGAAAAAAAACTTGAGTGAAGAGGCGTATAGGGAAATGCAGGACAACCTGAAACATAATAATATCCATATAATAGGGATACCAGAAGGAGGAGAGGAGCAATGGATAGAGAGCCTGTTTGAAAAAATAAAGATGGAAATCTTCTCTAATTAGAGGAGAGAAAAAGTCACACAAGTCCAGGAAGCACAGAAGGTCCCATTTAAAGTACCTGATGGGGCCCACTCCAAGACACATCACAATTAAAATGGCAAATATCAAAGTCAAAAAGAGAATCTTAAAGCCAGCAAGAGAGAAGGAGTTAGTGGCATACAAGGGAACCCTGATACAGCATGCAGGTGACTTTTGCTACAAGCCAGAGGGGAATGGCAAGAAATATTCCAAAGGATGAAAGCAAAGGCCTGCAATCGAGCCTACTCTACCCTGCAAGGCTCTTAATTAAAATGGAAAGCAAAGTAAGGAGTTTCCCAGACAAATGAAGGCTAAAAGAATACACTTCCACCAAACCAGTACTGCAAGATATGCTAAAGGGACTGCTTCAAGAAGATGGAGATAAAGAATGAGAAAGAGAGGAACACGGCTTCAAAGGGAAAAAAAGAAAAAGTACCTATCAATAATGTCTTTAAATGTAAATGGATTAAATGCTCCAATCAAAAGACATAGGGTAGCTGAATGGATAAGGAAACATGACCCACACATATGCTGCCTACAAGAGACCCACCTCAGAACAAAGGACATACTCAGACGGAAAATAAAGGGATGGAAAAAAACTATCCCATGCAATGGACAGGGGAAAATAAGCAGGGATAGCAATATTTATATCAGACAAAAGAGATTTTAAAACAAAGGCCATACAAAGAGACCCAGAAGGATACTTCATAATACTCAAAGAAGAATCCACCAAGATGACATAAACATTGTAAACCTCTATGCACCAAACATAGCAGCACCCAAATATATAAGGAAAATCTTGGAGGTTTTCAAGAAAGATATCGACAGTAGCACACTGATATTAGGGGATTTTAACACCCCACTGTCAACAATAGATCTTCCAAAGCAAATATCAACAAGGACATTGTGGAACTAAATGGCACATTAGATCAAATGAACTTGATCAATATACATATAGAAACTTGCATCTTAAAGGAGTTAAATATGCATTATTTTCAAATGCACATGGAACATTTTTAAAAATAGACCGCACGATAGGACAGAATACAAGCCTCAACAAATTCAGAAAAATTGAAATCATAACAAGTATTTTCTCAGACCACAAGGACTTAAAACTAAAAACCAACATCCTGGAAAAAACTCAAAAACATTCAAACTCATAGAGACTGAATAGCGTGCTATTAAACAATTAATGGGTCAATAATGAGCTCAAAGAAGAAAAAACATTTATGGAAACAAATGAAAATGAATACACAACAGTCCAAAAACTATGAGACACTGCAAAGGCAGACATAACAGGGAAGTTCATAGCCATATAGGCCAACTTTAAAAAGATAGAAACATTTCAAATAAACAACCTAACACTCCATCTCCAAGAAGAGGAGAAACAACAATAAACAAAGCCCGGAGCAAGTAAAAGTAAGGAAATAATCAAGATCACAGCAGAAATGAATGACATAGAGATTGAAAGAACAATTCAAAGGTTCAAAGGTACTTATTTTTTTGAAAAGATAAACAAATTGAAAAGCCTTTAAGCAGACTCACCAAGATAAAAAAATAAAGAGTGAGGAACCAAATAAATAATATGAGAAATGAAAGAGGAGAAATTACAACAGATGCCATAGAAATACAAAGGATTGTAAGAAATTACTATAAACAATCGTATACCAAGACATTTGAAAACTTCGATGAAATGGACAAATTTTAGAAAAATATAACCTTCCAACACTGAATGAAGAAGAAACAGAAAGCCTGAACAGACTGATAACAGCTGGTGAAATTGAAGCAGTAATCAAAAAACTCCAGACACACAAAAGCCCTGGAACAGACAGTTTCCCAGGAGAATTTTACAGAACAATTAAGGAAGAGCTAACCCCTGTCCTTCTCAGACTCTGCCAAAATACCCAAGAAGAGGGAAGACTCCCAGACTCCATTTATGAGGCCAGCATCATCCTAATCCCAAAACCAGATAAACATACAACCAAGAAAGAAAACTACAGGCCAATTTTGCTGATAAACATAGACACTAAATTCCTTAACACAATATCAGCAAACCGCATCCAGAAATACATTAAAAAGATCATCCACCATGATCAAGTGGGATTCAGCCCAGGGATGCCAGGATAGTTCAATATTCACAAATGAATAAACATAATACATCACATACACAAGAGAAAAGACAAAAATCATATCAATAGATGCAGAAAAAGCATTTGATAAGGTGTAGCATCCATTTATGATAAAAACAATCTGCAAAATGGGAATAACGGAGGCATACCTCAACATAATAAAGGCCATAATGAAAAAATCTACAGCCAACATCATATTCAATGGGCAAAAATTAAATGCTTTCCCACTAAGAATGGGAACAAGAAATGGATGTCCGTTTTCAACATTTCTATTCAACATAGTATTGGAAGTCTAGCCACAGTGATCAGATAAGAACAATAAATAAAACGCATCCAAATTGGAAATGAGGAAGTAAAGTTATCATTGTTTGAACATGACATGATAGTGTACGTAGAAAACCCAAAGACTCCACCAAAAAGCTACTCGACCTAATAAGTGAACTTGGCAAAACAGCGGGATACAAAGTCAATACTCAGAAATTGAAGGCACTTTGTACACCAGCAATGAACTGCCAGAATCAGAAATCAGGGAAAACATCCCATTTGCTATAGCAACAAGAAAAATAAAGTACGTAGGAATAAATTAACCATGGAGGTAAAAGATGTGTACTCAGAAAACTACACAATGCTGAAGAAAGAAATTAAGGCAGACACAAAGAAAGGGAAGTATATACCGTGTTCATGGATTCAAAAAATGGACATCATCAAAATGTCCATACTACCCAAAGCAATTTATAGATTCAACGCAATCCCTAATAAAATACCAATGACATAATTCACAGATATAGAACAAACATTTAAAAAATTTATATGGAACCACAAATGATGCTGAATATTGAGAAATTTTGAGAAAAAAGAACAAAGTAGGAAGGATCACAATACCTGACATCAAATTATATCACAAGGCCAATGTAATCAAAACAGTCTGGTACTGGCATAAGAACAGACACATAAATCAATGGAACAGAATTCAGAGCCCAGAAATAAACCCTTGTCTCTATGGTCAATTAATATTCAACGAAAGGGGCAGTAGTATAAAATGGAATAAAAATAGCCTCTTCAACAAATGGTGTTGGGAGATCTGCACAGCCACATGCAAAAGAATTGAAATTTGACTACCTACTTACACCATACACCAAAATATACTTTAGATGGCTAAAAGACTTAAATATAAGTCACGACACCATGAAATTCCCAGAGGACAACCTAGGCGAGAGACTCTCAGATATTCCACGCAGCAATATTTTCACCAATATGTCCCCTGGAGAAGGGACATAAAGGAAAGAATAAACAAATGAGACTTCATCAAAGTAAGGAGTTTCTGCATGGCTAAAAAAAAAGTCAGCAAAACAAAATGGAACCAACTGTATGGGAAAATATATTTGCCAATGATACCTTGGACAAGGGTTTCACCTCCAAAATATAAAAAGTACTCACACAACTCCACTCCAGTAAGGCAAACAATCCATTAAAAAATGGACACAGGACCTGAACAGACACTTCTCCAAGGAGGACCTACAGAGGGCCAGGAGGCATATGAAAGCATGCTCGGCATCATCAGCCATCAGAGAAATGCAAATTAAAACCACAATGAGGAACTACTTCACACGGGTCAGGATAAGAAACAGCATGTGCAGGAGAGGTTGTGGAGAAAAGGGAACCCTAGTACACAGTTGGTGGGAATTCAGCCTGGTGCAGCCATTGTGGAAAACAGTTTGGAATTTCCTCAAAAAGCTAAAAATGGGATTCCTTTTGACCTGGCAATTCCACTGCTGAGATTATACCCTAAGAATCCCAAAACACCAATTCAAAAGAACCTATGCACCCCAATGTTCATAAGAGCACAGTTTCCAATAGCCAAGTGCTGGAAGCAACATAAGTGCCCATCAATAAATGAGTGGATCAAAAAACTACGGTACATTTACACAATGGAATACTACACAGCAGAAAGAAAGAAAGAGCTACCACACTTCGTGACAGCATGGATGGAACTGAAGAGCATTATGTTAAGTGAAATAAGTCAGGTGGTGAAAGACAAATACCATATTATCTCACCTATAAATGGAATCTAATCAACAAAACAAACAAGCAGTAAAAATATAACGAGCAAAATATTGAAAGAAAAGACAAACTGACAGTAACTAGAGGGAAGGTGGGGGGAGTGAGTATGGGGATAAGAAGGGGAAGGGTTGAATCAAGGAACATGTATAAGGGACCCATGGACAAAGCCGAAGTGGGGAAGGATTGAGGGTTGGCGATGGAGGTGCATGGGGCAGGGTAAAGTGGTGGTGGGAAAATGGCAACAAATATATTTGAACAATAAAAAGAAAAAAGAAAAGAACCATATAGAAATAAATGTCTAGCACCATTCACAAGAGTCTGTGAAGATTATGTGACGTGACCAGAGTACAAAGAGCAGAGGGACTACAGAGAAATAAGCTTAAGTGGAGAGTTAATCTCGGTTTCATGACTACAAAGGAGGTGTTTATTTGTGTGTCTTCAAAAGTTAAGATAAAAGGCTCACATCCCTTGAAAAATGTAACAGATTATGTAATTAAAATAGGAAATCTACTCAACACTATGGAATCAGTAAGTATGGAAAAAACAAGAAAAGATGTAAAAAAAATTGATTATGTACATTCATACATACAAACAACAGGGAAGTTTAGTATTACATTTTACTACCCAGCTATCTCCACTGTTATTAAGAGAAAAATATGAGTTTTTGCTTACATGGAAGTATTAAAAATAAAACTTGAAAAATGATACAAAATACAAGAAATACCTAGCATGACCAAAATCAGGATATAAATCACCGCAAAAGAATTCCTTTATGCTACCTTCACCTTCTCCCCTATCTCATCCATCTCCCTACCAACATCTCTATAGTTTTGTCATTTTGATAATGTTATATAAATACAATCATATAACCTTTATATGTGAGGTTCTGCAACCTTTTCCACAAAGCAAAATATTCTTTAGACCTATTTGGTTTTTGCATATATCAGTAGTTCATTCCTTTTTATTGCAGAAAAGTATTACATTGTATGGCTGTATCAGCGTTTATTCAACCACTGACCCATTGAAAGCATTTGGACTGTTTTCAATATTTTGTTATTACAAATAATACTGCTAAGAACACTTGTATACAGGTTGTTTGTGAACAAACATTTTTATTTATCTATGATAAATATCCAAGAATGCAATGGCTGCATCATATGATAAGTGCATGTTAGTTTAAAGACACTGCCAAAGTGGCACTGGACTCTACAGGACACCTACTACATTAGGCTACACTACCAATAGATGGAGGCAAAGTAGCTCTACCTAACACATAGAAAACAAACACAGGAAGGCTGAAAAAATGAGGAGACAAAGGAAGATAGCTCAAGTGAAAGAACAGAACAGAACTCCAGAAAGAGACTGAACAAAAGGGAGTTAAGCAATCTATCAGATGCATAGTTCAAAACAATGGTATATCAGTGGGTACTTCAACAGCATAAAAAGGACCCACGCAGAAATGAAGAATATACTAAGATAAAGAACAATTTACACGGAATCAACAGTGGAGTGGATGGAGCCAAGAATCAAATCAATGATTTGGAACATAAGGGGAAAAAAAGACATAAAATCAGTACTGCAAGAAGAGAAAAGAATCCAAAAACTCGAATATAGTTTAAGAAACCTCTGGGACAACTTCAAATGTTCTAACATTCACATCAAAGGGGTACCAGAAGGAGAAGAGAAATGAAAAAAAAAGTGGAAATATATATGAAAAAATATTTTTTTAAAAGCGTTCCTAATTTGGTGAAGGAAATAGACATACAAGTCCAGGAAGCACAGAGAGCCCCAAACAAATGGACATAAAGAGGACCACACCAAGACACATTATAATTAAAATGCCAAAGGTTAAATATAAAGAGAGAATCTTAAAAGCAACAGGAGAAAAGCAGGTAATTACCTACAAAGGAGTTCCCATAAGACTATCTGCTGATTTCTTAAAGACACTTTGCTGGCCAGAAGGGACTGGCAAGAAGTATTCAAAGTGATGAAAAGCCAGGGCCTACAACCTAGATTAGTATATCCAGCAAAGCTATCATTTAGAATGGAAGGGCAGATAAAGTGCTTCCCAGATAAGGTAAAGCTAAAGGAGTTCATCCTCACCAAGCATTATTATATGAAATCTTATAGGGACTTTTTTAAGAAAAATAAGCAGATCAAAACTGTGAACATTATCAGAAAAGAAAAAAGAAATAAAAGGCATCCAAATAGGAAAGGAGGAAGTAAAGCTATCATTGTTTGCAGATGGCATGACAGTGTACAGAGAAAACCCAATAAACTCCAACAAAAAACTACTCAAGCTAGTAAGTGAATTTGACAAAATAGCAGGATACAAAGTCAATATTCAGAAATCAAAGGCACATTGTACACCAACAATGAAATATTAGAAACAGAAATTAGGAAATTTCTAATTTATAGCAACTATAACTATAGCAACAAGAAAAATAAAGTACCTAGGAATAAACCTAACCAAGGAGGTAAAAGACTTGAACTTAAAAAACTACACAACACTGAAGAAAGAAATTAAGGAAGACACATATAAATTGAGGCATGTACCATGTTCATGGATTGGAAGAATTAGCATCATTAAAATGTCATTTTTACCCAAAGCAATCCATAGATTCAATGCAATCCCTCTCAAAATACCAATGACATATTTCACAAATATAGAACACACATTTCAAAAGTATATATGAAACCATGAATGACCCCAAACAGCCTCAGCAATTCTGAGAAAGAAGAGCGAAGTAGGAAGGATCATAAAACCTGATATCAAACTATATTACACGGCCACTGTAATCAAAACAGTTTGGTACTGGCATGAGAATAGACACATAGATCTATGGGACAGAATACAGAGCCCAGAAATAAACCCATGTCACTATGGTCAGTTAATATTTGACAGATGGGGCAGGAATATAAAATGAAGTAAAAATAGCCTCTTAAATAAATAGAGCTGGGAGATCTGGCCAGGTACAAAAAAAAAAAAAAAGAAAAGAAAAGAAACAAGACCACTAACTAACATCACACACCAAAATAACTCAAGGTGGATAAAAGGCTTAAATATAAGTTGTGACACCATAAAAGTCATAGAGGAGAACGTAAGAGAAAAATTTTCAGATATCCCACACAGCAATATTTTTACTGATACATTCTCTAGGACAAGGGGTATAAAGGAAAGAATAAACAAATGGGACTACATCAAACTGAAAAGCTTCTTCACGGCTAAAGAAAACATAAACAAATGGAAAGGGAATCAGCTGTATGGGAAAACACACTTGCCAATGATACCTCAAACAAGGGGTTGATCTCCAAAATATATAAAGAATTCACACAACTCCACACCAGGAAGACAAACAATCCAGTTGAAAAATGGGCAAAAGACCTGAACAGACACTTCTCCAAGGAGGACATACAGAGGGCCCAGAGACATATGAAAGCATGCTCAGCATCAGTAACCATCGAAAGATGCAGATTAAAACCAGAATGAGATACCATTTCATACTGGTCAGAATGGCCAACATTAATAAATCAACAAACAACAAGTGTTGGTGAGGATGTGGAGGAAAGAGAGATCTCGTACACTGTTGGTGGGAATACAGACTGGTGCATCTTCTGCGGAAAACAGTATGGAATTTCCCCAAAAGACTAAAGATGGAACTGCCTTTTGACCCAGCAATTCCACTGCTGGGATTATGCCCTAAGAAACCTGAAATGCCAATTCCAAAGAACCTACTCACCCCAATGTTCATAGCAGCATTACTTACAACAGCCAAGTGCTGGAAACAGCCTAAATGTCCACCAGTAAATGAGTGGATCATTTAAACAATGCAATACTATGCAGCACAAAGAAAGAAGGAACTCCTACCATTCACGACAGCTTGGATGGAACTAGAGAGTATTATGATATGAGAAATAAACCAGGCAGTGAAAGACAAATGCCATATGATCTCACCTATAAGTGGAAATTAATCAGCAAAGCAAACAAGTGAGCAAAATATAACCAGAGACATGGAAATAAAGAACAAACTGACAGTGACCAGAGGGGAGGGTGGAGGGGAATAACGGGGACAGAAGGGGATGGGTCAGGTCAAGGAACATGCATATAAGGTCCCACGGACAAGGACAACAGGGTGGGGGAGGACTGCATGTGGGATGGGTGGTGGGCAGGGCAGGGAAGAGCAGTGGGGGAAATGGGGTCAAAGTAACTGAACAACAATAAAAAGATTTTTTTTAATAAGAAATAAACCTCTGTGTTCTAAAAAGAAATTAAACCTCAGCGCTCTGAGGCACTGAAAAATGAAAAGAAAGATGGAAAGGTAGGAGAAAAGTTCTGAAGCCAGAACGGGGGCAATAGTTAGGGACAATGGAAGGAGAGGATCCAGAGATTTGCCCACTTGGCATCATTGCTCAGCTTCAAGGTAGGCAAGTTTTGGGGCTCCACGGAACACAATTTAAAAAGGATTATCCTATATATTTTAGTAAAATCTAGATAACATTGTTATAATCATCTTGTAAATATATTAAAGTTTTAGATCTAATAAATGTTTTAATTGAATTCTGATTTAAAATGCAATATTATATAATATACATATGCATGTCACTGAATGATACATTTTATTTTATGTTTGAAACTTGTTTTTTTAATTTTTAAGTGGTATACGGTATCCAGAGGCACTTAATTGCCTCTGCTCATGGTTTATATTAATCTCTTGACCGTTTCTGTCAAAAATGCAAATTTAGCTTTTACTGTAAAAAAATAAATTATATTTAATGGGTTTTTAACATAGTTCTCTGACACAACAATTTTATTGTTTTAAACTGCACTCTGGAATTATTTCTGAATAGTGATATATTTTTTTTTATTGTTTTCTTATTTTCTGACAAACAGAGTGATGGTAATAAACCTTTGGTCTAGATAGTTAGTAGCTAGGTATTTGGTTTTTTATACAAACATGCATTAATATTTATGATTATTTTCCTTTGAAGCATCTCCCAGATGGCTCCATGCCCAGTGCACATGCTGAATTTTATCTTTTACCATATCCCAGTAAAGTCCCTAGTAAGAAAACAAAACCTGTCTCAAAATGTATCACCCCCTCAACTCAATGATTCTAAAGGATTCGATTTTTCTTTCCCTCCTTCTCATCTCCAAACTTTTACAGAATTAACTTACATTTCCTGCACTCACCTCACCACTTCCTCTCTGCCCTTTAATCAAGTGCAGTGTGACTTCCGACTTTAATTGCTGCAGCTTCATTCAATTAGCACTAGAGACTAACTGCTGAATCCAATGAGCCCTCAGGCTCTCCTCTCCTGAGGTTACACAGCAACTCTGTTGGCCTTGCCCTTTTACTTGACCTCCCTTTTGTTTCTCGACTTCATTCTTAATTCTCTTCGGTCTTCTCTAACCACTCCCTCATTTTCTTCATTCACCTTCTTCCTCTTAAAATGATGCTGCTCTTTGGAGTTCCATCATCTGACTACTTTTAGCTCTTCTTGATATTTATTTTCTGATTATCTTGTGTTCCACAAATTCTCATCTATCACCTATATTTAGCTTGCACCTGGATCTATTTCTCAAACCCTGGCTTCTCTCCTAAACTTTTGACCTGCACTTCTGCCTAATCACTGAAGAGCTCATCTGAATGTCTCTTAGCCACTGTTAACCTGGCTTTCCTCCTCTGTTTACCATCTCAAATGATAACTTCTAATGCTACCTCCCTGTCTCTCACTCACATGTCCAAATAGTCACCAAGTCAGTTTTACTTCTGTGGCTTCCTGCCTCTTGAATCTATCACCTCCTCTCGGTTCCACTAGCTTTCTTTGAGATTCTTGTGACTTTGGCTACTATCATGGCCTTCCATCTGACTCCTACCTTCTGTTTTTTTATTTAATCTTTCATATTCCTACCTAAAATGTCTTTCAAAACCTAGTCATATTAATTCGTTTCCTGTTTAAATTTTCTTAAAGGTCCCACACTGCCTACTGTATAATGTCATTCTGTGACATGACATTATACATGACATTCAACATGACATTCACAGCCCTTAAAACTTGACTCAGTAACTATCCTAATGTGTCTCTTGGAACACGAGCTTTTAAAAAAGTTGTTTTGGGATAATTATAAATTCACATGGAAGAAAAACTATAGAAAAGATTCAAATACCCTTTAACCACTTTCTCCCAAATGGTAACATCTTTCATGACCATGACACAGTATCACAACCAGGAAGTTGACATTAATGCAATCACTGACCTTATTTGGATTTAACCAGTTTTATGTGTGCTCTTCTGTGTGTGTGTATGTTTAGTTCTATGCATTTTTATCACATGTATAGATTTGTGTGACCACCAGCACAATCAAGGTGCAGAACAGTTCCATCCCAAAAATTCCTGGTGCTACCCAAATATATTACACTGTATGATAGTCAGAAACACTTCCCTCCCTCCACACAACCTCGCGAACCACTGGCAACTATTAGTACGTTCTCTGCCTCTAGAATTTTGTTATTTATATTGCAGAAATGGAATGATTCAGTTTGGAACATTTTGAGATTGGCTCTTTTTTTTGCTCTCTTTAATTCCCTAGAGATACATCCAAATACCTGTATATATCAATAGTTTATTCCATTTCACAGCTGAGTAGTAGTCATGGACAGCTTTTTAACTCTTCACTCATTAAAGTACATCTGGGTTACTTCTGGTTTGGGATTACTGCAAACAAAGTTGCTGTCAATATTAATATGTAGGTTTTTGTGTGAACATGGACTGTAACTGCTCTAGGATAAGTGTTCAAGAGTATAATTACTGGGGTACATAGTAATGGTATATTTAGTTTTATAAGCAAACTGCCATACTTGTTTTCTATATGATTTTACACTCCCACCAGCGCTGTGTGAGCGATCCAGTAGAAGCTTCCAGCATCCGTGTTATCACTATTTTTAATTTAACTTCAATAGTATAGAGTGATATTACTGTGTAACAACAAATGATGTTGTACTTCTTTTCATGTGTTCGTTTACCTTCTGTGTATCATCTTTGGTGAAAAGTCTTTGCTCATTTTTAATTGGATAGTTTGCATTTCACTGTTAAGTTTTCAGAGTGCTTTATATAGTCCAGATACTAGTCTTTTATTAGATATTTAGTTTCCAAATATTCTCCCCCATTCTGTAGCTGGCCTTTTCATTCTTTTCTGAGGGTCTTTCACAGAGTGAAAGTTTTTATTTTGGTGCAGGTCCATTTATCAATCTTTCTTTTCATAGATTATGCATTTGGTGTCAAGTCTAAGAACTCCTCACCCAGATTGAGTCCTACAGATTTTCTCCTCTGTATTTTCCTAATGTTTTGTAGTTTTACATTTTATATTAAGTTCATTATTTATTTTGAGTTAATGTTTAAAATAAAGTATGAGGTTTAGGTTCAGGCTTGTGTTTTTGGTCCGTGAATGCCAATTCTTCCAACACCCGTGGTTGGGAAAGCAATTCTTCCTCTGTGAATGTCTTTTGCAGCTTTCGTCAGTAACTGAGTGCTCATGCCCTTTTATTGCCCATACTTAGCCATATCCCCAAGTCACACCAGACAGCTTGTCATTTCCTGAATGGTCCCAAAGACTCCAGAGATGAAGCTCAGGCAGCGTTCACCCTTTCCCTCCTTCACTGCTGACTGTGAGGCTCACTTCAAATGCAGACTCGATGAAGAACTCTCTCCTCCTGGACTCTTCTACCACACTTACCTTTTATTGAATTTTAGTCATAGATTTTTCTTATAGTATGTTATAAACATGTTGAGGACAAGGAAATGTCTTATATTTCTTAATATCTTTAAAACTTACATATATATATTATTGATTATGTTACTACACTTGTCCCATTTTTTCTTCCCTTTGCTTTGCACCCCTCTCCCTCCAGCATTCCCTCCCTTAGTCCATGTCCATGGGTCATAAATATAAGTTTTTGGCTTTTCCATTTCCTATATTAATCTTAACCTTCCCCTTTCTATTTTGTACCTACTATTTATATTTCTCATTCCCCATACTTTTCCCCCCATTCTCCCCTTCCCCTCCCCTCTGATCTCCATTTCTGTGATTATGTTCCTGTTCTAGTGGTTTTCTTAGTTCATTTTTGTCTTCGTTTTTGTTTAGGTTCAGTTGTTGATAGGTGTGACTTTGTTGTCATTTTGTTGTTCATAATTTTTATTTTCTTTTTCTTAGATAAGTCCCTTCTACATTTCATATAATAAGGGCTTAGTGATGACGAACTCCCTTAAGTTTCCTTTACTGAGAAGACTTTATGTGCCCTTCCATTCTAAATGATAGCTTTGCTGGATAGAATAATCTTGAATGTAGGTCCTTGTCTTTCATGATTTTGAATGTTTCTTGCAAGCCCCTTCTTGCCTGCAAGGTCTCTTTTGAGAAATCAGCTGATAGTCTTAAGGGAACTGTTTTGTAGGTAACTGTCTCCTTTTCTCTTGCTGCTTCTAAAGTCTCTCCTTATCTTTAGTCTTGGATAATTTAATTATGATGTGCCTTGGTGTGTGCTTCCTTGGGCCCAACCTCTTTGGGACTCTCTGAGCTTCTGCATCACTGGGAACTCTATTTCCTTTGCCAGATTGGAAAAGTTTTCCTTCATTATTTTTTCAAATAAGTTTTCAGTTTCTTGCTCTTCTTTTTCTCCTTTTGGCCCCCCTATGATTTAGATGTTGGAACGTTGAAAGTTGTCCTAGAGTTTCCTAAGCCTCTCCTCATTTTTCTGATCTCTTGTTTCTTCATTCTGTTCTGGTTCAATGTTTTTCTCTTCCCTCTGCTCCAAATTGTTGATTTGAGTCCCAGTTTCCTCCAATTTAATGTTGGTTCCCTGTGTATTTTTCTTTATTTCACTTTGTGTAGCCTTCACTTTTTCCTCCATTTTTTGACCATACTCAACCATTTCTGTGAGCATCCTGAATACCACTGTTTTGAACTCTGCATCTATTAGGTTGGCTATCTGTTCATTACTTAGTTCTCTATTTTGGGAGCTTTGATCTGTTCTTTCATTTGGGACATTATTCTTTGTCTCAACACACTTGTTACATTGGGAGGGGCAGAGCCTTAGGTATTGGCCAGGGTGGGGCAACCCAGGTCGGTGCACTGTGATGCTATATGTTGGGGAGCAGTCCAAGAGAGAACAATGCTGCTTGCTTGGCTCTCAGCCAGCTTTCAGTCACTTCCCCCGCTGCCCACAAGCAAATTGGGACCTTCTGGTGCTGATTCCTCAGGGGGGGGGGTTTGTGTGCATTCTAGGGCCCTGTGATCTCTCCTATGAACACTTCTGTGAGGCTGGGAGTTTCTCCTGCTGCCGCAACCCCCGCAGGTTTTACAACCAGAGATCTTGAGGCTTTCTTTTCCCACACTGGAACCCTGGATAGCAAAATCTGTCTCGCTGCCCAGCTATTCTTCCCGTTTATCCTTACACAAATGTGGGACCACGCAGTCCGCCAGCAGCTGCCTCACCTGCTCAGTCTTCCAGCCACTACCTTGCTGAGCATCTTCTCTGCCTCTGCTGCCTGTCTCCACCCCTCCCACTGGTCTGGGTAAATGTTTCTTCTTTAACTCCTTGGTTGTCAGACTTCTATACAGTTTGATTTTCTGGAAGTTCTGGTTATTTTTTGTTTTTAAATTTGTCATTGCCCTTCTTTTGGTTGTGCAAGGAGGCAAAGTGTATCGACCTATGCCTCCATCTTCTCCCCTTGTTCTTTTTAATGGCGATATAAAAGGGATTTGGGGGAAGAGACCAGAGGAAGGAAATGGGCCAGAAAGTAATTACTTTTAAAAAGACTTGTGAAATTGAATATTTGCTGTATTTTTATAAGTGATACTTTGTGTGTATATATAAAACATAAAATTATGACCATATATACAGAGAGGGGGAGAGAGAGAGAGAATTCTTTAATTTAGTAAGGAAAGATATTTTGACATTTCATTATTTGTCATAATATCAACAGCTGAGATATACTACTCCCTTTGATATTACTAGTTTCTACATTTACTAGTTATACATTTTAAGTATAAGAACTACTTAAGTATTAGATCAACAAATTTCTCAGACTCAGTGATGTAGTTCCACACACCATGAAAAAAGCTATTAACAATTCAGGAGAGTTTAAATAAACTTGTGTTTTAATTATTTCAAGCTTTATGTATTATTAGAAACAATAGTAAGTATACAGGCATGGAGATTATGTGCTAGTTATGCCCATAAATATTCTGGTAGCTTGTAATAATTTTGGGTCTGCATACATGCATGGTCTACTAATTAGAAATCATTGAAATAGCTTCTCCTTTAGTCTCTACTTACAGCATAAATATATACCATTTATACTTTGAGCACATGTAAAATTGTTTTAAAAACTGCATTCCAAGCACAGCAAACTCCAATTTACCAACAGTCCAAATTTTCACAAATGTGAATTAATGTGTGGATAAGTAATTATTTTAGAGTAATGATCATCATATAAGCAAGTTTGGCAGGAAAGCTGATTCAATTTAGAAAGCCATGAGGGGAAAAAGGGATTATAATAATATTTTTCACAATATGCTCCATGTCTCTATTAACACAACAGGAACATTTATTCTGAGAAATGCAAAAAAATGTTGCCCACCAGTTTTAACTCTGGCTTTACTTGTTCTTGACCTCAGCTGTGACGTAAGCCCTCAATTCTGTGCCAAACCTCTCAGCTACTTCAGTGCATCCTCAGTGACATTTCATACGTTTCCTAGGGAGCCCAGGACCTTAACACACAGCATCTGCCTTGCTTTGAACTTCTCCCCTGCTTTGCCTCCTGAGTACCACTACCTGGGCCCCTCACCACAGCTGGGATTTCTCAACTGCCAAAGCCGTGCATTGATCTGGGAAGTGGAGGAGAAGGACCTCGCTCTCCTTTTCATATAAATCTCTTAGAAGAATACAAAAGAGTTCTTACATTGCATCACCAATGTCGTACAAGGTTCTTCATGAAATAGTTATTTCCATTTTTATTCATAGACCTCTCCCTTCCTAAAACCCAAACCTGAGAGACTCTGGTTCAAGGACAGTGCCAAATGTCCTTTTAGTATCCACCCTTCAGGTATTTAAATTTTCGCATAGAACCACACTTATCTACATGACACTTCCCAGAGTGCACCTTAACAAGACTTGCCAGCAGACTCCCTGAAAATCCCTGTCATGCATGAATCCCAGTGGTAGACGTGGCTGGGTTCAAGATGGGGCAGGGCTGGTGGCAGGAACGCCCACAACTGCACTGCAGCTTGTCCGAAGCAGAGCTGGGAGTCTGGCTCCAAAGCCTTTGCTCTTTCCACTCTGCTACCTTTTGGATCTGGTTAAAAACCGTCACTATTTTAATGATTCAAATAGAAATACAGATTCTACCTTATAATAAAATTATCTTAGAATAGTCAATGCATTTTTTTGCATGTATTCCTTTCTTAGATGTTATCCTATTATAAAGCATAAAGGGGAAATTAGAAAAAAATACAACATAAACTTTTTGTGTTTTACATACCTTAACATATCTTCCAGTATGTGTATGAATATCTAGCATAACACTAGGTATAGGATACACTCAGTAAGCTACAGCTGTCGTTATCTGTATGGTCTGCTCATTTGTTATTCAGAACATGAAACTTTCACTTGTAAATACAGACATTGAGACCCTGAGGTCAAACAGTTTTACCAGGGCCACAGAACTAGATTTCAGGTTCCAAACTGCATGACTACAAAGCCCACATTGACCTACCTTAAACTTGACTTTGTTATCCCTCCCTCTCTGCACCCACAGAGCTCTGTTCTCAATGGTTTGAGCTTTCCCTTTCATTATCCTGCCTCCTCACTATCTTCACACCAGCACTAGGCCCACTTCAACTTCCATATTATTGTTCTCCCATTGCAATCATTAAAATACACTTTAGAACTATATACTAAACCCTCGTGTCAAACGTAACACAGTGATTGTTTGTATATAGATCAGTAGATATTAATTGCCTTAAACAATGTTTTTCTGCCTAATGTGACGATTTCAAACCCACAAATTCAACATTTGTCTGGAGCCAATGAAGACTCTGCTCATGCCTGTGAATAAAAATGTACCATAAAGTGGAATCAAAAGAGCTGCTCAACTTTGGTCTGTTCATGAGAAGAAAAAATACACAGGAAATAATTTGGTGAAAATATCTAAAAGAATATTATCATTTGAGTACTCCTCTAGCATTACTCACTAATTATTCATTGCACAGTAAGAAAAGAATTTATTTTTTAAATAGTGTTGAGGGGCAGTTATAAATGAACAGATATATGTCATCTATGCTGTGTAATGATTGCATGCTTATAAAACAAGTCACTCTTTAAAAACTATGCATAATGAAACATAGAGGGGAAAACCCATAAAGTAATACAAACTTTGGATTTCAAGTGTTTGTATTTTAACCAAGAAGGCAATTAATTTCTAAGGTCACTTCTTGAGAACATTAGTTTACTAAATACCTAGGAGATTCAAGTCTGTCTTCCAGTGTTGTCTCCAGTCAACTAATCCAAAACTGCAATAAACACTGTGGTTTTTTTTCATGTATTTAATGGATCTTTTTCTGCTATAATTTATTAGTGTTTAATATGTACCAGGCTTTGTGGGAAGACTTGTATTCATTATCTCATTTATTCTTCCCCACAATGTTAAAAGATAAATACTATCACCATTAGACAAATGAAAAAATATATAATGGACAACAGATTCATGTAAAATTAATAACAGTTATATTTCTTTCAAAGTTACATCTTCAAAGCCTATTTATATCATTCACAGAGTTCTAAAGACAGACTGCTCAAGGGCTTATGGCTTCAAATTATCCCACTGTTTAACTTCACGTACAGTAACACTTTGAGGACTGCTTCATCCATTTCTCTGTAAAATAGGAGATGGATTCATCTGCTGAAAGTGATGTTCAAGGAAAATGGACAAGAATTTAGACAGCTCAAAATGGCCACTAAAAAGAAAGGAAAAGGAGTTTACTCTGAAGTCCTGGAAAGGTAAGAACCCAAGATGAGAGAGTGGTTCAGAGAGTCAACACTGGGCATCTGCTGAGGATAAAAAGGATGTATTACACTGGTAGGGATTTGAGATTTTTTTTTAAAGATTTTATTTATTTATTTTTAGAGAGGGGAAGAGGGAGAGGAAGAGAGGGAGAAAAGTATCAATGTGTGGTTGCCTCTCGCATGTCCCTTGCTGGGGACCTGGTCTGCAACCCAAGCACGTGTCCTGGCTGGGAATGAAACCAGTGACCCTTTGGTTTGTAGGTTGGCTCTCAATCCACTGAGCCACTCCAGCCATGGTGAGACTTACATTTCTTTATGTGTTTATCAATCTCTCTAAAGAAGAGGAGGCATGAGAAGACAATGAAAAAGGTGGTCATTGCAAGTGGAATGTATAGGCAAACACCACATTTAAGACTAAATAGGTGTCTGACTCAAACTCACACATGAAGGAGAAAATAGGGATAAAAGAATTCTGTGTTCAAGCTCTGGCACCTCCTAAGTGATCAGGGTGATAAAAAAAAGTCACAGTTTCAGAAACAACGGAAGAGATGAATATCTCAGTGGGTGATTAACTAAGCCTTTTCCTCTATGTAACACACAAGACACACTGAGTAAAATCAGACAACTTTACTTCTACAAAAGCCTCAATGACCCCAATTACTAGCATATCCAGGCTTGACTAGGAAGAAGAAAGACACATACTCAAATATTCAGAATACATGTTTCTGTACTGGAATCATACCTACATACAAAGGAAATGGACTATTTTCTCAGACTCCTCAGCTTCAGAGCCAACTTTATTTAGAGAAAAGACCCCTAAGTTGAAGGGTAAAGAAAGGTCAAATGTTCCTGAAGAGAAAGCCCAGATGATTCCCTGGAAAGCCCAGAATTCCCTGTCTTAGTGTACTTATTCATGTCTGGATTAAGTGTGTCCAATTGACTGTGTACCCCAGTCACCTGTGTCAGAAGAAGGAATGTATATTTCTGAGATAAATGCCATGCTGTCTTCTGAACTAAACAATATGATGCACTGAGATTGCTCCTACTATCACCAGAATGTGCTCCCTTGGTCCTTGGCAGCAGCTCTGGAAACACTGGGGAAAGAGCCAAGGGGTCAGGCCATAGAATATTTGGTACCAGAACACAGCCTTGTTCACAGATGGAATTTCCTTTGAACCAATATCTCTGTATTTCTAACCTACCACACAAACCCATCTGACATATTTCAAAGGAGCACCTGACAGCAGAAGGTGTCTAATGCTTCCAGCCCCGTTCCCCGGGGATTCCCAGCCCACTGCCACGGGGAACACTCGGTCCCACCACCGCTCCCCAGTGCACACTCATCCCAGTTCCTGGTCTGAGCTCAGCCTTCTCTCAGGTGACCAGCGCAGCCCCAATGACAAGGTGCTAATGTGCCTTCATAGCCTTTGCCAGGTCCCAGACTAGTTGCATGCCGCCTCCAGGAGGCTTAATGCCTAATCTCTCTCTGCTGAGAAAAAGTGTTTCTCCTCAAGGTCCGCAAGCTCCCCATTTCTCACTTAAAACAACAGAGAAATCACTGACACTACTGCACAGCCTAAGAAAAAAATTGTGCTGGTGCAGGACTGGACAGGACACATGCAGCCTAAATACTGTCCTGAGAGTTTCTCATCCAATTGAAAAACTAAAATCCCAGGCAGAAAAGGTAAGCATGACTATGGGCTGGAATAATTGGGGAATTATTTATGAAACATCAGAGAGAAAAATAGTAATTAAACAAATGCAAAAAAGGAAATGATCTCATGAGAGTCGTGGTTATTTTCTAGTTTCAGGTCATGAAAACAGGGACCAACATGCTTATGTGCATTTATGGGCTTCATGTTGAGCACACTCAGAAAGTGAAAATTTCTCAACCTAAATTTAAAAATAGAGATAAAAATCCATGTTTAGAAACTGAAATGAAAAACAATAGTTGATATTTTCCTTATTGTCACCAATAATCACTAGAACAATATCCACTATGTATTACTTTGAATTCTTTCCACCAAAAGACCTTGAGTGTTTATGACATGTGTTTTGGACCTAAAGACACTCAGTGACTCCTGCATATCTTTTTACTCCAAAAAAGCTTTTTCCTGCTTATGAAGAACTTTGTTCAATACTTTTATTCTTTTTCACATAAAGTCTCTTTGTGTCCTCTGTAAACATAAATAATAGGGGGAAAACACTATTTTAATAATTATGAGTGAGATATTTTAAAGACAATATGAATATTTGCCTTTTCATTTAAAAGGGGAAAGTCAAGGAACATATAGCAAGGACTCATGGACAAAACCAAAGGGGAAGAGCTGAGGGAGGGAAGGTGGGAGGGGGCAAGGGAAAGGGGGGGAAGGCAGAGAAAAATAAAAAGTAAATAAATTAATAAAAAAAAAAATAAAAAAAAAATAAAAATAAAAAAAATTAAAAAAAAAAAAAAAAAAAAACCATGTTTGACTTGGGATGGTGAACACACCATATAAATGATGTATTATAGAACTGTATGCCTGAGACATATATAATTTTATTAACCAATGTCACTATAATAAAATCAATAAGAAAAAAAATAAATACAATATTTGAAACTTTAAGATTGATTTAATGACCCAAAGTATTAATATATAGCTAAAGGAGAAAAATGTGAAGGGTTGTTGACATTTAAATGTTATATGAAGATTATATAGAAAGATACTAATAGTTCATTGGAACCATTTTTTATTTGATATGTAGCATTATTTTATCAAGGTGGTGGCAGTTGAAGGGTTTCAGGAAGTTTTCTACCATGACATCATTAGCATAACAGATAAGTCATTTTGAGTTCAGAAATTAACCATGACAAACTGTTTGCTTATACATATGTAAGGGGAATGATCACGCATTGTCCTTGAAAAAAACTATTAGGTCACAAGAATTGGTTAACAATGCAAATTTTTAAATAAATTCTTCAGGCACGTCACTAGCCAGGGAACAATGGTTTCCTGGAAAGGAAAGTAAGACTAGAATGTCAGTGCCTTATGCACAATATGTAACTTATTTATCAAATAGTCAAATAAGATTGGAGTGATATGGATGGAAAGTTATCATGACTGTAGTGTGCTTTTAGAAAGATAAGGGAGAGGATGACTTCCATACTTAGAATTAATTTCTCAACGGATGGGATCCAATTATAGTATGTGGGCAACGTTAAGCCTTCCTAACCCAGCACCCTGGAGAATCCCTGTTCAGAACAGAAACAAAAGCAGCTGGAGGAGTCCTGTGGTGCGATCACTAGCTGTTCTGCTGAAGCTAAGCAGAGAACCAGCTTTGCTTTGCACTGAGTAAGCAACTGAGCTGAATTACCTCACAATTCTCCAACTCTCCTGCTTACTTTATGGTCTTCCTAAAGGGCTGGAACTGGGAGACTGAGAAATACATTTCCCTCAATCCCTTCAAAAGCAACCTGGGCTAAACTCCCCCAAAATATGTTCTCCCATTCACAGATTCAGTTTTGGAGGGGTCTTTGTACTTACCCTGAAAATTGCCAGCGTAGTTGTTGCCGCATTGTGGCCTTTAGCAGTGATCTCCTGTGGTCTGAAACTTCGTGATGAAGATTTTATAGATAAAATTTCCTGAAATAAACTACTTCCTGCTGTAAATAGCTAGAGGGCTTTCTGTTTGATATCTGATTTTAAGCCCTCAGTCTCCTTAAATTCATTTAATCTTGGTTAGGAGGACATTTGGGGGAGTGGGACAATAAAACCTTTCAGTTGTATCTGTCTTCCAAAGTAGTGAAACATGAAGAATGAAACATTTACAGAAAATTTTTTGGGAAGTTAGAGAGAGAAAAGAGGATCAAGTCAAAGAAATTACATTCAGTAAGAAATAATCGCAGACTTAGGAAACAAATAAGAAAGACATGCACAAACCCAGATATAAAGGGAACAAAAATTATTTAACACTTTTTAAAACAATCAGGATATGAAAAAGAATTAATGCATTTTAATAACATATAAAAGGGAACAATAAAAATAAAATATAAAATAAAAAAGAAGAAATGTGCACCCAGATACAGCCGGAGAAAAGAAATACAAACACACAGAGCGACACTCATCCCAAAGAAACAGAGGCAGACACAGAAGACCAATATCACATGGCCAACTTGAGTACCATCTTAACAGACATCCCTACAGTTTTACAAAAATCAAGGTGAATTGGAATTAACAGGTTTTTAAATTTTATTATTCAATCACACTTTATATTCAATATTATTTTGTATTAATTTTAGGTGTACAGCATAGTGGTTAGACAATCATATACTTTACAAAGTGTTCCCCAATATTTCCAGTACCCACCTGGCACCATACATGGTTAGCACAATATTATTGACTATGTTCCCTATGTTGTACTTTATATCCCTATGACTATTTTGTAATTACCGATTTGTACTTCTTACTCCCTTTGAATTGTTCACTCAATCCCCCAACCCCCTCTCCTCCGGCAGCTATAAGCCTGTTCTCTGTACCTAGGAGTATGTTTGTTTTGTTCACTTGTTTTTTACTTTAAGTTCCACATGTAGGTTAAATCAAATGGTATTTGTCTTTCTCTGATGGACTTATTTCACTTAACATGATTCCAATAGGTCCATCCATGCTGTGGTAAGATTTCACTCCTTTCTATGACTGAGTAATATTCCATTCTATATATGGACCACCTCTTCTTTATCCATTCATCTCTTTTTCTTTATTCAATCTTTTTTAATGTGGTCAGGTTTTTCTAAAATTTATAAATGATGTTTATTCTATTACAGTTGTCTCAATTTTTCCTCCTTTGCCCCAATCCACCCATCCCACCCCCACCACCTGCTCCCACAGTCAATTCCCACTCTGTTGAACATGTCCATGGGTCATTCATACATGTTCTTTATCTAGTCCCTTCCCCTTCTTTCCACCATTGTCCTCTTTCCCTATCCCCTCCGGTCACTTTCAGTCAGCTCCATGTTTCTGTGCCTGTGGTTTATTTTGTTCTTTAGTTTATTTTCTTGAATAGATTCCACATATAAGTATGGTATTTGTCTTTCACCAACTGGCTTATTTCAGTTAGAATAATATTCTCCGGTTCCATCCATGTTGTCACAAAAGATAGGAGTTCCATCTTACTCTTTTTCTTTCTTTCTTTATGTCTTTCTTTCTTCCTTTTTAAAATGCAGATTGATTATATTTATTTTTTTAAATGTCAAAGTTAAATAAAATATTAAAAAATTTAAAACCATTATAAAGTCTCACCAATTAAAACAACATATCACCAGCACAGAAATAATCATAGATCAATGAAATATAATGAGCATTCTAGAGACAAACATATACATCTAACAATATAATATATGATTAAATTGATATTTTAAATCAATGCATAAAATAAGGTTTATTCAACAAATAAGGTGCATGGACCATTATTACTTGAAATAAAACAAATATAGAGCACTATTTCACACATTATACAAGAAATATTCAGGTGAGTTAAAATCAATATGTGGAATCTAAGGAGGTTTAGGAGAAAATACAAACTAATATTTTTCTTACCCTGAAGTAAAACATTCAAACCCAGAATCTATAAAGTAATATATTGACAGTATGACTATATTAAACACTTAAGACTATATAGTAATACATATAAAAAAAGTTAAAGGACAAATAATAGAATGGGAAGGAATTCCACACATCTAAAAAAGAATTAATGGTTTTGTTTTTTTTTTTTTCTTTTTAGGGAAAAGAATTCTACAAACCTTTAATCCATAAACGGATAAAGAATACCAAAAAGTCATTTAAAGCTTTTTAAAAATAATAGAAATAGGCAAGAAATATACAAAAACAGCTTTAGTTTCAACAAACAGTAAAGAAACAATTAAAATAACATCATTGTCACAATCAGATTAATGACTATTAAAACTATTGGTAATATCAAGTATTGGCAACTCTGAAAGGAACAAGGTATTCATAGAAACTTTTTCTTCACTTACAGCAGTCCCTTTAGCATATTTTGCAGTGCTGGTTTGGTGGAGGTGTATTCTTTCAGCCTTCTTTTGTTTGGGAAACTCATTTCACCTTCCATTTTAATTGAGAGCCTTGTTGGGTACAGCAGTCTTGGTTGCAGGCCTTTGCTTTTCATGACCTGGAATATTTCTTGCCATTCCTTTCTGTCTTGCAGTGTTTCTGTTGAGAAGTCAGATGCTAGCCGTAATGGAGCTCCTTTATATGTTACTACCTGTTTCTCCCTTGCTTGCTTTAGGATTCTTTGGTTGTCTTTGATATTTGCCATTTTAATGATGATGTGTCTTAGAGTGGGCCTCATGGGTTTCTTTGAATGGGACTCTCTGTTCTTCCTGGACTTTTTCTCTCCTCCCATTGGTGAAGTTTCCCATAATTACTTTTTCAAACAGGTTCTCTATCCATTTTTTATCTTCTTCTCCTTCTGGTATCCCTATTATATGGATATTATTACCTTTTAGGTTGTCCTGCATTTCCCTAAGTGCCTCCTCATTTGTTTTGAGTCTTTTTTCATTTTCTTGCTCTTTCCAGGAGCCTTTTTCTACCTTGTCCTCCAGCTCACAGACTCGATCCTCAGCTTCATCTAGCCTGCATTTGTTTCCTTCTACTGTGTTCTTCAATTCAGAAATTGTATTCTTCATTTCCTCCTGTCTCTTGTTGATAGTTTCTATGTCCTTTTTCATGCTGACATAGTTTGCAGTAAGATCCTCATAGCTTCTCTGTGGTTTTTGGTAATTCTCTCTGAGCTCACTGAGCTTGTTGAGCTTCCTTAGAACCATTATTTTGAACTCAGTATCTGATAGTTTACTTACCTCTATTTCATTTAATTCTCTTTCTGGGGATTCCTCCTTTCCCTTTGAGTGGGGGGTATTCCTTTGTGTTCCCATTATTTGTGAGACTCTTCTTTTTTTGCTTCTGCTTCTTAAATTGATCTGTCCTGATTTCCTGACTTTGTAGTGTGAACTGGTATTTTAGGAGACCGCTGTTTTTATTTTCTGGATCTGCCTCTGATGATGTCAGATGTTGTCCCTGTCTGACCTTAGTCAGTGTGTTCGAGACTTCCAGGAATCTACTGTTTGTGGCTGTCTCCTTCAGCTGTTAATTTAGTCACTCTGAACTCAGGAGGTGGGCTTAGACCACTCAGCGTGGGGCAGAATCCCTCCTGGAGGCAGGGTATTTTGTCCTCTCAAGCTATTGCCACTCAGGGCAAGTGGTCTCTGCCTGATTAAGATGGCTGCTGCCACATGGGGGATGAATCAGCACCGAGATCCCACTGGCTACTCTCTCAGTTCTCTCTCCAAAGCCTCCTTCCCCAGTCTCTCCCCAGGCGTCTCTAGCCCACTCTGGCCTGCCTTTGCTGGAGACCAGGGTAAGTGGCTGCAAATAAAAATTTATGTGTTGGTCCTTTAAAAGGCTCTTTGTGTCTCCAGCTGCCTGTCTCTGGCAGAGAGCAACAATGCCGCTTTTCGCAGCTGGCTGTTACCTGTGTACTTTTGGGGCTCTGGTACTATAGCCTAGAGATCCCCACTTTTGGTTTAGACCTCACTCTTCTCAGGAGGATCAATTGGCTGTTTCAATATCCTTCTGGTGCTGCTACCTGTGAGCACTCCACCCACCTTCTCTAGTCTCTACAGCACTCTTTACCAGTTAGGTTGCGCTAAAGCTGATTCTTCTGTCTCTGAGGTTACAAGGCTCCTCTCTTGCTATTGTTCAGTTATTTGTTTTAGGTGATTTCTCCACAATTCAGTTGTAATTCCAGTTTGGTCCTGGTAGGAGGACAGTGTGACTTCCACTCACTCCTCCACCACCTTGATTCTCTCTATCCACTCATCTCTTGATGGGCACTTGGGTTGCGTCCATATCTTGGCTATTGTAAATAACTCTGCAATGTGCACATATTCTTTCAAATTAGAATTTTGGTTTTCTTCAAATAAAACCCCTGAAGTGGAATCAATGGGTCATAAGATAGTTCCATTATTAATTTTTTGAGGACCTTCCATACTTGTTCCTATAGTGGCTGCTCCAACAGTGCAGGAGAGAGCCCTCCACATCATCACCAGCACTTTTGTTGTAATTTGTGGATTATTGATGATAGCCATTTTTACAAGTGTGAGGTGATATCTCATTGCAGTTTTAATGTGTACTTCCCTGATGATTAATGATGTTTTCTTTTCATATGCCTAACTGCCATTTATATCTCCTCTTGGGAGAAATGTCTATTTGGGTCCTCTGCCCATTTTTAAATCAGATTGTCTTTCTGGTGTTAAGTTGTTTGAGTTCCATATGTATTTTGGATATTGACCCCTTATTGGCTATATCGGGGTGAATAACATCTTCCATTCAGTCGATTGTCTTAATTTTTTGTTTTTTTTTAATTTTTATTGAATTTATTTGGGTGACATTGGTTAATTAACTTATATAGTTTTCAGGTGCACAATGCTATACATCATCTGTATATTGTATTGTGTGTTTCACAATACCAAGGTTTTGTTTTTGTTTTGTTGATGGTTTCCTTCACTATGCAAAACCTCTTTTTTCCATTCCCTCTTCCTTCCCATTCCCTCTTCCTTCCCTCCCAACATTTCTCTCTAAGGTGACTCCAGGGGACAGCCTGAAGTAAGAAGATAATTGTTTGATCACACCTGTGACATTGCAGAATTACAACACCCATTTTAGACAGCAGAAACAATGGAAGAGATACAAATAGTAAAAATTTCTGTACATCATTAAACACTCAGACCATTTCCAACAGGACAGGACTATATGACTCTGATACTCAACCTATAGTCTGGGAAATACCTATCATAAGAGATTACTGTTTCTTAAGATAAATATGCAAAAACTGTTTTAAGCTCCAAAGCATTCATTTTTCAGTGATAGACCAGACTTCTCTTTGTGACTTTGTCCTAATTCCCAAAGTTATCAATGCAGGAAAAAGGATGCATGGACATGAACCACAGTGTGGTGATTGCAGGCGAAAGAGTGGTATAAGGGAGTTAACTATTAATGGAAAATTGCAATAAAATTTTTTTAAGAAAAGAAAAAAAGAAAACTCTCATTTGGACAGAAGCTTTTATTTATTTTTTTAATTATATTTTTAATTTTTTTAATTAATTAATTTATTTTTCCAAATACATTTGTCTCTGCCTTCCCCTAACCACTTTCCCCGCCACCTCCCCCCTCTCCCTCCCTCAATCCTTCCCCACTTTGGTTTTGTCCATGAGTCCTTGCTATATGTTCCTCGACTTGCCCCTTCCCTTCCTTTTCCCCTGCCCACCCCTCCCTCCTTCCCTCTTGTCTCTGTTGGTTTCTTTTCCTTTCAGTGTTGCAACACCTTAGGTAGAGACAGGAAAGGCTCAACTATGGTCCTGGATTAAGTACTTTTTTAGACATATAAGGACCATAAGCTATTTTCCTCCCTTGTAAAAGTGACTACACATTGCTTTAGTAGAAAGAGATGTTATAATTTGTTCCCCTAGGATTTCACCTGGAAGTAAGAAACTTGAGGTCCAAATTTACTAAAAACAATAGAGTTTACAATAATATCGTAATAACTATGTCTGGTGCCAAGTGGGTGCTAGATTTATTGGGGAAAATCACTCCTTAAATTATATAGGTGTCTAGCCACTGTGTTATATACCTGAAAATGATATGAAATGGTATTACATGTCAACTGTAATTGAAAAATAAAATTATAACCAAATGTGATTGTGTATAAGTTATGTTAAACAAAAAATTTCTGGCAACACAACTTTTCAGAGAGTAGAAATATTATCTTTTTTTTCTGTATAAACACGGATAATGAGGGTCTCAGAGGCCCTTTTCTGTCTGGATATGATGTCACAGGTGATTATTTACAGCCTCAGCCACTCTCACATGGATGGCCCAGGGATACAGATCTCAGAATCACTAGGCTCCCTTGCTATCCTCATAAACAGTGAGGCATTGTTTTCCATTCCCTCTTTCTTCCCTCCCAAAGCTTCTCTCCAATGACTTCAGGGGACAGCCTGAAATAAGGAGAAAATTGTTTACTTATACTTGCGATGATGCAGAATGACAACACCCATTTTAGACAACAGAAACAATGGAAGAGATATAAATAATAAAAATTTCTGTACATTAAACACTCATTCCAAATCCATCAGGACAAGATTATATGACTCTCAGCCTATAGACTGGGAAATACTTGTCATAAGAGATTACTATTTCGTAAGATGAGTATGCAAGAAATGTTTTAAGCTCCAAAACATTCATTTTTCAGAGACAGATCAATCTTTTCTTTGTGACTTTGTCCTAATTCCCAATGTATCCATGCAGATAATCCCAACTGTTGTAATAGTTGTTGTATCATCGAAGTTGTTAAATGACCTCTAAAAGTCAGTCTTTGGCAAAAGGTCCACAACTTACACCTTACACAGCAAAGAGAAAACAAGTGTTCTCATCAGCTAATCAAAAATATTTTAGCTGGTATGGTACATTTACACAATGAAATACTACTCAGACGTAAAAGAGAAGAAAATTTTACCCTTTGCAATAGCATGGATGGACCTGGAGAACATTAGGTTAACTGAAATAATCCAGTCAGAGAAAGACAAGTACCTTATCATTTTCACTCATATTTGGAATCCAATGAACTGAACTAAAAAGCAAAATAGAGACAGACTCATAGATAGGAGGCTGAGGGCTCTTGTCGGGGTTGGAGCTGTGGAGGGTCAAGCAAAAAAGAAAAACAGAGAGAGAACTCATGGACACGGACAACAGTGTGGTGATTGCTGGGGGAAGTGGTGGGCGGAGGTGGAAGATGGTATGGGGGGATAAATGGTAATGGAAAAAATACAATAAAATTAAAAATACATTCAAAAATATTTTAGCTGATATTGACTACATCAGTGCTAGTACTTCTATTTATAAGCTCCCATGAGTTTATACGGAAATATGGAATAATGCTGGCCCCATCTAACCCCTGAAGTTATATATTTGTAAAGAAAGTCAGTCTACTTTATCAGGGACAATGGTCATCATAAAGAAGGAAATGCCACAAAAAATGTTTATAGTTTAGTATCATGCCAGATTTTGTACACTCTGGTACACATGCAGAATTAGGGCAAAAATCACTTGACTAATATTCAAATTTGAGGAATATGGTCATAGTACCACAAAAAGTGTGCATCAGTGACCAAGAATAGGGGTGGAGGAACAGATACCAGCCTCTGGAAGGATACAAGGGAATGACAGAAATGCCTCAAAAAGGACAAAGGTAATGAATAAGGGACATTGGAACCCACTCAGATTCAGAACTTGCAGAAATGATTCACTTTCTTGGCCACTTACAAGAAGCCCTAGGTCATAAACCTGTGTCTCTTTACCCCTCCATGAAAGAGGTACTCATTGCTATAGTAGGAAAAGTTTCAGACAAAATAACCCATTTGGCCCCTTTGAAATCATTACTGGGGGTCTTGTTGTGACATTGGGCTCTAAGAGCAGACAAGAGTCTCAAGAGCAGTAGCAGAGATGAAGAGGAGCATGAATTGGGGAACTGGAGACATTATACAAATGACTGGGAGTTACAGGGACTTCATGTGAAATTTGGGGCAATTCACTTAACTTTTGCAACTACATTGATAAATTATTCTCATTTTAAATTACATATTCTTTTTTCTATAATGGCAGTGTTGAACTAGATATTCTGGTTGTTTACAATAAAACCACATACATTTTATTATATCTACCTCCAAGCAACGCAATTAAAACCTTTAAGAGACCAGGCATTTCAATTTTGTGTGAGGGAAATCTGGTCAGACCATCTGCAGCATATACTCACAAACAGATGACGATGTTGTGGACACAGAGAACCCAAGAATCCAGCGTGTCCCCTCCTTATGAAGTCAAAAGGGAGCCACAGAATAATGCAAAGGAGGGCAGAGCTGAGCTTCACTAGGGAGGCAGGTCCCCTTCACACACACAGTCTGCAGGAATCATGGTCAACACATGGTCACAATGTTCCCCCGAAAAATGGACTTTCAGTCTCCCCAGGTTGTTTGTATGATGACCTCATCTCTACAAAGTCCCTCTGCACTTACCCCTATCACAAAGGCAACATTCCAACAACTACCTGGAGGAGAGTCGCCTTATTTGTCATTGTCTAACATGAAAAACTGGTAGTTTAGTCATTGAGTTATTGAGAGGGAACTTTGAGTGGAGGAGAAACACCAGTATAAATGAAAAAAAAGAGCAACTTTTCCAGCTACAGCGGGATAAGGATTATAACCCTGTGTTTATTATGGAGCTAATGAGGTCTCCATAAACTTCTGCCTGGAAAATGTTCTCCTTGGAAGACTCAGAGGTCTTAGGCCAAACAGAAAATGAGGAGATTGTCTCACTGAGACCAGGTCTTAGCTATCTTGCACATGTCTATGGGAGCAAATAAAGTTGCCACCTTATAGCCATATGAACCAGAAGTGAAGGGCCAAGAATACTGACCTGGCCTTCCCAGAGGATCCATGTGTACCTCATTTGCTTTATTCTTATGCACAGCATTATGCAGAAAATCCCTGCATATCATCAACACTAAGACAAAGCATACTGGGTCAGAGACAGTCATCTGGGCATTCCTGCATATATTTCCAGACTCTACAGGGTCCCCTTTATCATTATACCTGGGCATTATGTCAACTCAGGCTGGACCCCAGATACTTCCTCATGCTCCCCAGGTAAACCAGGAATAAATATCTTAATCTAGTTCTGACCTGTGTCCCCCAAGTATTTCTAACATACACATGACTATGATTTCTAAGACCATTTCACTCTCGATTAAGACCTTAGAGATCAGAAGAGACAGACGTTTTCATGTTCTCCACACTACAATGTATACTACCACTTCCTCCCTCCAACTACCCATTCGCTCATTACAGGGTCCCTGTGCCCTAAGGCCCACCATGGCACTTACATTTCCTTTTATGTTGGTCTATCTCAAGTAAAAATGGAGTGACCATGACAAAAAGAAAAAACACAGCATAGCAAAGAGAGCAGAGGACCAAGACACCCCATTTGGGAATGAACTGGCCCCTGGTTCAACCTCCGCCATTGAGATGTCAGGCCAGATGTGGAATTCTCTGCCCCAGCTCTTTTATCGCCCAGGTGATCAGAGCGACAGTCACAGCTTCAGGCACAATAGGAGTGATGACAGTCTGGGTGGGGATTGACCAAGCCTCATTGCACGTCTGTTATACAGGGGCCTCAAAACTCAGGGAGCTTCAGTTCTACCACAGTTCCATTGCACCCAAAATACTAAGCCAGCAGGCCAGGCCAGTAAGAGGGCAGATTACCACACAGATATTTAGAATGTGCATCTCACTGCATCAGAATTACATCCATTCACAAAATGAAAGAACGATTTCCCTAGAGTTCACAGCCCTAGAGCCAGTCTTATTAAACAAAATATCTAAGTTGAAGAGCCAAACAAGGGCAGATTTTCCTGAGGAAGGATTTCAGATCCTCTCCTAGAAGATCTGTAAAACCTTGTCTTTGTGTGCTTATTCATGTCAGGAACGTGTATCACGGATCACAGAATATCTTCCCAGTGACATGTGGCAATGGGAGGGAACAGTTTCTTTTCTAAGGTGGGGGTTGTGTTGTCTTCTGAACTAAACAGAACTTTAGGCAGGGGAGTTGGTCTGCATAACACCATTGTCTGAATGACACCTTATTTTTAACCTACTACATTTTTCAAATCTAGATCAATAGATTCTCCCCATTCAAAAGAGCACCTGAGAGCAGAGGTGCCTAATGCTCCGAGTCACTTTCCCTAGGGATTCCCAGCCCCCTGCCACAGGGAGCACTCTGTCCCTCCACCAGTTCCTGGTCTGAACTCACCCTTCTCTTAGGTGACCAGAGCAGACCCAGTGACAAGATGCTCATGTGCATCCATAGTCTTGGTCATTTCCCAGCATTTGTCACATGTCATCTCCAGGAGTAAACTTTACTCTTCTATCCTCCATGGAGAGGCTGTCTTATCCCATGATTGGCTTCCTGTCATGGGGGAGGGCTCACAGCCCTAATGTGAAAATGCCTTTCCTGTCCTCTTCTATATGTCTTTTCCTAGTTCTGTGCTCCAATCAGGTGCTATAATCCCTCACATGAAACCCTTAGCTCTTTTGAAGGTATTTTTCTCTGTGGATAGTAGTTCAAATTAATATTACTGGCAGGGGACAAACCCTAGAAACTTCTATATTATCATCTTTCTCAGAAGTATAGACCACACGTTTTTCATTTAGAAAATTCTTAGGCTTTCTTGATCATGAGTTTAGGTTCCAGAAAGTGTGCTACAAAATTTATATTCTTTACTATATATTATATATCCAGAATATCGTTACATACAAATTGTGTTTTTGAAACATTTTTATTTTGAATAAATTATAATTTTATTCAGACCTTTGAATACAAAGGTAACAGGTTTTGGTTGTTTACAGTTTTTGGCTATTACAAATAAAACTGCTATGAGCAACCCTATGCAGAATTCAGTGTAGACATAAGTTTTCATTTCTCAGCAATGAATGTCCAGGATTAGTTGGGTAATATAGTAAATGTAGGTTTAACTTTTTTGGATCACAAAACAAGCCTGGGCCATTTCAGATGACTGAATTAATTCAGATACATTATCTGACCAAAGTGGGAAAATTACAATGAGAACTATAAAATCTTTTGAACTGAACAAACATTATGTAAACATATAAAATTTGTCGGAAGACTAAATAAAGTAACCAATAAATGGAAATTTATATCTCTAATTACATTGTCTTACAGCACAATAAGGTGAACCTACAGAAAGTAAGAGAATGAAAAAGATAATGGAGACGAAGTTAACAAAGTTAAAACAGAAAACATACCTACAACGGAGCAAGTCATTAAAGCCAAAAACTGGTTTTTTGTAAAGATTAATGACACTGAAAAGACTCTAGCAAGACTGATAGAGGATATAAGAAAGCACAAATTGCTAATATCAGGAATGAAAAAACGATACACCACTACAAATTTTTATAAATGTTAAAATGATGAAGGTATAATAAACATTATATCAGTTTGGATGAAGTGGGCAATTTCTTTTAAAAAATTTCAAAAATTGTCACAGGGAGAATTAGAAGAGCTGAATTGTTTTATATGTATTTTAAAAACATCTCTACAAAGTAAACTCTAGGCTCACATGGCTTCACCAACTATTTTTCCCAAGTATTTAAATCAGAATAAAAGTACTTAAGCAAACATTTGCATGGTATAGAACCATGTTTTATGAGGCAAGCATAACCTTCACACAAAGACTGAGAAAAAATTTATGGGAAAATAATACTATCAAATCCTCTCATGGGCATAGTTGTAACAGGCTAAGCAAAATATTCACTAATTGAATCCAGTAGTCTAGGTATTCATGAAGGATAATATATGATGACCAAGTACAGATTTATTCCAGGAATACAAGGGTGGTTTATCATTTGAAAATTCAATCAACATCTGTACCTTCCACTCAGTTTTGCTGTAAACCTATAACTGCTCTACAAAATGAAGTCTATTTTAAAAAAACACTTCAAAAAATAAATATATTGAGATTCCAAAGCTGTATAAAATGGCAGTCTCAAATTTTGGTTTCAGGCTCCCTTTACATGCTTAAATATTATGGAGAACAGCCCAAAAGCTTTATTAATGTAACATATCTATCAATATTTATATTAAAAATTTTATATATTAAATATATTTCATTAAAATGAACTTTTAAATATTTAATTATTAATTATTTTAGAAATAATAGTAATCCCAATTACATGTTGACATAATGGCATATTTTAATTTTAAAAGGACTATATTTTTCAAAACAAAAATTGTGAATGACATTGTTTTACATTTTGACAAATTTTTTATTGTCTAGTCTAATAAAAGACAGCTAGATTCTCAAACCTCCATTCAGTCTGTTATGATTTCACACATCATGTACCCTCCGGAAAACTCCTTTGGACGCTCCTATTGTTAAAGAACATACGTCCAGTAGAATGAACAAAAAAGGTCCCAAAATAACATGCCAGTAGGTGTAAAAATTTGCAAATCACTTTAAAAATGGTTTGTTGAGGTCCACAAAATATGTACATACTATAGTTGTAGCCCATAACCCAGAAGTTCCTCCTCTGAGTGTATTCCCAAGAAAACTTTTCATCAATTTTTGGTAATATTTGGCTGATATGAACATATGTGTTCTGGTGCACAGAGAAAATCATTGTTTTGTTTCACTATTATTTTTAACATCACCTCTATATTTAATAGCCAAAAACTAGATAATTCAATGTCTAAACAAATGATTCAAAGAAAGAAATTGTGATATAGTCTTGAATTAGGATATTAGGAATTTAAAAGAAATACTGATATACATAGCAATACACTGGAATCTGAGAGACATGCTATGTTGTAAAAGAAGCCACATAAGAAAGAATTCTCACTGTCTAAACAGCTCAAAACTAGGCAGAAATAATCTAGGATAGTAAGAGGTCAGTGTAGTGATAGGGGAGGCAGGCATGAGAGAGCCTTCAGTGCAGAAAACACGCTTTATCTACTATATATGTGTGACAATTCTGGAGTTATACACTTAGTATGCATGAAATGTACTCTATGTAAGCTTATAACTCTATAAAGAGGTAAAATTAGTATTGTGCTAAGCTTTTTGAGGGATCTGGGACTTTTATCTCCTACTTTCTGAGGCTGCTATTTTTTTTTGTATAAAGTAGTGCAAACGTTATAACTGATACTACAGAAATATATAGGATCATAAAAGGCTATTATGAAAAATTATATGCCAACAAATTGAAAAACATAGAAGAAATGGATCATTTTCAAGAAACATACAACTTACAAATATTGAATAAGGAAGAAATAGAATATCTGAAGAGATTGAATCTATAATCAAAAAACTCAGACATCGACAACAATGTGGTGACTGCTGAAATGAGGAGGGCATAAGGGGACTAAATGTCAATGGAAAAAATTAAAAACTAATTAAAAATAAATAAATAAAATAAAAACAAAAATCTAAATAAAATGAAGAAATCCTGAACAGGGGAAAAAAGAAAAAACCTCTCAACACAGAAAACTCCAGAAACAGTTTCACTGGCAAGTTCTACTAAACATTTAAATAAGAATAAATGCCAATCCTCCTCAAACTCTTCCAAAAAAATTGAATAAGAGGGAACACTGCCAAACTCATTTAATGAGCCCAGTATTTCCCTAATACCAAAGTAAGATAAAGACTCTGCATGAAAAAAGAAAAATATCGCTGCGATAGACCAATATCACTGGTGAATATAGATGCAAAGTTTCTCAACAAAACATTAGTACACTGAATTTAAAAATACCTTTAAAAGGAATATGCACCATGCCCTGGTGTGGTTCAGTGGTTGAGTGCTGGCCTGCAAATCAAAGGGTCGCCGGTTCAATTCCCAGTCAAGGCACATGCTTAGGTTGCAGGCCTGGTCCATGGTAGGGGGCACACAAGAGGCAACCACACATTGATGTTTCTCTCTCTCTCTTTCTCCTTCCCTTCCCCTCTCACCAACAATTAAAAAAATCTTTTTTAAAAAAAGGATTATGGACCATAACCTGGATGCAAGGATGGTTCACCATATGCATAAATAAATATGATACATCACATTTATAGAACAAAAGATAAAAATCCTGTGACGGTCTCAATACATGCAGAAAAAGCATTTCACAAAACACAATTTTTCATGATTAAAACCCTTAACAAAATGAGTATACAATAACATCAACATAATAAAGTTCACATACAAGAAACCCACAGCTAACTTTATACTCAATAGTGAAAAATTGAAAGCTTTTCCTCTATGATCAAGAAAAAAATAAGTATGATCATTCTCAGCACTTTTATTCAACACAGTACTAGAAATCCTAACTAGAACGATTAGGCAAGACATGAAAAAAAAGTCACCTAAATCAGAAAGAAAGAGGTAAAATTGTAATTATTTGCAGATGATATCATCTTATATACAGAAAAATCTAAAGAATCAACCAAAAATACTATTGGAACTGATCAACAAGTGCGGATATAAAAATCAACATACAGATATCAACTGCATTTCTACACACTAGCAAAGAAACATCTAAAAAAGAAATAAAACTATCACATTCAAGATAGCATCAAAAGACAGTCAAATAAAAATAAATTTACCAGGGAATTAAATATATACATAATGAAAACTATAAGAATTTTGTAAAAAGAAAATTTTTTTAAAGCAATTGGGAAAATATCCGATGTTCATGTATTAAGAGGATTCATACTGTTAAAATGTCCATACTGCCAAAGCCATCTATAAAATCAACACCATCCCTCTCAAAATCCCAATGGCATTTTTCTAAGAAATAGAAAAAATGCCCAGTCCTGAAATTCATATAGGACCACAAAAGACGCAGAATAGACAAAACAATTATAAAAGAGAACAAAGCCAGATGCATTTCACTTCCTGATTTCAAACTATTATATATATTAAAATGGTATAGCAATTAACACAGTGTGGTGCTGGAATCAAAATGTACACAAGGTGCAGTGGAACTGAATAGAGAGTCCAGAAATAATCCCTGGCATACAGAGTCAACTAATGTTTGACAAAGAAGCCAAGGACCTTTAAGGGGGAAAGGATAGTCTCTTCCACAAATGTTGGCAATATTGGATAACCACAGGCAGAAAAATTAAATTGGATCCATATTTTAAGTAAACTCAAAATAAATTAAAAACTTTAACATAAGACCTCACACCATAAAACCCTTAGAAGAAAATTTAAGGAAACCTTGTTGACATTGGTCTTGTTAATTTTTTTTTTTTTTTGGAGATGACACCAAAAGCACAGCAGCAAAAGCAAAAAACAACAAGTGGGATGACATTATGCTAAGTGGGTGTTATGCTAAGTAAGTCAGGCAAAGACAAATGCTGTAAGATATCACTTGTATGTGAAATAAATAACAAATTCAGAAAAGAAAACAGAATGTATTTACAAGGGGCTAGGTGGGTATATTGGGGAGATGATTAAAGGTACAAACTTGCAACCACTAGGTAAATAAATCCTTGAGATCTAATGCACAGCATAGTGATTATAAACAACGATTAATGTATTATAAACCTCAAAGTTGCTAAGAGACTAAATCTTAAGTTTTCCCACCACAAAAAAATAGAAAAGAATAAGTACACAACATGATAAAGATGTAAGCTAACGCTATGGTGGTAATCATTTCTGCAATACATAAATGTATCAAATCAACACATTGTGCACCTTAAATTTACACAATGTTAAATGTCAATTATATCTTAATAAAAATATTACTTTTAAAATGATAACATTAGTACTTATTTTGTTGATACCAAGTGTGAAAAAAGAAATTAGTGTAAAATTGATTCCATTTTCAAGCATTGTTACTAGAGCCACTGTATGTATTTATCCAAAGACACCTGAAAAGAATGTGAAAGTGGGTTAACCGGTTTATATGAAAAAGAACAGAAGGGAAGGCATAGCAACAGAAGTGTTGAAAAGAGAACCCCAGGGTAGAAGGACATGCACTTTCTAACCACTGATGACTGGATTGTCTGGTGAAAATTGCCACACTGTAAACTGGGGATTAATTTTGTAATGAATTTGTAATCTGCAGTACCACCATGTCCCAGAAAACTATAATTATTCTTAAGGGAAGTATATGTTCTGATTATGGTAGTCTTGGGGAAAATAAATTCTCTGTGATGTGAGAGAAGAAAGAGAAAGACAGACTTTATATATATTGCCATCAAAGCTCTATATTTTTATGAGGCTTTTACTTACAAACCAGAAATAAAATGAGAGGAAAGCTCAATCTGTGAAGCCAAAAATCACGTCCCTTGGTGTCTGTTTCTTTTTCATTTACCTGATAACTACTTAAAATAAATTTATAGGGATGACAGTGGTTCACAAAATCATACAGGTTTCAAAAGTACAACTCAACAAAACATCATCTCCACACTGCATTGCGCGCCCATCGCCCTAAGAAAAGTCTTTTCCATCCCCACTCCCCACCTCCTTTGCCTACCTCCACCTATGTCCAAAATCCCTGAGAATTATTTATCTTCCTAGTCTTAATTTTCTATTCACTTGACTTTTTGCTCTTACTATTAGATGCTTCTTCTTTCTTTGCACACATAAATATGACATCAAAGATTTAGACATAATTAAACAAAAATAATTTTTATTTGGCCCTTGAAGTCGTAGAACTGTCCCACTGCAATGCATCTAACTGATCTCACCATCTATGTTGAACCAACCATTGTGCCAGGCCTGTGAGGTGAAGAAGAGAAAGCCACATATATCTTTTTTTAAGTACAGATTTACTATATCAGCTTAGAGAGAAGGGGAAGGGTGGGCAGGTAACACCTGACATTAGAAAGCCTTGTATCTCATATAAGGAGATAATTAAGATTCAGCATCTAATTGGTGTTTGAATTTCAGAAAGTTTCCTTTCATATAGTCTCTGATGGCAGGGAAGATGTTAAGCAGGGTTTCTATTGGCTGCTGGGAGATGGCGATGGCAGGGGATGGGACTATATAACCCCCTTCCTGCTATGGGAGCCCCATTATGGACCAGGAAGATTTCTTGTATGGTTTGAAGAAGTTGAGACTGTTACCTGTAGACAAGAGGGTAAGAGCGACAATGAATGAACACTACTTCCTCCAAGGACTTGCTTTTTTCCTCTTCAACCTCCTAGCAAATGCTCAAGGTAAGCAGACCCTCACTTCTGAAAATCAGCAGTGATACTGGGTTCGCTCTAAAGGTCGGGGGAGATGATCCCTGGAATTGTAAAGGCAACATCTCCCTATTGTCCATTTGGTTTTCACCAAATGTAATTTTTAATAACAGTTGATGTTGACTTTTCTCCCGTGGGGACTCTGTTTTTCAAGGTTAAAAGTGAGTTGCTGCACAGATGTAAACCTGCTTCTCAAATTGACCTGAATTGGTGTTTTATGCCTCTCCAACACTTAAAAGCTCAAGTCACCTTCTGTAATGGATTATGGCTGAGGGTCTACCCTAGACTGGGCCCCTACTCTGTTCTTCCTGAATTCTATATTAGGTCTCTCTCAGCCAGTATTTTGGTATTTCTGCTCCTTCAGCTAACAGATCGTGTGTGTACATAGGTGTACATGTGTTTGCTGAAGGGAGTGAGAGAGAGAGAAATGGGTAAGGGGAAGTTTGAAGAGTATGTGAACATTAAATATGAAAGTAAAAATATGTCTGCCCAGGGAAATCAACATTTTAGATAGGAGCCCATAGAACTCGCAGTCTCTAAGCGAGACCGTGGGACTTGATGGTGGAAGTGGTAGCAGTGGTGATGATACGAGTGCATGTGTATGTGATGAGGGCAGAGATGGAAACTTTCCTGCCTACAAGGAAAGCCCTTCCGATATGAACTATAATTACATCCCTAGATCGCCCTGCACCTGCAATCGAAGCCTGATTTGGATTTTCTTTATCTTCCCCATAAACCCACAGCTCAAATGTTTTTCTGCTTCACTGTAGTTTTCTCCCAGCATTGAGTTCTTGGCTGAATTTTGTCTTCTTGTCTGGAATGTTTTCCCTCCTTAACTCTTGGATTGATCATCCTCAAATCCCATTCTGTAAAAGGGAAAAGTGATGCCAAATGTAGGTGCTCATGGATGAATTAATATTAGCCTTGAGGCAGAAGAAGAATGGAGCCTTAGAGACTTCAGCATGTATCTCTGTTTGTCAGATTTGCCCTGCCCCACTGGGGCATTCAAACTTGTTCTGTGACACTCTAAAGGATCTTTTAATTAAAAAGAATTCTGTGTTTATCAACTTCCTATGGTAAATTTTCTCTCTTGTAGTTTCCACAGCTCCTATGTGAAATCTGGCCTCCATTGGGCCTCTGACTCAAGATATCAGTGTGCAAACTCCTAAAATGAGAATAATCTAGCCATGTGCCTGGAGAGCCGGCTCCTGTAGGTGTGGGCCTTGGTCTCTGGCAGCTTTTGCAATGCTCCTCACCTCTCTGTCCCTCCTCTTAACCCTTGATTCCTCTTTATTTCAAGCCCCTGCAGTTAGAAGCCTTTGTCTCTCTTCTTTGAGAAATTCTGCTCCTCCCAACAGGAGCAAGTTCTGTTTCACTCCCTTGTTTCATTTCTTGAAACTTCCAGTTCCTTGGGTCTTGGCTAAATCCTAATAATACTTGATTTTTATCTTTTTATCTATATTAAGGGCTTATCCCTTTATAGTCATGAAAATTCTCTCTTTAACTCAATTAGTATATCTTGTTTTGAAGTCTTCTTTTTCTAAAATTGATACAGCTCCTCGACTTGACTTATGGATAGTGTTTACATAGTATATAAATACATTTTCCCATCGTTTTACTTTCAATTTTTTTTTGCCCCCAGATATAAGGTATCCTTCATATAGCTATTACCTGAATTTTGTTATTTTATCTAGATTGGCTGTTGCTTGAAGTATCTAACCATTTACATTAAATACAAATACTGATGTTGTTGGGTTAGTCTATACCATTTACTTTTCATTGAGCCATCTGCTTTATATTCCTTTTTCTCTCCTTTTTTGCCTTCTTTATATTAGATACATTATTATTATTCCAGATTTTTCTCCTTTTTTTTTTTTTTATTTTCAGCAGCTCTCCTAGGTATGGGGCCTGTCATATCTTTCTTAGGGCTCTTTGAGCTTTTGGAATATGTGTGTTACATTTTTCATCCATTTTTAAAATTCTCAACAATTATTTCTTCAAGTATTACTTTTGTGGCTCTCCTTGTCTCTGTGTGTGTGTCTCTATTCCTTATCCTCTTCCTCCTTCTCTCCTCTCCTCTCAGTCACTTACGTTCTATCTAAAACTCTTTTAATCTATTCATTTAATTCTTAGTTCTAGACATTTTATTTCCAGTTGGCATGTATATATAGATCATAGTTAAAATCCTTATCTACTAACTTCACCATCTTTATCATGTGTTTTTGTCTCCTCTTTTTCCACTTTGTTAATTTGGCACATGGTTCCCTCTCTTTACATGTCTTGTAAGTTTTTATTGAAATCTTGAAATTGTATGTGAAAAAGATAAGATATTCCAGATATATTGTCTAATACCTGAAAATTCATCTTCTGTTCTGCTAGACAGGTGGGGAGGAGTGCTGATCACCCTAATACCTAAATACAACCTAGAACTGAGCTGGAACAAGTCTGGGTTACACTTTTGGCAACACTCAGTCTACCTCTGATTTTTCCCTGTCTCTAGAGCATGGGCTCGCAGGGATTTCAGTGGAGAGCCTGGATGTTTTGGTAGCTTAGCACTCAAGACAATGAGGGTATATCCACTGCGTTCCAAAATTTTTGATGTAGTAGTTTGGCCTCCTGCCCTTCACAGCTTTTATCTTGGGCAAATATTTGAGGAGAAAACCTGTTGTGTGAGGGTGGCCTGCAAGCCTCCAATGTGGTCACTCCAGCACCAGGTAACCCACAAAGTGAGGCTGGCTTCTCTGTCCCAACAGGAGTCCTCTGCCGTGCCTGAGCCCAGATTCGGTGCTACTAACCCATGCACTGGCTTGAAGAATTCCCATAAAGAAAAAAACACTGTAGATCCTTGGCTAATACTGAAATAATCTCCACTCTTTATAGTTTTAGCATATATAGTCCATATGGTATCCACATATCTAATAACTTTACTTTTCTTTTTTACATTTTCTAGCTTTTTTAGCTGTACCTAGCAGTATGATTCTTAATGGAAACAAAAGTTCTAGGCTTTCATCTCTACTCATACTTACTTGAAGTAAATTGATAGACAATATTTAATTTCTTTTACATCCCTTTTTATGTGTAAAAAAATTAGGATAATAATACTGTGGATTTGTCAAAATTGTCTCTTCAAGTACTTCCAGAGCAGAAACATAACCTGCTTCTGTTCTGTGGTTAAGTTAGAAACACATGATATATTCCCCCAGAGAACAAATAACTCCATATTTTGAATAATAACAACTCCTGACTTGAAGATTAGATTTTTTTAGGGAAAGAAGTAACATTCTATGATTCCCAGTAAAATGTCTGGCCAATGTCAATCAGTATCATCTGACATTATCTCTCATGGAAGGTTGCCCAATCTACTCAAAGAGAAGTATATATTTTTTTTAAACTAAATATCCAAATATGGAGCCTGAAGCCTAGAAGCCTAAGTGGATACACCGTGGCCTGTGTCATGGTCCTTTTTCAGCTCTGAATACTATATACCAGGAGAAACAATCCTGATTGGCATAGAATTGATGGCTGCTACCTGAGTCTTCTGATGAACTCACCCGAGTTCCTCATTCCGTTCTCTCTAATCTATTTCTTCTAGTTCTCGGATTAATGGCACCAAGTGTGTAAAACCATAAGTGAACTATCCAGCGGGCAGCCCATTACAGTGACTCTGAACTCATTTACCTGCTCAGAGTAGGGATTCTAACATTTCCTGTGTATCTTTTACAGGTGCTATGAAGAACTCTACAAATCAGAAGGGTAACTCTGATAGGACCCATGTAACACTTCTCTATCTGAGATGCTCACCACATTATTTTCTGATTAATTTGTTCAAGGTTTCCCCCCACCCCACCCCCAATTTTTCAACCCTATTACTCTGATTACTCTGTGTCTGGGAAACCAGACACAGATGCCATCCCAGTGCAGCCCAGCTGCTCAGGTGAATTTGTCCCACAGGAGCAGAAAACCCTTCTCTCTTTCCCCATATAAATACCCCATTGGCTTCTCTCTCCTCAGGCCGTGGAGAGCTCCGCCTGGCGGACGGGGATAGTCGCTGTGCTGGCAGAGTGGAGATCCTTCACCAGGGCTCCTGGGGCACCGTCTGTGATGACGGCTGGGACCTGAACGGCGCCCAGGTCGTGTGCAGACAGCTGGGCTGTGGAGAAGCCCTCCATGCCACGGACTCTGCTCACTTCGGGGAAGGATCAGGCCGGATCTGGCTGGATGACGTGAACTGCACAGGAAAGGAGTCCCACCTGTGGCAGTGCCCTTCCCGGGTCTGGGGACAGCACGACTGCCGGCACAAGGAGGACGCAGGGGTCATCTGCTCAGGTCAGTGTTGCACATTGTCCTTTGGCTGGAGAGGAATTGGGACCCTCGAGGACGGGAATCCGAGCCCTGGCATTGGGGGCGGTGCGGGGCACGTTGCAGAATGGACCGGAGGAAAAGGAAGGTTCCTTTCACAGGGCCTGTGCACACAGCTTGGCCACTTACATTGGGGCAGGATTAGGACGGATCTGGCTGGACAGGGTGAAGTGCACAGAAAAGGAGTCCCATGAGGGGAAGTGCCCTTCCCGGGGCTGGGGGCCATTTTACTGCAACCCTGGGGAGAATGCAGGAGTCATTTCTTCAGGTATGGTCAGTGCATTGTCCACCAGGAGAGTGAATGGCAAGTTCCAAGGAAGCTGCTGTCTGATCCCCGGGGCAAAAGAGGACAGATGGGCTAGAGAATCTGAGACCTCTATCCATAATCCCCAAGTGCACAAAACAGCTGTGAATGACAGGATTCTTTTAGTTTCTTCTTCTTGTCTCAATTGCTATTCTTTCCTTCTTCGGTGACAAAAGTTCATCTTAGTGACATCTCAATTAAAATCAATCCTCATGATTTTTTAAAGTTTAACTTCTGTAAGAATGATTTTGTAAATGATTTTGCAAATCACTACACACATTCCCATTGTATAGTGAGCTAACCTATCAAATAGAGGGTCAAGAATGAGGATGTTCTCTCCTTGATTGGATGGTTTCTGTGAATATAATGTGAGACACTGTTTTGCACTAGATTAGTAGGAATCAAGGCACAGGGGATATCATTAAACAAATCATAGAGGAATTTAGGTATTTGTGCCAAATGGCAATTCTCCTCTGTAAATTCAAGCCTAAGTGTTTGTAGTCTTTGGCCGGTAGAACCAGAGGTCTTTGCATGAAATGCTTTGAATCAAAGGTTCTCAATTAGTTTTTATGTGAAAAGGCTCTTCATTTTTTTCTTCAAAATGTCTGTATAAACACAAACTTTTGAGGGACACTTGCACTGGCAAAGCAATGGTGAAGGTAACAAAGTATTAATTTGTGTTATTTTATGTAAGAATTATATGGTTTATACCTGACAGATCAGCGCATTTGGAGTTTATTTGATAAGAATGGCAATAAGGGTACAAACAATTTTTGAAGAAGGTAGAAAAGGTTTCCAGTAGCTGTGGGTGGTGAGAATGACACTGGGATCTTCCAAGGGGCACATATGGGGTTTCCTGAGCAGCACAGAGTCCAGGTGTGGTGTAGAGAAGGCTGTGTGTGCATTTATATGAATTCTGTATGTCTGGTTGTAGGGATTGAGAAGAATGAGTTGTAAGATTGACTCAAGGTGAGATTGGGAAAAGGTCAGAGTGGTAGAAACAGGATCCCAGTGATGAAATATAACTTTCCTAAAGGCACAGGATATCTATATAGCAGGACACCAGACAAGGATATATCTGACCATAGTTTTCATTTAGCTTTTGGTGAGGTCATTTAATATAAATATTTCTCTAAAGAGGCAGTTTACTTTTCTTCACGCTATCCAGGGCTCTCATACAGTTAGCAGAGGTCTTAAGCCTGTGTACTCATGTTTATCCTCCACTAGAAATAAAGCCCCGCAAGATAAGAACATTCTTTTACTCTGATTTAACTATCAGAGTTCCTGAAACATGGCAAACTATATAAAGATGTTTGTATTTTGCATAAAACAACATGAAATTGACTCTCAATATTGTTTTGAAATACCTTTTTCTTATCTAAATATCAGATTGTACAGAGAGTTTAGAGACAATTTAAAGCCTCCCTTTTCTCTCCCTTTTCATCATTTCCCCATCAGAGACTCCATTTTTGCCTATTCCTGGGCCTCCAGTGTCCCACTCTCCTTGCACTTTTCTGTGCCCTAATGGAAAGTTCCTGCTGACCACCTCTGGCTTTGTAGGGGAATGCACAGCCCACGGGCACAGGGCAAGTTTGGTCTTAAGGAAGACACTTGGATCTTTGTGGATCTCTGAGTGGCTAAATACCACAACCAATGGAGGCATTTCCCACACCTCAGACAACAAGGTGCTCTGTTTTAATCAGAATGGTAGGATCGTGGACTGATGGAGAAGAGCCAGAAGGGTAAAGACATAGGTGAGGCTGACCATCAAAACCTTGAGAGTTATTGGTTTGGAGACAGAGGAGTCACACCTAAATGCAGGATAGAGAAGACAGGGTTGGTCAGAGGTGAAGTAATAAAAACGGGACCTCAATGAAAGATAATGATACCCAATCTGGCCATCCTTGCTCTCTTCCTTCTCTAGATAAAAATCAAGACAAGATAAAGCTATAACAATGAGAGGGAGTATTTCCCATGGTCAAAGACACCCAAGCACAAGTTGAGATAAGAAATTTGGGGATCTCCCAGGCTTAGGCACAGGCGCAGAAAGAGTAGTTTCCTAAACACCTGGCCCCTGAGATCCCTCCTATAACTCATGTTAAAGTTCCTCTTGCAAATGAGCTAAATTTGGAAAAATGGAAGACTAGAGGTGAATCACCCAGAAGAGTGGGCCATGGTATATATTTAACAGTGGACTTGAGGGGAGATGAGATGTTTTAATAACCTGGGACGTGGTGCTGGCATTGAGATTATAAAACAGGCACGGGAGAGACTAAGTCTAGACCCAACAGTATTCCCTAACTTAGTAACCTTGAAGAAGTCCCTCTTATAATAAAACCTCCTCAGATTCTGTCTTCTCTGGCTTAAAATAAGAACACAGTGCTTGAGGATCCCCAGTATTATGTACAGCTATTAAAGCTTGTTGATCTTTCATCTTAGCCCTGAAAGAGTCCATATTTTGCTTGGTGTGGACCTGTGTGCCTCTCTTCTTTTTAATCAAAGTAAAGGGAGCACCAGAATGAGTCTTTTTTACAATCAACTCTTTTTCAAAGGATACACACACACACAAACACACACACATACACACACACACACACACACCATAAGGCACTGAAACAATAATTTATATACATGTATATATTGTTTTATATATACATGTTTATAATTTATTTTATATATACATGTATATAATTTATTATTTTTCTCAGTGTCTTATGGTTAGGTGGTAGATGGGAGGAGCACGTAGTGATAAATTGTGATAACAACTTTTTCCACAGATATTTATCCCAAATATTTATATCTTTCATCTATACTAAAGGTTTTGCAATTTGGAAGCTTCAAATTATAGCTTGTTTGCTCTCTGCTTCCTTCCACTCTCTCTCCCTTTTTAAGGTAAACCGGCCTCTTATCTGAAGAATCCAAATAGGAGAGGAAAATACAGTTAGCATATAGATAGGATTAAAATAACCGCAATTACTCTCACTCCTTAGAATTTGCTAAGGTTCCCACGTCTGGGAGGAAAAACTCAATATGAAATGATGACACACTTAGCTGTATTACATATCTCCCCTGAGAACATGCTCTCTCAGAAAAGTAAAACTTTCACATTGCTGCCTATGACATGTTCCTATTGCCAAGCCAGGATCATAAACACTTCACTGGGTCTGTTTGTTCTCTCTCAGGATTTGTGCATCTGGCTGGAGGGGGTGGACCCTGCTCAGGGCGAGTAGAAGTGCGTTCTGGAACACACTGGATTCAAGTGTCTGATGGGAACTTCACGTGGCCCACTGCCCAGGTCATCTGTGCGGAGCTGGGCTGTGGCAAAGCTGTGTCTGTCCTGGTGGATGTGCCCTCCAGAGGGTCAGATGAACAGGTGTGGGCTGAAGAGTTCCGGTGTGAGGGGCAGGAGCCTGAGCTCAGTGTCTGCCCCAGGCCGCCCTGTCCAGGAGGTGCTTGCCAGCACAGAGGGGCTGTTCAAGTTGTCTGTTCAGGTGAGATGCAGAGCAGGACTTTAACCTCCCTGCATACTCTCTTGGGGAAAGAAAGACATGAGGTTTTGATAAAATCCTGTTCTCTCCTCCCAGCATACACGGAAGTGCGGCTCATGAAAAATGGCACCTCTCAGTGTGAGGGCCAAGTGGAGGTGAATATTTCTGGAGGATGGAGAGTGCTCTGTGCCTCCCACTGGAACATGGCCAATGCCAACGTTGTCTGTCGTCAGCTCGGCTGCGGAGTCGCCCTCTCTACCCCAGGAGGAGCCCACCTTGTGGAAGGAGGTGACCAGATCTGGAAAGCCCAGTTTCACTGCTCAGGGGCTGAGTCCTTCCTGTGGAAGTGCCCGATGACTGCCCTGGGCATTCCTGGCTGTACCCACGGGAACGCGGCCTCTGTGATCTGCTCGGGTAAGAGAAAGGGAAGGGCTGCCTGGTACTGAGGGTGTTTCTTGAGTGAGATTCCCTATGACCAGAAAGTGTGGAAAAGCAGCCTTCAAAAGTAAGGTATTTCAGAGAAATAAGGAATATGGTTTCTCTAATTGTTCATTCATGTTATTGGTCCAGGTAAGAAGTGTTAGGAGGAATAGTATTTTTAATAAACATTTTTTAAGTATAATTATAGAGAACATATAATTATATATAGAGAGAGAATATATAGAGAGAATATATATAGAATATATACCTCAGTTAGGTACCCTACCCCAGATTTATAGAGAGAAGATTAAAAGTGCCCAGGAAGGCACCTTCCCTTCCTGCCAATCACTCTGCCCTCCCTCCTCTCCAAACAAGACCCCTTTTCTAACTTCTACTACCATGGAATATTTTTGTCATAGTTTGAACTTCATATAAAATCATGAAATGTTTTTCGTGCATCTGAAGATCATGAAATGTTTTCATGCATCTAACTGCTTTGACTCCACATTATATTTGGAATTCATTCATAGCATTGCTTAAGTAGCACTTTGTTCATTTTTATTGCTGTAGAGTATTCCATTAAATGATCACTCAACCATGTACTGATCAATTCAACTGATGATAGATTTGAGTTGTTTCCAATTCTTGATAATTACAAATATGCTGCTACAATTATCATGACAATGGGTTTTAGTGCAGATATGTATATTTATTTTGTATGTTTAATCCTTGGCCTTGTATTTACTCTTTTAATCATATGGTGTTCTTTGTTGAGCTAAATTCTTAATTTCAAAAAAGAACAACTTACCAACTTTTTCCTGTACATTTAGGGTATCTTATATCCTTTTTAAGAGAGCTTTACCTACCTGAGGATCACAAAATATTTTCCAAGAGTATATTATAGAAGCTTATTTTTCTTTTACATATAATTGTAAAAATTACAGTCTTTCTGGAGGATTAATATCTATGTGTGGTATGAGATAAGGGTCAAATTTTGTTGTGGTGGGTTTTTTTTTTTTTTTTATTGTTCAAATACATTTGTCTCCATTTTCTTGCCACCACTTTCCCTTGCCCCACCCACCCTCACATCTCACTCTCAATCTTTTCCCAGTTTGGCTTTGTCCATGGGTCCTTCATACATGTTTCTTGATTTGACCCTTTCCCTTCTTTTCCCCATTGTGCCCCTCCCTCCTTCCCTCTCATTACTGTTGGTTTTTTTCTTTCAATATTGCTAGTTATATTTTTCTTGCTTGTTTGTTTTGTTGATTAGGTTCCACTTATTGGTGAGATCATACAGTATTTGTCTTTCACCCCCTCTCTTATTTCACTTAGCATAATGCTCTCCAGTTCCATCCATGCTCTGGCAAAAAGTAGGAGTTCCTTCATTCTTTCTGCTTTGTAGTATTCCCTTGTGTAAATGTACCACAGTTTTTTGATCCACTCATTAGCTGATGAGCACTTAGTCTGTTTCCAGCAGTTGGCTATTGTAAATTTTGCTGCGGTGAACATTGGGATGCATAGGTTCTTTTGAATTGGTGATTCAGGATTAGTCCAGCAGTGGGATCGCTGGATCTAAAGGTACTTCCATCTTTGGGGGAGGGAGGAGTTTGTTTGTTTTTTTTCCTGAGAAAATGTCATACTGTTTTTCACAGTATGAAACAATATGGAACAATGGCTGTAACAGTCTGCATTCCTACCAACAGTGTACTAAGGTTCCCTTTCTCCACAACCCCGCCAGCTCTTGTCATTTGTTGATTTATTAATGATGGTCATTGTGACCACTGTGAAGTGGCATCTTGTTGTGGTTTTAATTTGCATCTCTCTGATGGCTACTGATGTTGAGCCTTTTCTATGTGTCTGTGGGCCCATTGTATGTCCTCCGTGGAGAAGTGTCTGTTCAGGTCCTTTGCCCATTTTTTAATTGGATTGCTTGTCTTCTTGGTGTGGAGTACTGTGAGTTCTCTACATATTTTGGAGATCAAACCCTTGTCTAAGGTATCATTGGCACATATATTTTCCCATACAGTTGATTCTCTTTCCATTTTGCTGATGCTTTCTTCAGTGCAGAAGCTTTTCAGTTCGATGTTATCCCATTTGTTAATTTTTTTCCTTTATATCCCTTGTCCTAGGGAATGTATCTGTAAAAAAAATTGCTGTATGGGATATTTGAAATTTTCTTGCCTGTGTTTTCCTCTAGGACTTTTATGGTGTCATGAGTTATATTTAAGTCTTTTATCCATCTTGAGTTTATTGTGGTGTATGATGTGAGTTGGTGGCCTAGTTTCATTTTTTTGCATGCATTTGTCTAGATCTCCCAGCACCATTTATTGAAGGGGCGATTTTTGCTCCATTTTATGTTCCTGCCCCATTTATCAAATATTAACTGACTGTATTGACATAGGTTTATTTCTGGGCTTTTTATTCTGTTCTACTGGTTTATGTGACTGTTCTTATGCCAGTACCAGACTGTTTTGATTACACTCTACTTATAATATAGTTTGATATCAGGTATTGTGATCCCTCCTACTTTGTTCTTCTTTCTCAGAATTGCTGAAGTTATTTGGGGTCATTTATGGTTCCATATAAATTTTTGAGATGTTTGTCCTATATCTGTGAAATATGTTACTGGTGTTTTGATAGAGATTGTGTTAAATCTACAGGTTGCTTTGAGTAATATGGACATTTTAATGATGTTAATTCTTCCAATCCATGAACACAGTATATGTTTCCATTTACTTGTGTCTTCTTTAATATCTTTCTTCAGTGTTCTGTAGTTTTCTGAGTACAGGTCTTTTACTCCTTTAAGTTTATTCCTAAACATTTTATTTTTCTTGTTGCTATAGTAAATGGGATTTTTTTTTCCTAATTTTGGTGTCTGATATTTCACCATTGGTATAAAAAATGCTTTTGATATCTGAATATTGACTTTTTATCCCACTATTTTGCCAAATTCACTTATTAGATCAAATAGTTTTTTGTTAGAGTCTATAGCATTTCTAGGTACACTATCATGTCATCTGCAAACAGTGACAGCTTTACTACCTCCTTTCCAATTAGGATGCCTTTTATTTCTTTTTCTTGTCTGATCACTGTGGCTAGAACTTCCAATACTATGTTGAATAGAAGTGGTGAAAGCATGGACTGAGCACTGGCCTGTGAACCAAAGGGTCACCGGTTCGAATATTAGGGCACATGCCTAGGTTGTGGACCAGGTCCCCATTAGGGGGCATTTGAGGGGCAACCACACATTAATGTTTCTCTCTTTCTCCCTTCCCTCCCCTCTCTGAAATTAAATAAATAATTTTTTTTTAATAAAAGAAGAAGTGGTGAAAGCAGACACCCTTGTCTTGATCCTGGTCTTAGGGGAAAAGCTTTTAGTTTTTGCTCATTGAATATGATGTTGGCTATAGATTTCTCTTATTGTCCTTTATTATATTGAGTTATGTCCCTTTACTCCCACTTTGCTGTGTGTTTTTATCACAAATGGATGCTGTACTTTGTCAAATGTTTTTTCAGCATCTATTGATATGATCATGTTGTTTTTGCCTTTAGTATTGTTTATGTGGTGTATTACATTTATTGATTTGTGAATATTGTACCATGCTTACAACCCTGGGATGAATCCCACTTGATCATGGTGGATGATCTTTTTAATGCATTGCTGGATGAGGTCTGCCAATGTTTTCTTGAGGATTGTACAATCTATGTTCATCAGCAATATTGGCTGGTGGTTTTCTTTCTTTGTTGTGCTTTTATCTGGTTTTGGAATTAGGATAATACTGGCCTCATAAAGTTTGGAAGCCTTCCCTTTTCTTGGATTTTTTTGAAATAGTTTGAGAAGAATTGGGGTTAGCTTGTCTCTAAATGTTTGGAAAAATTCTCCTGTGAATCTGTCCAGCTCAGTGCTTTTCTGTGCCAGGAGTTTTCTTTATTACTGCTTCAACTTCACTAGCTGATATCAGTCTATTCAGGCTTTCTGCTTCTTCTTGACTGAGTTTTGGAAGATAAATGTTTCCAGCGGTTTATCCATTGCACCTAGGTTTTCAAATTTCTTGGCATATAGTTGTTCATAGTAATTTCTTACAATCTTTTTTATTTCTGTGATATCAGCTCTAATTTCTCCTCTTCTGTTTCTGATTTTATTTAGGTCCTCTCTTTTTTTCTTGATGAGTCTGGTTAAAGGCTTCTTGATTTTGTTTATCTTCTCAAAGAACAAGCTCCTGGATTTATTGATGCTTTGGATTGTTCTTTTAGTCTCCATGTCATCTAATTTTGCTCTGATCTTGCGTATTTCCTTCCTTCTACTCTCCCTGGACTTTGTTGTTGTTCCTCTAATTCTTGTAGACATAGGGTCATGTCATTTATTTGAAAAGTTTCTATCTTCTTTAGGTAGGCCTGTATCACTATGAACTTCCTTTTTAGGACAGCCTTCACTGTGTCCCATACTTTGGGGGTTGTTCTGTGTTCATTTTCTCTTATTTCCAGAACCTTCTTGATTTCTTTTCTTTTTTTTCCATGATAGAACAAATAAAAGTCTTGGAGTTGATCTCTTGTACCCTAATGTCAAGATCTGGATCACTTTGATCCTTTAACTGAGTGCACAGTGCTTGGATAATCCGTGGGTCAGGGTCCCACCTTCCCCAACTGTTTGGCCAGAAATGAGGGGAAGATGATTCCCAAAGGAAGCTTGAAGTCCTGCTGGCAGGAAGGAGATGCCTTCAACTGTGGGAAGCAAATAACAAATGATTATTAGATAGAACCTGCCCATGCTCTTTTTCAAGGCCTAGTTTAGGATTCTCCTCCAGGAAACCTCTGCTGACTGCTTCAGCCAGTGGTTATCTCTTTTACTCAACCTCTAGCTTCACCCTTTTTACAGATGGAAAGATCAAAGCCCAGTGTGCATTTTCTCATGAATACTCTATCGGTTATTGCATCAGTGCCAAAGAGAACTGCTTTCTTTGCCTTGGCTGCTAGGAAGCTCATAGCTTCCAAGGAAACTCATGGTTTGTGGCGCATTTCTGATAAGTACTTAGGAGGCTGTGGCATACAGTTGTTCAATAGCCTTGCCTCTAGCTTTATCTTTTTCTCTCTCTTTTTTTCCTTGTTCTGTTTTCTTCTCTTATTTTTGGACTTGTGCTGTTCTCGGCAACATCTCACTCTTTTAGGAGGAGTTGGTTATAAGTAACCAAGAGCAGTCATAAATGAAGCATTCTGCACCAACTGTAGCCAAATGCTAGGCCTTCCCTGTCTGAGGAGCAGCTGAGCTGGGGAGTCTCCCTCACTACCAGGGCTAAGCTTTTTCCCAGGGAGACAGGAGAGCCTGACCATGGTAGCCCAAGTACAGTGCCCACCCTGCCCTCCACAAGTCAGGGAAGCAATTGTTTTTGCTTCCCACCTGCTTCTCTCTCCCTTCCCCATCTTATCAGAAACTAATGGAAGAGGCTGGGAAACCCAATCCTCTGATAATTAAATTTACTTAATGGGTATTCAAGTAGAATAATGAGAAGTTTAATGCAGTGATTAAATTTTCTTTAATTTGTTAAAATGAGAATCATGTCTTTTTATATACATATATTTTATTGATTATGCTTTTAGAGTTGTCTCATTTATTTCTCCCTTTTATTCCCCACTGCCCTTCACTCCTTATCCCACCCACATGCCCCCAGCTTAGTTCATATCCATGGGTCGAACATATAAATTCTTTGGCTTTTCTATTTCCTATACTATTCTTAACCTCCCCCTGTCTATTTTCTATGTACTATTTATGCATCTTATTCCCTTTACATTTTCACCCATTCTCATCTCTGTGCTTCCCCTCTGATCTCCATTTCTGTGATTCTGCTCCTGTTCTAGTTGTTTGCTTCGTTGGCTTTTGTTTTTGTCTTTAGGTTCAGTTTTTGATAGTTGTGAGTTTGTTGTCATTTTACTATTCATAAATTTTGACCTTCTTTTTCTTAGATAAGTCCCTTTAACATTTCATATATTAAAGGCTTGGTGATGATGAATTCCTTTAACTTGACTCTATCTGGGAAGCACTTTACCTGCCCTTCTATTCTAAATGATAGCTTTGCAGGATAGAATAATCTTGGATGTAGGTCCTTGGCTCTCATGACTTTGAATACTTCTTGCCAGCCCCTTCTTGCCTGCAAGGTTTCTTTTGAAAAATCAGCTGATAGTCTTACGGGAACTCTTTTGTAGGTAACTGCCTCCTTTGCTCTTGCTGCTTTTAAGATTCTCTCATTATCTTTAATCTTGGGTAATTTAATTATGATGTGCCTTGTTGTGCGCTTCCTTGAGTACAACTTCTTTGGGACTCTCTGAGTTTCCTGGATTTCCTGGGAGTCTATTTCCTTTGCCAGATTAGGAAAGTTCTCCTTTATTATTTTTTCAAATATTCAATTTCTTCCTCTTCCTCTTCTCCTTCTTACACCCATATGACTCAGATATTGGAACATTTAAACCTCTCCTCATTTTTTTGGAATTACTGTTTCTTCCTTCTGTTCTGGTTGAATGTTGATCTCTTCCTTATGTCCTGAATTGTTGATGTGAGTCCTGGTTTCCTGCCCTCTCCTGTTGGTTCCTTGTAAACTTTTCTTTATTTCACTTTACATAGCCTTCAATTTTTCCTCAATTTTGCAACCATACTCAACCAATTCTGTGAACATCCTGATTACCAGTGTTTTGAACTGTGCATCTGATAGGTTGACTATTCTCTTCATTGTTTAGTTCTACTTTTGGAGCTTTGATCTGTTCTTTCATTTGGGCCATATTCTTTGCCTCAGCATGCCTGTTACATTGAAAATGGTGAAGCCTTAGGTATTCCCCAGGGTGATGCAACCCAGGCCACTGCGTTGTGGCTCTGCTTGTTGGGGATTGGTCCAAGAGGGAACAATGCCGCTTGTTTGGCCAGCTTTCAGTCATGTCCCCTGCTATCCACAAGCAAATTGGACCCTTCTGGTGCTAATTTCCAGATGGGTGGGTTTGTGTATATTCTAGGGCCCTGTGGGTCTCTCCAATGAACTTTCCTGTGAGGCTGGGAGTTTCTCCTGCTGCTGCACACCTCACGGGTTTTTACCTCTAGAGGTTTTGAGTCATTTTTTTCCTGCTCTGCAACCCTGCATTATGTGGTCTGTCTTCCTTCCCAGTTGTTCCTCACAACTTATCCACATGCAAATGTGGGACACCTGGTCCTCTAGCTGCTGCCTTGCCTTGATTCACTCCACCTGGCTGCCCATCTCTGCCCCTCTTGCCAGTCTGGATGAAAGTTTCTTCTTTAGCTCCTCGGTTGTTGTTCTTCCATACAGTCGAATTTTCTGGCAGTTCTGGTTATTTTTTATTTTTAAATTTGTTGTTGCCCTTCTTTTGGTTGTGTGAGGAGGCAGAGTGTATCTACCTATGCCTCCATCTTGGCCAGAAGTCAGAAACATTTTGATTTCTTCCTTGATCTCATTGTTTACCATTTCATTGTTTAATAACATGTTATTTAGTCCTCATGAATTAGACTGTGTCTGAGTTTTTTCCTTGATATTGGTTTCTAGTTTCAAGCCCTTGTGATCTCAGAAAATGCTTGATATGATTTTAATTTTATTGAATTTGTTGAAGCTTTTATGTGCCCTATCTTTGAAAATGTTCCATGTGTATTTGAAAAGAATATATATTTGTTTCTTTGGGCTGAAAGGTCCCGTATATATCAGTTAAGCCCATTTGATCTACGATGTCATTCTGTGCCACAATATCCTTGTTGACAATTTATTTGGAAGATCTGTACATTGTTCATTGTGGGGTATTAAAATCCCCTACTAAAAGTGTAATACTGTCTATATCTTTCTTGAAATCCTCCAAAATTTTCCTTGTATATTTGAGTGCTCCTATATTGGGTACATATATGTTTACAATGCTTATAGCTTCCTGGTGGATTCCTCCTTTTAGAATTATGAAATGACCTCCTTTGTCTCTTTTTATGGCCATGGTTTCTTTTTTCCTGTCCATTTGCTTGGAATATTGTTTTCCAACCCTTCACTTTTAATCTGTGTAGGTCCTTTGTTTTGGGTCTGTTGTAGACAGCATATATGTGGGTCATGTTTCTTACCCATTCAGCTATCCTATGTCTTTTGATTGGAGCATTTAATCTATTTACAGTTAAGGTTACTACAGAAAGGTGCCTATTCAGTGCCATTTTTTTCATTTTGTAGCTGTGTTTCTCTCTCTCTTTCTTCATCTTCTTAAAGGAGTCCTTTAGCTTTGGTGGAAGTGTATCCTCTTAACCTTCTTTTATCTGAGCAACTCCTTATTTCATCTTACATTTTAAGTGACAGCCTTGCTATGCAGAGTAGTCTTGGTTGCAGACCTTTCCTTTTCATTGCTTGGAACATATCTTGCCATTCGCCTCTGGCTTCTAGTTGAGAAATCAGCTGCTTGCCTTACCGGAGCTTCCTTGTATGTTACTATCTGTTTCTCCTTTGCTGCCTTCAAGATTCTCTCTTTGTCCTTAAATTTTGGCATTTTAATTATGTTGTATCTTGGAGTATGCCTCTTTGGGTTCATTTTGATTGGGACCCTCTGTGCTTCTTGCACAGAGGGTCCCAATCAAAATGAACCCAAAGAACTCTTCCCCTCTCCAAGTTAAGGAAGTTTTCTCTCATTAATTTTTCAAACAGGTTTTCTACCCCTTGCTCATTTTGTTCTCTTTTTGGTATTCACATGATTCAAATGTTGTTACATCTCACATTGTCCTGAAGTTCCCATAAGCAATCCTCATACTTTTTTAGTCTTTTTTCTTACTATTGCTCTACCTGGGTATTTCTTTCTACCTTGTCTTCTAGATCACTAATTCAGTCCTCTGCTTCATCCAGCCTGCTTGTAATTCCTTCTAGTTTATTTTTTATTTCAGATACTGTATTCTTCATTTATTTCTGGTTCTTGTTAATAATTTCTAGTTCCTTTTCCATGCTGTTGAAGTTCTACAGCACTTGGAGTGTACAGCTACTTGTAGTCTCCCCTAAGTTCCTTGAGCATCCTTATAACCATTCTTTTGAATTCCATGTCTGATAAATTGCTTGTCTCCATTTCATTTAGCTGTTTTACTGAGGATTCTTCCATTCGTTTCAATTGGGGGTACTTTCTTTGTCTCCCCATTTTTGGGTGGCATTTTTTTGTTTGTTTCTGCATCTCAGGGTGCTCTGCTATGCCTGCCTGTCTTTGTGGAGTCGATTTCTGTGGGAAGAATTCTGTGGGACTCAGAAGTGCAGTGTGCAGTCTTTGATCTCCATGTCTGGATGCTCTAGGGTTGTCATTTCCTCTGTCTGCAGGGTGATTTTTTTGTTATACATGGCCTTTACTTGTTGGTGGCTTCTCTGTTGATGCGTTCTCACTTCCAGCAGACTTACTGGTAGTCACAACTCCTAGCTCGTCTTGTATGCTGTTGTACAGGTGTTGGTTAACAAAGCAGTATTACCAGACAACCAAACCTATGTCAGCAAAAAGAACCCCCCTACCACACCAGCAATATCAACCTCAATTGAGCAAAGATTAATAAAAGTAAAGAGAGATTACAGATAATATAAGATATGACAAAGGGAATATAGATGACTAAAAGTGGGGAAAATGTTATTGAGTGGTAAGAGGAAAGAGAATTGATAGAGTAGAGATAGAACTGAGGTGAAGAAATGGAGAGGACAAAATTTTAAATGTAAGTAAAACACAAAAGAGTGATGAGAACAATGGGGTAAGAAAAGGGAAGAGTATATTATGAGGTATGCACAAAAATTGAAAAGGTATTGGACCAACAGGAGGAAAGTCTCAGAAAAACCACAGCACGGTCAATAGCAATGACAGCCGAATGAAGTTTAATAAAAGTAGAAAGGGAATAAGAATATTGTACAAAAGTGAAAAGTGAATATGAGATGTCTACCATAAAAAAACTGATTTTAAGAGGATGGGGGAAGTAAACTAATAAGAGTAAGGAGTAAATCTCAGGTTTAGACAGGAAGAAAAAAATGAAATAAAATTCTTCACTCAACTGATCAGGAGGAGAGGGAAGGTGAAATAGAGTAAGACATGGGTAGAGTAGTCTATGGGGTTTAAAGTACAAACAAATAGTGAACAAATAGGACTTCCACTGGAGAAGTACAGCAATAACCATGGTATTTTGCCTAACTAGCCACTGTTTATAAAAGGTGGAAAAGAAATAAGACTTATAAGAAGGGAAAAACACATGAAGTAAAAGAAGAAATATTAAAATGTTATATTAAAGGAAGTAAAAAGAGAAGAACAAGAAAAAAAACACACACGTTCTGATGAAGACCAAGGTGGAATTCATCTCAGCTGTTCATATTCTCCTTCTGACTTCCTTCCGGATCCGTCTCTGGTTTTCTGTCAGCTCAGTGTCCTGGGGTGGGTCATCCAACTTCTGGCAACACTGCCTGTGTCTCCTCCCCTGACTCTAGAGGGAGCTTTAGTTTGGATCAAGAGGGTGAAGTCTCTGTGTCTCACCTGGGAGGCACTGTTCAGTCTTCTGGGAAAATTATGGGTGCAGTCCCCCTGCCTTTACACCTTCCATCTTATCTGTCCCAGTTTATTTCCAATTATATACAGTTTCTGCTAAGATAGGTGTCTGTTTCATGAAGGGTTGAGAACAATCTGTGTAAGAGAGTCAACTCTTCCCGCTTGGTGTAGTCTGCAGCTCTGCGTGTGAGCCAAGTCTGGGCAGCACCCAGAATCCCCCTTGTTGCACCCTTTCTTAACTTCCTATTTTGATGACCTCAGTGAAATCAGGCCCTAGGACCCAGTGTACTTTGTCTCCATGTGGAAAATTCAAAATGGACCCTTTTGGGGGTCACTCTTGCTGTCTTACTCTTGCAGAAAAGCCCCCTGCAAGTTGTTAAGCCTTCCAAGCTGGTTTTGCAGATCTTCCCTGCTCCAGTCTGAGTGGAAAGGGTGGGGGCTGGGCTCCTTCTTATCTTTCCAGATGTTCTGCTAAGGAAGGGGGCCCAATCTGGCCTCACTTAATCTCAGGTGCATAGTTCCCAGCCCACTGCACCCACAGCACGCTGCAGCCCACACTCTCTACTCTGCCTTGCTGCTCTAAGCTGGGGCCAAGAAACAACCTCACTTGCACCCCTTCGATCAAACCTCCCAAGAGAACTGATTGGGAGCAGATTGTGTCTACAGTCCTCCCTCCATGTTGCCTCGGCACATGCATGTACTGGGGGTCTGTGCCCAGCACACCTCAGCTCCCCTTTTGAAAAAAGGTCTCTTTAGGGGCTACTCCTGCAGCTCCAAGCCACTGTCCAGCTTTCCATACACTCCAACTCTCTGACAAACCAAGAGTCCATCTCAGTCATGGCCAGTTGTGGCCCTCCTCCTCCACCAGCTCCAGGTGCAGCCAGAATCACCCCACTCTCTGGTACTGTCCCAGTTGGTGTCTGGCACGCCAGCTAAGGTGCACTGCCAACTATGTACATGTATACAACCTGTTTCTCCCCTGACACTCTGAGCATTCAAGTTGCTCCCAGTCTGGATCTGTGGATTCCCCGCCCTGGGAGGGGAGAGAGCTGCTAGGGTGCTATCCCTGATCAGACTCTCCTCGGACATTGTCCTGGCAGCTGCGGTTTCTGGCACTACACCCAGGGACTTTCCCCATCCACCTATAAAACCTCTTTATCACCCATTTTGAAGTGTCCTCTGCACACTTTGGCTTCCAAACATTATATCAGCTAAGATTCTGTTGACTCTTCACTTTCCTTTTCATTACATCAGCTAATGACAAACAAATGGGCTTAGCTCCCACCTACTTTGCTACCATCTTCCTCTCTTGTACCATAATATATTTTAAATACTGATTTATCCTCTTTGTTGGCTTGCTCTCTCCATTGCTGAGACAAATGTTTTTATTTTGTTTTTCTGAATAACAAAAGCTCTGTAAACCCTCACCAACAGCATCTACAAAACCCATAGGGCTTCTCCCATAGTCTCTCTAAGAACCTTCCAAGTCCTACAGCCTTGAGCCAAAAGACATGGCACACATTTGGAGGCTACTATGAATAAAGATGCTATAAATATTCACGTTCAAGTCCTTGTTCAGACAAACATTTTTAATCTCTTTAGTAGAAGTTAGTTAAAGACAAACAAATCTCTTTCTATGTAGTGGCAGCATTCTGGATAACATGGTAAATGTCCCATTTACAAATGTTAACTAACAAATTTTCCTAAAAAAGTCAACAGCTGCAAACAAATAATACATGTCATTTTGCTCATGATTTCCTGGGTCATGAACTTGAGAAAGACTCAATCTGGAAGCTCTATCTTGGGGTATCTTATGTGGTTTCACTTAGATGTCACCTGGGGCTAACTGGAAATCCAGATGACTCCCTTACACAGAAAACACCTGGTAGTTCAGCTTAACAAGGCCACCTGCTTATGGTTTTTCCAACATGACAGTCTCAACAGTGTCAAATTTCCCTTAAAGCAAATGTCCTAATTTCTCTGACCTAGTGCTGAGAATTAAGCAGTGTTGCCTGCCCCGCATTTTGTTGCTTACAAGCAACAAAACCTTGGAAGGTTTGCCAAGATGAAGTGAAAGAGATATGGACCTCATTTCTCAAAGGATGCATTATCAAAGATTTGTGGAAGTGTTTAAAGAATCATCATGGCTGTATTAAATATCCCACTGTGTGCATTTTCTAATTTCCTCTACATTTAGTTTTGTCAATTATTGTTTTATAAATCCAGGACTTCATATACATAAAGGTTAGAACTTTTCACCATGTTTCTGGTTCCCCTTTTAATATTTTTCTATTCTTTGCCTTTCTGTGCTTTCTTCTATGTATTTACTTCTGATCTCCTGTTTACTATTTATACTATGTGCTGATCTAATGTATCATTACACTCACTTTTTTTAATTCTGCCAACTTTTTAAGTCTTGAAGTTTTTATTTGCTTTTTCTAATAACTTCTCTTCCTAGGTATGCATTTTGTCATTTAATTGTATGAGCATTTTAATCATAGCTGTTTAAACTCCTTGTCAGGTAACTCCAAGCTAGATGCCTTGTGAAAATCTTTATAATGTCACCTTTTTCTTCTTGGCTTTCCACAAGATCCTTTTTACATGGAAATTCTTTTAATGACAGACATTGTTGATAAAAATTGTAGAAATCCTTCAGAAAGCATCTTACTTTGCTTCCTTCAGGGACGTGATTTAAGGGTGGGTTGCCTTATTTAAAAGGAAATGCAGTGATTAGAAGCTGAGCATCCATTCCTGTGAGGAATATCTTTAGTTTACTTTGTCTTCTGTGGTACAGGATTCCGGTTAACAAGGATGGCCCTCTGTGGCTCACCCTGAATTATACTTTGTGTTCCCCAAACCCCATGAGTCTGGCAAAATCTCTGCTGAGCTGATCACAGTCTCAGCTATAACTTTTTAATTCACACAGTCCTCAGGGGTAAGTGGCTCACCTCTGCCCTTTCCTTCTTTCTGACAACCCGGCTCCTTAAGTTCTCACTGCCTTCCTAGCTTTACAACACTTTCTAAGAGTACTAATACATTCCGGCTTCCTTCTAAACTCATTTTTCATGCAATGTTTAGCTTAAAAAAGAAATTAAAAAACTTCTTTTTAACTCTCCATAAAGGAGGCAAACTCTCATATTATAACATTGCTGTTACACCTTTCATCTCACACCCCATAGTAACTAGGTTACTATGAAATTCAATTTCCTTTTCTTCAACACTACTCACCCTCTGACTCTTTCCAGGAAACCAGACCCAGGTGCTGCCCCAGTGCGACTCGGTGTCTGAACCAGCAGGCTCTGCAGCCTCAGAGGACAGCGCTGCCAACTGCTCAGGTGAGGGCTCCCACGGGGCCAGAAAACCCTCATCTTTTTTCCTGTGTAAATGCCCCATTTACTCCTCTCTCCTCAGAGAGCAGAGCGCTCCGCCTGGTGGACGGGGGCAGTCGCTGTGCCGGCAGAGTGGAGATCCTCCACCGGGGCGCCTGGGGCACCGTCTGTGATGACGGCTGGGACCTGAACGATGCCCAGGTCGTGTGCAGACAGCTGGGCTGTGGACAAGCCGTCAATGCCACGGTCTCTGCTCACTTCGGGGCAGGATCAGGCCGGATCTGGCTGGATGACGTGAACTGCACAGGAAACGAGTCCCACCTGTGGCAGTGCCCTTCCCGGGGCTGGGGACAGCACAACTGCTGGCACAAGGAGGATGCGGGGGTCATCTGCTCAGGTCAGTGCTGCACATTGTCCATTGGGGGGGAGGAGGTGGGGGCCCTTGAGGATGGGAGTCTGAGCCCTGAGACTGTTGCTGAAAGGGCCAGAGGAGAAGGAAGCTGCCTTCCACAGGGCCTGCCTGTCTAGCAGGTATGACGATTGGTATTTCATTTCCTTCTGCGGCAGCGGGGGCTCCGGTCCTTCCTTCTCAGCAATATCTCCTGACAAAACCATTTTTTTTCAGAGTTTGCATTGAAAGCAGGGATCAGCTGTCAGTTGCTTATGGTAGTATAATCTTGAGACCTGACTGATGCTGTAATGAATTACCATAGGGTTTAAAACAACACAAATTTATTATTGCATAGTTCTGTACATTAGATTAACAACGGGTCTCACTGGGCTCACTTCAAAGTGTCAACAGCCCTGCACTCCTTCTAGAGGCTCTGGGGAAGATTTCCTTTCCCTGCCTTTTCTACTTTCCAAAGCTGGTGTGCATTCCTTCCTGGCCCCATGCTCCCTTTTCTTCCTTCAAGCAACATCGCTTCCCTCTGATCATTCTTCCTTAGCCACATTTTCCTCCGAACTGAAGCTGGGAAAGTTAAGTTGTTTTTAAGAGTGGTGTGTCTATGGATGTGGTCAGACTGAACACACCTGGTGAATGCACAGTATGTCAGGTTAAGCTCACCATCTCAAGGTCTTTATCTTAATACTAACTACAGAGTTCCTTTTGGCATTAAAGGTAACATTTCACAGGTTCCATGAGGCAGCATATAGAAATCTTTGGGAGTCCATTATTCTACCTACCACCCTCTATCCACACTCCCTTCCACATTTTCTGTCAGAAGTCTTGTCAGGAAGCAGGACTTAGCTGCCCTCCTAGCAGAGGGCGCAGGCTGGAGTTCCTCTCTGTTCATGTTCCACTACATCACTGTGGAACATGTGACAGACACAAATGGACAAAGTCAGAGAAAAGGGGCACAAGTTTCAGCCTTGCCATTTAGTGGGTGTCCCCTCAGCAGAGTCAGCGATGAGTGTTCACATCCGCTGGGGGAGAGAAGAAACACAGAGCTTGAATGGACTGCTCACTGTGCCCTGTTTCCACCTTTCATTTTTAGAGTTCCTGGCACTGAGGATGGTGAGCGAGGACCAGGAGTGTGCCGGGTGGCTGGAAGTTTTCTACAATGGGACCTGGGGCAGCATCTGCCACAGCCCCATGGAAGCCATGACCTTGTCCACAATCTGCAGACACCTTAGCTGTGGGGACAGTGGGACCACTGACTATTCTGTCGATTTTAGAGAAGGCTCCAGACCCCGGTGGGTGGATGGAATCCGGTGTCGGAACACTGATATGTCCTTCTGGCAGTGTCCTTCTGACCCTTGGAAATACAGTTCCTGCAGTCTGAAGGAAGAAGTTCATATCACATGTGCAGGTATTCACTGTTTTATGCATCTGTCCCACCCCTGTACGGTGCTGTTAGTGATATTTCTATTTTCAAATCTAAGGGATGACTTTAATGTGAGTGTGCATGATAAAGATGGATGAAGATGATTTAATCCACATGTTGCAATCTGGTTTCAAAAGAAAAAGTAAGAAATCCTGTGCTCATAGCAAGTATTGTGAAAAAATATCAGAGAGACAGGCTAAAACATGTGTGAGTACCATTAATACTTTGATAAAGTTTCTAAGGAATTGCTAACTATGTACAAGTAGTTAATAGATATGCCCAGCACATAATGTAAGTAAGGGGCAAAGCAGAGAAGCAGTCTTGATTGTTTCATCTCTTAAACTCATGATATTTTACTCTGAAATGCATCTATATCACTTAGACTACTTCTCAAGTCAGTCTTCTCATTGATAGTAATTGAGTCCTATAGGTACAAATGTATACTTTAGGTAAGAGGACAGGGAAGAGAAAAATTATAGTCATGGTTCTTATAGCACTTACAATCCAGTGCTGAAATGCTCATGAGGCAGAATTTTTATGAGGGGGATTGTTTGTTTTGTTTTTGAACTTATTGGCTGCCACGTCATGGAGAACTACTAAAACATCAGTGGCTCATTCCCCATATTTTTCTGCTTGAATTTGTCTCTTCTAAGAGGCCCTCAGTATATTGGTCTTTTCTATTGATCCTTCATGTTCTGGGCCTTTCTCACTTACTATTGTGTACTCTCTGCTCCCTCATTCCATTGTCCAAAAATCTTCTGCAGAATTTGAAGCCCATCATCTGCAAATTCTCTTATATCCCCAATTCCACCTTCACTTCTATGTTCAGATAAAAACCTCACTTTTCCTGAAAACACTGATTTTCCTTTCAATTAGAGGCTGTGTATATCTCTTCAACACACTTTGCCCTGGGTTGAGACTTTGAGTAAGTATGCTCCTTGCTCTCAGATGCCATTTTGAACAATTTCTGTTCTGTGTTTCTTCTCAACATCACATCACATTGAAATTAACTATGAGGCAATACCACCTCCTACTTCTGTGTTGCTGTCATCATCCAACTTTCTGCTCATCACCCTACCCCCACCTCTGCCTTGTCCACTGAAGACTGCAGCACCAGGCTCACGGCGTTCTTAGTCTATGTTGCACTCCTGGAACCATGAGTAGTTACTTCAACATACTTAAATACAACTAAGACAACAATCCTGGCCTTTCAGTTTGTTCAATCCCTCGTTTCTAAGCACCTTCCCTTCCATCCAACCTCTGGCTCTGCATATACTACCAGCCATCAGTAACTGTACACCTTGAAATCTTGGTTTCTTTTAATCCATTCTCTGGTCATTGCTTCTTATGCTATGGCTCATTAAACTTTAATGATCTTTTTCCAATAATTTTCATCATCATGGAAATACTGTCTTTCCCCTACTGATTTTTCTTCTTCTCTCATGTTTTCACTTTTTTTTTAGCCACACTAGATAATATGATCCAACATTGTAGTCATTTTCCTTTAGCTACATTCAACTCCCTTGCCTCCTCTTTGCCAGTCTTAACAGACATGCACATGAGAATGGTTGAAGTCAACTACCTAATTACTCTTTGCCTGTACTAGACAAATAAGTCAAGAAGAGAATACACAGCATATTTTTGAGCTCATGGACACAATCTCTAATGGGCATTCCACTCTGTCCTAAAGTTTTATTGTATTTCTCCAATATGTGTGCTTGCCCTATCTTTAAAATTATATTTTACATATGAAGTGTTCTCCTCACACTGTCAAAATGGGGTAAAAAAAGGACAACTATAATTGAACAACAATAAAAACAATTTATTTAAGGACCTGATTCCTACTATCCATTCTCAAAATCATGATCTTGCATCTTACCTCACTGAGAAATTAGAATAGAAACAACTCCTCATCTCCCTTTCAGCACATCTACTGACTTGTAGCCTGTGCACAGGCTCTCTTCTTAGCTCCAACATCAGTGGCCTTACTCCTTTCTCTCAGCATTTTCTCTCAGGGAGTAGATGCTATTCATACTCACCTTGTCATAGACTTCAGATCTTCAATTATGTCCACTTCCTCAGCACCATTGACTTCTCTCTATCCTTTGGTATGGCCTCAAGTCCTCAAGTGTATCACAGCGTAAAAAATAGCTGAACAAACAACATTCTTCCTAAGCCTAGGTTCTTTCCATAGCAACTACCCCAACCCTTCTTTTCTCTACTCCACAGCCATGTTTTTAAAAGTATGCTCATTAATCACTCACTGTATTCACAATTTTGTCTCACATTATTATTTTATTTTTAAAGATTTCATTTATTTTTAGACAGAGTGGAAGGGAGGGAGGAAGAGTGGGAGAGAAACATCAACGTGTGGTTGACTCTCATGTGAACCCTACTGGGACTTGGCCCACAACCCAGGAATGTGCCCTGGCTGGGAATCGAACCTGAGACCCTTTGGTTCGCAGGCCAGCGCTCAATCCAATGAGCCACACCAGCCAGGGCTTACACTATTCTTAACTTATCCGTTTAGTTTTAGGTGTTACCATTCCTCAGAATCAGTAAGAAAATAAAATATAACAAACCTTTCTGTCTTCACTATTCTTGACCTTTCTGCGGCTTTCAACAGGTTGATTTCCCTTTCCTTCTCAATTTTTCTTTTTGCCTTCTGACAATCTCTCTCTCATTAATTGTTCTCTTGCTACTTCATTGATTCTTGCTTTTATTCTTACAGGGTTGCAACCCCTGTTCTGAACCTCTAGCTTTTAGGTACTCTTAGGGCTCATTAGCATACTCTTTCTTCTTCCTTAGCTATACTCCCTGCCTAAGGCCCATGGCCTAAATGACTTGTATATACTGACAGCTAACTGAACAGCTGCTCCTTGTCATTAACACCAAACTCATATTTTCCACTGCTACCTGACATTTTCATTTGAATATTAATGGGTCACTCAAATTATTACAGAAAGTTTTTTTCTTTTAATCTTTATTGTGTTTTTTTCTCATTTATTATCATTTATTCCCTTTAAATCCCCCTCCCCCCATCAGTCACCACACTGTTGTCCATGTCCATGAGTCCTTTTTCCTCTTTGCTCAGTCTTTCACCTCCTACCTCCCCCCATTTAGCTGTCACAAAGCAGGATGTTTTATTCCACCTGCCCAATCCCTGTACCTAAATTTTTCCTCTATATTTTTACTATATTTCTTATTTCAGTTAATGTCACTACCATTACTTAAGCTCCACAGGTAAGAATCAATCTTCATTTCTTTCACTTCCCTTCCCCTCTATTCCAATATAACAGCAAGTTCTGTTGGCTGTCTCTTCAAAGGTACCCTTAATCCTTCTACTCTTTCTATTTTCATTATCATCTTAGTCCAGAAAATAACCTCTTGCCTGGATTAAACAACAGTTGCTAGTTGTCATCTAGGTTCATTCTTTCGCTTCCATATTATATTTTTTTCTCTGTCAGCCACAGACAAGTTTTAAAATTTAGTTCGTATATTTTTTCTTTTCTTTTCTTTTTCTCTTAAGACAACATGGCTTTCTATTGGGCTCAAGATGAAACTCAAATTTCTTATACTGGTTGACAAAGCCACACATATTCCTTCCCCTACCCGCCACTCAACCCTTCTCTCCTATCACCCTTCCATTCAGGGGTATGGTTATTGACCCTCTTTATACAGCATGGGGGAAGTAAGGGAAGGCAAGCTGGCCATCCTTTAATTTGTATTCTTTTACGGGACCAATGGTATTATTCATCTTATGACATTGCGCTTGCTGTTCTGTCTGCTTTGTTTGCCTGGCAATTTCTTATCATTCAGTTCTCACTTTAAATATTATTTCCTTGGTGAGGCCACTCACATCAATTTAAATGATATTACCTCTCCCAAAATTCTTTAGGATATACTCCTGACATTCAGTGCTTATCCCTAAACTCACTGATAGCTTTTCTCAATATCTTTCCTGCACGATTCCAGTTCTTCTACCCAACCAATTTTACATTTCATAGCATATTTTATGGTTCTCATAGTACATATTACTATGTGAAATCATCATCTATTCATTTTTATGTTTATTATGCATCTATCATATTAATTTGATAATTCCATGGGACCAAGGACTTTGACTGACTTTTGTATTCACCACTGTATGTCTAGTGCTGTAATAGTACCTGGCATACAATAGACACTCAAAAAGAGTTTTTGAATAAATTAATAACCTCATTGTGTAGTCAAAATTAAAAAATATTTTCATGGAGGTGTAATGAAAACTAATTGAAAGGGTTTTAAGCTCAGAAGTAAATTAATCAGTTTTGCATCAAGAAAACACCATTTGGCCCTAGCGGGTAGCTCAGTTCATTAGAGTATCATCCCAATACACCAACATTGCAGGTTCAATCCCCAGTCAGGGCACATCCAAAATCAACTGAGAGCATAAATAAGTGGAACAACAAATTGATGTCTCTCTCCCTTTCTCTCCCTCTCTCTCTCTCAAAAATAAATAAAAATAAATAAAAAATAAATAAAAAGAAAACATCTTTTGAGTATAAGACAAACAAAGATTATTGCAGGGGAAATGTATATGCATAATGGTAACTTAAAATAGCTTGGAGGTGTCAAGGCTGACTGCTAAAGATATGGCAGTGCCTTTTATTGATATGAAAAATACAGAAGCCTATGGGAGGAAATCCCAAGGCTCAGTTTGGATACATTAAATTCAAAGTGAATAACCCTCAGGTAGAAATAGATTTGAGAAATAGAAATTGATTTCAGGCAATTTGAGTTTAGGTAGGAAATCTGAGTGGGAGATACAAATTTGGACATTGTCATAGAGATGCTTATATCAGAGTGGATGAGGTCACTAGGAAAATAAACATTCCTAGGACAGAATCCAAGGAACATTAACTTTAAAAACTGGGTAGAGCATTCTACGAACTGATGTGGAGTTTGATGCAGAGCTGACAGAGAAAATGGATCCAGAAAATATTGTGTTTGGAAGCCAGGTTAAAAAAAAGTTTCAAGGAAAGGGGAATAGTCATGTTTTAACACTACTAAGACATTAAGTAAATGAGAACTGAAATGTGCCCATTAAAGTCATTGTATGTCATTGATTGTCTTAACAAGAACTCATTTGAAGGTGGAGTGTTGGGCAGAGGGTGGAAACCAAAAACAAAAATATCAAAGAATAAAGTGATGGTGAAAATGAATATAATACTTATGAGAAACTGTAAAAGGCAGAGATTTGGAAGTAAGGTGCTGGAATGTTGTATCCAGTGCTGGAAATAAATTTCTTTTGATTACCAAGATGATTAATTTGTTGACACAAAGCAGGATGAACTGCTTTAAGAAGTGATAGTAGCACATTTTACTGTCTAGGTACATGTGTGCCATTTGCAAAAACAATTAGAAACCACATCACAGGAAGTCTGTAATGAGGATAATTAGCAGAAATGCCAGAGTAGATGTAGCCTGGTTATTGGCCTCAGACTCTGGGGACTTCAGGGAGGAGACTCACCATGAGCTGCTCCAGGGGGCAGGACAGAAGTCCTGACAAGATAGATGGAAGTTACCAGGAGGCAGGCTTGGATTTATTCTAAGTACAAGTATCATAAGGGACTCTGGCCACTCTAATGGTCCCCAGGAAATGAACACTCTTATATGTTAAAGAACACTGGGGGCAAGTAGGATGGCCCGCCAGCCTTTCCTTGTATCCCTTTTGCTTGTCTCTGTCTCTTCACTGAATCAGCTGCCCTTGCTCCTGCTCAGCGTGCACCAGGCTTGGCTCAGGGGAATTTGTGTTCTTTCCATTAGTTTGGTTTAAGATTAGAAAAAGGCAAATTTACTTCTCTTTCACTTAAATTACAAAAAAATTCCTTACGCACTGTAAGCAGAGATGGTATATAAGATGTAAAAGGAGAATCATATCCTATGACTCCTTGCTCATTCATATCCCCCCTAATATAAAAAAGATTATTGGACTAGGAAGTACCATTTTCTAAATCCATCCATTTTCACTAAAGCATATCCAATCTCATACCCATTAAAGGATTTCTGTGGAGGGTGTTTTATTATTGGTCTTTACAAAATTGAGATTCAATCATACATACTATTGTTAAATTCGTTTTTTAATAATGGGAATTATGGTATTTTTCCATTACCATTTATCCCCCTTATACATTCTTTCTCCCTTACCCTCCTTTTTCTCACCAACAATCACCACACTGTCCTCCAGGTTATTTAAATAACTCATTTAAATAATGGCAAATATTTCATTCATGAGAAGTTGGTACTACTGTTCCTATAACCATTTGTTTATTTATTGGTAGACCAATTATTTTCAATTTTCCCTATACAAATAATTTTTGATAAATATTATTGCCATTTATCTCTATATACTAATGTTTATTGCTATAGGATTACTCCCAATGTTTATATTATTAAATCAAAGGATAAGCAGGTGCACATGCACATAAAGGTTGGGATAAGCTCAAATTATTTTCTCACATTAATTATTTTCAATTGTCTTCTTCATATCTAGATGCTGAGATTTTTCAAGTACTTGACTCTAAAAGTAAAGTCAAATCACATAGAAGCTTCAAAATCAATAAGCTTCCAATGCCCACAAATTTCATTCTATTTGAAGTCTGGATAAGGGTAACAGTTGCTTTGCTTCTCTTCCTTTTTCCTCCTTCCCTTCTCCCTCTTTACTTGCTTCTCTTCTTTCTCTCTCTTCCATCCTTCTTTTGCATTTTCATAATGTTTTCTCTGTGCTCAACATTTTTTCCTGCCTCGTGGTTTGTTCCCCCCCACCACACTACACCCCAGTCAGGTGTACTTTAGACTATACGGTGGGAGTTGCCCCACCCTATTGAAATCCACAACAATGACAAACAGGTATTTTACAGTCAGGGGCTCCCTTCCTTCCTTGTCTCTCTTTCTTCATCTTTATGTTCTTACTCTTCTGAAAGACTGCAGAAATACTAAACTATAAGACCTTATATTGATGATAATTTTCTACAATAACACAATAACTGAGGAGTACTGAGGCTTTCAATCCTGAAGTAATGCCACCCAAGAAAGGTCCTGCCATCACTTTCAGAGATGTCCTCTGCATAGAGCAGGAGGCTTGATATGAGGATATGGAAAGATAAGACCAACTCTGACATGTTACGGCAAGTACTATGTTTATTTCTGTTTTCTTGTGTTGTTTTAAAATTATGTCTATTTTCCTTCATTTCAATTCTTACATGTGTTTTGTTTTGATTTTCTTTATCTTCTTAATATATTTCCTAGTTTTTCTTAATATATTTCTCTGAGTCTCATGGAGACATTTCTGTCTCACTAACTAGCTAGCAATCTATTTTTCTCTAAATTCTACTTGTTCTTGGTCCTTTTTAAAGAATGTACCCTGTCCCAATAGTAATCTTTTTTGCTTGTCTATTTTTTACACTGATAAAATTATAAGGAAAGTTTGTTTTATAATTTCCCTTTAAAAATATAAGTGTAATATTGAATACAAATTACTTGTTTGATTTTGTACTTACTAGCTTTTAATATTCACTATTTATTACCACATATCATTAATATTAACTTATTTCTTTTATTATCTTGCTGACTAGCAAGATTTAAAAGAATTATATTTCACTAGACTTTATTAATTGATTCATTCATCCAGTAAATGGTGATCAAACCTCTCTACACAGCATTTATAGAAGGTTCTCAATGTATGCTTGTTGAATGAATGCATATAAAGTGCCAGGCACTGACTTAATAAGAGAAACACAAGGATGAATAAAACATGCAAGGTCCTCCCTTTAAAGGAGCTTTCATTCAGGGGTATGTGTGTATGTGTATATGTGTTTGTATTTGTAGTGGAATGTGGAGAGTGATAAACAAGTAAACAGATAAAGTAATGTCAGCTGGGGATAGAGGCTACGATCCACTGAATGTCTCAGTAACTCAGGCCATTAGATTAATTATGAGGCCTCTGTTTTCGCTTGTCATTGGACTGAGCCAAGGACTCTAAATAATCTTGTTTTGGGGCAAGGCCACACTAAGTGGTCCCTGATCCAGTGCTTCTCCATTGTCTGCTTCTGCAGGAAAGAGACCCAAGAGCTGTCCCACTGCTGCCCCCTGCACAGGTACGTCTGCCCCTCCCACCTCCCCTGTGGGCTCCCAGGGCCCCTTCCTTCCCACCAGGGGTGGTAACAGGAGGTGCTGCTCCCTTGTCAGACAGAGACAAGCTCCGACTCAGGGATGGAGACACCAAGTGCTCAGGGCGAGTGGAGGTTTGGCACAGTGGCTCCTGGGGCACGGTGTGTGACAACACGTGGAGCTTGGCAGACCCAGAGGTGGTGTGTCAGCAGCTGGGCTATGGCTCTGCCCTGGGAGCCCTGCAGGAGGGGGCGTTTGGCCCGGGAGATGGGCGCGTCTGGCTGGATGAGGTGCAGTGCAGGGGCAGGGAGTCCTCCCTGTGGGCCTGTGCTGCAGACCTCTGGGGGCAGAGCAACTGCGAGCACGAGGAGGACGCTGGAGTGAGGTGCTCTGGTGAGTGGTGGAGCGTGGGTTGGGCTCTGGCTGGGCTGGAGCAGGGGCAGGGCAATGGTTAGTAAGATGGGCACTCTATACTCTGAAAACATCTAAGGGCTGTAGCCTTGGATTAGGAGACTGGGAGCTGTGAGGACTCAATATTGATATTGTGGTAACCAAAGGGAGATATTAGGGCTCAGGTGGGAAAAGGGAGCAACTCTGCGTTCTGGCTAATTCCTATGTTCCAAACTCCTGTTTTTCTCTCTAGGTAAAAGATCAATGTTGCCAAGCACTACAGCAGGTAGAACGCCACCAACCATGGGTGTGAGAGAATGTCCAAATTATTGGGACATGTTCTGTAGAATTTCTGACAGATTTAGCCAACCCAGGAAAGAAAAGACCAAAGGAGCAACTGGTGGGGGGTTATTAGTTCCTCGAAGAAGCTTTCCCTTCCTTGGTTCACTGTGTCAGAAGTTTCTCATGCCCTCAAACCATTAGTAGCTGGCTCTAAGGATGTCTTCACTTGCCCATGATTGCTGCTCCTCAGCAGCCTACAGCTACACCAAGATTGTCTGATACTCTAGTCTAGTGAAGCCCAAGAGAAGGGGCTGAAGCTGTACCCTGGTCCTCAGGGGCTGTTGTACTTATGAGATGCCTGAAAACCCCCAGCACTCCTGTGAATCATGCTGGAGTGGAGCTGAATATATCTTAGGACATAGTATGGGACACAGCCCATCAGGGTGGCAGTCAATCCCATTATGTTGGAAGCTGGGACTTCACTGTCCTGAGCTCTCTGGAAACATTGGTGTAAGTGAGATTCCCTGTCATGTACTCTTCTCCAAATTCTCTAGGCCTTGTTCTTTTTAGGGACCAGATCTGGCCCAAGTCCTGACCCTGGCATCTTCTCCCTGTCTGGGATCCTTTACCTCATCGTAGGAGCCCTTCTCTTCCTGGTCTTCATCATCCTGGTGATTCGGCTGCACAGATGGAGAGTGGAACACAGAGGTGGGCTGCAGGAGCTACTGGACAACATGGAAAGTGTGTGGAGGCAGGAAATAAGGCCAGGGGTGTCAAGGGGAAAACTGGGCAAGGTATCTCTTCTTTTACCCCATTAGTTTACAAAGTCCATCTGCCCCTAGTTAGCCTCTAAGAGAGTAGGATGTGAGCACTCAGAAGTCATGGCTTTTTATGTGAGACAGGAAAGAGTAGGAGCTGAGCTTTGGACATGGGGTCACACAAAAGTAGTAGGTGCAGACATGGTGCAGATGTATGACTATAGAGGGGTCCTGGAAGCCGTGAGTGTTTTTCCACATGTGAGCACAATAAAGAATCAGACTGTTGGTTCAGTGCTGTGTCAGGGGGTAACATCTGACCTGTTGGTGGTTTTCTCAGCCTTGTCCAGCTTCGAAGATGCTCTTGACCAGGCCTTGTATGAGGAGATTGATTATATTTTAACACCAAAGAAAGAGGATCTACTGAGCAGCCCAGGTGAGTGTCCCTGCCTTGCCCTCCTGGGGCCTCTACTTCTCAGCCATCCACTGGCTGTGAGCCAGGTCTGCTTAGCATCTGCAGGCCCCACGTATACCCCAGGCTCACAGAGGCAGGAGGAACCTCTCCAGAGCCCCTGTGAGCTCCAAGCCTTCCCCTGACACCACTAGAACCATGCTAACCCAGCATTTCTTCTCAGCCTTCCTGTGGAGACTCTGGGTGTGGAAAGTGTTTTCTGTTTGTTTTTGTCATGTTTTTCTCTGCTTTAGAATCCCTGTCAGATGACTCGGTGACAAAACTGCCATATTACACCAGGGATGGTGAGTAGAACAGTGACTATAAATCTGCTCTAGGTAGTACAGGTGGATCTGTCTTGGCTGCCTAATAGAGACAAGGGAACTTACCCTTCAGAAAAGAGAGCCAGGGGGAAGAGTCTCCCCTTGACTGAGATGAAAGGGTTCCCTTGCCTCACTGGGTTCAAGTCTCCCTCTTTTTCAGTGACTCTGCAATGCGCCATTCTGGGACCAGCCTCTCAGTGTCGAGAACCACCCTTATTCAGCCACAGCAGCAAAAATTGTTATAAAAAAATAACATCTGGAAGGATAGCATGATCAAATATTTTAGTAATGGTCCTTGATATGTGAATTGCTTTGAGGAGAATTTAGTTTTAATCAAGAAATATTGAGATATTTGGATCATTTGTCAATTTATTGTCACATAGAAATGAAGTGCATGGCCTTGGAACACCCATTAAAGCATGAGGTGAATGATGACTCTGATTAGCAGCCATCAGAATCTCTGGGTCAGAAAGGACTGCAGGTATTATCTAAACCAACTCATTCACTGTGCTTTCACCTGATCCCTTTCTCTGCTCTTAGAAGCCCCAGCACAGAGGACTGATGCCTTTAGCGACAATTACGATGATGCAGAAGACGTACCAATGTCCAAGGCTCCTTCTTCCTCTCAGATGGGTGAGCAGGAAGTGTCCGCAGAAGAGAATGGGGTGAGAGCTTCTCAGACAGGTGAGTGGGATTAGGTGATACCTGTCATATCTTGTCTCTGGCCTGGACAGGATGAATTTGAAAGTCTTAGTGGCCATTCTTGTTGTAGATTCAAACTTTGGATGTCCTCATATGTTTGATAGCATCACTTAGACCATATGACTTCTTCTACCTTTCAGGTTCCCTTGGACAGTGGAAGCACTCTGTAGTCTCAGTAACTGTTTTTCCATAACTTTATGCTTTTTTTCTTTTAAATATTGTATTATTTATTCTACTATAATTGTCCCAATTTCCCCCCTTTGCCCTTCTCCACCCAGCCAATGCTTCATTCTCAGTCAGTCCCGGCCCTGCTGTCCATGTCCATGGGTCATTCATTATGTTCATTGACTAATCCCTTCACCTTCTCTCAACCAGCCCCCTTCTCCCTCCTCTCTTGCAGCTGTCAGTGTGTTGCATACTTTCTATGCCTCTGCCTCTATTTTGCTCATTAGTTTCTGTTTTTCATTAGATTCCACTTTTCAGTCAGATTATATGGTAATTTTATTTCATTAACTGGTGTATTTCACTTAGCATAATTGTTTCCAGGTCCATCTATGCTGTTGCAAAAGGTAAGAAGCTCTTTTTTTTTTACTGCTTTATAGTATTCCATTGTGTAAATATACCTCTTGCCCAAGCCCAAAACCGGGTCTGAACTCACAACACAGGCATATGCACTGATCAGGAATTGAATCCATGACCTTTCAATTTTCATGATGGTGTCCAATTTACTGAGTCACACAAGCCAGGGAAGTTATCAAATCCTTTTAAATTCAGACTTTCATCTCCATCACTTCATCTCAATTCTTCAGGACATTGTCAGTTCTTGTTTCTCTAATTATAAAGCCTTCTAAACAAATTACATCAATTCATCTATTTTTATTGAAAGTTAGTAGAGAACAAATTGTCACTGGCCCACAGACATGATCTAAGTGGACAAGAAAGCAAAAAATAGGAGACCTAGACGGAGGAGATCCAGAAGGAGTATACACAGAAGAATCAGGAACTCTTGACTATATGAGTTTTATGGTTATAGAGATAGAGTCATCAAAATCCATGCAACGTACAATGCATATGACAGCAGTAGCACTAGGCATAGGAGTAATAGAAACATATTGTTGTACAGTTCTTACATACTTTACCTGATGTAGTACAGAATTACTTCACAGGAGACTGTGATAAGACAGTGAGGCATGTTCTAATTTCTAGAGGAACCACTAAAAATTGATGCAAAGACATATAGCTAAAAAGCCAGTAGAAGAGACAAACCAGAATATTACATATCTTCAAGTAACTAAAAAGAAGGCAGGAAAAATGAACAAAAGAGAGATAGAACTAATAGAAAATGGAGAGCAAACTGGTAGCGCTAAACCCAACCATATTTTAATATTAGGTGTGAATGGACCAAATAGTGCAATTAAAAGGCATAAGTTGACTACTGCACATCAATTAGAGTAGCTCAAATGAGCAATAGTGCTCATATCAAATGGTGATGAAAATGCAAAGAAACTGGTTCTCTCATACATTGATGGTTGGAATGTAGTCACTTTGACGATGTCTTCATACTAAACATGCACTTACCGTGTGCTGTATCCACTAAATGGTTGGCCATTTATTCCAGAGAAATAAAAATTTATGTTCTGGAAAAACCTGTACACAAATTTTCTTAGCAGTTTTGTTTGTAATAACAAAATACTGGAAACCACCCAAATTTGTCCTCAATGTCTCCATGGTTGAACAAACTGATATATCCGTACCATGGAATACATTTCTGCAAGAAAAAGGAATGAACTACTAATACATACAACAACCACAATGGGCTTACAGAATATTATGCTTAGTGAAAAGAGTTGCAGAAACATTACATACAAATGTTATATTATTCTATTTATATAATGTTATTAAAATGACAAAACTATACAGATTGAAAACAGATTATCAGTTTCCAGGTGATAGGGAGAAGGGTGAGGTGGGGTGGGACATGAATGTGAATACAAAGAAGTAGCATAAGGACTCCTTTTGTGGATATTGACTAGTTATATATTCTGGTTTTGGTCATGTTAGACTTTTTTGTATTCCATATAACTTTTCAAGTTTAATTTTTAACACTTCCATGAAAGTATTAAAACTCATACTTTACCCTTATTAATAGAGGGGATTGCTGGGTAGTAAAATGTAATACTAAACTTCTCTGTTGTTTATATCGACAAATGTAAATAACTTTTTTTTTTTTTTTACTTCTTTGCTTGTTTCTTCCACCACTTACTGATTCCATAGTGCTGAGTGGGTTTCCTATTTTATTTACATAACCTTTCACATTTTCTCAATGAATATGAGCTTTAACTTTTGGACACCCACAAATAACCACCTCCTTTGTGGTCATTCAGAACCCGAACTTAACTCTCCACTTAGCAAGCTTATTTCTCTGTAGTCCCTCTAGTCTTTTCACTCTGTCACATCACATAACCTTCACAGCCTCTTGTGAATGGTACTAGGCATTTATTTCTGTATGGTTCTTCCCTTGATGGATAGAGGGTGGAGGTGCAAGAATGTTATCCTGCAGATCTTCAGTTTATTTCTTTTGCTCTAATTTGGATATTGATTTAGATTTATAAATCATATTCCTGGGTTTATATCTAAATGAAAAAAATAAGTTTCCCAGTTGTTCCAGATCCATCTATCCAACTCTGGCCCAGAGCTGACACTGGGTTTAATGGGTTGATATACACAACTATATCAGAAGAGGTAGTGACAGGAAAATAGTCCTCACACAAAGGTTCATGCAATATCATTCATCAAACTCTCTTTAGGTCAAGAGGATCTTCAGGATCTCAATGACACAACTTCTCTTTGCTTTATGCTGCTCTTCAGAGTCTGATTCTGACTTACTAAACAGGTCTTACTTCTCTTTCAATCTTTTTTTTTATTATTGTTCAATTACAGTTGTCCCCATTTTCTCCCATTACTCTCTCTTGCAATACTCACACCCCACCTCCCACATTCCATTCCCGTACCTTGTCTTGGTCCTTGGGTCTTCTATACATGTTCCTTGACTTGACGCATTCTGTTTTTTCCTCCATTACCCCTTTCTCCTTTCCCTCTTGTTACCATAGCTTTGTTCTTTTTTCCCTGTCTCTGGCTCTATTTTGCTCAGTTGTTGTATTGCTGATTAGGTTTTTCTTATAGGTTAGATCATATGGTATTTGTACTTCACTGCCTGGCTTATTTCACTTAGCATAATATTCTCCAGATCCATCCATGCTGTCATGAAGGGTAGGATTTCCTTCTTTCTTTCTGCTGCATAGTATTCCATTGTGTAAATGTACCACGGTTTTTTGATCCATTCATTTATTGATGGGCACTTAGGCTGTTTCCAGCGTTTAGAGATTGTAAACAGTGCTTCTATGAACATCGGGGTGCATAAGTTCTTTGGAATTGGTGTTTCTGTATTCTTATGGGATAATCCCAGCAGTGGAATTGCCATGTCAAAAGGGAGTTCCGTTTTAAGTTTTTTGAGGAAATTCCATACAGTTTTCCACAGTGGCTGCACCAGTCCACATTCCCACCACCAGTGCACTAGGGTTTCCTTTTCTTCACAGCCACCCCAGCACTTGTTGTTTGCTGTTTGTTGTTTGTTAATGATGGCCATTCTAACCAGTGTGAAGTGGTATCTCATTGTGGTTTTAATTTTCATCTCTCTGATGGCTAGCGATGCTGAGCATCAATTCATATGTCTCTGGGCCTTTGTATGTCCTCCTTAGAGAAGTGTCTGTTCAAGTCCTTTGCCCACTTTTTAGTTGAGCTATTTGTCTTCCTGGAGTGGAGTTGTGTGAGTTCTTTATATCTTTTGGAGACCAAACCATTGTCCAAGGTCTCATTGGCAAATATATTTTCCCATACAGTTGTTTCCCTTTTCATTTTGCTGATGTTTTCTTTAGCCATGCAAAAGCTTTTAAATTTGATGCAGTTCCATTTAGTTATTATTCTCTTTATATCCCTTGCTCTAGGGGACATATCAGTGAAAATATTACTGCATGGAATATCTGAAATTTTCCTTTCAATCTTATTTCCTTTCAGTGGAAGCTTAGTCTTCTTTAACTAGAAAATTTATTCAATGTAGTGTACTTAGGACAGTTATTGAGGGATAAAACTCAGATTTGTTCTGGAGAATTATATCACTTAGAGCCAGTCAAACTTTTCTAGCAGGAAATGCAAAAAGGTGAAAAATGATGTGCAAAACAGCTGGGACTATCAATTAATGAACTTGTTGTAGTGCTCATTTGATGATTGACTGAAGTCAGAAATTCTAAAACTTATTGTTGGTTAGCTATAGTGAATATTGCTTCAGTTTGTCCCTGTGTTTGAAATATGTGGCACACAGGGACACAATCAAGTCTAGTTTTACCATTTCTGGAAAAAGGAATTATGATAACAGGGGTCAGAAAACACTCATTCAAGACATGCACCTATTAAAAGTGGTAATAAACCAAAGAAATATATTCTCTGCAATGAGAAACTTACTCACTTTTTAAATATGTTATCTTGGGAGTACAAAGCAAATAATATATAGATATTATCCATAAGGACTCTTTCTCATTTAGTATTCAATGATTACCCTAAACCAGTTTAACTTATTGAACTGGCATGAGTAAAAATGAAAACTTATTTAAAATTGGGAGAGATGAGGGAAAAAAAGTTAAAGCCTGCTGAGTTTAAAAGTCTGTTTCAGAGAAGAGAAATATGTATAAGACACAAAGTTTCTAAACAACCCAATGGTTTAGGCAATGCTAAGCAGTAAAACATTGCTTGTTCCTAAAATAACTGTAGGCAACTATCTACGAGGATAAAGATAGAGAGCTGTACATGTGGACAGCCTCATAGGCTATGGTTTTGAGCTTTCTAATGCAGCGTACTGTTTCCCAATTTTTGGTTTCAGGGAGTACATGGAGGGTTTTGGAGAAAACAAATATACCTATAGTTTGTGATCTTCAAAAATTTCTATTAATTTATAGACAGTTTTGGTAGTAATATGTGAGGTCTGTCCAGTATTAGCCACGTAATATGGAAAAGAGGCATTTATTGAAGAAGATTGTACAAGAAACATTGTACATTGGACAATGACACCTCAGTCCCCTTCAAAGGAGGCCCCTTGGGACCTCACACAGTTCTCCCAATTGCCATCAGCTGCCCAGTCGTATTTTCATATGTATTTCAGTGCCAGTCTGAAATCTCTTCCCTTTCAAAGGTGATTTTTAGTCTTGGGAAAAGCTGCAGGGCACCAAATCTGGGCTGTAGGGGAACTGAGTCTCTTGGGTGATTTGATGTTTCGCTAAAAAACCTGCACGAGACATGATGCATGAATAGTACATTGTCATGATGAAGCTGCCAGTCACCGTTGCCCACAGCTTCTGTCTTCTAAATCATCCAGATAGTCCATGGAGGAATGTTCAAGCTTAACACAAAATGTGATGGAGGTGCATTGCTCTGCTTGCTCAGCCATTTTGAATGTGACAGCCACACAGCGCACATGCTTATTCAACCTCGTCTACCACCCCTACTGTGTAGCACAGTGAAGTTGTGATTGTTCACTCATGTGCATTCCAGTACACTCTTCTTGGCTGCCAGGTTACACCAATGTCACGCAAACTGTTCTCATTATATTAACAATGGTTGCACTTTTTCCAGACAGACCTTGTATACTTTTCATTTGAAAAAAATGTTTAACTATCTTCTAAAGGTAATAAATGTGAAGAAAATCTTGATTATGTAATTATACAGTTAGAATGCTGGTTTGGAAATATTCATTATGCTGGCATGCAAATAACTAAATATGGAAACTTTGGTATAGCTAATAATAAATCAGTACTGATTTTTAGGGAGGAGAATTACATTGTTTGGTGTGCCTGACCCTCTTCTCCCAATTTTCTCTTTCTTTTGATACCAATCCAGTAAATGTGTAAGGATGGATTGGGATGGGAAGACCTCAATGTAAATACCCATTAGTAGGTTTATTTGGTGGTGTACTGATGTCTGTTTTTACAATATTGAAATTACGTCACACCCATTATTCTTATATTAGCTTTTGTCACTTAAGATATCATGGATATTCCTCCAGGTAAATCTAACTCATGTGTCAAAGAGCAGAAACTATTTCATTTATAAAAGGCTATTACTAAAATTTGGGCAACTGTTTGCCTATTTGTTGATTGTACAGTTGATTTCAATTTTTCCAATCTATAAGCAATTGTGTAATAAAATATTTACAAATAATCCCTATATACTGGTGAGTGTATTATGCCTTCTTTCAATCTCTCTCTCTCTATCTCACACACATGCACACAAATATACACACCCCATTCATGTATGCATTACCCGAACAATACACTGCAGAGTACCTGAAACACACTGTAGCACACTATGGCAACAGATATTTCATACACAGAGGCTTATTCCTTCCCCTGCCTCTCTTTCCTCAGCTCTCTGTTTTCCCATGTTGAAAACCAAAGATACAAGGATGGGCAAAAGTAGGTTTATAGTTGTAATACAAATAAGTGCTACAATAACTAATAAATAAATTAGGATATGAGTTATGCACACCTGCCTTTATATCATTCACTCCATTAAGAGTTTGTCTCAGATAAATGGTAATGGAAAAAAATACAATTCAAAGATAGAAAATTGGGAAAACTGTAATAGAATAACAATAGAAATGACTTAAAAATAGTCATATTTGCCTACATAAAAAAAGAAGAATAAAAAAGAAAAAAGTTTTTTAAAGACTTTGTCTCTCTATCCACATTTTAGCATAAGCTGCAACGAATGGAGGATCCCGAGTAAGACTGAGCATTCCCCTCCATTCAGCAGAATCTTCTAAAAGAGTATGTTGTTTAATCTCCTGTGCATAAAATATGAAAAAGGGATCATGGATGAAATGCTTATACTGTCCCACAGGATAGCTTAACTCTTTGCCTTAATATCCCCAGGTTTTAGGGGCTCTTGACTATTTTCCCCTGCACCACGTGAATCATTTTACTGATCATAAGTGGAGCAGGGTCCCTCTTAGGATTTCACATGATCTCCACCCAATTCCTTTACGGTGTTGTGGCCTTCCTTCTACAAAATAAATCATTAGCCATGACTCTGAGGCTCTGGCAGTTTCTGACTCCTTCTCTTTTAGCTTCATTAATGCACACAAAAGCAGCCAACATACCATATTCACTCATTGGGATAATGTAAATGTCTTTGCACGAATTTATAAGCCAATTCTAAAATCTATGTGGGACAAAAAAGGGCAAAACAACTTTGGAAAAGAAGAACAAATCCAGAAGCTCCTGATTTCAAGACTTACTATCAAGCTGCAATAACAAGACACTATTGTCTCAGAGTAAGGATAGATATATAGAGATCAGTGGAACAGAATAGAGAGTTCAGAAATGGACACAAATATATGTATCAGTTGATTACATACAACGATGCTATTATGGATTACATTGTGCCCCTGCACACAAAATTCATAGGGATCAGCCCAAAATCCAATATGACTGGTAACCTTGTAAGAAGAGGAGATTAAGATGCAGACACACACGGAGGAAAGATCAATGGAAGACACAGGGAGAAGACAGCTATCTACAAGCCAAGGCCAAAGGCCAGCCTTGAACAGCTCCTTCCCTCATCACCTTCATAAGAAATCAACCTTGTCAATACCTTGACCTTGGATTTCTAGCCTCCAGAATTGTGAGAAAATAAATTTTTGTTGCTGGAGCCACCCAGTGAGCGGTAGTTGGTTGCAGCAGCCCCAGCAAAATAATACAGGTGCCAAAATATTGGAGGAGGTATATATTTTCAGAAATGATGTTGGAATAAAGTATCTGTATGACTGAAAAATGAACCCCAACCCTTACTTCACACAGCACCAAAAAAACAAAACAAAAAGAGCTTCAATTGATTATCAAACAACCTATATGTAAAATGTTTAACAATTGAACTTCTAAAAGAAAACATAGGAGGAAATTTGGGGGATCTCGGAGTAGGCAACATTTCTTAAGGCATTAAGCATTTAAAAAATGAGAACTAGACTTCATCATTAATGATGAAGGAATTCAAATTAAAGTATGAGGAGAAATTTGCTAACTAGAATGACTAAAATTAAAACATTTACAATTCCAGTTTTGGCAAGGATGTGGGCACCTAGAGCTCCATGCATTGCTGGTGGTAATGTAAGAGGATGAGAACACTTTGAAAAAAAAGAAAAAATTGTTTTAATTTATTGTTGTTCAGTTACAGTTGTCTCCCCTTTCCCTCCTTGCTCACCTCAACTCAGTCCCCCCAACTCCCACAGTCAACGCCCCCCATTTCCGGTGCCCATGAGTCCTCTATTTGTGTTCCTTTGCAGGTCACTTCCCCTTCTTTCCCCCCGTTATTCCCCTCCTCCCCACCCCTCTGGTCACTGTCAGTTTGTTCTTTATTTCCATGTCACTGGTTCTATTTTGCTCTCTTGTTGGTTTTGTTTATTAGTACATCTTAAAGGCGAGTTCATATATTTGTTCTCTGCCAGGCTTCTATCACTCAGCATAATGCTCTCCGGTTCCATCCACACTGTCACGAAGGGTAGGAGTTCCTTCTTTCTTTCTCCTGCATAGTATCCCATTGTGTAAATATACCAAAAGTTAGTTAAACATGCATTTAAATGTTACCCAGCAATTCTACTATTAGACAATGCCATGAGAGAAATAAAAACCTAGGTCCACAGGAAGATTCGAGCATTAATGTTCATAGTATCCTTACTAGCAATAGTAAAAAAGCATAAACAACTTAAATTTTATTAACAGAAGAACGAATAAGCAAATTGTACTGTATTCAGAAAATGGAAGACGTTTCAACCATTAAAAGGAGAAACAACTGATAAATATATATACACAGGTTAATTCTCAAGAACATGCTGAGAAAAAGAAGCCATACAACAAGAAATATATGTTATATGATTCCACTATATTCTATAAGACATAAACTAAACTATGTGGCAGAAGACAGAAATGTTTGCCCAGAAACTGGGTTGTGAGGCAGAGGACGGATTGGCTGTCAAAGCAAATGGGAACTTTGGGGGTTTATGTTCATGCTATATTAAGGTAGTTGATTCTAGAGTGCATGCATTTGTCAAAACATCACAATGTGTTCTTAATGTAGGTGTATTTTATTGAGTGAAAAGTATACCTTGGCATAATTGATTTAACTGATTTTGTTTGTTTCTAGCTTAGTTCTACTACACTCAAAAATAATTTTTAATCACCATTTCATAATTTTTCCTTTGCAAAACTTTTGGGACTCATATTTGCTATAGCATATAATTAGTCCTGGTAAATGGCCTACACGCTCTTGAGAATAACATGCATTCTATAGTTTTCAGGTGCATAATTGTTAAAATTACCATTATATATTTTAGATACCTATAGATCATTTTTCTGGCCTTGCTCGCCCTGTTACTGAGACAGGTGTTTTCATTTTGTTTTTCTGAATAACAAAAGCCCTGGAAACACTCACCAACAGCATCTACAAAAACCAGAGGGCTTGTCCCATAGTCTCTCTAAGAACCTTCCAAGGCGTTGGTCCAAAAGACATGGCACACATTTGGGGTTACTATGAATAAAGATGCTATGAGCATTCATGTTCAATCCTCGTTCAGACAAACATTTTTAATCCCTTTAGTAGAAGTTAAAGACAAACATTTCTCTCTCTATGTAGTGGCAGCATTCTAGGGAACACGGTGAGTGTCCTGGTTACTAACACTGACTAACAAATTTTCCTAAAAAACTCAGCAGCTGAAAACAAATAATACACGTCATTTTGCTCAGATTGCCTGGGTCAGGACCTTGAGACAGACTCGATTTGGCAGTTCTATCTTGAGGTATTTTATGTGGTTTCACTTAGATGTCACCTGGGGCTAAAGGCATCTGACGGCTTGCCTGAGCTGGAAATCCAGGTGGCTCTCTTACACCCAAAACACCTGGTAGTTGGGCTTAACAAGGCCACATGCGTATGGCCTTTCCAACCTGACAGGCTCAACAGAGTCAGGCTTCCCTTAAAGCAAATGTCCTAAATGAAATGTGGGGAAGCTGCACGATTTTCTGACCTAGTGCTAAGAGTTAAGCAGTGTTGCCTTCGCTGCATTTTGTTGCTTACAGGCAGCTCTCAAAGGTTTGCCAAGATCCAGTGAGAGAGCTATGGACCACACTTCTCAAAGGACGCACTATCAAAGACTGGTGGAAGGGTTTAAAGAATCATCATCGGTGTATTCAATATCAGACTGTGACTGTGCATTTTCTAGTGTATTCTACCTTTCATTTTATCAGTTACTGCTTTATCAATCTAGGACTTTGTACACATGAAGATCACACCTTTTCAGCATGTTTCCTGTTCCCCTTTTTATGTTTTTCTATCCTTTGCCTGTCTGTGCTTTATTCTATATATTTGCCTCTGATCTTTTCTTTTCCTATTTCTACTATGTGCTGATCTAATGTGCCATTACACTCACTTTTTCAGTTCTTTCAACTTTTTAAGTCTTAGAATTTTTATTTGCTTTTTGTAATAACTTCTCTGCCAAGACAAGCACTTTGTCTTTCCATTCTATGGGCATTTTAATCATGGTTATTTAAACTCCTAGTCAGGTAACTCCATGCTAGATGTCTTGTGAAAATCATCGGAATGTGTCCTTTTTCCTCTTCGTTTTCCACAAGATCCTTTTTATATGGGAATTTTTTTTTTGATAGACACTGTAGAAGTCCTTCAGAAAGCACTTATTTTGCCTCCAGGAACCTGATTTAAGGGTGGGTTGCCTTATTTAAAAGGAAATGCAGTGATTAGAACCTGAGCATCCTTTCCTGTGAGGAATATTTTTATCTTACTTTGCCTTAGGATTCTGGTTAACAGGGAAGGCCCTCTGTGGCTCACCCTGAATTATACTTTGTATTCCCCAAACCCTGTGAGTCTGACAAAATTTCCTGAGCTGTTCAGAGTCTAGACAATAACCCTTTAATTCACAAAGTCCTCTGGGGTAGGGGCTCATCTCTGCCCTTTCCTTCCTTCTGACAGCCTGGCTCCTTAAGTTCTCACTGCCTTCCTAGTTCTACAACACTTTCTCAGAGTACTAATACATTCCAGCTTCTCTCTAAACTCATTTTTCATGCAATGTTTAGCTTAAAAGAGAAATTTGGGTATTGTCAGTAGTAGAACTCTCCATAAAGAAGGTGAGTCTAATATTATACCATTACTCCTAACTTTCAGCTTTCATCTCAGACCCCATCATTAGGTTACTATGAAGTTTAATTTCCTTTTCTTCAACCCTACTCACTCTCCAACTCTTTCCAGGAAACCAGACCCAGGTGCTGCCCCGGTGCGACTCAGTGTCTGAACCAGCAGGCTCTGCAGCCTCAGAGGACAGCGCTGCCAACTGCTCAGGTGAGGGCTCCCACAGGGCCAGAAAACCCTATTCTTTTTCCCTCTGTAAATGCCCCATTTACCCCTCTCTCCTCAGAGAGCAGAGCGCTCCGCCTGGTGGACGGGGGCAGTCGCTGTGCCGGCAGAGTGGAGATCCTCCACCGGGGCGCCTGGGGCACCGTCTGTGATGACGGCTGGGACCTGAACGATGCCCAGGTCGTGTGCAGACAGCTGGGCTGTGGACAAGCCATCAATGCCACGGTCTCTGCTCACTTCGGGGCAGGATCAGACCGGATCTGGCTGGATGACGTGAAGTGCACAGGAAAGGAGTCCCACCTGTGGCAGTGCCCTTCCCGGGGCTGGGGACAGCACGACTGCTGGCACAAGGAGGACGCAGGGGTCATCTGCTCAGGTCAGCGCTGCGCATTGACCATTGGCTGGGGAGAAGGCGGGGGCCCTCGAGGATGGGAGTCTGAGCCCTGAGACTGCTACCGAAAGGGCCAGAGAAGGAAGCTGCCTTCCACAGGGCCTGCCTGTCTAGCAGGTATGACGATTGGTATTTCATTTCCTCCTGCGGCAGCGGGGGCTCTGGTCCTTCCTTCTCAGCAATATCTCCTGACAAAGCCATTTTTTAACAGGACTTCCATTGAAAACAGGTTTCCTCTTCAGTTGTTTATGGTAGTAAAATCTTGATATCCGACTGATGCTGT